>NW_027071936.1:21066957-22275957 GCF_038088225.1 Cyrtonyx montezumae | reverse complement strand
GATTTTTGTTGCTCTTGTATATGACTCCTGAATTTCTTCAGTGTTGGTTACCTGCTTTTGATAGCCTAATCTGACATTGGAAGATGATATATTTTATATATTATCAGTTGAAAATATAAAAAGAATCAGTTGGGAATTTCTAGTTGTTGGTTTTTTTTTAATTGAGTTTTTGGGGTGGGAGGAGGACAAATAAATCTCTTTTTCCATCACTTCTTACTGGAATCAGATCTTCATTGCCTTTTTTTATGCTTCCTTACTTATCACTTGAGGAATGGTATGTGTTACAATTCCGTAAACATTTCTATTTTTGTCTCTCATTTAAATGAGCATTCAAGGTCTGATACTGCCAGAGCTAACGTTGCTCTTTGGTGGTGTGGTAGATCTTGGTTTCTACTTTGGTGTGGCTGGGGCTGTGGGAGAACAAGCAGCCCTATGGCCCTGGGCAGCTCTGGCTGCAAGCAGCTTCTGAACAAGCTTGCCTGGCTCTTCCCCCACTTGACATGCATGGCAGGTTATTTCAGCAGCAGCAGATGCACAACAAATTGAAACACTAATGCTGTAATTTCTGAGAGGTATTTATTCATTCAGATCGTGATCTTTTTTTTTTTTTTAACTGCTCTACAGCAATCTTTTACTTTGTATTCCATAATTTGACACATCCAAATATAAAATAGGACAGGTGTACAATTTTTATTCCATTATTCAGGATCTTAATTACAGTCTGGTAATTTACAGGCATGTACTCTCTGTAAATTTTGTAAGTATGTCTTAAAAACTATATTTTAATGCATCAACAAGTTGGTCAAAGCTTCTACCATTGTTGTTTAAAATCATCTAAGCCAACTATCTCAGACTAGTCAGCACAGAAGCTTATGTTCTCATTTTACTTATTATTATATATATATTACTAATTGCAGTCTACTGTATAATACTTGAAAACTTGAAAATATTTTCCCCATTTTCTCTTTTTTTTCCTTTTCTTTCTTTCTTTTTTCTTTTCTTCCTGGAGAGCTATATTTCCTAAATCAAACTTACCAAAGAACAGAAAATTACACAACTCTGTCTCGCTTCTTGTGGACTGATCTCTACCATACCATTATTGGCTGCCTTGCCTATGAGCACACAGGGAAGAGATTACATAAACTTATCCACAGCCCTTCTCGGTCCTTTGAAATTAGTTTGTAACAGCTGAATTGTGAGGAGTTGTTGTTTTTTTTCCTGAAGGTTGTTTAACAGCAAACAAAGGCTCTCAGAAAAATGAGAGAAGTGGGTATTTAGCAGGATACCTGCAGGAAAGGCTGCTGACTCACAGAAGTGCCTGGAAATCGCTCTGACCATCACAAAGGCTTGCTGATAAACAGAAGCATCTTACAGGCTCAGAAGGGACCATACATTTCTGTTCTGACATCTAATCCTTGGTGAGCCACGTATGTGTCCATCCGGGCTGGACTGCCGTGGAGCACTAGGAGATGCAAGGTGAAGCAGATCATCTGGCAACCTTCTGGAGAACTGGTCAATGCCAAGCTACTTCGGCCAACAGAATTTGAGGTGGAAAACACAAGGTCAGGGCAAAGCTGGAAGAAATGTCCTTTGCAGAGACAACTGTGATTGAAGACTCCCAACTCCAAAGAATGGTTTTACAGAGCCATGGTGCATAGATTCATACAGAAAGTTGGCAGCAGAGCCCCGATGAAGCACCATTATTGTTCCAGGTGCAGATTACCATGATAGGTTTAAATGCAGAGCACTGGCTGTGATTTGAATGCTCATATTGCACGAATAAAGAAAATCTAACTTCAGGGAGGCTTACCGTTCTTCTATAAGGAATCCTTATTCCTTGTCAGACAGTACTTTCAACTCTGCTTTAATACAGTTTTCATGTTGGTACTCTGATTTACCAGGAACTCGTGTAGCAAAGGGACAGATTTAAACTTGTATTTATGTTTTCTGGTTACAAATAAATGACTCTAGGGGTGTATAAACACAAACAGGAAACAAATGAAAGGATTTTCTGCTAATAGGAAAGAAAAGGATGTTTTACTGCAAGTGCAGCTTTGATAATGAGTATCATGGGAAATCTTTATATATATGACCTTTGCTAACTTATTGGGGAATAAACTGAAACTCTCTACAGATAAAAGCAAGAGTTGCTGCATGTTGGACAATCTCTCTCTACTTGTGGTTTTATGTAAAAATAAAAGCCACTCTACATCTCTCCATCCCAACTGAAGGTGAACTTGTATCATGTATTCACCAGGGATTACAGATCAATTTTACATTTGAAATAATGCCTTCAATTAAAGTTGTTATAACTCCCTGATGGCTTATACAAACCACATTTTAATTTGGTGGACTTATAACCCAGTTTCTTGTATCTATGTTAGCTTAGGATGGATAATCATGAGTTAAAACCTACTTGCAAAGTTTAAGTTCTGCTGCTTCTGAACATTTGTAAGAAGTACATTAATGGAACAAGATGCTTCTGGTCTTACATAATCCTCTTTCTGACTTCAGCATTGAATTTTAAAGATGAGTAAGAAAGTTGATTGCCAGTGGAGTGTTCTCCCTTGCAGAAGGTAAACGGACATTTGTCTGCCTGTGCATTTCCAGCATGGACAAAACTTGCAGTGAGACACTAATCCATAGGACAGGACCCCTTCCTTCTGCTCCAGTACCATTCTGCTCATTGGCAACAGAGGTGTACCCAATGCAGAAGGGTTCACGGATCTGCCAGGGCAAGAACAAAGCAGCATTGATCACTGTTATCTTGAGGAAGGGGTCTACAATAGCTGAACACCTCTTCACACACACCAGAAAGAAGGAAAGGAAGACTGTCATTCTGGCAAAATTCTGCAGATGAGGAGTCAGGCAAGATTAAATAGGATAAAGAATGAAGAAAATAACTGAAATTGCTAAAAAAAAAGGTAAATGCTGCAAAGTGTCATGACGGCAGTCACAGTGTTACTTTAGGAGTTCTATGCAATGTTTGAAGAGGAACATGAGATACCTTGATTCACAATGGGAGGAGGCAGCGCTACTTTGTACTCACCTGGGTTGATATTTCCTTGACAATTTAGTTAACCACTCACTGTATTTCAAAACAGCCTGAGATGCAGAGAAATATTAAGCTGATTTAAAGTAGTGACCATTGTGTTCCGCTTCTATTCCCAGAGCATCCTTGGGAATATACACACGAACCTTTGGTGGAAAACTCAACACTGTCTTGGTGTCCAGCAAAACTTCACTGTAGCTACACTCACATATCTCACGATCAGTATGTTTCAGATTACACAGTTCTTTCTTCTAAATTCAAGTCCTTTGCGGGAGGAGGTGGGAGTGATTACTTCTCAATTCCTGAGCATTTGCAATGGAAACAAACATGCAAGCACTGGTATGAAGAGGTACCCAAAGTTATCCATGGCTGACCTTTGCAAGTCATGCATCCTACATACCCAGAAATAAAATCAACTCCTGCTCCTTCCCTTGTACTGACTACTTCCTACATCCTTTCTCAATTAAACCACCATATCATAATTGCACATTTGGCCTTTCACCTCTGTGCAAGTTCATTACTCCTGATCTTCATAATCTAGGGTCATTACCATCAGTCGCTCCTTGAATCAAATGAAACATTTTTTTTTCATAGAAGGACATAAAGGGCCAGTGGATCTTTCAGGATGGTTATACTGTTTTAGATTTGGTGCCAGTCAGGGTTTTTGACTAAACTGCCTAGCATTTGTGTCAATCAGATGCTACAAGCTGACAAAGAAAAATTTGCTTGGGCTGTGATTCCTTCCAGCTTGGGTCATTTGCTGGCCAGGGTGAAGGATTAACTTAATTAGATCAACTAATACCTTAACAAAGGGTCAGGGGTACTGCCAAAGCTAATAAGGGCAAAGGTTAATGAGGACCAAGTTTTCCCTTCTCATGTCCTAATGTCTTTTAGATAGCATTGCTTACCAGACCTGTCACATTACAGCTCATTTCACATCCCTTATGTGATACCACTCTTAAGACCCTATTCATCTGCTTCTCAACAAAAGGTCACTGTGACTCTTTCTGTGTCCATTGCTACATAAGGGCTTTTCTTCTGTGTGGCTTCTTCCTGTTCGTGTTTTCCTGGGAGAGTTGTATCTACCACAACAGCCACACAGAAGAAACAGATTTATCTTTGTGTGTAAATAACATCCTCAGCTGTGCTGAGGACTTGATATCTTTAGGCAACCACACATTTTTATTAGTTTTAACCCACATGCTCTATGTTCCCCTATTGTCAGCACTTTTTTCATGAAGGCTGTTGGGGATCTCAGGATGGGTAATGTTGGCAGAGCCCTCTGGGTCACTCTGCTCCAACCCCTGCTCCACCAGCAGGACCACTCATAGCTGGGGCCCGAGCCTGTGACTAGGTGGCTCTTGGAGATCTCCAAAGAGGAAACTCCACAGCCTCTCCGGGCAGCCTGTGCCAGTGTACTGTGTGGCCCTGTAAAAGAAACAAACAAATAAAAAGCAACAAGCAATCAAACAAAACAAAACCTAAGAAAATGGGAATCTCATAATTAGCTAAGGCTCTGAAGACATCCCAGGCTGCAATATTTGAAAGGGATCTTTTAGGAACTGTTTCTACAAAGTGACTTTTTCTCTGCAGTGCGCTGTCTATCTACTGTGCCAAATGATAGCACATCATTTTCAGAAATCCTGATGCAAGGGTAATACTAGTGATATTACTGATGCACTGAAAGGATATTGAGCCATCATACAAAATGAACACAATTTCTGAATGCTGCTGAAGCTTTGGAAATGTGATGCATTTTTCAGTTCATTTCCATCTATGCTTTCTCACTGTTTGTTTCCGCACAGGTTTGTTTGATGTCAGTTCTTAAAGGTTTTTTCTCTGCTTAGGTTATTCTCAGTTGAGTGCATTCAGAATTATAATAAGAAAAAAATGAGTTTAGAGGACACTTCAGGGCAGATTTATGTATTATATGTAGCTAAAAAATAACAACAAAATAACTATCAAAAACTAACTACATTAACTAGAATTATTTATATATATATGTATATACCTTTAAGAGTAGAAATCTAAATGAGAAAGCATTAAGCAGTGCTACTAAACTGTATTTATTCATCTAAAATTTTCTGGTCAGTGAATACTGTTTTAGAACAAGAAGTCCAGCAAAATCTTAAGAAGTCAGTATTTTTGTTGCTGTTATTGTTTATTTGTTTTGTTATTGTTGTTGTTACCTTTTTGCATACACCTGATATAATATTCTGAAGACCTTTCAAAATTTACTTTCATATACTGCAATGTCTCCAGAACATGATGTTAAAGAACCTGAGTACCTCTGTTCTCTTTCTAAGAGAATGTATGAAACAGATTTGGAAGGGAGTTATACTAATGAGTTCATTAATCTCATAGACCCAAGGCCAGCTATAAAAAAGCTACTTCAGATCAGCTTTTTATTTTCAAGTGTTTTAAAATGTTTTTACCTAATGACCTTGATGGATTAAATATTCTGCCATCGTATTCTTCTTTTAATGTACACCTTATGTTCCCTAGAAAGATGCTGGACCAACAGCACTAAAGACTGATGTTCTTTAGCTTCTCAGGAGAAGGCTGCATCCAAGGTGATGGCCTCTCAGGAGTTGTATTCCCAAAGCACTTCTTCCCCACTCTGTCTGGGTGGCTTGGAAGGCCACCACTTACCCAGCTCATTGCAGAAGTTGGCAGTAAAATTGTAAATTAATTCTAATTTTTATTTATTTTTAAGCAAAGGTGACATCCACTCTTACAGGGATGCCATCCATAGAATAGATTTGGTTATTTATATACATTTCTTCTGTGATGTTCTGTGGCATCCGATTTCACTGAGGTCACAGAGACTCGATGCCTGCTAAATTGCCAGTAATCAAAGGCTGTTAAGCACTTGTGCTTCCTTTCAAGCCTAGTCTATCTTTATCATGAGGATGACCTAGTTCAGCAGCTACAGCCCATTTATTTATAAACTGATAACACTCAGGAAGTATGCATTATATCATTAAAGTATCTATACTGTTGCAGAAACATTTGTTCTAAAATGATGTCATTTTCCTGAAATAAGGTCAAACCTCTACACAATGCTGCTTCCCACTCATCCTCTCCCTTAAGCCCTCGCCAAGGGCTTCTGCTTAGTTTGGATTTTGGAATACAGACAGGGAAACTCAAATGTTTCCACACCTGATTTTAGAGTTTTCATAGCACTTGGTGTCTATGCTACTTTTCCAGTTGCTACAATCTCCAGTAGTAGTGGTTTGCTGACATCTAAAAGAGTCAGAAAGCATTAAGTGGGAAAAGTTTAGGGTAGGTGCTGATGAACTCCAAAAACACAAAGATCTTTTTGGGTGTGTTGATTAAATTCCTCTCAGCTGTAAAACAAACAGCGGAAAAACTGAAGCCAATCACGAGCTGGAATTTCATAGAAATGATCTCTTAGTGCTACTTGCGCACTAAGTAGCAGTTTTTAAACACCTTTCTGAACAGAAATTTCATATTCTTTGTAAGGAATGTAGATTGAAGTTAAATGCTTCTGGTTAAATATGGCAGGAAAAACATATCTGTCCTTCCTATCTTTTTACTTGCTCGGATGTCTGTTGAGTAGAAAAAGATAAGGTTGCTGGAAGACTTAAAGAAATTCTGAATGTTAAATTAGTCATGAAATGCTGTTATCAGTGGAAAGCATTGGAGAACACTCAAGACAGAATTTAATTTAGAGGTAGGGATGATCATTTATTATTCATAATGCTTTCTGCTGAAGGAGGCCTGTGCTTAGCAAGTCATAACCATTTTGTGAATCCATCAGCCCAAATGCTACAGGAGCACAGCTCTGAAACTCTGTCCCTAGGGCCACCTTCTCTGCTCAGCAGGAGAAATACAGCTGCCTGTGAAGAACCTGCATGCGAGACCTTTTCTCTCTGTTTTTAAAAAAGAAAACTGCTTAAACTGAAAACAGTGAAATAACTATCTTCTCTATTCAGATATTGATTGCTATCCTTCCTTCCTTCCCTTCCTTTTTCCTTCCTTTCTTTCCTGTGCAGTTCTGGTTGTACCTGAAATCTCAGTCTGTGAAGTGAGAACTAATGTCTCCTCCATCTGCCTTTTTCCACTAGTCAAGTATACGTACATGCATATGTACGTGTGTGTGTTAATACCACACTGTGGCAAGTTATTAAATGTTTTTCAAGATCTGGACCTTCATATAAACTTTATATTTCCAGATTAACCAAAAGCTGCACGCTGCTGACATACAAAAAACTCTAATATAACTTTTCTTATATTTTGCCTATAAAAACTGAAAACGATATGTAGAACAGATTTTTCCAAAACATCTACATCCCATTCAGATGGATTGTAACCTGACCGGGACTACTAGGGCTTACAATCACTGTTCAGCTGAGTAATGGAGAGGTTTCCTTTGTCAGTGCAGGATGCTGTGCAATATTAATTAACGAGGGTTGTAAAAGGCATAGAAGATCTCTGCCCCAGCAGCAGTCTAGTTCCCATTAGACATTTCAAAATCAGACCACCGAGATGCAGGCAGAGACTGAATGATATAACCTTACCAATCTGTGCATATTACAAATTGCATTGCTGGTTTAGCAATTCTCCTTTGCCTCTCTATTTTAGGCATAAAGGACTTTGACAGTTTAGGGCCAGTTTCAATCAGCAGCCTGAGGACTGAATTTACATTTTAGGAACTCATTTTATTCTTTTTCCAAATCCTCATTTCTCATGTCCAGGCTGCAAAATAAATGATGATGCTGCAAGCTCTGTATCCAAGAAGGGTGACAGCCTGCAGTGCCCAGACTGCTTCTGTGTACTGATAGCTATCTAAATATCCCCACAATAGCCTTGCTACCTCCATCTTTCAGTGCTCCACAATTAAATTTAAACAATACCTAAGCAAATTCCTTTGCTTTAAAAGCATAAAATGATGTCTACAGTCATTTCTTTCAGATTAATTGAAGGGTATCTTCACTAACTTACAGCAATTACTCAATGCATGTAAGCATCCAAGTGCATGCATCCTAAATGCTTCAAGATCCCATTTCTCTCCTAAACAGTTCCTATAACCAACAATTTTAGGTTAATACAATTTTTAATCTGCAACTACAAGGTGCTGTCATAAAATAGTGTACACTAATTGGTACGAGAACCATCCTCCGGATGCAATCAACACCCTTTGAGCATAAATACAGAGTAAGGATCTATACACAAAACATATTTGCCCTTCTGCCTCAAAACACAGTAGCTTACACACCAGTATTTCAGCTAGTCATCCACTTCTCCAGCATGCAGATTAAGCAACTTAATTCCTTATGATATTTTTGGAACCTGACGGCACTGTTATAACCACCTCTGGGGAACTGTCATCTATCCACATTTATGCTGCTTTTGTCTGTAAACACCTTTCAAACAAAAGCAGTCCACATACTTATTTGATATACCTATACACATGCTCTCATCTAGAAAATCCCAAACCTGTTAGTAATGTTCTACATACTAGTATTAACTGATTCCTTCTGAGAAGAACCATAGGCCTTTCAAACAAATTTTAGAGGCCTCTCATGAGAACAGCTCAATGGGTCTGAAGGACACCATGTGTCATAATGCCTGTCAGAGTGACAGAAGTCTGTCCGAATCTGAACTGTATCTGTGCCTAAAGCACCAAAATATTGCCATATGTAACTTGTTTGCATTCCTCCTGTCCTCCACGATGAGATCTGCAGACCATTCACTTGACAGCTTAGGTTTCCATCACGGATTTCATCAGGAACTCTAAAACCACCCAGCTAGCTTCATGTCAGATTTTCTCTCCTCTTATATCTGACAAGAACACCACATAATTTCTGCAAGGTCTTTCAAGCTGCACTACAGAGAATCAGCACATTTTTAGGTGATGGCAGTGTACCAATGTTAATTTGACTAACCTAGTTCAGCATGCAGTATGCAATTATTTCCTGCTCTCGTGATGATTTTTTCAACCTATTTTTAACTTAATGTATACTTTGGTAAGGATTCTACCTTAGGAAAGATAGCTAGTCCACAGGCCTTCTATTATGTTGCAGCTGCTGTTATGTTTGTCACTGAAAAATAAACCTCACCGTGACAGCAGGATTTGAATCACAACTGCTAAATATACCACGTAGAGAAATTTGATTGCTTTATGTTATTTTTCCTCAACTGAAGGGAAGAAATGTGAGGGCAAAACCTTACAGTTCATTTCATGCTTCACTACAGTGTAATTCTAGACCCTAAGATTCTACCATTCCTATTTTGGTAATGAATGGAATGTAAAAGGGAGGTATTTAAAATTAATTGCAGCAGTTCTGAGGGTTAAACCTGCTTAACCCGACCTTTTATTATGAGAATATCAACAGAACATATATCTTGTCTAGGGAGCACTGGGACATCATTATTCTTCCACGGGCATGTTTAGTTCTAAAACCTGGGATTTCTTCAGGTTCCTGTAGCTGTCATGCATACCACGTACCCATCCCAAATCATAGTGCCTGTTCTGAACTACTCACTACAGCAGGATTAGACCTGAGAAACTCTAGAGTTTTGTTTTACTTTATTAACTTGGAGTACTTTTAAACAGTTTTTAAACAAAATTTTCCCTTGACCAGCAAGGGAATTTTCAGCCTGAAGTTCTCAGCAGCATCCGGTGAGGCTCCTAGCCAAGTTCTTCAGATACTGTACATCCTCAAGGACAGCCTGCTGGCTCTTGCTGGGGCATTTTCTTAATCCTTAGAGCAGACTTCCTGGATCTAGGAAATTTAATTCCTGACTCCTTCGACCCAGATGCTGGCGAAAACGTAGTCTGCAGGCTGTGTGTAACTGGGTGTGTTCGTTTTTTTATTTTCCCTAGGAACTGGCCTTGCTGTTAAATTTTTCTAAAACAGTCATATTAATATGTTCAAAAACCCACTGTTGAGTTTCAGATAAAGGATCACATCTGTTCATGAAAATCTTCTTTTCAGATGGGTTGCAATCTATGCAGCTGCTGCTTACCGGATGGAACAAAGTTTTGTCCTACAGAAATGAGAAAAAAATAGAATTAAGTAGCAAATGCCAAGTAATTGGAAGTGTTCTCACTTTACTGAACATGGATTAACACAGTTGTAGCTGAAATAATTTTGTATACTTTGTGTGATAACCTTGTGCAATAACCATAGCTGAATTTAGAAACTTGCAGAGAATCTAGCACTTTTCTTCCTTGTGTTATTAACCTTCAAAAAACTGGGGACTCAAAGAACAAGATGACATAGTTTTGGCTTTAGCTAACAACCACATAACATAATGAAAAAAAGAGGATGCCTTTCCTTACACACCACGTGCTTCCCTAGGCAATGATTAATGTCTGATCCTGATGGGTTTTTTTTATTTTTTTGAAGGGGGAAGGCTGATTTCAGCAATTTCTACTGTGCTGCTTGGTGGGAGGATCTGTAAAGATCTATCTGAAAAACGGGTAACCTTCAACTCAATGAAGAAGACACGTAACAAATATTAACTGAGGTGCTGTGATGGACAGATGCATAACTGACGATCCCAATTTTCACCCCATAAAATGCAGTATTTGCCTGCATCCTCGTAAGACAAGCCACTGAAACACTCAAGCTCTACTCCTAAGAAGGAAATTGTAATGCTACCTTAGATCCCCATGGAGATACTGGGAGGATAAGGATGGATTAAGTTGTTTAAAATCAGATGTTCATGGTTTTTAGTTTTATTCATTTTATTAAAAAAAAAGTGAATTTTAAATCACCCCACTCTGAATCTATGGTAAAGCAGAAAGTACCGAGATGAGCAACAGGTATTTGTGGGTAGGCTAGTTTCAATGTATTTAGTTCATGTAGGCAAGCAGCCAAGAGACAGACGTGGAAGCGATTAGAGGGCCTGAACGTTTCCAGGGACTATATAATGCATTTACAGTATCTGTGGAAATAAACTTCTGATGACTCTTGGTAAACAACATTCAGGCTCTTCCCCTCCTCTCCAAACAAGCTCTGCCAGCAGTTCAATGCTAATTCAGGAAATGCTTGTTCACCCAGTTTGAAAGTAGAAAAGAAGGAAGCTACTTGTCAAATCACAACCTATTACAAACTCACCAAAGTGCTCTGGGTGCTGAGCAACAATCATACAGAAACATCTTTAACTAAAAATACCTCATCATTCAGAAAAAAATTTATGAAGACAGAACTAAAAATAACACAGTCTAAAAAGAAATAAAAGTTATTTTAAAGCAACTTTGATAAGGAAAGCTTTTTTAATTTAGGAAAGAGAAAAACTGATTGGTTCTGGGGTTTGTGAAACACTGGTAAAGCACTATATTCTATAAATTTAGAATATGCAACAGAGGGCAAATTCAAAAACATAGCACTGTGCTCTGCTAGAGGGCGATGGTGCTCCACCTGCCTTTCACCCCAACTCTTACCCCCTAAATGCACACACTCACAAGACAGAAGCTCTGTGGGATGCGGCCAAAGCCTGCATGGCTAACTAAAGGAACAGATTTTGTGTGGATGGGGGGAGGGGGGGTGGGGTTGGGGCAGAGGCCCTGTTTTGCTCTGTACAGGGAGCAGCTTGCAAGCACAGGCACTGTGCACATAGGGCTATCAAATCCTGCCTAGGAGGAGGCCATACCAGAGCTCCTAAGGACCTATGGGATGGCTAGGTGCCCTTCAGCACCTTGCCAACTCCTCCTGCCATTCTGTGGGCACCTGACAGCAGTCATACCTGAGCTGGGAGGGAGCAGGGGGTACCATGGCTGCCTACCTGCTATGGAGCCTCATGAGAAAGGGATGACTGGTTTTCCTCATGTCATAGCTTGGGAAAGGCACAGCCGAGCTACTGGGAAGCTGAAATGCTAGAAGTTTTAACACAGTAGCTGGTACAAGAAAAGAGGAATCTTCAGTACAAAAAGCATGCTATGAGAAACACTCCAGCCCTTTCAAAGAGCCTGCAGTCTGTCTTCTCACAGAAAAATCCAGGGGATGCAATTCTTGAATGAAGCATTGTTGGTGCTTCTTTCAGCCAGTCTGGTTATTAGGAGAGATGAGTGCCTCTTTTCGGAGAGGGACACAGTTACTATGAGAAAACTTCTGGCTGCCTTAGCTATGTATAATGGCCTATTAATTTATCATCTCCAGCTTACACTGACCTAAGGTCAAAGCCTGCAGTTCTTATGGAACTCGATAAAAACAGGCTGAGGACTTTAAAGGGTGACAGTTGCATGCACCCCAGAGAAGAACTTTGAGGGAAATATATAAATTCCTCCTTAAACCAATATAAAAGAGCTACAAGGACCCTTCCAGAGACTTTTCAAACATCTGAAAAGTGCAGAGTGATTTTTTTCCCCCTCTGCATAAAGGCAAGTCTGAATATTATTTGCAGAAGGAGAAACTTCTCCGTAAGATAATGGTTCTTGACAGTTCAGGGGATTGGTAATGAGACACAGAGCCTTTCATTTCTTCTAGGTCACTGCTATAACTATGGCCAAGGTCAACAGCAACTGGAAGTCATTATCAGCTGGTGGCTGCAGTAGTTTATCTGAAATTAGTCAGCAGCCCCAGTGCAGTTTCAGCAGGACAGATGTCCATATGATAAAAACCACTATCACAATGACATGTCTTTCATTGTCTGAGGGAATAATCTATGGACTCAGAGTAAAGAGTGAACTTACTCTTGCAGTTTTGTCCCTGAAGCTGTCAGGAGAGTATGAACAAATGGTGCTATTCTGGGCACAGGTTTTGACGTTGCCAGTCCAGCTTCTATCATAATCACTATGCTCAGGGTAGAATTATAGTATAATGAAATTGATTTTGCACAATTATAACCATTATTTTTTAAAGATGTACTAAATCAGCCCTCTCTTGAATACACGTGCTCTACAGATGAGAACAGGGCACATAAATTTAATCATACTTTATCAGAACCAGTGTATTACCTATCGCTCCAGAGTGACACTAAGCTGAAAAACAGGAGCATTTTCCTTCACTGGAAGGAACAGGAATCTGTATCCACTGTTGATCTTTGACACTGACATGCTTAGGAATCATAAACACAGTTAAGGAAATGGCTTTATCTTGAAAAGACGTTATTCTCCAATATCTCTACTATTTTCTGCATTCTCCTATTGCTCCCAGAATTGATTTCAAAGCCCCATTACGGCATCAATGCTTTTTTTCCCCCATTATTAAACTCACTCCCTTTTTCTAACCCACGGTGTTGTTCACAATATTATTTGGATTCAGTCTACTTCATCACTTCTTACAGATTTCTTAAATTCAGACTTGGCTGTTTTATTACAGGATAAAAGTTTGAACTGGTCCTAAAAATACTGATTGCTCACTGTCATAGACTCACTAGAATTTCAAAAACTTGCTCAGAACTCAAGACATGAGGATGCAAATAATCTCAGAAAGAGAAAGTAGCTTAAGCTATTAAAAAGCTATTATCTTCTAGTTTTATAGGAATAGTATGACCGTACGGTAAGAAATGCTTTCTATTAAGCATCTCATAAGACACTGACCAACAAGGTCGTTTTTTCCTGAAGAATTACAGATGAGATGGACACATGGCCATTAGAAAGCTACAGCTTCTGTATGTGGTGCAGATAAAAGAACACAACTGCTCATCTGCTCTTTGTTTTCTAGAAGAAGGCATTCCTTGCTGAACCACAGACTATTTTAGAATGCAATTTTAGTTGCATACTACTCTCTAAGAGCACTACTATTGGTGCAATTAAGCTGAAAGAAACATCCTTTTGCTGTATGACTTACTTGTCTCTGAGAAACAGTATAAATCCTATTTCCAAGATGCTCTTAAAACTATGTAAGGATAACAGGTTTTTTTTTTAATTACTATTTTGAATAGTTGTACCATCAAACTTTCTATGGTAAATCTGCCCTGCATCTAATGAAACACTACGAAACAATCAAAACCTACTTAACTTTAGTTTGGCTACCCACTAAGCCTAAGTAATAATAATAATGAGCATATTTGCACTATTTCAGCTAAATTTTTTTTTTTAATTTGAAATTTTATAATTAAGCAGTAAATGCTCATACAAACTAATCAGCTTGCTGTCAGGTTAATATTACAGCTAGGACTGCGTCAGTACTTCCATCACTGCAAAATGTTGTGGTGCCTTTTGCTGAGATGAAAATGCCTGCCTTGCATTGAGAATTTTTATATGAGCCCTGTCAGCCTACTGGAAATGAAAAATGAAGCTGTGCAGAGGATTTAATAGAACTCGTACATTTTTCTTTTTCAAATGTCTTTTTTTGGATTGTCTGCTGTTTTCTGTCCACATCAAAGGTGATGAGCCATACAGAGGGCAGCTCCAGATCTGCGTTTTTCTTAGGAACCAGCTACATTAGGCACTAATGAAGTGCTAAAGGTATGAAAGCTTCTTTGGTATGGCTTGGACAATCAAAAAGATAAATTGGAAGTGTTTTGAAGCAAGAAGGGATTATAATGACATTATAAAGCCATATATGCAGCAATACAGCCACGTCTACGTCTTCTACATAGCCAGCCCACACCTTTTAACTTCACTACAAGTGAAATCTCAAGAAGAACACGTTTTTGGAAAATCCTGTGGTACATCTCTGATTGCAACACAAATATGGTAAAACAACAACAAAGCAACACAAGCTGACAAGCAGGTACTCAAAATAGTTGGGGCAAAGCTACTTTTAATATTTCTGAATTAGTTTTCTGCTAATAATTTTAATCTAGAAAGTAATACAGAGGCTTATGTGGCACAATCCAATTCCTGTCACTTGGGTCTCAGCACAAGCAATGTAAAGGACAAGGCACAGCAGTTGCAGAAAATTAAAGGATGCATGAGAAGAAGCTCTCACTTCAGAGAAATGTATGTCCTTACCCTGCACAGAATACAAAGTTTATTAGAGAAATGTTTAATCCAGGCAACTAGTCATTCTTTAAAAAATTTGGTAGCATTACCAGGACTTTTTACGCCCCAAATGAGGCACTCTCGCTTCCTAGCTTGACCTCCTGCGTTAGTGATTTTTGATCAAAATGGGCAGAACCTGACAGATCAAAGTAGTGTCTAAGCTGCTTATCTTTAATTTATAAACTCCTGACGTCTTCAGGCTTACAGCAGTCCTTTTAATGTTGGTTTGGGGTTTTTTTGAGGGAGACATTTCTGCTGCTTGTAAAAATGTAGTAAAATAGTAATATTTAACTCATGAGCAGCATTTCTTGATGCTGTCACATTGGATGCAAATATTTCCAATAGCATCTCACTTAAAATGACACTAGCATCTTTGACATTCTAGCACAAGTGCCAGAATGCTATAACACCTTTCAGACACCCAACACAGACATCCTCTGAGCTGGATCAGATCCATTTTCATTTAAATTTGACACAAGTAGCTGAACACTCAATGAGAGCACACTCTAGAGAGTTTACCACAAAATTAAATTGGAGTGAAACAGTGGATTTTAAAATGCAACTTCTCTGAAGGTACAAATCTACACTGAGCTGAGTATAGGCTCAAGACAGCCTGAACCTCTGAAATGACCCGGAGTGACTCTGACCTTCCTATAGCTCCAGTGCTGGTTCCCCTTCATCCCGTGACAGTCATACAGTGTGACAGGGCTACTGTGCGAGATGGCATCAAAGCAGAACTTCCTGGTGTGAAGTGGCTCCCCAGGACGGATGTCTTCTCTCCAGCCAAAGGTGAACAGCTAGAAAAACAGCCAGACAATGCAATAGCTTATTACTAGTTATTACTTACTGCAAAACACCACACACTAAATGACTTGTCTTTTCACTGAGAAACCTGTGAGCTACAACCAGCCTGTTAGAGCACTTTATCTGGCTGCCTGAGAGGAACTGTGGAGGCTCACAGATAACAGAGAAATCCTTCTCAATCAGGCATCAGCTGTCTGAAATTATGCTGTGACACTGCAGTTGTTCAATCATAAGATGAAGGTGACAGGTCTGACAATACCAAATTTAAAGATACAGAGTGCATTTTCCTTTCCTATGGACCAATCCTTGCAGAAAGCAGGCTGCAGCTTGTACTTTGCTGCCCAGAAGCTCTGCTGTGAGCTGTGATTTTTTTTTCTTCTTTTAATTTTTTTTCTTTGTGTGTGTGTGTGTGTGTGTGTGTGTGTGTGTGTGTGTGTGTCAGGGCTATTCCATGCCTTTCTACTCGACTCTTGATCTTCCACAGTACAGACTGAAGCATAACACTGATAAAACTCTCTTTAAATGATCAAACTTTGCTACTGGAAACCATTTAGCTGTGACAGTTCATGCAGAACTGCATGCAGGCTCATTATCTGAATAGCACTTCCACTCTATGCTGTTTTTAGCCTGCCTGCAGCACCTCAGCCATCTCATCCCAGGCAGCTCTGGCACTCACCTGGTACCCTGCTCCCCACAGTGCACACATTTCCTGATGCTGGAACCACTGTCTACAAATGCAAACTAAAGCTCAGTGTGACTGGGGGGGGAGGTGCCTGATTTAGAGTATTCCTGCTGTAGTTTCTAGATTTTGAACCTTTCACTGTGCCAGCTATCTGCTCTCTGTGGTGTACCTAAAAGAGGCATCTTTTAAAAATGCTGCATCTTCAGCACTGTACCATCCTCCAAATGCCACGTTGAGAGGCATAATTGTTTCCTGTGGCCTGCAGGCACAGAGTATAAACATATATCTGAATATTTGCTGTTTTTCTTGTTCTCTCTGTTCGCATCTGTCATTCCCTATTTATTTCTGGTTTTCCAGTCAGCATTTTCTCAGTTTTCCCCCCATGTCCTGCTTATTTCTTTTCTCCCGCAGAGTGCATTTCACTGTAAAATCTGCTGTAAAATGCAGTGGACAACTTTAACTTCATTTTCAAACCAAATCCTTGCTTTTTAAAAGGTTAAGTCTTTTCTCCATTTATCTTTATATTTCCTGGAAGCAGCATCATGCACTCCCTGCTAAACAGCTTATTTCACAACAAAAGTCAGAGGAAAGATTTGATATATGAAAAAGCTACAACGCTGCTTCTTAAAAAAAAGAGTTTGAGATGTTTTGCTTCTGAAGGAAAAAATAGCAAAAGCAATTTCCTTTCTTTTGCTTTACTTTTCTACAGCCAAGTAATAAACTTGGAGCTCAAAGTGATGAATAACATACCTGGAGAAATGGTGTGGAACAGTGATTTTGCAATATTCCCACTCTGACTAGTTTGCAAGATATCATTTTGCAACACCTTTCTCATCTTTCCCAGTCACTAGCTGTCCAAATTTTTCATTCTGTGTGTGACTGGTGAGCTGAGGGGCCATTCCTGATGCTCTCTGGACCTTGCCCCGAGGACTATTGCCACACTGAATGCATCAGTACACCTGAAAGAGCTGAAGCTTGCTTTTAAATCAGATCAGACCGATCCAGGGTATCCCCTTGCCTTTCCCACTCCTGTGTGGTTTCTGAAGGCTGTGTTCCATTTGAAAGTCAAGACTCTTGACTTGGTACCAGATAAGGTGTCACTTTTTCTTTAAATCCCCATTCACTGAAAAACACAATCTATGTAATAGTAGATCTCACTGATTCGATGGCACAGATTCCTCACCCTCTTTCTTAGGCTGATGTTTTGTAAAATAGTTGCATTTAAAATGCAAATGTGTTCTCCCTAGTGATAGAGTTATAAAATAAACCTTGTTAGTTTTAAAAACTAGTTTCTGCCCCTAAGACAAATGAAAAATATCTATTTGGGAAAAAGTTCTTAGATAACATTTGAAGATCAACATCCTTCCAACCTCCCTACTCTATCATATCCTCTGTAACATGGCAAATTCTGTCTACTTCAACACTAAACTGAGCCAGTGTAAAAACGATCTTTCCTTTGTATAATGCATAGCAAAGCTATAAGTTGTGGTTCTGACACCATAAGTATCTGCTTTCCCACTATTTGATGCTTTGGATGTTCCTTCCTTTGACCCAAGCTGCTAGGAGCCTGCAGAGCCTGACTTCATGAGAACCCTTCCTGTACTCCTTCATTTGCAGATTTGAAACAAAGCTGCACAAAGATTTCTGAACACATTAGAGTCAGGCAGCTGGCTTTCTCTTCACTTGAGGTCTCAAGGGCTGCTGTTTCTATTGAGTCCAAGAAATTCTCTGTCCTTATGGTTCCTTCCTTCCGCATCCACTTCTCCTACCACAGTCCCAACTTCTGAGTTTGCAACCAAGTAACACCTTGGCTGACACAGATCAGCTTTTGATGAGGTCTGGCCCTCTCACAGGACAACCTGGAAAAAGACAGTTTTTCAGTTGTCTTATCTTAAAGGAAGAAAAGAATTTCTAATTAGCATTGGGCCTGAAAAATGATTGCCAGATGCAGCCACTGGCTTTGGACTGTCTATAGGACAAAGGTCCTTTTGAGACCATTAGTGCTCTCCAGCTTGACAACTGTGTTCATTTGACCACTGCCTGGCTGGAGCCCGTCAGCAAGCATTGTGCTCAGGCCACAGTGCAACATTTAAGCAGACAACGTATGCCCCACACAAAGACAGTATCGTATCTGTGAGCTTGACTTTGGTTTGAATTACATTTCTAAGCAGAGAAGAAAGAGCCAGGAAGGCTGCACAGTAACAGCCTGGGCTGAGCTGGAGATAACACCAGCCCACTTAATCCCTGGCTAGACTGGGGAACTTGAGAAGACACAGAAGATGCTTGCCACCACATCCTTGGCTGCAGTTTGATCTTGCCCAAGTTTCACCTTGAAACAGAAATTAGCTTAGGCAAGAGAAGTGGAAGAAAGTCAAGATGTGTCCCACTCCTGCCTCTTCTCTCTACTTTTTTTTTTTTTTTTCCCTTTTTTAATTCTGGGGAAGTTCCCAGAGACTTCTTTCTCTTGTTCACCAGAAAATCTGCAAGTGGTTTATGAAGCTTTTGCCTGCTGTTAGTTTTTACAGCCCTGAGGTGGAAGGTCTCTTTCTCAGGGGCTGCTTAGGTGACATGAATCAAGTAGCACAAAGAGTTGTTTCTATCTCATGGTACCATCAGCACTAACACCTGCTGCTTTCTTCATATCACATTTTTCTAAAGAACTCCCTGTAAATTTATACCAGAAGTTACAAAATCTGCTCAGTGTCAGTCCACACTACTTGAAATATGATAATAGAATCCTCAATATTTTCATTAACCCTTAGTGTCTACCAGCATGTGTAGAATTAATGGCAGCAACATGACTGGAGTAGTGGAAAAGCAGGTGTTCACAACACAGCACACTGTCTCTACACTGAAGAAAATACTGGAAAAGGCAGAGGGAAAGAATGTTACTTTGCTTTTGGAAAAAATCCAGGCCTAGCATCACTGAAATGTTTTGATCTACTGAAGGTAAACATTATCAGAACTTCTTTTCTACAAGAAAACGGATAATTCTCTGGATAATTTCCATATACTGTAATTCCCTGTGGGATAGAAATTCTGAGATTCACTTAAGTCAATCTAGTTTGCTTAATCTTAAAGTTTATGAGATTCTGTAACTCTTTCTTAACTGCTGTCTTTAAAATTGGCACCTTGCACAGGCTGATCCTTGAAACCAGTCATCTGACTGTGTTCCATACTGAGAGTCTGAACATTTGAGTAAAATTTGCTTTGCTTCATTTCTAAACTAATCCAGAAATCAATGAATTATAATGAAATAAACCAACAAGATTGCAAAAATAAAAAGTTACCCTGTAACAGAGCACTAGATATTAGTCCAATCATCTGTCTTCTACAGCTTCTATTTTCTAGCTCAAGTGAATAAAGTCCTAAACTAGGAGAAAGTGAAATTACGTTACCCTAATTTTGTTCAAAAGATTCTTCAAAGTTTCTTGTGTGAGTTCTAGGATTTACGCTGGCAGGTAGGTAGGTTAAGAGCAAGCATGCTCTGCTCTGTTGGAAAAGCAGCTTTTGAATGTGCTGCTGTCTCTAGGAGAAGGAAAATACTACCAATCAGAGGCACACCACAAACACAAGGGAATCCAAACAATGACAGAATCGTAGGGGTTGGAAGGGACCTCTAGAGATCATCTAGTCCAACCCCTCTGCCAAAGCAGGCTCCTTAAACAAGGTTGCATCTCCATCTTGCCAAAAGTAAAGGGACCGTTTTGAGTGTTAAACAGTATCTACCTGTCTGAAGCAACAGTAAGCTGCTTTTTTTTTTTTTTTTTTTTTTTTCAAGCGATTCTTTATCATCCTCGGTCTGATCTCGTTGCAAGCCCTGAGAAGCCCGCAGAGCTGCCGGCTCTTCCCCTTCCTTGGCCCGGCTGTGCTCAGCTTGTCCGGAGCTGCCCTCTGCCGCCTTTTTGCCGAATTACACTCTTAACGCAGCAGCTCTTGGACAAATGCGCTAGAAAAAAATAGCAGTCGATGGTGTGATCCCACTCCTCTTGTACAACCTAAAAGAATCTTTGGACTGTTCAGCATAATTGAATTCAGTGACTTGGCTTGGGCTCTGGCAGTCCCTTCCAGGCACAGCCACACCACAGTGCTCAGAGGAATGCTGCCTTGCAGTGCTTTGAACTCTCTTCAGCCATGAGAAGGGACATGCTTCTCCCTGCCAAAACAACTCCTGCTTTCCTAAACATAGTTTAATTCTACTTATCTATCTCAGCATCCTATCACTGCACTTCATCTCTGTTAGCTACATGAGGAAGCCTTCTTTCAGCAGCTTCCTTTCTCTTGAGTTGCCACTTATCTAAATTGCGATCATTTTTAGCTCCTCAGCTTCATTCACTTGCACACCTTCCCCTGCACTTTCCACTATCCTTAGAGAAGGATTTTTTGACCTCAGCACTTCAAGTTCTCCTCAGAACTCGTCCCTCCTGAGCTTTTAATATCTTCAAAAACGCCATGCTTAGCTGTCAATTTTTTCTCCTCAGCCTTGTGGGTTTTTTTTCTAACCTGAGTCCGTTGCTGTGCAGAAGGTACATTCATTAGAATTGCTATTAAACAGACAGGTTTTTTTTCATCCAGATTCTTCGCTCACATTGATCAGAGTTAATGAGTCATAATCTTCTTCCTAAGGTACTCACAATCATGGAGAGTACAAATCAGTGCTCTTTTCCTCCGTACTCCTGAAAAGTTGTTTTTCTTCCTAACCAACGTAGATTAAAGCATTTTTGAGCCTTTATCATCCCTCATGTTTGTGAAAACCATTCTGGCTTCCACAATATTTATCCTGCTTATAGCTCATATTAATTTAAAATACAACCACTTTCTGTGTTTATGGAGATGGAAGCATGGAGACAATCTCTAGAGCTTTTCATGCCCTGTAGTATTTTAAAAATATTTTCAGTTAAGTGAACTGAACTCCATATGTTTTCATGACATACAGGAATAGAAATGGGCATCTGAAAGCTCTTTGAGAATCTGAATTCTTTCTGGAAATTTAAAAGGATATGTCAAAATTCTGAGATTACTTTAAAAAGAGTACTTTTAAGAAGCTATTAAGGTCAGAAATCATTCAAAAAATAATAAATAATAGCTTTAACTTAAGAAAAGGAAGAAACCTCAGATAAATGCTCAGAAACTAGAAAAAAGGATCAACAATTTTACACTTTTTTTTTCCATCTGTTGCAATACCTGTTCGTGTGACCACGTCCGTTCTGAGCCATCCTTCACACAAATGTCTAGCCTTAGTTCAGTCCCCGTGGCTCCATGTTTGCTGTCCACACAGAGATTGGCTGCCACATTTCGAATCTGTAAAGTCAAGCAGGAACATTTCACATCAAACAAGACAGTCTCTTATGAATTCAGCTATCTTAAAACTGAGGGGCTTAAGACTCAGTGCTATAGAGTTGGTTTTTACAGGGTAGAGCACCAGGTCTTAGAATGATCTCTTCTTTTGAATAGCTCCAGAATCAGTAGAGCTAGAAATGTTCTGCTTAACAAATGAGAGGTAGGCGTGTATGAAATAGCCTCATGCAAAGAAAGTAAGAGGAAAAAAATAAGAACGAGAAGTTCAAAGCTGAGTCTGTCTTTTTTTTTTCTTAGCCTCCTACTGGACCAAGTGAGATCAATGGTATTATGAGGAAAATATTTCCAAATGAGACTTTCACAGGCTTCAGAGCAATATTTCTTGAAAATTTATGCATGCCCTGCCCCACTGCTTGTTCTTCATTTGACAGAATAATGCCACTGTAGATAAGGTCACGCACTAGCATTCAAAACGTATAAAATTAAAAAGTACTTATCATGGTTACCCACAGAAGTTCCTTGCACTTGAATGCTTCTGCAAACAAACTGCAGTGGGACTTATAAGTAAGTAACCAAAGCCTATGCACCTTCTTCTTTCATTTGTCTGCATTTCAAGTTCTGCGTTCATGTAGTGAGGGGCGCAAAACTGAAAGACACGGTGGCCCTGGAGCACATTCACAGAAGGGCAACAAAACTGTGAGGGCTCAAGAGCACAAATCTTATGGGGAGCAGCTGAAGGAACTGGGATTGATTGTTTTGTCTGGAAAAGAGGAGGCTCAGGGGAGACTTTATTGCTCCCTGCAAGGAGGTTGTAGCAAGGTGGCTGTCACATTCTTCTCCTGAATAACTAGTGATGGAACAAGGGGGAATGGCCTCAAGTTGTGTCAGGGGAGGTTCAGGTTGGATGTTAGGAGAAGCTTATTCTCCAAAAGAGCAATCAGGTATTGGAACGAGCTGCCCAGGGATGTGGTAGGGTCACCATCCCTGGAGGTGTTCAAGAAATAAGTACTAAGTGTTCAATAAGTAATAAGTGTTCAAGATAAAGTACTAAGGAACATGGTTTAGTGGGAAACATTGGTAGTAGGGGGGATGGTTGGATGATCTTGGAGGTCTTTTCCAAAAGTAATGATTCTAGGATTCTCAGAGATGTACACAGATTCTGTATGTGCAATAGACAGAGGGAGGTGCACATTTTGACACTGTTGTACTTTGTTTTAAAATACTTTGATCAGTATTTTAAAAAAAGAAGCTAGATGCTGAATAGAGCTGAGGGGATGATTGCAATTCTCAATGGAAATTTCTTTTCTTTTTTAAGTCATCATTATTGCCATATTAGACAAACAAATATTGCTACTCTTAAATAATATGGCTTATCTCACAGAAAAAAAAACAAAACCAAAAGAGGATAAAAAACAACTTATCATGGAAAACAACACAGGGAGAACAAAAGGAGTAAGCCCTATGCTTGTAATGCACAAACTAGAACTGCTTTGCTCTTTTTTTATTATTATTTTGGAGGTTTGGAATTGAATCCATTCATCATGTTCTAAGAAAGATTTAGACAGATGGGAAAGCAACAGGACCTGGATTAAAAAAACCCACAAACTAAAAACAACACATCACCTTCAGGAAAGGCTTCAGGAAATCTATTTGCTTAGCCTAGGAAGTAGCAGATTGAGCAAATGACATGAGCAGCAGTCTGAGCTCCAGAATTCTCTGAGACTTCACCAGAGCTCAGAGGCATATCTTTCAAAACACGGACAAGCACAGTTCTAAGGCATTTTTTCTTATTTTGTAGAACTGTAGAAGCAATTGCTGCTAACCTTCTAGTTTCCACAGACACAGAAGCTCAGCACTGAGCCCCAAAGTAGTCATGTTGACTGCAAAAAAAAAAAAAAAGGGTGAAAGATAATAAGCTCTCAATAAATCTCCCCTCATTTTCATATCATCCATCAAAAAAGACATAAGAACAATGAGGGGAAAAGATTAAATTTTTATGTATCTTTTTCTTATGTGAAAAAATCTTCTCCAAAGATTATTTGAATTCAGATCTGCATAAGAATACACCCCATATCTAATGAATGCTCATTGGATTAAATGGCTGCCATAATTTTGTCTAGATGGCATTACTCCATCCTGTTCTCACTCATTTGGATGTTGTGATGAATGGTGAATGTATTCTAAGCATTCTTGGAAAGCTTTGAGCCAAAGCAACACTTCGTATATTCACTGCTGGAATCCATCTCTTTTTTTTTTTTTTTCCTTTGCTCCTGAAAGGCTTCCTCAAGTTAGTTTTATTTTTGTTTTGTTGCAGCTGAAATGGTAATTCACTTTTTTTTTTTTTAAATCCATCCTTCCAGCTGCAGAGGGGTTGTGGCTTGTTTTTCCATTTTCTTTTTGTATTACAGACATATCAGTCAAGTCTGTGCTTTTGTTCTCAGGCATTTCTGTGTGGCCTTGGCAGTCACTAGAAATTGGATCATGCCATCAAACTGCTGCCAGAACCACAGGGAACATTCTGCTGAACACCAGAACTGTGTTGCCTACAAATCCCCTAAGATCCCTTCAGAGAAGGAGGAAGGAGAGTAAAAACACAGCTAAGAGATGCTGTATTTTCATGTATACATTGCTACTGCTTTGTCTCCAGTCATGCAGTGCAATGAATGTCAAATATTTAAGTTACAACTAGAGACATAACTAGCACTCCTAACACACTCCTATTTCCAGCTTTCATAGCTGGGTAACTGTGGAGACTCTTTATCCAACATGTAACTCTTGAAATGTTATCTGAACACACACTAGGACAACGCTACTAAGACCGTGGGCCCTACAGTTCTTATAGAGAACATAAAATAGAAAGCACAGACTAATGGGCTCATTTTCTCCCTATTCCATAGGGAAGGTGTAAGGCCAAAGATAGAGTGTTGCACCTATGTTTCAGGAAATAAAGATTTACCAAGTAAGGGAAATTTCTGCTCTTGTATCATCATCTGATTTCTGTTTTTTAAATAAGGCAGCAAGCCATAAGATAATAGACTGTTCAAGTCTAGATATAGTTCTCGAATTTTATGAAAAAGAGTTAAATAGACATGAAAACTACAGCTTCCTTTTTCTACATTAGCAAGCCTACATTAAAAAAAAAAGCAAACATTCCTGACAAATAGGCAAAGCCTGGAGTAAGAAGCAGATTAGCTCAATTGCACTACAAGAGTAGAAAGTGGAATATATTAAAAAGGAAATGTGGCATTAGTGGATAAAAGCTCTTTGAGCCTAGGTTTTACATTTGAAGAAGACATTTTACGCAGCTGATTTGATAGATATTTCTACATTAATTTCCAGGAAAAAGAACAAAGGACTTACAAAAACAAAATATTTGTGGCAAATGTTGTCAGTATGGCCAACTGTACTAGATTATTAGTTCCTGTTAAAATATTCCATTCTAAACTCAGGGTTTGTATGCTTCCTTATGTTTCTCTATAGCATTTACATACAAAAGAATATACTGCTTCCTAAATGACATTTCTGCCTTAGTTTCTGCTGGGCAGAATTGTTTTCTTCAGAGTGCCCAGTATGATGCTATGTTTTGTTCTAGGAGAAAACAACATTGATAGCACACTAACATTTACAGTTATGGGTGAGCAGTGTTGTATAGAAACAAGGCTGTTCCAGTTTCTCAGTTGATACTAACAAAGGACTGGGATGGATACAGGGAAAAGTAATGGCAAATAACCAGTTCTAAATTACCCAAAAAAAGTCAGAGTCATAATTCACATAAAGAAAGATTTGCTTACCCATCCCAAGGAACAGGATTCACCAAAAACTCCAAAAGGAGAGATATCCAAGTAGAGACTCATCCCTTGTGGCTACCAGTCCTTAAATAAGGCTTAGGGAGGGGTGGAACCTGGTGAATTGCTTTCACCTGTGCTCCCAGATCTGGCTGTGTCCCTTCATCAGGTGCTCAATCATTGGTTCAGGCTGTGACTTAGCAATTCCCTTGCAAGGGGACAGAAACAGGACAGCTGTTTTTAAACTGGCCAGAGGAATATCCCATGCTGTATGACCTCAAGCAGGAGAGTTTTGAAGGGGGGTGGGAGTTCATCTCACTCTCACTTGGTGCTAGAGTCATAGAATGGTTTGGGTTGGAAGGGAAATTTAAGATCATCTAGTTCCAACCGTCCTGCTAAAGGCAGAGACATTTCCCACTAGACCAGGTTGCCTAAAGCCCCATCCAGCCTGGCCTTGAACGATTCCATGGAGGGGGCATTCACCACCTCTCTGGGAAACCTGTTCCAGTGTCTCACCACTCTCACAGTGAAGAATTACCTTCCTATACCCAGTGTAAGTCTACTCTCTTCCAATTTAAGTCCATTTCTTCTCATCCTGTCATTACATACCCTTACATAAAGTCCCATCCCAGCTTTACTGAAGGCCCCCTTCAGGTACTGGAAGACCACTGTATGGTTCTTGGAGCCTTCTCTTCTCAAGGCTGCAGAGCCCCAGCTCTTTCAGCCTGTCCCCATAGGGGAGGTACTCCAACCCTCTGATCATGTTTGTGGCTCTTCTCTGGACTTGCTCCAGTGGTTCAATGTTCTTCATGTGTTAGGGACTCTAGAACTGGATGCAGTACTCCAGTTGAGAGGTAGAATCACCTCTCTTGACCTGCTGGTCATGGTTCTCTTGACACAACCCAAGATACAATTGGTCTTCTGAGCTGCAAGAGCACATTGTTGGCTCATGTTGAGACTTTCATCAACTGATGCCCCCAAATCCTTCTCCTCAGGGCTGCTCTCAAGACATTCTCTGCCTAGCCTGTATTTGTGCTTGGGATGGCCCCAAAACAGGTGCAGGACCTTGCACTTGGCTGCGTTGGAACTTCATGAGGCTGGCATGGACCCACCTCTGAAGCCTGTCCAGGTCCCTCTGGATACCGTCCCTTCCCTCTAGAGTGTCAACTGCTTCACTCAGCTTGGTGTCATCTGCAAACTTGCTGAGGTTGCACTCAATCCCACTGTCTGTGTTTTTTACAAATATGTTAAATAGCAGTGATCCCCAGGGAATGCCACTCATCACTGGTCTCCATTTGGACACTGAACTATTGACTACAACTCTCTGAGTGCGACTATCCAGCCAGTCCCTTATCTAGCAAGCGGTCCATCCATCAAATCCATTTTTCTCCAATTTGGCAACCAAGAAGTTGTGTGGGATGGTGTCAAATACTTTGCACAAGTCCAGGTAGGTGATATCAGTTGCTCCTCCTTTATTTATTGATGCTGTAACTCCATCAAAATAGGCCACCAAGTTTGTCAGGCACAATTTGCCCTTTGTAAAGCCATGTTGCTTACCACCAATCACCTCATATTCATTTTCCATGTGCCTTAGTAGGGCCTTCAGGAGCACAGAGGTGAGACTGACTGGCCTGCAGTTCCCTGGATCTTCTTTTCCCTTCTTGAAAATGGGGTTTATGTTTCCCCTTTTCCAGTCATTGGGATCTTCACTAGACTTCCATGACCTTCCAAATATGATAGATAGCAGCTTGACAACTTCATTCGCCAGTTTCCTCAGAACTTGTGGAAGAATCTTGTCAAGTCCTATGGACTCGTGCACCTTCAGGTTCTTTAGATGGTCTTGAACCTGATCTTCACTTACCGCAGGCACATGTTCCATCTCCCAGTTCTTTGCTTTCTGTAGCTTGGGCAATGTGGCTAGAGCCCTTGCCAGTGAAGAGTGAGGCAAAGAAATCATTAAGCACCTCAGCTTTCTCCATATCCCTAGTGCCCAGGTCTCCATTCTCCTGCTGGAGAGGGCCCACATCTTCCCTGGCCTTCCTTTTATCACTGCTATACCTATAGAATTTCATATTGTTCCCCTTTATGTCTGGCTATATTTAATTCTATCTGTGTTTTAGCTTTCCTAACCTGATCCCTGGCTGCTCAGATAACTTTTCGTAGACTTCCAGGTAACTCATTCTTGCTCTATTCCCTAGAGACTGTCTTTTTGTACACTGTGCATAACTTGTTATATACATTCATACATAAATATATATTGTCCTTTTCCTTTTCTCTATCTTAGTAAATAGCTTTATCCCAACCCACAAGTTAAGTTCTACATTTTTGTTTTTTTTTTCCCCTGATTCTTTCCTTGATCTCCCTGCAAGTTTTGCAGAAAGTCAGGACTTAACGTGATTTCATCTGCTCTCCATGAGAAGCAGATTAAGATGGTCTGTCTTTTCACATTGAAGAATACAGTAGTTCCTTCAAGATTTGCTCTTGAGTGCATGGGTGATGCTCTGCCTGCTCTGCAGCCCCACTGTCAGCCTGGGTCACCTCAGCCTTGGTGGAAGCAGTGGTTGAGTTAGAGATGGGGAATCACTCCCAGCAGCATGAGGGTCTACTCTGTGTGCTCACTGTGCCCTAACCAGATGCACTAAAAACAAAAATGGGGAAGCAGAGCAATCTAAAGGCTGCTTTATGCTCAGCATGGTCATCTTAAAATGATGAAGGTGGAGATGATGCTGTGACTATCCTCATGGTGCCCCATACAAAATAGCAACATGAGAGAAACCTTGATGTTACCGGCTCAAATAAACACTTTCCTTATATCTGACTCAATGCTGAAAATAATAAAATATCCATAACTCTTGGAAGACACTAACAACATCCATTTATGTTGCTTTTTTTTTTCTTTTTTGTCTGAGCAGCACTTAAAAGTGATTTTAGTACATGCTTATATTTTCAGATAACCCTAGGGCCATCAACGTCTACAGATCAAATAAAGAGAAATGAGACACCTTTCCTGCCAACAGATACACAGCAATTTTAAATGGATTTATCTTTTGTGTGAGCCATAAAAAGGAAAAGTTGAAGTTGAAAGAAGTCAGGCACTGCCAAAGACCTCCTTGAAGAAACAGGGAACTCTGCTGTGCTGCATGACATTGATCCTGATGGAAGAACTGCAAGAAACACATCTGCGTGCTCTTGTTCTGTGTGAATGGGAAATAGCTGGTTACACTACTTTTGTACAATGCCCATGTGACACTTGGTGAGCTGATACTGACTCATTAAGGCTACAAAGGTGAGACCTTAAAACCAAAAATAATCAAAAGAAATTACTGCATTCTTACATTTTAATCCTTTTTCAGATACATTTCTTGATTTAATTTAATGTGTGATATTTTCACGCCGGTGCTGTAGAACAATTCTATAAAATCCATGAGGTCTGGACTGAAAAATGAATATTTTGAGGTCCTATAGCTCAACACTGCTGCAGTGACTGAGTGACTTGCTTTGTATTAAATCACTAAATAAGAAGTTTATGCAACAACAAATGAAACCAAGCTTAAATATTTCCCTTTTGACTCAGTAAAACAAATCAATCTTTTTCATATCTCCCTGACAATAGGATTTCTAAAGTCTAAAACAAATTACTACAATGGCTGGCAGCATATGATTGATTTACTGTAAAATGTGTTTTCAAAGATATTGTTGGAAGCTGCAGAATACACACACAGTGGCTTGTAGATTTAGGAACGCTTCCTAAGAAAACATTAAATGCCCAAGTTTCACCTAATGCAGCTCTTGTTTTTAACTTCCTTCAGCAGGATTTCCAATACACATTACAAGTAAATTATTGCACCTTTGAAAGAGAATGGGATGGTTATTACTGTTTTTCAGCTGGTAGCACAGTTTCCAATATATTTTTAAGGAAAAGAAAAAATCTAATTGAAAATTTGCCTTTTTTTTTTTTTCCCCTGCCAGGAGAGAAAAAGGTACAATAATCTCATTCAAGGAACTGACAGTCTCACTAACCTTAATCTGTCTGAATTCATCACTGCATTGCTTTACTGCACATATTTCAGATGTTAGAAGGCAGAACAAAATATAAAGGCAAGATACACCCTGTCAGCTACAAAGGACAAAAGACACAAACAAGAACAAGAGATAAGGTCATGCCGAGGGTATTGAAGACAACTAGTTCTTTGTTTCTCAGATTTACTTCTTCTCTATCATGAATAGATTTTGTTGAGAGAGTTAGGAATCAGATTTTAAGTAAGAGTGTTTGCAGAAATAGAGGAGTTATGCAGAGGTTGTTTTTGAGATGTCTGCTTTTACACCAGATAGCTTCTACTAGCTGTGCATCAAAATACCAGAGCCAAAGACTGCCTGAGAACCTCTTTGTTTATTCTTCCTCAGATTGATATAAAGTCTTTCCAAGTGCAGGCAGAGAGAGTACTAAATGGCAGTCAGCTCTGGCATAGACTTCTGGTGTGTTTAGTCAGCAAGGCTTCTAGAGCTGCTTGATTCTTACAAAACAGTAAAACACAGTCTGTGTTCCTCTCTCTGTTTCTAATTATGACAGCCACTGACCTTCAAATTTGCTCAAGTTCTTCACAAGTGCCAACAAATTAATTAAAACTTCACAGGAATGTGATATTCTCAGGAAAAAAAAAAAGTGGTAGGACTGAAACTTCTCTTGTTATGTCAGAGAAACTGTATTTTAGAGGAAACAAAGTCTTTGGTCTTATTTCCTTCCTAAGAACTCAGTAAGTACTTTTAAAGTACAGATTAGTTACCACTGCTATGATGTACAATTTACTTTCAAGAAATTGTGTTTCAATGCAAGGAAGGCATCGATAACAATGTGAGCAGACTTAATATCTGAATCCCAATCTCTTTTACTTAGGCCCTCTCACTGAGTTAAGCATTGTTTGTCTGCCCATAGAAGTTACAGATCTCATGATCATATTCCTTGAAGAATGCACATGTATACACGTGGAAGACTGTGAAAGAAGACATAAAAGTAATTACACGACCCTGACCAAGCCTGGCTTCTACCAACAAATCTGTTACCTTTTTACGTAAATTTATCCCATGAAGTGTGGGCAGCAGCATTAAAGATATATAAACAACAAAGGATTTCATTGTTGCCAATGAGTAATATCTATTATGACACACATAAATTGAAGCTCCTTTGAATTTCCCTAATTGGCAGCTTACAGAGAAGAATTAAGGATTGCTACTGCCATAGGAAGTTCTTTTTAAAATTTGGAGATGAGACAATCAGCTATTGATACAGAAAGAAAAAAAGAAATCTGGAGAACAACAAAGGTACCTGTGCTTAGCAATCCCCTAGATGGACTGTGACCACTGGTGATATACTGAAAGGATCTTACCAAAAGTTTTGGTCAAAAACTCCATTTTTTCAGTTTGTCTGAGAACCCTAAGAGCTTCTCCAGCAAAATGAGAGAGGTCCAGAACTCAGCATAGATATTTTTACTCTTTTAAATAGCAGCAAAATACAGTGGAAGAGTAAAGCATTTCCTATAAATCTTAATTAATCAAGTGGAAAAAGTTGTATGCATGTCACCTCCAAGATGCAATGAATCAGCCACAGCTCCTAGGAGTACAAGGCCACTGAGCTTTCCAGTTTAGCTATGGAAGTCATATCCACTCCCTGCACTCTTTGTGCTTTCATCTCACCTACACAAAACAAACTGCCAAAACAGGGTTTGCCATGGCTCTGCTCTTCAGAGAACTCTGTAGGCAGAACTTCTTTGAGCATGGTTGGAGAGTTCCAGCGGGTTGTTTCTTTGCCCCCGCTCAAATGATGCTCGGATGCTAACTTCCCTTTTCTCTCCCTTTCCTTTCCCTTCTCCCCCAAACACACGTTCCATTTGCCTGCTACCAGCAAGTGGAACCTATAAAATGTGAACCACAGGTTCAGTAAAATTAGTCTTTTAAAAAGAAAATTACCAAGGCTCCACTTTTCATATTTGCATATATAAACAAAACAGGTCAAACGACTGCACCTGCACAGTAACTCTGGTGAACTGCAAGAATAGAAGGAGGTATATAAGCAGATAAAGCACTGACTTCAGACCTCCTTTTTGCTAAATAGACTCTCAGCATGTACAATCAACTTGTGACATTCAATAACGAGTGCTACATATTCTTTTCCATGTTCTTGTTCTCAATGGGCAGGTATCTTATGGCCTGTACACGCTACATTGTAATGAATTATAAAATGGACAGCAACAATCCTAAGACATGACAATTCCTCATTTTAATGGCTAATTCAGAGATGAAGTCCATTAATAACACTACTTATCAAAGGTGGCAAATATAATTTTGTACTTTTAATTTCCTGTGAGGTAAAATGATAGGCTCATTTAAATTTCTTCTAATTTGTATTCCTCACCTCCCCCCAGGCAGCAGGTGGAGGCTCCACAGGTGGGTAATATTTGGGGACATCCCAAGCCACTGCAGCCATGAACCACTTGAAATCTTTACATTTCAGGTGCTTGCGAAGTTCCTTCTGGGCAGAGATGTCACCAGTCGAGAGATGTCTGTACTCAGGCCGTCGCTGGTAAATGTACTCTGCAAACTCATCCATCCACGTCTCTGCCACACGTTTCAGGTTCTGTGCAGCAGAAAAAAAACTGCAAACATTATTTTTTTTTCATGCATTGACTGAAATGATATCTCTGATGGGGAGAATTATACAAACAAAAACAATCAACAGCCCATATAACTTGTAATATTAACTGGTCTAGCTTTTCATTCTTAACATATAAAAAATACCAGTAAATATATGCTACATTTATTTATTAAAGTTTAGAGCAGTTACTGCAGAGCATTAAATATCCTGTTTACTTGCTACCTCTGTAAAATAAAATCTTTAGTCTGATGAACATCTAATTTTACTTCCTACTTTACTTTATGCATTTTCACACGGGCTTTAATTATTGCTGGATGTTAAACAGAGTTTTTCTTTCAGCTGATCACATTTGTACCTGTGCCTTTTCCTGTTAGCTTGGAACCTTCTAATTAGCATGAATAGTTCGAGCTATTCCTTCTGATATATCTCTCTTCACATCTGAAAGGCTTCTAAATTTCAGCCATCACATGGCCTCTTTGCCTAGCTTTTGCATTTCTGATCCTTCTCCAGTCTTGGCTAACTTCTCTTCATCAAGCCACATCCCCCGTTGCTTCCTCAATTCTCTTTAGGGAGATTTTAGAAAATGTTTCAAGAATGGAGGTCTAGTTGCCCTGCCCTCTTTTCCAAAATTACATCTCAAAATTCATGCCCACATTTTGGGCATGAATTACATGCATATGCATGGGGACAAGCAGCCATGACACAACAGTGCTCCATCTCCTGTTTGGTTTTGCCTAGATTTGGACAGGAAGTTTTGCTGTATTAGCGCACCAATAAATCTGCAAAAGCAGAGCCTGTAATCCTGGAGTGGAGTTGAGCTGAGGCAAAGCAACTTGTGGGACAGGCAGAGCATCTTGTGGCTTTCTGCACACATCCTATCGACATATCAAGGGCTATTTTTTTATGAATCCCAGTTCTGGCTTATGTCCCACAAGGTTTATTTTTGTTGGCACTTTGCAGGAAAGAAAACTACCAATTTTCTCGTGTAAAAATTTGCTCAAAGTAATTAAATCAGCTCACTGAAATTATAAAATAAAAAAAGACTTGTGAGGAAAAATCCTAGGCAGATAAGATTGAAATAAATAAAGTTTATTGTTGTTTAGCATCACAGAATCTAAATAGCTGTGGGGTAGGGATGGGGATTCTCTTTATATCTGTATGTTATTTTTCTATATGAATTTATATGCAGATGTTGAAGTGCAGAATAGATTTATTCTATTCCGCATTTCCACAGTTGCCCAATAACCTCTTCTTCCAGTAATAAAGCAACATCTCATTGGATGACATTGACACGCTGAAGTATTCTTATTGCTTTGTTTGTAAAAACAAGATCATCAAGTTTTGTAATATTCTTTTTATAGAACACTAACTGCAAAATGCTGAGATTTGCTCTGTAATAAGCTGGAGGACAATATACATCTGATTATCAGCAGCATAAGGCAATGCTTCTTCTCAGAACATTCTCTGCATACGTTAGTCTGATTCTCACTTTGATTTGCTCTTGAGATTCATTTGAAAGATCCTTTCTTGAATTTTATTAATCTGCACAAACTAGAAGTCTCTGAACTAATAAGACTGATCTGAATATAAAGACAGCAAGACACAGAATGAACTTGTAGCTGAAACTGCAAGATAAGTTTCTAGGTGTTTTGTCTCAGTGAAGAAAATACATTGAAACCTGCAGGGGTAAAGCAAGCACAATTAAAGAAGTTTAAAAAATATCATCACTTCTATACATATACAGAAATGGCTCGTGCCTCACATAAGGTTGTCTTTTATCATAATTTCATAAAAATCCAAATTTCTTTAATTTACAAGACATTTGAATTCAAGAATATAGGAACTGGGTAGGACAAAGAAAGCAAGAATAAACTCAAGAACTATATCTAAATGACAGTCTCATGCTTTCGGCAGAAACCATATGACACAAAAATCTACCAAGTAGAAGTACTATGGGATGAGACTCTGTAGATGAGGCCAAAATATACTTAAGTATACTAAACCCAAAAGCTAAAATCTGGAAAACAATTGTGAACCTTCTAGCACATTTTCCGCATATATATGCTGTACATTTCAATTACTATAATGCACATAAAGTTTAAGACTGTTATAGAAAATATCATACTATATTTTTGGCAATCTCTTTATCTAATAGTGTCATTTCCATATTAAGAACCATACAGTAAAAGTACAATAAAAACATTTCTGAGGAAAGAAAAATTGAAAGTAACTCCAGCAGAGACTTAGCCCATTGGTATTATAGTAGACTGCTGGAGTTTTCTCCAGTTATTTGGCTAATTTAAAAGAACAGCATTCTTCCCTAAATGATTGTAACAGAATGAGAAAGGAGTCCAACAGAAATGCGGCATATTATACTTACTCATTAGCTCAAAATTCCCATTCACCCATCAAAATCTCTTTGTCTTCCTACAAACTCTTAACTGATGTAATTTTTTTCTTTCTTTTTCTTTTTCTTTTTCTTTTTCTTTTTCTTTTTCTTTTTCTTTTTCTTTTTCTTTTTCTTTTTCTTTTTCTTTTTCTTTTTCTTTTTCTTTTTCTATTTTTCCTGTAATGGTCAGAACTTACCCAAGTTGAAGAAAGTAGAGTTCTGCACGCTACTCCCCAAGTATCAGGTAAGCTGCTTTATCCATATATAATAGAATATCCTTAGTTAGAAGGTACCCACAGGGATCATGGAGTCCAACCCTTGATTCCACACCAGATACCCAAAATTCAAACCCATATCTAAGAGTGATGTCCAAACGCCCCTTGAACTCCAGCAGCTCTGGGCCATGCCCACTGCCTTCTGGTGCAGAACCTTTTCCTAATCCCCAGCCTGAACTTTCCCTGATGCAGCTCCATGCCATTCATCCAGGCCATGTTGCTGCACACAGTGCTGGAGGTGAGACTACACCAGCACACAGCAGAGCAGGACAATCCCTTCTCACACCTGGCTGGCAGTGCTGGGCCCAGTGCACACCAGAGTGCAGTTGGCTCTTTTTGCTTCCAGGACACACTGTTGACTCACATTCAACACCTAGATGCCTTTCTGTGGAGGTTGCTCTCCTGTCTTTTGTTGCCCAGTCTACACATACATCCAGGGCTGCCCCATCCCAGGTGCAGAATTCAGCACTTGCTCTTATTAAACTTCATGTTGTTGGTGACTGCCCATCCCTCTAATATGTCAAGATGTCCCTCCAATGTCTCTATAAGCATGAGAGAGTCAACAAACAGCTTCTATTTTAGTGTTATATGCAAGCTTACTTAGAATACACCTTTGAGTCCTGCAGACAGGTCATTCATGAGAACACTAAAGAAAACTGGCTCTAAAATGGAGCTCTACAGATCCCCACAAGTGACTGGCCACCAGCCTGATGGAACTCCATCTACTATAAATAACCCTTTGAGGCTGACCCATCAGCCAATTGTTCACCCACTGCATTCTGTATCTGTCTTGCTGTATTCTGGACATTGTGTCCAGAAGTATATTGTGAGAAAAAGTGACAAAAACTTTGTTACTTTTGTTAAAAAATATTGTCAACTTGGTGGGTAACCCTGTCATAAAAGGAAAAATGTTCACGAACCCCTCTTGGCTGATTAATGACTGCATTGTGCTTTTCAGTTGTTCCTAAAGTAATCTTCTCCATAATTTTACTCACTGAAGTGTGTCTGACAGGATCCAAATCTATTTAAAAACTTGGTTCCTAATTTCTTCCAAAACCTATGCTTCCTTCTTATGCTAAATTTTTTCCATAACTTGGCAGATTCTATAATGAAACTATACATTCTCAACATGTTCATACATTACCATTGTTAGCTGAACCTGTATGAAGCAGCCCTTTGAATTTCAGTAGGTACCCTTTCAAAAATATACTCTCAATTTGCTAGTTTAGCACCTCTGGACTATTTTGAACTTGATTGTAAGAAGCCCTCCCTCATGGAGTAGCAGAAAGCTCTTTCTGATGTTGGCAGTTATAAGAAAGCATTCTGTATCCAAACACTTTAAAGGGTTTTTTTGTCCTCAGTTAACACGAGATTCTTATCCTTATTATCACCACAGAAGCTCAGTAATCACAACATTTTACTTTAACATAAAAACGTACAGACCAGTAAAAAAACCCTTCAAATAACAGTTAACCCCCATATTTAGATTGAATGAAGTCACATAGATCAAATTCTGCAAGCTACCCCAGAACAACTTTACACAAAGGCGAACATCATTTCACATTACTAATTACAGTAAACTGACTTAGCATGTCCTTGGAGGTGAATGAGCTCTGCTGAGCTGAATTCTGCAGTTCTGTGGCTGTCTAATATTGTGTGAAGTTGCGCTATGGAAAGAACCTCCTTCTCCACAAACATGTCAATGAGATTCTAGTATCCTACCAACCTTACCACCAACAGGAAAAAAGGGCTCATGACTGAAAAGTGAGAGAGGCCATCCTACTTTAAGGTTTGTCAAATGACATACTTGCAAGGAATTGATTTCAAGTCCTTTATAAGTCTCTCCTAGAACTGATTTTCCCACTATCTGTGAGAGTTTGACATTGTGGAGGAAGGAGGACTGTGAGACGTCCTCCTTGCCTGAGCTTCAAATGAAGCTAGATACATTCTGAAGCATATATACATATTAAACTCCATAAATGAGAATGAACAGCTACCAAATCTTGACAGAATGTGAATATAAAACAGGTGCCAAGCAGTTTGGCACTGAAAGGACTTTACAATGTATGAGACTTAAGAGCCTATGAACTCAGGTGGCATTTTGTGGATGCCTTACAGCACTCCAGTCTCACAGTAAAGTTAATCTACAAAGAAATTAAAGCAAACAAAATAAAAGTCGACTTGAATCTCTCAATTTCTAGCTCTGTTAATCTTTGCATAATCTTCTACAGTTGTTTTTTTTTTAAAAGTCTTTTTAAAGTCTTTTTAAATGTTGGTTTCTAAAATGCCTTTTCAAATATCTTTATCAGTAAGAATAATCAGTTTGGGGGTCTCTCATGATGTGGTAAATCACATTTGCTTAGATTATTTACCTCAATCCAAACACCTATCTTAATGCATTCTGAGAGGAAAAATGAAATAGGTTTCTACAGCTCAAAAACTGCTGTAGCTTGGCAAACTACTACTCATTGCAAGGTTACACATGCTCAGCCTGGTTAAGCTGCAGTTTTAATAGAAGACGAAAAAACAAAAATAATAATAACAGGAGTAATTAAATGAAGATCAGTTCGATATTAAATAGTTACATGAATTGACACACGATGTAAGGAAGTCACAGGAATTGCAAATGAACATTTGAGGAGTTTCTCAGGACCTATCCATGACAGACCAGTGATGACTTTTTCCCCCCTCTTCATATCAGTGAAGTTTCTCCATGATAAAAAATAAAGCCCAAAGATATTTCTATGTATATTTCTATGTGTAAGGCTGTGACAGTGCCACCTAGAGGCTGAGTGATGCATGCAAATGTCACATCAGTCACAGCAAGACTCATTCATCATCTGCCATCTGTTGTTCATACATGCACTTCTGAAGTTATTAAATTTTATGGCGCTGCTACAGATTTGTTCTTTGTTAAATCCTTTAATATTGGGCTCATATTTGGACAAGTTTTCCTTGATTTTTTTTATGTAACTCACACATTTAAAACTGGAACTTTTTTTTTAGATTTTCTTTTAGCAATGTGCTACAACAAAAGAGCAAGTTACAATGTCACTGATATCCAGACTTCAACAAAAGAGTAGAAATTACTTGACTGGAGAAAGAGACAGAAATATTTCATGGACTGCTTTGTCCTTTTCACATTCCTTAAGTGAGTAGGAGAGATACATCTCTTTGATCAAATGACAGTCCCTTCTTTTTAAGGATCTAAGATTGTCCACCTTTTTCAAGAGACATGCTATTACTGAAACTCAGTGAGAAGAAAATGGGTACTGGTTAGAAGGTTGGAAAACTGGACTCAGGAAGACATAGCAAAGGACAGATGCATAAATATTTTCTCTGAGCAAGGTTAAACTAGATTGGTCCCTGAGAAGAGAGAAGTAATTCCATACTTCATGATAAAAATGCTGCCTAGTGACATACTACTGCACGTTGTAAACCTGCAAAACTCCATCCCACAGTTACATCTTTTTTTCCAGTTCACATTCCTGATGCATCAGTTAAGCTACCATTAAAATGTAATTGCTGTTTTCAGTTTCTCCAGATGTTCTTATGTATGTTTTTGTTATCCAGTGGCACTAAAACAGTGCAGTGGTTCTCTTATTTGTTTCACTTCTCCTGCATACCTGTTTTCTTTTGATTTTGTGCCTATCTCACTCTTGGCATGAAACCAACTCTGACCCCAATCCACAGACTTCGCTTTTGTCAATATTATACTACCACAGGAACAGGTGCATCCTGCAGTGAATTCCTGTTGTCCTACATTTAACCTGGCCATTTTCCAGGAAGCTGGATGTCACCAGCAGAAACATACACATCTGGCATTGTTTTATGTGTCACAACAGTCTTTTCTCTCATCAGCCAGGACATAAAAAATCACTTTCAATTACATCAGTCATACACAAGTCACTGTAGCATGCCTAGAGCTATGAAATGTAAGAGGGGATGCAACTGTTGATATGCTAAAAATAATGTGACAATTTTTGCCACAACCAATATATCAATCTATTTCTTCCTAATAACATTCATACGTGGTTATTTCCTCTCTACCTACTTCATCTTTCTATTTTAAATTTTCTTAATTGTTTGTTTTGCAAAGTACAGTTTTTTGGTGCTTCAGGACGTGTATCTTATTTACTTCTTGAAGCAGCTGCATCTCATTTATCTAGAAATAACATAATATACAGTTACAGTTTGTTTTACACAAAAATTATTTAAAAAACACATTGTGATCCAGCCAGCCAAGAGAACTATATGTTATTCTGGCAAATAGGTAATATAATGTAACGATAAATCTCTGTGGGGAAGGAGAAAAGTATGACTGGAGGAGCCTATTCAACAAGTATGAATTAATATGACAGAGGCAGCAGCGCACATATCCTTACAGTGCTCACAAGGAGAAAAACAGTACCCAAAACCTGAATGTTATGCAAAAGTGCCTCCGTAAGTGACAGCACACAATCATTTCTCTTTTCTGTATATTTCTACAGTGGAAGCATAATAAAGCATTTCCTGGACACCAAGTACAGCTTTGTGACATGTAAGTCTCAATATCTGCCCACATCTGTTATGTTAAAATGGGGGCTTTCTTCCCTTTCCTCTTCTTGCCAACTTCCTTTTTTCTTTGTCATTAGGCAGTGCTACTGTTTGGCAGTCTTTTCTCCTCTTGGACATCTTGTTTTGGTCCTTTTGTACATAACAGTGTTTAAAACTTAATTAGCTTTCATTCCAGTAATAGTCCAGTAATTTTTTGTGTAAAAAAGCAAGCAAAAAAGAGATGCATGCACGTGTAAAAGAAAGGCTTCTCGATGGAAGACAGTGCACTAACCAGGTGACAAAGTTGGTGGTATATATAAATAACTCCCGTGGGAGTTAGCACAACTGGCAGAGAAGCAATAGACTATTTTCAGCCTTTATTCTGTTAAAACCTAGAACTGAAATTCTTGAGATGTCACCTGAATACAGACAAAATCTCCTTCTCTTTAAGAGTGTTTGTATTTTCACAAAAAAAAAAAAAAAAAAGCAAAATAAAATAAAAAATTAAGCCTACACTTTGAAAAAAGGGAAGAAAAAGGGAAGAGGTGTCTGGAAAAAGCCAGCTGCCACTAAAGGACACATCTCTGCTCACTTGCGGCCAGACTGTGGAGCTTGGTTGGCAGCAAGCTCTGCGTCCACACATGGTGCAGCACCAGGACTCCTTCTGCCCCAGGTTTTGTGCCTGCATGTTTCTTAAGGCTGTTTGTAGGACAGCTGTGGAGAGAGAGTATAGCACAGCATCCTAGTGGCCACTCTAGAGATAACTGTTTCAGAAGGGTATAAATAAAAACTATTCACTGTTGCCTGCTCTCAGCAGGAAGTAGAACAACAGTGTAACATCTGTTTGCTACTATGATGCTCACTTTGTGGATTCATACTCGGTAGCCTAAAAAAAAAACCCATCGGTGACAAGCCTAGAAAAGAGTTCAGCAGTTTGCTCCCAGACGTATCTCTCTAGCTACATAAGGTGGCTGCCAGTCCCAGGCTGTTGAACAAACTCTAGGAAGTAGTCACTATCTCTGTGATGATACTATCATCCAGGAGCACCCAAGTTCTCAATCTCCTTTGCATTCCTTTCAGCTAGCTAACAGTTAAACTGCCTGTCTTGTTACTGTCATGTCTTTTGTTTGTTTGTTTGTTTTTTAAACCTTCAAAGCAAAGCTTATATTCAGATTGAAAAAAATACATGAAATTTGCATTTAAAAAATACATTGTGACTTTCTTGTGTTCAAGGATAAGGAGATATTACAGTTCCTCTTCGGTAAGTGCTCTGCTTGAGATCTTGCCTTATCTAATTTTAATGATAATTTTATAGATCTGTTAAATAAAAAATGTTAGAATGGAAACTGAGAAGTTGTACAGATATCATCATTATCATATATGACAACTGTGCTGTTGCAGAAAAGCAATTCTTGCTTCATTCTGCAATGATTTGCTCATTCTAACCTAATGTTTCAAGCTGCTTACTGTGACTACTGGATCATAACTGAATTTGTGCAATAACCTCCTATGCTGAGGAGGTGACTGCAAAAGTGCCAGCACTGCCCCTGAGCAGCATGCCTCATCTATTGGTTTGCACTCCAGTCACAAGACAACACAGCCCTATGAGCTCTCTTTACCTAACTGTTTCTCCTCTGTTCATTCACTTGTCTGGAAACAAAAGAAAACGTTGAAGGGCTGATTTAAGAAAAGCCCAAACATTATCTGCAGCTGGAAAAAAAAATAAAATAAATGATCATAATATTAAAGGAAGCTCTGCCAAAAATGCAAACGTAGTCACAGCACCAGATGGTCTAGCTACATTTCTTTATTTAAAGAAACTATCTTTTCAAAGCCACAGAAAAAGGCTGAGAGAATGGTTCAGGTGGGAATCTGAACCCACCTTTAGCAGCTGAATTCCTGAAACAAACTCTTGCAAGTCCCAGTTCAGCGACACTGTGCAATGAGGCAAATATCATCGAGCTTGTGTCTGCTGGGTCAGAGGATCACTGTGCTCTGGGATCCCACGTCCTGGAGTGCAGGGAGGAATTCAGGTTAAGATTAGGATTCACCATGCTGCTGGGTTAGCATCCAAACGTGAACTTCATTGGGAATGCCCTTCCTTTCAGGAAGGCCTAATGCGCTACTGTTCTGAGTTAAGGCTAAAATGCTGTGTAAAATACCTGTAAATGAAAAAAAAATCTGTGGATATATTTTGAAATTCTGAGTCCATCTCTGTATATCCTATTTAAAGTGATATCTTACTGACAATTTTCTTATAGCTCCAACAGAATCATGAACAGAAAAATACCCCCACCCCAATAGGAAATGAAATAAATAATTTTCTGGGATATGTCTAAAATAAACTGCTAATTGAATTTTAAGCTCTAACCTCATAGGTAACTCAGTAAAAAAAAAAATTGCTTAACTGAAATTCTTAAAAATGAAACAAAAACAGCAACACCGAAGAATATCATAAAGCAACTAAAGTAATATAGTCAAACCATTCACAAGCTCTTAATAGGACATCTTGTGTAGGGTTTTAAGATTTGAGGCCTTGTTTCCTATACTTTACCTAAAACAGACAAAAGTAGCTATTAATCACTGCAGTGTTGTGCAGAAGGTGACTGAACAAATGAATGAATAATTATGCGGTGCTTCCACACTATAATGAAGAATCACTGCTGTTATCTGCATGCCCATTAATCTCATTTTATGTGCTAGTACCTGTAAATCCGGCCTCTGGCAAGCAGTGACATCCTGAGACATCTCCAGAAAAAAAGACTCAGCTTTGTTATCTGCATTTGTTAGTCACGGTCTGTTTTATAAATCTACTATGCATGCTTATAGTTTGCTTTTATTCTGTACAACCAGTTTAACAGACATAGGTGGATGTTTTTCAATACTTGAAGTATGTGTAGGCCTGTCAGGTCTTGAATGACAGAAAAGAAGGAAAGAAATATGGTAACAAGGACATAGAAAGTTGATGTAATGACATCTGCTATTGTGTATGGTACACTAATGGTTATTTACTAATGGGGAAGGCAGAAAATGGTTTCTGACAAGTCTTTCATTTTATAAATCAAGTTATTCTCATGACAGATCACAGCTCTTCAAAAATATATCTGAACTGGTCAGGTATTTCATAGCTAGCTGAAACTGCACTTTGAAACTTGCTGCTAAAAGATATGGACAGGAGAAATTCCAAGAGAAGGGAAGGTAAAATGTCGATCTTAAGCCATGTAGATAATGGGCTAACATAGGCTAATACAGCTAGAAAAGAGATCATGGCATGATCTGAGCTTGCGTAGAAATTCCACCTTCCTAACTTGTCCCAGTGTTGCTTGTGTTGGTGTTGAGGGAAAGGATGAGGAAATCCATGCCTCTTTAACGCAGTATTTGCATAACAGAAAGCTCTCCCTTGATTAATGAAAGGGCTACTGCAATCATATACAAAATTCCACTTGGGCTTCCTACAGCTTATTCCCTACCTCCAGCATCCTCCTTTACATAGTAGAAGATGGAAAAGGATTTAGTGAAAAATTTTATGGAAATAAATAAGTACTGAAATACTGCAGGGATAATACTTTAGGATTTTCTTTAATATGTTATCTATTATATTTCTGAAGAGAAGGGAAAATTCAGATAAAATATTTTTAACAGCTAGACTATCGTCTTTGGAGAACATCATGATATTTGGAGGATACAGTAAAGATTGCTGAAAAACCCAGGCAACCAGCCATAGCATTATTTTGGCTAACAGCTCTGTTTGGGACAGTTTATTCAAAACCACAAATGGTTTGTTTCAAGGGGATTGATATACAAAAGATGAGTGCATACTTGCTTTTGCTTTTTTGGCTTGGATGGCAGAAAGAGAATATTTTTACTCTTAAAATTACATACAGCATTATTGTTCAGAGTCCTTTCATTTTTGGCTAGTGATTAAACACTGAAATGTATAGAAGATCTTGTACTGTTGGCAACCTTGATAAAATGTAGCTTAACAGTCATATTTTGATTAAGAATATTGTACCAGAAAATAATTATGAACCTGAAAATTCGAATTTTATTTCAGCATTAAACATATGCCAGAAAATTACCTAAGCATATCGTGTTTTGAATTCAAACAACACAGATGAACCTATTTCTTGAATGGGAAGGATAAGATCCATCCTATCAGCACACTACGTCTTTTATCACAAGACATAGAGCAGAGTATTGGTAGATATTTAACTTTATATCAGGGATTTGGGGGTGTCAATATTTCACAATTTTTTATTAGAATCATGCAAAAATAGGTTTATGATATAAAAATATAAATGCATATATCTATACTTATGTATAGAAAAAAAGGGAGACTGCAGGCTGTGGGTACCTGTTGGCTGCAGGTTTCCACAGTGCCCTCATGCAAAGGAGTGTTGAACTGTATGAGATAATAGTAAGTCTAAATAGAAATGACTGAATTTGTCTCCTACACATAATGCGCAAGACAGGCTATTCTCTTATGAGATACTTTGTTCTATGATAGAGGAAAACAAAGAATGAAGCTTGGATTTCTTATTTCAAGTTGTGTGATTTCACCAGGGAGTACCAAGAACAAAGCAATTTATTTCAACCAGTGCAGAAATCTGAATGAGGATACTTTGAGAATACATGTACTTAGATTAGGGGAAGATTTGGATCTCCCAACTTAATCAATGTCCTTGTCACTAGCACTACCACAACCACTAATCTCGTTACTATGCCTCGCTATTTACGTGGATATTCTTTTCCAGCAATTTTTTCTCTCTCTAGGCAGCTGCCAGGCAGAGAGTACAGAAGGCCTCATTCCTGTCTCCAGAGTTATCACAGCAAGCCTTCTTCCATGTTGCCGAAACTAAGAATATCTCCCCTTTAAAAGAAATTTATTCTTTTATTCATACCATACTTTCATTATTAAGGAAAAAAAGGATTCATAAAATATCATCCTATGGCAATATACAGACTTTAATATTAATGCAATTTTATTAAAAAGAAAAAAATCCTCTAAAATAGAAAAGATCAAACTTAGGCATGAATAAATACTAGTATCTGCCTGGAAGCTACATCTGTGCCCTTTGTCTCCCATCTTTTGACATCTCATTGAACATCTCCAGAAAGTTACAGAACATTTTTCACTTGAGTAAAAGCCCCTCGTGGATATGGATGGTAGTCTTTGAGAAATGCCTAGAGGTCTTCCAATTTCTCACTCACATGGCTCCAAGTTGGCTGTATCCTATAACCAGGTTTTATAGAATAATTAGACAGTTGCTCAAATCATTGTTGCTCAGTTCTTTTCCCTCAGAAAATATTCCTTATGCAAGATTCTGCCTGTTTCACTGACTGATAAGAAAATGTGCATTCAAATTGGTCCTGCTATGACTGACAACACTGTGCTATTCAAGAAGCATAAGCCTTAGGTTATTCTTAGGTTCTTTTGAATTGGTATGAAACACACTTCTGCACTGAAATGTCCAACCCTATAATTTTAAGCTTTCATTTTACTCTTTGCAATTTTATCTCTGCAAGGCAGCATAACTGCAGCAATTGCACATCTCATTTCAGAAAAATAAAGCAACATTCATTTCACATTTTAATGGCTTACTGTTAGGTGTGGAAACTAGTTCATGGGAAATGAAGAAACTGATTATAAATGAAAGTGAAAAACAGCAAAACCCAATTACTTACGCGTGCTAGGCTGGTTCCAGAAGGAACTTTATAAGGGACATACTTCCTGTAGATATGCCCAACTCTAGAGCATGGAACATCAAACATGCCACCTCCACACATCCACACCTGGAAAGGAGACAGAAAGCAATGACTGCTGAAGACACGCGGAGCAAAACATGGCATTTTAATTCATGAGATATGTGAAAACTACACATCATTCTGTACTGACTCTTCTCGTACTCATAGTGGCGGCCTTCTGTGCAAGCCCAGTGCTGGGACTAGATAAAAAGGTTCTTTGCTACCTGGAATCTCACCTTACAAAAGCAGAGTATGTTCAAAATAGAAATACAATACATATTTAGTATGTCTACTAATGATCCTCCTGCAGCTGTTTAAAATATACACAAACAAAATGTCAAAAGAAGGCCGCGTGAGTTCAAACAAACCATCAATCAGAAGAAAAAGAACAATCAAAATACCCATCTTATCTTTTATATTGAACAGTGAACATAAAGCTCCACTGTTGTGTACTCCAAATTATAAGGAAAAATAAACAAGTCCATTTACCTCTGATCAAATTCATGCAAAAGAGAAAGAAGAACATGCCACTTCTTTTTTTTATTAATTAATTTAATACTGAAATAAATAGTCACCTGGCAGATCTGTTTGATGCTTCAGGTTAGAGCAACCAGAAATCCATAAAAAACAATGGGAGCTGCAAGACCTTTGCAGGACTAAAACTCAAGCTGGGTGCTAAGGGACAGCAAGCAAGGAACTCTTCACAATGCTTCACCTAGCATATCTAGGTTTTATTAAGTATATGTGAGAGTTAGGTTGTTGTCATGTCAGAGAAACAATGGAAATCATGTGATAAAATCACTGTCGATGCTGAATTACTAAACTACCAAGATGGCTGTTAGATGACTTACGTAGCATACTGACAACATTTAACATTCTGATTTTAAATGAATAGATAAATAAAGCAATATGACTTTACAAATCAGGGAAATAAAAAACAATAACAAAGAACACTTCCAGAAATCCCCCAGCCAGAACATTTTCCAGCAGTCTAAAACCAATCAGGTAGCTAAAGTTTAAAATTCACAGTGAAAACATTGATATTATTAAAAATGTTCCCTAGTCTTGGCAAAATTTACTTTTCTCATTCTCTGCAAATATTATAAGAGAATGGCAGTTATTCAACATAAGGGACACTTGTGGTTTCAGATGCCAACCTTAGACTGAAAACAAAAATTCCCCAGCCCCTTCTCACCCTGTTTAAAAAAAAAATTGCACAGAAGCTGAGACCAAAAGGACTTATCCTTTAAGTGCTTCTTTATGTAAGTACACATAAAGATGTGTTGAGAAACATTTCCATTCATTAGGGTGAGAATTTAGGTCCACGTATTACATATGATTTTATCTGGATCTGAAGCATTCTGGAGCGATATGAAGCAAATTTGTGAACGAGGCTAAAGCACAACAGAACAGACAACTAAATATTTTACCAATGACTTGCACGCATTAAGGAATTCATCTAGAAGTTGGCATGCTACCAGTTAAAACAATAGTAACCGGATTCCTAACAAAAGTTATCAGAAAATAGGATATGATTACGAATACTTGATGTTCTCTGTGAGGCCTGCAGAGAACAATGTGCATCTCTGTACTTTTTGACCTTACATTTTGCATTCTGCCTCTCCTGCTTAGCTGGCTGTTGCTGCTGGCTTACAGAAAGCACAGGAAAAATAAATGATTAATTTCATTCACTTAAAACAACAGTGAAAACAGACAGGAGTTTGGCATCTTTCACTGTGTTTGCCTGCACTACATCTGTGAGGTCCTGGCTGTGTCGTCGAGAGTCTGTGATGAAATTTTAGTAATCCAAACATGCAGATGCTAAGCACTGAGCAATGGGATAACTTGGTGCTTGAGGGTGACCAAAGCAGTTGCCTGAGGTAGCAAGTGGAAATTCAGCACCTGAGACTGACTGTCCTACTCATGCTGTGAATGGAGAAAGCAGGGGTTTTAGCGTGAGGTCTCGAGCTGCAAAGCAATTTAAGAAGCTACTTCTTACGGGCCATTTGGGTATTGACCCTTGTAGTCTGTTAGCTGGTAGCCCTGGCATCCAGCTGAGACCTGGTAATTGTTTGAGGCTCTACAGCAGACTACTGGACAAACCTAAGTATGCAAGTGTGAGGGAGTAAGGAATGCTTGAAACTGGTGGGGGAAAATCCTGTGCTTGGCTTTGCCCTGCAGGACCAGAGACCCCCTTGCACAGTTGAATTGCTTAAGGGGCTTAACAGCTCCCAGCAGTCTGTCCTTCTAGGGCAAGAAGCACTGTGTTGCTGCTTCTGCTACGTGGAAGCAAGTCAGATGAGAAAGCACATTGTGCAGACTGGTGGCACAGGGTTATATGGGCAGTTGTACAGGGCATCACTGCCAAATGAAAACATGCACGTTGACAGAATTTAGCATGAGCACAGTCTTTCTGATAGGCTGGAAGTGGAGACTCAAATGAATGCCCTGCATCTGTGCCAAAATAACTCATTACAGTCCAGAGCAGCCTTGCTATGACATGTTGACATGATGGGTTTTTTTCTTGAAAGTACTTTGTAAAATGTACTTCTCAAAGAAAACATGGAAATCCTCAAATCTCCACCTGTCTAATCCCATGTCGCCTGCTTCACAATGCCCATAAACATACTATAAGTTATAAAAATGAGAATGTTAAAGTCAGGAGAGTAATTCTAATCATTTAAAAATACATTATTCACCTTTCTGTAAATACTTCATTTGTACATTATTTCCTCTGTGGAAACCTCCGAGACTGTCTTGATACAACCCGATGCACCGATGAAAGTGCAGGCATATAGTGACTATTCATTGCTGTTTTTTTAAATTAAAACACTAAGTTGAAGGCTAGACAAAACATTGAAGTCATTAAGAAAGATTTCTAAGTCACTGAAGAGAAGACAGAATAGAAGTTTGACTCAGGGGGAGATCAGCCACAGAACAAATGTAAAAAATAAACCAAGAAAGCAGTATAAAGTAGTATACATACATACATATATCTGTAGGTCGACATTAATTTAACTCTGGCAATGAGAGCTGAGGTAGACATATTATGCAGTGTATATCAGTAAAAAAAAAAGAAAAAAGAAAAAAGAAAAGAAAAGAAGAAAAAGATTCAGAAAAAAGCCCCGTCAGGTATGCTGAGGCAATAACGAATGGGAAGAAATAACACTTTGTGTTAGGTTTATATTTGATAGACATAAAACTTGAAAAGGCTGTGCTGCACCTGAGGTGCTCTGTGTAGGGTAATTGAAGTGAATCTTGGGCTGCCTTGAAGGACATTTAGCAGCTGTTCCTGTTTATCTTTCAGCTTCAGAATGGTTTTAAAGGTGTTTTTTCTATTTTCCTGGGAAGATCAATTCTGGCAACCTTGTCTTTAAAATGTGCATTTTTATGTCACCCGCACTGAATGCAGGAAATCTGAGAATGGCTTCTGTGTTAAATATTGCAGTTCTTCAGTGTACCATGAAAGGAATTCAGGTGGTGTGGGACATTTAGCAAAATGATATCACAACACTGATGCCTCTGTTTATCTAAAATGCAAGCAATGAAACTCTCAAGATTGCTAATGCCTCCTCTTTACAAAAGCAATGAATCTGCTCCCCATCTGAGGTATAAAAAATGAAGATGAAACCAAAACAATGCAATTGCAGTTTGGAAAGATCAAAAAAAGAATAGTTTATGTGTCAGCTATATACTATATCTCAATCTATCTTTATATAGGTCCTTCCCAGAGAATGTTGCAAAACACTTTATGGGGATGGTTGAAAGCAAGAGGCAAGAATTATTGCAAACCTTTAAAATAGATCGTTGTGGTTATGTGGTTTAGGTCCTGAATACAGCATAGGTATTGCTGCAACATATTTCTGTTTCCACTATACGGCTTTTGTAGGACATTGGGTGAATCAGCCTCTTTTCATATTACTCATAATGAATGTCACTTGCTCTCTCCCTCTTTGCCTTATCTATCTATCTTGAGAGACTATCTGTAAAATGTAAATACAGTACACAAGAGTAAGAGATTCCAATCCATATGCTATGCTGTAATCATAATTACTGCAGTAAGAGACTCATGATACTGGAGCAGTGGAGGATGTATTGCTGGGAACAGGAACGTAAACTTATAGCAAATTAAGTAAAAGATTGAGGAGGGAACTGAATGGGTTTTGGATCAGGATTCAAAACTAATTGAGAAATATACTGCTGCTGCTGACAGTCAGTAAGAAGACAGACAATGGCAAGAGACACTGAAATTATTGGAAAAAACCCACGAAACAGTAAACTGGTAGAAGAGGAATATAAAGTACGTCATGCAAAGCTGTCAGCTTGGTGCTCTGAGCACTGAGCAAGAAACAGTGACTAAAAACAGGAGAAACGTACCACCACAAGGAGGCTGAAAAAGGTGTAGAAAGTAAGAATACAAAAACATTATGGGAGGTTGCAGACATTCTTCCTGAAATACAAGCCAAGAGACTAGATTTGGCAGCAGTAGAAAAGGAGAAGGAGAATACTTTATTGTGAACTTTTCAATGTAACAAGAATGTCCAGCTAAATGCAAGAGAAGACTGAAAAACCATAACAGTGGCTTCAGATATGTGGCCAGCAAGGTCAGAAACAGCAAAACCATTTACTTGTAGTGCAGTAGGATTTCATGCCAGTGATAATGAAACAGTAATGTGTACACTGGAAAATGATGACTGCGGATATTTCAACAGCAGTCACCAGCACCTCTCAAATACTGAGTCTACATTGGTTATAACTGCATTGATAAGTGGTAATGCTGCCCTACTCCCTGCCTCCCCCCAAGACTGTCAGCAGTGGAGGGAATTAATAGTGATGATGATAAGGAAAGGGATTAATGATCTTGGAGGTGTGTGTTGAAAAACAGGGATGAATAGAATCTGGAAGGTATGTCAGCATGCATAAGAACAAAACCTTAGATATAGGTGACTAGCTTCAAAGAGGCAAGGGTATCAGCATGAGCATTTCTGTTAAGGTATGATTTATGTCTATGCCTTTGGAATGTCCAGTATAAAGGATCTTCAGCAAACACAGGAAATGAATACCTTTCACCACTCTATATATTTTGGAAATTACTACATAAACTGTTTCTTTCTATCAGATTTAAATTTAGGATTTCCTAAATAGTGACTTCCCTGGTTAATGAGAAAGGAAACTATTCATCAGGTCAGTTCCAGTGTTTGACAGTTTTCTCAAGTTAAGCACACCCTGGACAGTATCATTAGCAATACACCATATATCTTTTTAATTAAAAAATTGATCCTGAGGTTATGCAGCCAAAAAAAATTGAAATACTTCACATTATTTCTTTTCCAAAAATTAATACAAGAAACTTTTAATAAGGGGGTCATATTTTGAGACACAGGCTGTGATTGCTTCACCATCTGTGGATTTGTGTGAGTGCTCTGATTTGGGAACAGCAGTCAATGCAGCACCCAGTTCTACAATTGCTGCTGTCCTCCACAGCAATGTTACTAGGCAGGAACAAGAGAGAAGTATATTGGTTTTCCTAACTGAGGAAATATAGGTCAAGGAAATTAAATAAGCAGCCTTTTTGTTAAGCAAAACAAAACAGAAAGCCTGTTCCTCTCTGCTCTTAACAACTCAGCCCCTGGTATAGAGGTTTGTTTGAAGTTTGAGGAAGTTTCCTTTCATGCTACAGTACCAAATATCACAGAAACAACATTTTGGAGAAGCTCAATGAACTGCTGTGCTGTAAATTTAGTTTCAGTGCAGATTCACTCTGTATAATTTTTTGTTCTTCCAGAAGGACTCTCACACACCCAAACACACAAAAGCAGATTTTTCCTCACATCACTCACCTTCTGTCCATGTATTGTGAGATTATGAAACTTCCCCCTCAGAAAAAGACTTTTGGTTAGGACTCTGCTCTGCATCGAAGCCTGGTGCCTGTTACCCCAGGTCATATCTAATGAAACAGCCAGTGAGAAACATCAAAACAGACACTGTCCCTCCAAGAGGGAGAATGTTTCCAAATATGTTTCAACCTCTTTGTGTCATGAACTGCAGTCTGACTCCCGATGCAACCACTTGTCCTGTTCTAATTTTACTATAGTTTTTTTTAATCAGTCTTCAGTCTCTACCTTAGCATCTTGAACTCATAAAGCCATACGGTTTGCTGTCATTACCAAGTGCCTGATGACTCTTGCACCAGCCTTTAATTCACAGAGCAGAGCAGCTGATACTAGGATCGCAACTTAGAAGCTGACAAAACCTTAAGTCAGAGGACTTGAAGCTATTTAACTGAGGACTATTTAACTGAGTCCTGAGACTAGCAAAAATCTAGCCGTCTTCCTGAAAGATCCAATTTCTCCAGCTGCTTAAGCCCACACTCTGCAATCACAGCTATCCACCTGATTTGTAGGCAACACTTCTGCCATTTGGGTTGTAGGGATGACTGTGGATAATTATGGTACTGTAATGCAGAGATCTTTGATTGAAAAGCTACTTTTTCCCTCTGATGTGTTAACTGCAGCACACATCTTGGTGTTTTCTGCACGCTTGCCAAGGGTGCATTCAATCTCTCTGTCCATGTCACCTACAAAGATGTTGAATAGGACTGGTCCCAACACTGACCTCTGAAGGTTTGTGATATATATATGTAGTTATTACATAAAAAGGTGTGTGTGTGTGGGGGGGGTTACAATTATTTGTTAGTCCATGATTTTGAAACTCAGCACTGAGAAGAGGACAAAAAACAATGTGTGAATGCTCCTTACTCCATCTCACAGAGTAGAACTGTTAGTTTAAAGTTAACCAGACAGTGCTTCCTTCCAGGGAGTCTGTGACAGCTTTCTGGCATGCTCTCTCTCACAATTACATCACTGTATTTCAATTAATCACAAGAATTCCAAGTCTGACACAGGGAAGGTCATATTATCAGTAAGGTATTCATTTATAGTAGCTGGGTCATTTGCTTATTTACAATTATATAGCAGCTTTCATAGAAATTAATCTCGAAGTTAAAAACAAGATGATATATGAAAAACATGAAAGGAACACTAAGTCCATCACTGGGTTTAAAGACCAGTCTAAAAGAGTCATTTGAAGAACTTTCTATAGTTATGGGACGTTTCAGATTAGCTTCTTTCTGCAGCTTTTAATGAAAGAAACATGTTTTTACAAAATACTCAAGACCTAATTGAATTGAAGAAATAACTGAGTACTGGTGTTTAGCCATATTATTGAGAGAGTTACTGTAGCAGTATGCTCCAAATAATTATTTGCCATACAAAATAGTATTAATACTAGATATGGCTTGGATGCAAAGGACCCATGATACAGCACTTCCAGAAACCATGGCTGTGGACACTCTAAGGAATTCTAAGACAGTTTCCTACCAACTCAAGTAAGGTCTCTCACAGCTTGGTCATCTGCTTTCTTCATTGACTTTATGAATAACACAAAGATGGCAAGTCCATCAATCTCACAATTTTGTAAATAGAATCAGTAAATTAAACTGAGTAATTTGGTGTCACTTTAAAATGTTTCAAGATTACTGGATCTGTAGCTATTCATGTAGGAATTGTTGAACCAGAAACGTTTCCCCAGCTGATATTGGTGATTCTGTTTCTTTCTCCTGCCCCTTGATTTCTTCTTCCACTTTCTGTCATTCCAAACAAAACTAGTCTTTTTTTCTGAAACTTGTTTACGTTAAGTTCTTCTAATAAAAAGCTATTTCTATTAGGCAGTCCTTTTCCTTCCTCTTCTTTTAATACTTATAAAAGGGACAGGGACCCTAAGGTTAGTGTGTACTAATGAGATGATTTAGAAGATATGACTGAAATGAGACCCAGTGTGACACAGCTGCCTACAAAAAAAAATCTATTGAGCAAAACACACTGGGGTAATCTAGTATCTCAGTTTCAGTGCTGTTACCATGGTTTCTATACAAAGGCTGGACTGCGTTATAATTATATTCTTTGTGATGACAAATAAAAGGAATACATGAAGTAGGATAATAAAATCTTAGGTGACCTGTCAGAAAGTCTAGTTACAGCTGCAAGTGGCTACTTAGATTTGACTTTGAAATGACTTGTATGGATAGAATGTAAATTGATATATTCTAAACATGATTTCTACCTATTGGGTTTCCCTTGCTTTCCAATTTTATTTTGCTGTGGTGTAAAAATGATTTAGAGAAAGAGGAGAGTAGTTCAGGTAATACAAACTGTTTTCCTAGTTTTGATAACTCCTATAATAAAGACAGTCTGCCAGTCCAGTGTAGGATCACACTGCGTTTCATTCAATAGAATGGCCATAGCTGTATTGTTTTAATCACTGCTGAAATTCAGATGGAGCAACATGTACAATATTAGTCATGGCTGACACACTAAATTTATTTACTGAGCTTTACACTGTAGTAGTTTGGAAGTAGAATGGAAAGATCCTGAAGCTAAATGTGAATTCTGATTACAAATCCAAGCTTTATCTATACATGTTTGACTCAATTAATTTATATAATGAAATCCTATTAGCTAATTGAAAACCTTTACATAAGGTAGAGCTCTTAATTTTGGGTAAACTGAAACAAAGTAAAATGAATTTTCAAAATTATACATTTAGTCCTCATTAAACTAATGGAAATACCTATCTGACTTGTAGAAAGTAACAAGACTTTCAGCTCAGCATATAAAAGCCAAATAACTGACTTGAATACACATGTCCCCATAGAGGAGATAGGATTGCTGGCTGTACATAACTGGAATGTTTTAAAACTCTCTGCCATTGCAATTTTATCATTTAATTATCCAAATGCAATTAAAAATACCAACTGATTTTGAAAACCCAGCCTACCAATAACAGCTCATAAGAACTCAAGCCAATCTAGTGATTGTGTTGAAAAGGGTTCTTTCTATTACTTTCTTCTTCCCTTTCCACGAGCTGACCCTACAGGGGCCTACCCTCAATATGATAGAGTTCAGTAGGTGCAGCGTCTGATGGAAGGTAAGTAGAGAAGACTTGATACAAGGGACAAAGTAAACCTTCATGGTGGTGGTAAGCTACAAGATATTTGGAGAAAACGGCACTGATTTTTCTACCATTTCTGGAACACATGTTTGTGGCATAGTTCTGTCTGAAATTTGGGAAAATTCCTTAAGAAAGTGATCTGTACTAAATTATTTGTAGTTAAAATACAAAATCTAGTATTAGTGAACTTACCAGGATCACAAAGCATATCAGAAATGAAAATCCAGAGGCAATAGCCTAATAAGTAAGGAAGCATTACATAAGGCGAATAGATGACTTACCTTAAAGGAGATTTCGTACTGCTCTCCTCCCCATATTTCCAGTCCTGGATCATAACCTCCCAGTTCCCAAAACCACTTCCGGTTAACAGCAAATAGACCTCCAGCCATCACAGGGGACCTGAAGAATTAAGTGAAACAAATTGTGAATGATCATGCTGTGCTTGAAAAATGGAAAAGACTGGCAATGTACATAGAAAAACAGTAATGAAGATATTAGGATTGTGTGTGTGCATGTGAATGCAGGTGCATTCAGCTACCTTTTCTGCAAACAACATTTACCTTTATTGACCCCTGTTGAGAAATAAGCAATGTGATAGTAACATAGATGGAGGGCATGCCAGACAGCCTTCTAAATATTCCCTTCCTTAAAACAAATTCTATTCATTACTGAACAGGCCCATTTAACAGCAAAAGAAAGAGACTTTGCAAACATGTTTAATTAAGTCCTTGAACAAAATGTGAAGCAACTCACGTCTGAATGTGAGCAAAACTCCTCAATTCATTTCAGTCTCACAGGTGCAGGCTAGAAAAAGGCAATAGTAGATACCTACAGAGCTACTGCTGGGAGTTAAACATCTGCTTTTCCACAGGAGCATCTGAAAATCCTAAAATTTGCCTCACTGTGGTAATTTACCACCATTCCATGAATAAACATGTGGAACTCGCTTGAATTACTTTAACTCATCCTTTTCCACAGACAGCACAGAAAACAAATGAGATGTTTAAAGTTAGTATTAGCAGATATTCATAAAAGGTGTATTTAAAATTTATAAGCATGATTTTTTTCAGCATGAAGACAATGATGTTTCTAATGAAGCAAGGATACTGAAAGATCTTGGGATTTTTATGTTGTTCACTGATTCATTGAACAGGGATACAAAGAGATCTACACTGAATAGGAAGGAGGTAACAGACAGAAGAAAGTTCAGTACAACTGCTCCACCAATTCGTCAACACTTACCCTGGATGTTTTAGAACAAGGTTATTAAAGGAACACATTTCTACTGATGGGTGGCCAGCAAGTGGAAAGCTTCTGGTGGAACTTACTAATCAGAGAATAGACATGAAACTGGATATTATGCTACGTGTAGCACTACAGTCCCAGTGGATAATTATCTCACCTGGAGACATATTTTTTCTAAATTATAATTGGCAGTTTGTTATTGGAAGTGGAAGCAGATAGTACAATCCCTGAAGAACTGACTGTGGCATTATTTGCCACTGATTTAGGATTTGATAATAAGAAAGGGCAGGGAAGTATTTCAGTAAGCTAGATGCCTATTAACGGAGTAACAAGTTAATGGAATAATGTTCTGCCATATTTTCTCTATCTTCTCACTTTTTGTAATGCTATCTTTTATCTAAGCCAAAACAGCAAACAGACAGCTGGGTGGCTTCTGCCACTATTGAGATGACGGAGTATCCCTACAAGCACGAATGTCATAAAGTAATCCTCTCATCTGCATTCATAGTAATGGAAAACTTACAGATATTTCACCTTTCACTTCCAATATGTAATCTAAAACATATATATAACGCACATCTTACATCTTTTATTAAACTGTTCATTCTTATGACTGGGGAGCTCTGTTTTTAAGAGATTAATTGCATTTTCCTTTAGAGGTTATGTTTCTAAAAGCACATAGTAGCTTTGTGAAACAAAGCTGAAATATTCTAACTGGCAAGGCCGTGCCCTGTAACATAGACTGTATGTTAATACATTTCACTTTTATTGACATTGCTTAGCTCAAGTATTGACTGGTTTTTTTCACATATGAATAAATTAAATTGACTTTTTATAAGAAACCTTCCCCTGAGGATTCTGACTACTACAATACATTTTCCATTCCTACCAACATATATCTAATTACAAGGTAGCCTTTGTGTCTTCAGGTTCTAAATAATCAAAACAAAATATCCTCTTATAAAGATGGACTTGCATGGTAAATATTTAAAACTTAATCATTATGAGCAGAAGAAATGAAGTCCCAGAAATCACTGGGGAAATGCAGGTCTTCTATAATTTTCTTACTTTTATTAACTTCCTTGAGCATTTCTCTTGGCACAGTGAATGGCTTAAGAAAATGCCAATCCCATCAAGTGAATCCGATAGAAGACAAAAAAAACAAAACAAAACAAAAAAAACCCCACAAAACAAAACAACAACAACAAAAAAAAACACCCACAAAAAAACCCCAGAAAAGCCAGAGACTTAATAGCAATACATTTGGCAGATCCTTACAAACGATACTTTAAAACTAGTGTATAGATTTTCCAAGGGTAAAACTGAGTAAAGAAACCCCTTCTTATTTATGTGATAGTTCATGAAATTTCTGAACCTTTATTATAGTTAGTAAAACTACCAAACAAGTTACTGGAACAGCAGCAAACTCATATTTCTTGCATTCACTTAAAAAAATAATAATTAAAAAATCACATTGTGTTGCTCTGTTCATTCGTATTCACAGTATGTTCTGACACTTGTTGGTTTGCAAGGAAAGAGATGGAGTGGACAAAACAGGATGGGTCTCTGGTTCGCAGTGAAGATGGATGAGCAGTAAGCTTTGTGGACCTGACCACTTGGCACAGGATTCTGTTCTATGACACAAGCAGCTAATGCCAAACAGGGCTTAAATTATCTTCAAAATAGGAAGACCGGAATCCAGTCCTGCAATCTTGACTGATATGGGAAGTTCTTATGTAGTCAATAGGATTACCCACACAGATGATAACTGCACTGAGCCTGAAAGAGAAGAATTACTGTCTTGTTTAATGGTTTTTATATATGAGTAGAAATGTCAAGTAAAAAGCTATGCTTGTAGAAGACATTTTTCATGAAACATCCTACTCAGCCACTTAAATAATCAGACTTGAGCTACTGTAGCATAATATTATGTGAGTAATTATACTGGGAAGCTGTAAAAGAATTCTAGTCAAAGACTTCAAAGGACAAGAACTCCCAAAACATCAGAAAAACTGGAAAGCCTAAGGTTGCTAAACTTTCAAATAGTTATAAAATCCTTCCACAAGAAAAGTACTCACAAACTCACTGGAACAAAAATACTGCAAGTAGTATTCAGCTGATCAAAAAATGGCCCAAGATATCTCTTCTGTCTCAGCACCAATGGGTGTACTTGGACAAAAATGCAGTTTGATTTTTCAGAGTACGAAAAAAAAAAGTTATTTATCACAAAAAGAAGATACACTGAGAAGTCATGCAAATACTTAACGTGAAAAGATAGCTTACATATTTAGTAACTGTACTAGAAATAATGCTACTGTAGCTTAACTGTAGCCACTGAAGAATTTTCTGATGTCTCATAATTTACATGCAGAGGAGGAAGAGATCATCCATGAATTTTCAAGGTAAGAGAAAGATTGACAATGGCTTAAAAGCAGCAAAAAGTTGCATTAGAAACAAATGTAGTATATTGCAAATAAATGAATGAGCCGAACATCAAGGCTTGGAATGATTAAATTGCAAGGAAGAGAAGCTTTGACAACAAGCCTGAATGCACCTGGAAACCATTGTGCTAGATGAAGCATGCCAGTAGGTATGCTAACATTCAGACTAGAAGCTGACCAATACAAGACACATATTTTGCATCAGATAATGTCAGTAGGTGAATGCAGGCTTGTGTCATCCATCATTCATTGACCAGTTGACATGCTGCTGTGTACTGGGGTGCTTTGGAAAGGGCTGAGAGAAATTACCTACCTGTAACAGCTGAAGTTTAAAGAGGTATAGGCTCTGATAGAAAAGGCTATATATACATATCGCATCCAGACAACAGTGTACTACACAACATATTTCTTCATACAGTCCAGACTTATTAAAGACTGCTGCACAGATGAATAGAAGCAGCAGATGTGTTTCCATCCCATGCAGGACACGTTAGACAAACTCCCCTCCAGTGCTAAGTTTAACTGGCATGCAGTCCAAAAACCTGGCTACATGTCAGCTGATAACAGGTATTGGTGGTGGGTCTTATTGACCTTGTGGAGCAACAGGTGTGACAGAGGAGGAGAGAGAGATGAGGGAGCTCCTGGCACAGTGACAGTCATAGAAATGAGCGGTGACTTACAGAGCAGTGCTCTGAACTGGACTTGTCCACTTTTTATAGTGGATGTCAATGTCTTGTTGATCAAGGACTATGCACCTCCACTGTAATGATACCATAGGACACTCCTCAAAGGAGTGAAAAGATTCCAACACTTTGTTCCAGAGAGGTGCTGCTCTCTGTAGTGATTCCTGATAGTACACCAAATCTTTCTCAAGCAAACAGCAGAAGCTGATACTATTTCTATATAACAAAAAGGTCTAATACGACTGAAAAATAAAATCCTTTATATGTGAGAAGTAAGAGAGAGAGATGGACACTAATGAGAAATGAAGTGGATGCATAAAAATGAAGAAGATGAGTTGATCAAAAGGCTGCTGGTTAACAGGATAATAATACAAATGACAAAGTGTGAACTTAGAGGCTGCTTCAACTGACAAACTGAAAGACAATTTCTATATTATGAATAGAAAAACATGACGTAATTGAGGTCAGTGCAGCTAAGACTGACATCACAGAATTTTCAAGAAATAAATTAAGAACCTTTTATATACTTCACTGTTTAAACAAGTACATTAAAAAGATATTTAATGATTTTAAAATATACTGAGTTTTTTATGTAGAATACTTCTGTACTTTACTGTTTCCTTGTATCTTATTGACATCTATTTTAACAAGATGGCTATGAAACTTCTCCCTTTATTTGATGAATTTGTGCCCCATTTCTAACACAGTTTTTGTAAAACACTGTTTCTCCAATGCCCATGCATCTTAAAATATGTGGAGGACCAATTGCCTGCAGAAGGGGTATGTCTTTCAGTTGACTTGCTCCACAGAAATACTGCCTGCACCTCAGCGGTTCATTCATTGTGAATTCAAAGCTATCATCACAGTACACTGTGAACTACCAGCTGTTCTTTTCCTTGTGATGTATGTTAATTCTGAAGTCTTGAATATTTTTGGTAAGATATGACAACAATTTTCACAGAGCAAACTGAGAGAAGCATTTGTATTGCTGTTTTCCACTGTGCAGAGACTGCTGCAGTGTCATTGTCCCATTGTCATTGTTAAGTAGATGGAATATAATGATAATTTTCCTTCCCTTATCTCTGTATCCACCACACCTACACTGAATACCTATGTATATATATGCTTCATACCTGTTTTCTCACTGACACACTGTAAACCACTTAATTGGTGATAATTCATTTAAGACAGGAGTCCTTTAAGAGGCATGGAACTAAAATTTCACCAATGTTCACTTCTTTGCCAAATGTCCTCCTGATTGTTTTTCTAAAGCCATTTCTGAAGTATTCAGCCTAAAAAAGTGATCACTCTTAGGTTAGCAAAAAAGGACTAACATGGTAATTATAAATATCCTTATTTTTAAGCAGTCCTTTTCAAATTCAGTCTTACTCTTCAGTGTTGGCGACAAAATCATTCCCTTTTCCTACAGTAGAGAAGCTTTCAGATTTAGCAGCTCCACGATATTTTAACTTCAGGTAACATCTTTCCTAGGCAACTCATACTCATGCAAGCCAAAGTGTCAGAGCATTGGCTATGAAGTACAGTACCACAAGTGGCAGAAGCTGGTGGAAGCAAACTAATACTGTGATGTATTACCAGCAGGTCAAGAGAGGTGATCCTTCTGCTCTATTCAGCATTGGTGAGGCCACATCCGGAGTACTGCATCCTGTTCTGAGCCCCCCAGTACAAGAGAGGTGTTAACATACTGGAAAGAGTCCAGCAGAGGGCCACTAACACGATCAATGGTCTGGAGGTCTGGAACATCGCTCCTCTGATAGAGGTGCATCAATGTCTGAAAAGACCTGAAGAGAGGATGTGAAGAAGAAGGAGCCAGGTGCTTGTCAGTGGTGGTAAAAGAGGTGATGGATGCAAACGGCAATAGAGGAGGTTCTATACAATCATCAAGCAGTTTCATTACATGTAACTTTTAGAAGTGTTGTTACAGTAACTTCATTCATTTTAAGAGTAAAAATATAAATGATGTTTTGATATTTAAGCAAATATTTTACACAAGAAAAAAAAAAGGCACCAAACTTAGTTTTTATATAACCTATCACCTTAAGTTGTATTCAAATATATAACTGAGATATATGAATATATATGAAATGTGTAACAATCAATTTGCATCACTTAAAATTAACTTGCCAGGTCCTATTCAACTGCATTTCATTTTTCAGGTAGTCATTTTGAGGGAGGTTTATATTGAGATAATGCTCCATTCTTCTCCAATAAACAGTCAAAAAGTCAGCTGTAGAAATTCAGCCACAAAGTTCTAACAGGACTTGAAGCTCCATTTATAAAAATTTGCAATGGGATTTAATCACATAGCTCCTTTGAATATTTTGCATATTTTACTTAGCATATTGCTAAACTTCATTGACAAATCATATTGTAAAAGAACCTTGTTATGGGTAATGATGCTGAGTTTCATTTAGCCCTCCCTCCCGTGTCCAGAAAATTAATGAAGCTGTGGAAGAGCTGGAACAGTTCAGTAGAGATGGAAGACTCAGAAAAGAAGACTTCCCTCTCTCATAATTACTCTCATAATCCAAAGGAAATATATCTGAATTATTGCTACAGTAATCAAACTAAGGAGGTTGGCCTGCAAAAATTATCATGCTGAAACATGAAAATGAAAGGTTCTGGAAACGTTCTACAGGTAAAGGTGTTGAGAAGGATAAAACTGACAAGCAAAAGAAGAGCTGGAATACTATGCTTCAAGTTGATCTAAGGAAATGAGTCCAATGCACAAGCACTCTTAAAACATTCCAGGAAGGAGAGCTGAGAGCAGCACTTCTGCTGAGCCATGTTCGTGTCATGAGGAGACAATCTTGGACATATGCAGCAAAAACCATGTAAACATAAAGATACACCTGAGGCAAAATATGTCCCTAAAATATGGACTTACATTAGCCCTCCTGGCTTTTTGTAAAGTTCAGTTTTGAATCATGTCTAAAACCAAATATATATTCATATATACTTATAATTTAAAGTGTATATTCTTTCTGAGCTTGTTAGTTTAAAAAGCCAGTACATTACATTCTGCATTTAAAGTTAATTCAATGTCAAAATTCAAACAGATCAGTAACATTTTTGCACAGCCTAGCAAATTTGCAAGTGTAGGAAGTCACCTTGCTTCTGGCTCTTGTGATAATCCATTTATTTTGATTACAAAGGCCCGTGCCATTCAGCTGAAGGCACAATGAATATCCTACTACCATCTATTTTCCCCTCTATGTTATAAAAGACGAGTCTGGTATCTTAAGGCCAATGACACTATTCTAAACTGGGTGTACATCTTAGTTTTAAACAGGAAAAATCTGTACAAGGAAATCTGTGTCAAAGGAAGGGAATACTCAGGTAAACTGACATCTCATTTGAGATGAAGCTTCTGTTTTCAAATAAACAACAAGGCCAGCAGCATATCTGTAGGTCATCTCTCCTGGTTGTACAGTGGCTCCAAAACTGCCTCCCAAACATTAGCATTAACAACAGTTCATTAAATTGCATCACTACCTTCAAGGATGTTCTTTCAGAATATATGATGGCAGTAGCTCAACAGAATTACTATCCAATTACAATGCTATCTTCTTCTCTTTAGATGTAGAGGTATAAGCCAAAGAACTATCTTCCTTTACCAGGGCTTGCTTTTGCTTAATTTATTTACATAAAACAGTATAGCACTATAAGCAAAGTTCAGGGGGAAATTTTAAACTTCATTAAAAATGATTCCTCTTTAAAACACATCCAGTAGCCCAAACATAGGTTCTCTGACATTTTTTTTTAATTTCCAAAATAGCCCTTTAATTCAGACCTTGTCTTCCCTATAGACATTCCTAGTTAAATAACGAGAATATTGGTTAGGAGAGTCTGCTGTTAAAAGTTAGAGTTGATTTGATTAGACTTTTCTGTTTACTGTATCCCTGTGGCTCCAATTTCTATAACTCTAAAAAGTTCTGTTTCTGTTCCAAATTAAAGACACTGCAGCTCAGAAAGCTAGCTTTGCACACAATCAGTAAAAGTGACTTCACAACCAGGGATTAAAAACTACTCTTTTTGCACCTCTCTCACCTTCCAGCACAACTTCACAAGCAGACCAGAGCAGCTGGGTGATGCAGGTTGCCAATAGCACCGTGCTGTAGGCAGGACCAGCAGGGCTGTGTCTGTCTGGCCTATGGCACCTCCTGTGCCATCACTACTAAGCTGCTTTGGACTTTTTATGGTCAGCAAGTGAGAAAATGAGGTCATTCTATAGACCATGATAGATGCACCAGTAAACTGCAAATATATTCACAACACTTGGAAAACTTTGAAAAAGACAGAAAAAGCAGTCTAACTTTCCTAAATTCCAAACAAAAAAGTCTTTTTTTTTCTTCTGGCTTTCCTGCAGTAACCCAGGCTGAAGTTTTGGTGGTGAATGCTTCAGGTTGGCATGGTACTAAATCACTACAGGGAAACGTCAACACAGGTTTCTGTGGGTTTCCTTTTATTTTTGTTTGCCCCACTGTTCCTATGTCAGATCACACTGAACAATTGCTGAAGGTCATTTCTAGAACATTTCTGAGTGGCAAAGACTTTAAATAAGTGGAAGCATAGTTCCAATAACCCACTCCTCATTAAAAATCTTTTAAGGCATTACAGATTTCCACATGGATGAAACCAGCTGTTCTCCGGGGTCCCACAAACTGTGTGTGGTGATCGTGACAAAGGCAGACGTAGCCCTCACACTTTGCTAAGAGGATGAGATACACAGTCCCGATTTGGCCTGTGATCTGAAATGGAACAGGGATGTGGCTGAGTATTACTGCTTTGATCAGTTCTTCAGAAGTACTGTCAGCAAGTGCTCCACTCTACCCTTGTGCGTGCATGCTGCTTCAAACTCAGGCAGGGAATGATGAGGAAAGGTAGTTGTAGTATTTCATTTACACTTTTAGTGGTTAATGCAGAAGCCCGAAACAGTGTTACAAAGGAAGACAGGAGCCAGTGCAGCTTCACGCCATTGCTCTGAAAAGCAGGCCACTCATTTGCCACTGGTCAACATCTTCAAGAACGTAATCAATGCACTAAGAGAAAGCATCAAAAACAGCAACCGAGATCAGATGCCTGAAGAGGCAAGTATGTAGCCGAAGACATGTTGGGATCCTAATATGGATTCCAAAATGCATCACTGCTAATTATTAAAGATCCATAATTTGCTATGTTGCACTCGTAGGGACGGTAACAGGGACATATGTAACTATAACAAAGTTGGATTTTATCCTGTCTGCACCAGAGGCACAACAATATTGTCTTGTAAAATCATGAAACAGTGAAAGTAGTTTTTCAGAAATGGAACTAACAGAAAAAGACTGGAAACCACTTTACAGCAAGGGATGAAGGAACTGAAAGCTGATGAGGTTGAGCACTTCATTGTCCCACAACAGCATATGCATTTAATTTGATGCTGTTGGAAAGATGGGCAGGCAGGGCTGTTGAAACCTAGGGAAATGAACCTTTCTGTATTATCATCATAATAAATCACATTTAAAAAATATCTCTATTTGATAATAAAAATAAAATGAAAGTCTTGACCAGGGATAGCTCTCCATATTTGCATAAACTCATTCACTCCGTGCCAAAAGTGCATGGAATGTGCCTAGCAACAAAGAGACAGAGAGAAGATCTACAGTGTGGTCTAAAGGAGATTAATATTTTTGAGGTTTTCAACTGTTAGGAATCACAGAAGACACCTCACCCAATAGCTTATTTTATTTCCCCAATAGCTTATTTTATTTCCTCACAAAGAGTAATATCTAGTGTTCTGATTTTAGGATTTGGATATGAACTGGTTGTTTTCAAAAGTAATGCCAGATTACAGACAGTTTTCATTAACTGCTAGTAAAATATTCTGACGGTGAGAGATGTTGATTGCTATTGTAAATGTTCACTCCTGTTAGAAACTTTCAGTTATATGAACACTTTGATATATAGCCGAGAGGAAAATAGTCTATCCCACTTTGAGGTATCATATTTTTCTTATAAATGTAAATAAATATATACGTGTCACAAGTACACTTATTACACTATTTACTGACAAATGGTCACATCTAGAGCAACTAGAAATCTCTATTACTGAATATATGACTCAGCTTCCAAATGATGTCTGGTACACCTGCAGCTGGCTCTTTGGATGGTTTAAGTGTTTGCACAACATTCTGCCACTGAAATTGTACTGTTGTGCATGAACCCCAACCCTGAGGGCAGATAATGAATGTTCCACAGAGCTGTGATGATTCACAGAGGCTCTAGTGCAAACAATTCTTACCAAAGCACATTGGTCTTGGGGCTGGAAACAGGAGTTCAATGTACATACACACAGAACAGCACCTCCAAAAGTAATACCTCCTAGTTTATTCTGCTGGTCCACAACATCAGAGGTGGATGTTGGTGGTATGGCAGTAGAGGTTGAACCTTCCACCAATATTTCATTACATGTTGTTGCTGTGTGACAGATGGCAGCAGAGGGGCACTCTGACATATAATGGTGTCTGACATGGAGGTGTATATGAAGCAAAGGTGTGCTACTAAATTCCTCCACTTGGAACAAAATGGCACAATGCAGCTCTTGTTCACTGCTAGTGAAAATGTATAGCTAATAGTGGTTACCGTGAGGAAAAAGTGATTCTTAGTGGAGAATTAGCTTAATCAAACAGTATTACTGTGTTTGTACCTGTTGATGTTTCCATGGGAATAAATAGGAGGCCTTGCTTTTGGAGTGACATATATATATATAAGGATAAAATAAGTTTTACGTTAATTTTAAAAAACATCAATACAGTTGGAAAAAGTTGAGGCAATCAGTCATTCTGACTCATTTCCAAAAATCTTCATGTCAAGCCCTATCATTTCAGACTTAAATTGAAAAAAAAACCCACAAAAGCCATGACAAATCCTGAACTGGCAGTGGGATAAGCTGGACAGTAATGATGATTCTTGCAACTAACCTACAAAGGCTTCATTGTCAAGACTTCTCAGAAAAAGAAAACAGAAAAAGCAAATCCTTAATAACAAAGAAATCAGATTAATCTATTGTTACTTATGGCAGATACCAGAACCAGAGAATCTGTAGATTCATCTGATTTCCTCCATCACAGTCAAACCTGAGACAGACAATTGTCTCTGTGTTGTCTGGATGGTAACTGACAGGTAGTCTCACTGGACAGATGATATTCAAAGGATGGAGTTGGCAATACTGTTATTATTTTACAGACTACACAAAGAGTGCTCAGAGCATCTTGTCCAACAAGTTCTTAGCTCTGCATGGAAATACTTCAAACACAGATACAAAAAGGAGTGCTAGTGTTACTTGAAGGCCCTCAGTTCAGACAGAGTGGTTTCACTGTTCCCCAGTTCCATGTTCTCAAATAACAACGCTGTTCTTGAAAGTGTGAACTGAATCTTGATAGAGACCAAAGTGCTGTTGTAACCCACCCCAGTGCCACAAGGTACAGGTGGGCTTCACACCTCACATCACCTATTCTCCCTAGAGCCAAACTGACCAGCAACTTCTCAATGCAGGAGTTCACTTTAGCCCTGCAGGCACTTCTATCACCCTAGTTTGTACCGTTCAGCAGTCTGTCTTTGAACTTTGAAATTACAGTCTGTCATTCAGTAAAAACAGGATCAATGCTGATTATACAAACTAAATAGAACTGTACGTTTCTGAAGGATGCAAGTGACTGATGAGATGATTGTGCCCATGCTGCCATTATAACTTCCTTTCTTTTCAGGCTCTGGATCTCAGCATCAGGTTACATTCCCTTCACATAGGGCAGTCCTTCTTCTACTTTCTAGAGTAAAAGTATTCACCAATTGCCAGCTAAACAGAAATGGGAATTGGGATGATCTGAGTACTTTGCAAATGATTACATTTTTCCAACAACTCAACTCCAGCTAGAAGAAGAGAGCCTATGGAAGGTGTGAAGAAGAACAGTAATTAGGTCTGTCTAACATTTGTTTTCCTATGCTTGAGAAAATATTTTTCTGAAAACTTCATACAACTCATAACCATAACTTCATACATACAGTAAATTGTTGGCTGTCACTATCAGTAATAAGAGAGAAGAATTACAGTTGCAAAGCAGCTGCTGTAGCATTCAACCATTTTGTTGGCAAGAAAATAAAACTAATGAAAGATTTAAAGGAAGAACATTATGCATGAGGCTTCTCAGACACAATTAAATACAAATTGCAGCACAAATAAGTATTATAAAACATGGAATTGCAGGTCAAAGACTGAAATTACTAATGTTGACAATCTCTTTCACAGCTTTCCTTCTGAAGTTATATGCAGGATGTTGTTCAATAAGTAAAGATAGAATGAAACAGAAGACTGCAAATATTTTCCCCTCATGACTACACTTTAAATGCAGAATTATGCCTCCCCTGTAATTACAGAAGCTGCTACTCCATTAACAACTAATATTAGGAACAAGTGGGAAAGCAAACAAGCCAAAGGGAAAAAATCTGCTTCCAAGTATTGTTAAAAGAATGCCATTCATTCATAATTGTGTTTACTGATGAAGCTTAATGCCTCAGCAGAGGAAGAAAAGTAGAACAGTCAAAACTAAGCTGTGTTTTGGGGTCAGGCAAAATGGAGTCCTGACAGTATTCTTCAGTCACTTGTGGATGCAATTATTCCTGGAGGCCAAGATCTGATCTGTTTGGAAGATATGATTTCTTGATAATGAGTAATAGCAAGAAAGAAAGACTGTGTGCATTTCCTTAGGAAAAAAAAAAAAAAAAGAGCTTAACAGAGGTCAGCATTCTGTCTTTGCTGCCTCTCTTTCTGGAGCACAGGCAGCAGCTTCAACCAAACCTGGCACAGCATGCATGAGATTAGTGGTTTTCTTCCCTCATGCATCACTGTGTACTGACAGCCTTTAGATACCATTCCATTAATATGGAAGTTGTTCATATATCTGCATTTCCAAGGGGAAAGCTCAGTATAGTCCATCTTCCTATATAAAACAATATTACAGAAAAGAAATTCACCTTGAGACTTGATTTCACTTCCTGAGGAATGTATGAAACCAAAAAGCACTGTCTTTTTTACCTCAGTTTTTAAAGATTACAGTAGAACACAGATCCACACAGGTGCTATCTGAAGTAATGACTATGAATTAAGAAATGACGAATTTTCCTATTTTTGCTTCCCTAGCATAAGGAACTCTGGAAGCAAAAGCGGATACCAGCCCAAGATGACTGCATACAGTCCTACTATCTCCTCAAGATCAACGTATTATTTGCTGTGCACTAAGAATAAAGATGTAAAACTCCAAGTGACTAATATCAGCATCCACAAACTCCTGTTGCCATGAGCAATGGAGTCCACATGATAAATACTATGCAACTGAGCCAATATTCCTCCAGTAGACCTTAGCATCTCTGAGGAATAATGAAGCTCACTCTGCTGTCAAGATCCATTCAATGTGCAAACATATTTCATTATCAAGACAAAAGCCAACAACCATAAATTCAGAAAGAAATATGTTCCACATTCTTGATGAATAGTGTAAAGTAATAAAAAGCTCCTGCTTCACAGAAAGGAATATAGTCAAGAACTTTTTTTTTTTTTTACATGTAGAATTTTCAATTTAGTTTTGTAACTACAGAATTTTATTGATGAAGCATAACTAATTTGTACTCTAAGAGGAGATTAACAAAAGATCTTTTCAATATATTTTCCTATAGTCATCATGCAATTTGCTGTCGTAAGTAACAAAAAAGAATAATAATGTTCTCAGAAAGCCCATGGCTTGTCTGTGGTACAAACCATCATTTGTAATAACAATTCCTGTAAAGGTATTTTTAGAAATTGATACCTGTGGAGGTCTTCCTCAGCCACTGTGCTTCTACCTGGCTTCTACCTCTTACAGCATCAGTGCGATCAGGCATCCTGGATTCACATTGGCCTAGTTCATTGCTGAGAACACCATATTTTAAGAAGCATTGTTTGTAAAAAATGGACCTGGAATATAAAATAGAATGCTTTCTGGGCTACTGTGAAGAAAGTTGCATTTAAAATATCCCATATAATATGATTTCACACGTGCCTCAGGTTTGAATACACTCTGAATTTTTGCTCAAATTACTTTTCAGTATGTAACACTATATCTTTAAAGTAGCATTTTTAAAAGTTAAACATTTCCAGTTATTTAAAGTCTTGCAAGTTTTAATCACTGTTATATATTTTCTTTACAAACACATAAATGAAGTACTTCAATGTTCCTTGCTGTGTCTCAGTTAGTAAATTAATCTCAGTGATGACAGCCAGTAAATCACTAAAGACTCCTCTTCCAGGAAAATGCAGTTTTTGTAGCAAAACAAACAATTATGCACAAGAACTGTTTTAATTCTTAAACCACTGCCTCAGAGCAGTATTTAAACTTCTACAGGTGAAGACGGTATAGCCACTTTATGTATATACCAACACATCAAACATTTTTTGGGTTACTCCTATCACTTAAACCGCCACTCCTTTGATTTTATACAGCACTCATTAAAACATGAAGTTTTGAAGAAACAGATGTATGTGACAGTCCAGAAGTGAATTGATCACTTCATGTAATGCCTTTGCCTGATGCCAACTACTGTGAATATACATTAGCAATAAGACTACAACTGTAGCACTGGATTGTAGTGGATTATTTAGTAATTTTTCTGATTTTTAATCCACTCTCAAAGAGAGTCTTATTTACTTTAGACTGGATATAAGGAAGAAGTTTTTTACAGAAAGGGTGGTGAGGTGCTGGCACAGGCTGTCCAGAGAGGTGGTGGATACTCTGTCCTCGGAGACATTCAACGTCAAGCTGGACAGGGCTCTGAGCAACCTGGCTGAGTGAGGATGCCCCTGTTCATTGCAGAGAAGTTGGACAACTCAAACAACTCTGTGATTCTACGAATCACTCCAGTTCAGGAAGAAGATGCAGACAGCCCAAGCTCTACCTCAGAGAACTTTTTGTTGGCACATGTTTTCTGCTTGTCATTGTTACTAACAGAGTGCTAAACCTATCTTCAGGGCAGAAAAACATGGCTGCAAGGTGTACTCAGAGTGGTGACATCCAGCACATCCCCTGGAGAACACCAACTGGATTGGCCCTGAAGCCAACTCTGATATCAGTGCTGCAGGCAATGAATGTGGACAGATGGCTCGTTTGGCTTTCATTCTACTCAGAAATCAAGCTTACTTCTGGTAGTAATAAAACACAAAGATTCTGACAAAACATTCGGTGTTATATTAACTTTTCTGATTGTTCTCATTTGTTTTTCATAATATCAGCATTTGTATTCAAAATTTTACCAGTTGAAATAAGCTTCTGTTTATGCTCACAAAGTACTTGAAAGCATATTTCTCAGTGTATCCTTGTCACTTTAAATCATTCAGTTAATAATATTTTGAAGTCTATCTGCATGGATCAAAAGTTCCAAATACTGAGCTGTGTTTGTTATGACCATCCAACCAAGCCACCTGGCACAATACGAGTAGCTCTCCTTGCATCAGCATAAATATACGTCTGCTCACTTGCTTTCTAACAAGGCCTGTGCACAGAAAATAGAACTATAACTTCTGTGCATTTTTTTTAGATAATGAAGCTGTGTATATATCAGCCTAAGTGGAAAGGGGGAATTTTGCAGCTGACATTAAATATTCGTGGTATTTATTTTTGTATTGTTCCCTTACATGTATGCACAACACCTAAATGACCAAAAATATTTTAGGAAATGTTACATATTTTTTCTGAAGACTTGATTAATCAATTTATTTAGATTAGTTAATTTTTTGAAAAAAGATAACTGAAAAAAAATGGGGGAAGATGGTGTAAGAGGTAGGAGCAAAAATTTGGTGGATATTTCTGTTTGAATTTAACACTTGAGCACCACTGTGTATTGAGTTTAATGTAAGACGGTTTATAGATAATTGTACAGTTGACAAATTAATGACAAATTCAAATGCAGAGACCTCCAAAAAGCACATGCACTACCACGGACAACCAGCAATAAGAAAGAGCACAGCTGCTTATGTTCTATATTACTGAGGCAAAGCACTATTTCCTTCTTCAGTTCCCCAGGTAACAACAGTTCAAAATATCAAAATGACCTAAAATCCAGAATGTTTAGGACTTCTGTCTAGACAGGACTGAGATACCTGCAATTATTATACTATATTTTGCCCTGTGCCTGGCTTTGACACATGCATCTCTAGTAAGCAGCTTGTTCTCAGCTTCCTCTCTTAAATACATTATCTTTCTTCTTGGGTTGGATGCTTTGGTAAAATGTTCACTAAATTTTGTGATGCAAACAAAACCCTTCAAGAAAGAACAAAAGTCAATAAAACAAAAAGTAATTCCTCTTCACTAAGTGCTTGTGGAATTAAAAAAATAAATTTCTCATTTTATTTCTTAAAACTTTGTTTCAATCTGGAGAAAAAAATACTGAAGGGTACTCACACTATTTTAGAGACCAACTCAAGAGTTCATTTCATCTGACGCATTGATCTAAGACATGCATGATGATATATATATGTTTTTTTTTTTAACAAACGAAAATGTGAGCTCACAGTACAGGGAACCAGCAGCAAAGCCTGCTTCTCTCATGTACATCAGTCACAACAAAGACGGAGGTTATGCAGTCTCCAGCTCTGAGAGTACATTCTGCCATAGTTCACAGTTGCATTGTGACTGTCAAGAACAATTCTTTTTAGCTGAACAAGCCTGTTCAGTGTGGAATACTCTGACTTACCATGAGACTAAGACTGAAACATCTAGATACCCAATCAAATACTCACAGTTTCCCGTCCTGAAATGCCATTTCTTTCTAGCAAAAACCTGACTCTCTCAGTCTTCACAGGCAGACAGCCACCCCACTTCTCTCACACGTCCCGGAACCTCTAGGCAGGGGTTGAACGAACAGAAGAAAGAGCAAGTCCAAGCCTGCTTCATGAGACCGAACTTGTCTAAGGGGCCAGTACTTAAAGGGAGTTTATAATCAGGAGGGAGACTGACTTTTTACACAGTCTGATAGGGATTTCACAACGGGAACAATTTTAAACTGGAAGAGGTGCCCCATCTCTGGAGGCATTTGAAGAGAGATTGGGTAAAATCCTGAGAAGCCTGATCTGGTAGGTGGCAGCCCTGTCCATGGCAAGTGGGTTGGAACTAGATGAACTTTAAGGTTCCTTCCAACTCAACCCATTCTATGATTCTATGATAATATAACACCAGGCAAAAAAGCTAAATATTCCCACTATTTTCTTGGTGAGAACTGAATTTTAATTTCCAAATAAGGTGAGGCATGGATAAGCAACCGTTTGGCATGGGACCGTCCTAGAATAGATCACATTTCACTATTAGTTTGGGTCTATTTTTTGTTGTACCTTTTGAAAGGTTTCATTTTGTTCTGCTTCATACAACATGAGCTTTGTTATTAATTCCACTGAGATGACAATAGCTTTTTTAGAGTTTCTCAGCCCTACTTGGAGGTTCCTGTGAACTACAGTTGGTATTTTAAACTCCTGTTCCAAGTATTCAAAAAGCGATGAATACATAATTGGTATATTTCTTTTTTCCTGTTTTTTACCATTGCTAAGATAATTACGCTCTAGAGACACTATCTGACTTAGCAGAAGCAACGCTGAATAATTCAGAAATATGGAATATCAAATGTGCAGAAAGGAAAGCTGTCATGAAAATCCCCCGTGGTCTATTTCAGCTAACAAATCTGACACTTCAGATACCAGTTCTGCTCTGACTCTGCCATGAGCTACTACTGCTCTACCTATTGTTCTCATCTTTTCTACCTCTTTATTCAGCCCCAACAAGAGAATCTCCAAACCAGTATATTTTTCACATTGAAATACTTAACTTTGAAAAATGGATTATAGGTACCTAGGACTATTTTTCCATTACTACATGTCTCTGTAAGGTATATTGTTAAATTTATTCCTACGGGGTAAAAAAAATAAAATAATAAAAATAATAAAAAAAAGGGTTCAGAAAGTTAGAGTTTTCCAAAGTAAATATTAATAGACTCTGACATTAACAGACTCGGGTGAACACCAGTTCTATTTCAATAGATACCAGATACACAAGTCTCAGGATGCATTTTCCATATCAAAAAGCTGGTCATCTCTTGTCATACTTTCAGCTGGTAAAATCTACTTACTAAAATCATGATTATCAATAGAATATGCTCATCTGTGGTTCTCAATAATTTCTTGAATTGCAATAATTCTTCCCTTTTGCCAAGTATTTTTTCCATGCAAATCACAACAAGAAAATTAAAGAATTTGTGTCTACTTGCATACGTGTTAGGTAAGTTTAGAGGCAAAATAGTTCGTATCTTAGATTCACATGGATTGCCCCTCCCAAAATAAACAGCAATTTAAACGTAGATGTATTAGATATTAGCTATATACATACAGGGCCTATCCAAAATACTTTTCACTTCAGTCCTCCAGCGTTACAAGAACTATTCCCAGTTCCATGCTATTACTACCAATGATGTTGCTGCAAATAAGAAAATAAACAAAAAGCTATGTTAATTTCAAGCTTCATTAGAGAAAGTGAAAAACCATCAGCACTTATTGAATGAAAATGGACTCAAGTATTGGAGAAGAAACATCAAAGGGAACCTTTCAAATATATCTCAACTCAGGGCTCTTCTACATATCTTCTGTCCATTATCTCAAAGGAACCACAACTGGATCAGCTGATATTCTGCAGTATTAGCAGTTCCAAATAACTGAGATATGCAAGGTCAGAGAGTTCAGGAACGGCTGAAACTAGTGTCAGATTAGCTTCAGAAAGGGCAAATGCAACTTTAAGATCTATCAGTGGACTTCTTCCCAGCTACAGATATAGATCAGTAGCACTGATGGAGATCACACACAGTACAAGACTGCATACAAATCTGGCCAGCTCTTTTCAGAAAAAGGAAAAATGAAACCTAACTCAGCTGTGCCAGAATAGTCAGAGGAGTTATGAATCTGAGATTAGATGAGAAGAGGGTGAAGAAGTGCATCAAAATGAAATCTAATTTCTCTTTGGAGACAGACCAGACAGGAGTGCTGTCTGACGGATCACATATGTGTAAACAACCTGGCTACCTAGTTGTTTACAATCCATTTCCAGAAGAACCAACATTTTCAGAGATTTGTGAGACATTCTGATGCTGTCAAGTAACACAAAGCCCCACAGTCTTGCTTAATGGGTTAAACTCCACGCATTTCTGCTTCAGTTCTGGTTCTGCTGTTAGGGTACTTTGGATCCTATGTCTGAAATGTCAAAACATACAAATTTTCCAATTTGTTTGAAGTTTCAGAATTATTTAAACCAATCAAAAAATAAGCTGTCTTGAGAACTACAGCTATTGTCTTACTAGGTAATAAATATTTCTGTTGGTGCCTATTATTTACAGAGATACAGAGCAAAGTGCCTTTTAAGCTTCTTACAATTATCTTCCGCATTTCTGGAAAACTTGTTTTCCAGCTGGTTATAGTTGATTTTCCATTCAGGGCACACTCCTATTTTGTTTTATTTCTGTAACTACTGTGAAAAAATTGCTCAGAGCAAAACAGTTAGTGGAAACCTACTTTGTTTAGCATCTCAATTCTAGCGTTGCTTAACACAAGCTTCTGTAGAAAGAGATATTTAACTCTAAATGGCTCACATGGCTTTTCTGTGGATGGACCTGATAAGGCATCTGATCCAGGCTGAGACTCTGTAAAATGAATTGTGTGTGTGCAGGAGCGTTAGTGTTACTCAACCTAAACATCACACTTCTAGTTTCACTGTAATTATTCTTTATATGAGTACTAGGGAGAGAGAGAGACTGTGCTCTTAATATTCCTCACAGATGCTAAAATTACCAATGTATCCTTAATAGGAAGATTCCTGAGGCCAGAAATTCACTAATTAAGTAGAAATTAAGTCAACTCAGTAGAAATGTCAGTAAGAAAAGTTTAAGGAGCAGCTAGTGAGGATTTGACATCCGCTCTCACAGATGAACGCACCATCATGAAGGAAGAGACAACAAAGACTTTGGAGAAAATTAAGGTATGAAGGAACATCCTAAATTGTAATTTTGCATCTATATATTCTCTGTTCTCCTCTTCTCGCTGGGGAAATGAGGGAAAGGCTTTTGGGCCCAAAGACAATAGAAGAACTAGATCCCATTTTAGGCTGAGATTAAATTATCCCCTAACTTGTGAGGAAGAGGAGTAGGGGCTAGCTGAGATTCTGAAATATTCTGTAACCTTGGAGGGCCACTGGCTATGGCAAAATAAGCTCCAAGACTGCATTTGCCATTTCCACAGCTGTTATCATACTGGAGAATTGCTGCAACGAGCAGATTTTACAAAGTGTTTCTCCTCCTTTACCGTTACTAACAGATGAAACCAACTCCAAAGAAATTCTCATTATCATTTTGACTTTGCCCTTTTTGTTATTGAATTTTACAGCCTTTTCTCTTTGCTAATGCCTGAACTGCAATTAGGAAGGCTTCTGTATGTGGCTCTTAAAAAAAAAATTATTATTATTATCTTATGCATGCCAAAACTGATAATTAATCCGTGAGTCAGCTGCTGAGTGCTTTGTTAGAATAGATTTTTCTTTTCCTTAAATCATTCCTCTTAGAGCTCACTTATAATCATGCTTATTAATCTGTTAAGCTTTATTACGCTGTATGGAAATAAGTTCTAAAGGTTTACTGCATTCTTGATGTGCTGACAATTTCCCACAGAAAAGACATGATAGGTGGGTTAAACACACTTTAAATTTTATTCTCACTTAAAATTGTGTCATATTTTCTTTATTAGGACCAAGGCTAGTATGCATAGGTCAATGAGTTTGACATCATCTGCTTAATTACATAGCTTTGAAGAAGCTTCCCCTTAAAACTGTGGCTGTAAGCAATTTGTCTGTAAGAAATGTTACAATATTAAAAACAGCTTGGATGTCATTTAAACCAACATTGGAACTGGAATTTACTCACTAGCCAGCAGGTGGAGATGTAGGTCCAATAATTACTACAGAAACCAGCTATTTGGCAGTCCTTGATACAACTGAAGTTTTGTATAACGCAATTTAACTGAGGTTAAATTTCTTAATAAGCATTTGATGAGACAGATTAAATCTGTTTGCAGTTAAGGCCCATCTATCAGCCTTCCTTGTCGAAGATATTCTTACAGTCTATGGTCAGCTGTGCCCACACTGCTTAAGAAAATCTAATATTCAAGAATATGCTAACAAAAGGAGGAGAGTTAAGTATGTAATCATTCAACATTTTCTAATACTTGACCATGTGCTATCAAGGATCTGAAACAAGCTTCATCAGTATTCTATCGCTCAACTCACAAAACTGTAACAGAGTATATATACAAACTGGGAGAAGTCCTCCTTGAGAATAGCTCTCATAAGAAGGACTTAAGGGTTCTTGTTTATGAAAAACTTAGGTGACACAGCAGTGTGTGCTTGCAAGCTTGAAGGCCAATGTTAGGAGAGGTGGCCCACAAGGCAAGGGAGGTGATTGTTTCCCTGTATTCTGCCCTTGTGAGGCCCCATCTGGAGTATCAACATCCAGGTCTGAGGCACCCAACGTGGGAAAGATGTGGAACTTTTGGAGAAGGTCCAGAGGAGAGCCATGAAGATGATCCAAGAGGTGGAGCAGCTCTCCTATGAAGATAAGAAAAAGGAACTGGGCTTGATCAGCTAGGAAAAGAGCAGGCAGCAAGGAGACCTTACTGCAGCCTTCCAGTATTTAAAGGGAGTTTGTAAACATGAGAAAAATAAACTTACTACATGGGTAAATAATGATAGGACAAAGGGGAATTTTTTTAAACAAAAGGGAGATTTGGATTAGATGTTGGGGGAAATATTTCACTGAGAGAGCGGGGAGGTGCTGGCACAGGCTGCCCAGAGAGGCTGTGGATGCTCTGTCCCTGGAGCTGTTGAAGATCAGGTTGGATGGAGCCCTAGGCAATCTGATCTAGTGCTTGATCTTGCCTGTGGCAATAGGGCTGGAACTTGATGAACTTTTAGGTCCCTTCCAATCTAAGCCATTCTATGTTTCAATGAAAGCATACATAGAGCCAGTCATTCAAATACCTTATTTTGATAAGTTTTGAGTCTTTTCATGCCTACAGAAATTATAAGTGTATAATTATGTTTCAGAAGATATAGGAATGTACTTAATAGATTCCATCAAGAAAATCACAATATTCTGTTTTGCCATTAAAAAATTATGAATCTATAAAAATTATTATAGAAAATATTATTGGGAATTGTCTTGGATAGCAATAGTATTTTGTGATAAAAAAAACAAAACAAATTGCAATAATGTCTGCTAACAGTTGTCCTCTACAGAACAACAACAGTATCCCTATCTATAAGAAATAGAAATGCAAACAATTACTGTACTGTATAAGATAAAGCATAAGTTTTAGGGCAGTGTTGTTGAACATTTAAAGCAATTTCTTTGCCTTTATTTATGCTGTTTGATATGTCATATAAACCAATATTGAAATCAATAGGGCCCATGTGATTTACCACCATCAACTTAATTATAATTCTGAAACCAAAACTGTACACATAGGCAGCTTATACCAAAAGACTGTTCTTACCTGAATGCCCTTTAAACAAGTCAGGAATGAACAAAGATTATGCTTTGAACAGTTTTCCACTTAAATTGTCATTCTGTCAAAATGAATCACCACAGAATGGACTAAGCAGCAAAACATATCACAAAGAAGCAATCCACAGACCTAAAATATTTCCTGTGGGGTAAGAACTTAGTAACTTCACTTTTCCTTTGGTGACTTCCATGAAAGCTATTGGTGCTTCTCAGAAACTTCGTCATCTGCAGACGATGGGTTGAAAGTACATTGTCAAACATCTTTCTTTCCCTGCTGTTTACCTTCTCCTAGCATATGCTCAGTGCTTCAAAAAGGAAAAATGTTGCTGTTCTCATGGCTTATCACCATCTCCTCCTCCCTAAATTCCCTGTACATCCACAGGCCATTTGCCATCGTGGAAAAACTGAGTGGAGACCTGTCCTAGCACAAAAACACCAGTGTGGTTATGAAGCATCAGCTCAATTTTCTGCAGAGAACCAGGAGTCAGCAGGGAATGGAGTCTCCTCTTTCACTCCAGGAACCTCATTCTCTGTCATGGGCAATTGACTCATGCAATTTCATAACGACAACACTTTTTGGTGCTTTCTGCCTAACTGCACTAGTTTAGGATGTGTGCCCATGAGGTCCTAGGTGCTAAGTCCTAGTTTATGGAGCAACAAATGTCAATTTTTTTGAGCCTTATTTATTCCCTGTCTCTCAGTAGAAACTCACAGCATTTTATAAATAAACTAGCACATCAAAACTTAGGGTGTTCATCATAATTTTTGCCTCACAGGCTGCTGGAGGCATTTGCCTTTGCCTCTTGGCAAAAGTCATCTTAAAGCTAGAAAAAACATATTTTGGTTACTTAGATGAAAAGAAAACAAATGCTAGAATGCCTGGGGATGATTCAGAATGTGATGTTGCTTGTTTTATTTGTAAGATCCTCATTATGCCAAAACCTGTACCAAACTTTCCTGATATTTATTCAAAATTGGCATTAACTGTTTTTTCTCAGTAGAGTGTTTAATAAGTTATCAATTCACAGATAAGTGCAAGAGTTAAAAATGACAGCAATGCATACTAGACACAACAGCTATCAGAGTGATACAAAAACAGCCAATAGCCATAACTAAAATTCAATCACCTATAACTCAGCATCAGAGAAGAAACTGTTCTGAAAGGGTAACTGCAGACACTGCCCTGCATTTGATTCAGTTCAGTGTTTCATTAAACACTTGCATTCAGCAACCCTACTCCATGGGGCTTTACATGGCACTTCCTGTCTAACTGTACTTGCTTGGAACTTGTGCCCCTAAGGTCCTGGATGCTGGTCTCTTGTCTGCAAAGGGAGCTGAAGAGCAAGCTGAAATTGTTTTGTAGATTTGTACCATCTAGAACTTTCAGAGAAGGTCCTATGTATGAAATACCTGGCGCTCAATGGATCTGAGTTTCAGGACATATGCATAAAGACTACTAATTTTTATCAGGATAACAAAATGATTTATAAACGTTTGCCCAGCAGGAAGCATCGCTTCTGAATTGAACAGATTATCTGGAGTGAAATAGTACATGAAATATACCAGAAATGGTACATGCTCCATTTCTGGCTGAGGAAATGGAGGAACCTTGTATGCACCAACAAAAGATAAACACATCATATACCTTGAATCCTCTCATTCTCACAATCTGAATTTAGAAAAAGAGTTTGTCAGTTCCACAAACTTCAACATTACATAGGCTTTAAACTAATGGGAGGCCTAACCAGAATTTAAAGACCTGGCAAGCTGGAGAAATGAAGAAACAAGTTGTAAGTATCAAGTATCACACTGAACTAGTGTGATATAAACATAACAAAGACACATCATCTTTTTAGCCATGGCATTTAAACAGACATGGGGATAAATGCCTTGCCTTTAAACAGGTAAAATCTGAATTAAAAAAGGAGATGGATGAAAACTTGGCTACATACAAGTTCTTCCAAAAAAAGCCAAAAACAAACAAAAAACATGCAAAGATTACACCAGAACAGAACAACATCAAGGAAATAAGCATGCAGACTGAGGTAGATAAAGTTGCTCACCTGCTCTACTACAAAACAAAAAGGCTTTGGCTGTTGCAGTATCTGCTCTCAGTATAGCTCTCAGGCTAAATGGAAAGAGTCCAGAGAAAGGCAAAGATAATCCTCAGCAATATATCATATGATATTAAAAGAGACTGAAAAATAATAATTTTCTTGAAAATGAACAGTCAACTGATCTGACACCAGTCCTCAAGTACTTATAAGTTGTTCTCCCACTGTGCAGCGTTCAGGATAAAACAGAAGAGAGTTAAAGCTGGTTAGCTATTATGAATAAGAAGAGTACTGAATCACTGGCTCTATAATAAATTGTGTGACTTTGCATCACTGGAGATTTAAAACCAGGCTACTCTACTGGATATCTTATAAAAAGATGGGTGAGGCTAAGGGGATGAAGTAGGAGATTCCTGACAATTCTTCCTAGTCCCTTATTCTCACGCTTCTAGCACATAATGCTTTAGCAGCTCAAGTTCTTCCAAGTGGACACCAGAAACTTGTTTTCATCCCCAGGGCTAAGGGGATCCGATGCCAAGACAGCTGGGCAGTCCGAATTATTCACTATAGACTAAGAATCAGGTGTATTCTAGCAGGTAAAGATGTTTTTTAAGCAGACCTAGTTCACTGCTGGATGTGAAAAAAGAACCACAGGCATTGCAGGGGAAAGTACTATGGATCTTGCAGAATAAGAGGGAAATAACTCCCACCAACTGCCCATACTGGATAGTAATTGTAAATTTAAGCCAATGAACAAATATAGAACTTGCATTAAGTACAGATTTGGAAGCTATCTGGCACAGTGAAGGGTCTAACAAAATCAGTAATTGGTTTTAGTCTTTTATTGGGAGCAACTGAAGCACACACATACACAAGACAGCAATAGTCATTCTTTAAAAAAGCAATGACCAACAAGCTCAAACAACTTGAAATGGCAGTGGATGCAGAATTCAATACCAACATAATGCTGGTAAAAATTACAGTGACTTCTGCATGGAAGGGAAGGATGTTTTTCTGTTTATTAGTACAAGTGGGTGTCACCTAATTCTGAAAGAATGTTGTAGAGAATAAGGCTTGAAAATACAGTTAGAAATATAAGTAACTATTTCAGAATGGTGATTTCTTTTTCATCACTGAAAATTGTTCAGACATGATTTTATAATTTTGAAAAACAAATAATCTCTATCAATAGTATATTGATAGCTTTAACTTTTTTATATCACTGGATATATTAAGCAATGCATCTCTACCATTTTCTTGGCCACCATTCCAGTCTTTTTTTTTCTTTTTTCTCTTTTATGTTCAGAAATATTAAATTCATGTCCAGAAACTACTTAGTTTTCCAATTACTGGTGGTTTTGATGACCCACTCTATGAATCTGCCCTAGCATATGGGCATATCGACTAGCAAGCTCTGAAGTTTATACTTGTGGGAAGTAGCAGGCTAACAGCTCCAGAAACATTACACAAGATGTTTTTATCGTAATTATGAAATCCAATTATAAAAGAAAATTGGAAACACGAGTTTCCACAGAAGCAGAAATAGCATAGCTACTTTGGCATTGCAACACCAAGTTTACAGAGATTTGGTCCCTTTTGCCTAGAGAGACATGAGGCATTACTAACATTCAAGTGAAAAGTCGTGCATCCAACATGAATCTACTCAATTCAGCTAGTACGTAGGAATCAACTATTTGCCCAAATGATTCTTATGAGGTTGGAAAAATCATACCAGCAGCAGATCTTGTAATTTATATTTTTTATTCAAAGAGACTGTGCTCTTTGTAGAGGCCTCTCTTTTGAACTGGCCTTCAGAGAAAATGTACTGCTTGTACATAACCTCTACATCACAATTCTAACAATGGCAAGAGAAAATAATGGAATATTAATATCTTAACATAAACACTGCACATCAGTGTTTGCATTTTTTATTGAAAGAATTCTGAAATTTTCATGGGGCCGCAGGTGAACAGCAGTTTGTAAAAGCTATTGTTATCTCCCTATCATTTCTTCTACAAACCACTGCTTGTCAAAACAATAAATCAAGACCCTAAATTGCACAAACTCACACTAGCTGGCAACTGCTTTTCTGTAGAATAATGCCTTTGCATCAAATATTGCTATAGCACAGTTCAAAAGAGTAGATTACACTCAGGCTGTAGCATAAAAAAAAAAACCACCAAAAAACAACAATTGTTTCTGGTTGTGAGAAGTTTTATGAATAAAGTTTATAGGCAGAAATCAGCCATAAAAGAAACAGACTATAAAGCACTGGGAGCTATAGAACAGAAATCTTCATCCTTTGCTCTTTCTAAACTTCAGAAAACGATCATAAAATTGTAAAAGTACTTGTCGATTTGAAATGCAGCCTATGCAGAGAGTTTCTTTGTACCACCATGTTGTTAAAAATATGTATAAATAGTGAAAGTAAGGAATTGTGGAAAAACGAATACTTCTAAGCTAGAGTATATTAAATTCCAATAAAAGATCAACCTGACAACAGCTTACATAGTAATAATACAAGTGTAAATGTGCAAATCAACAGAAAGTGCCAGGTAACCTAATGCACAACTGATCACATTGAAGCCATGTGTTATATTGAAGGCTGAAAGTCTGTTAGACAAGAGAACAATGCACTAATTACCTAATTCCATTCATAGAGCAGATCCAAACTTTTACTAGAACCACAGAATTGTAGGGCTTGGAAGGGACCTCTGGGAATCATCAAGTCCAATCCCCTTGATACAGCAGGTTCACTACATTAGGTTGCACAGGAAAGTGTGTAAGAGGGTCTTGAAAATCTCCAAAGAGGGAAACTCCACAGACTCTGGGCAGCTTAACTTGTGGCAGAAGTACATCCATAATACATGAATGCCACATACTACTATGAACCACGTTCCTAGAACCTTGCCTGCACTTGTACCCAAAGCAGCCTTAGGATGGTGAAGTTTTTCTATTCTTATTTCATAAAAGGGAAACAGTACAAAGCACTGAAATCTCAGCAAATGTTACAATGCATCTTCTAATTAATTAGTTAGCAAAGTATTTGCCAAAGCTATTCTTCTGTTCCTTTGCTGGAATTATGTGACTCTGCAGCTTTGACTCCCTTTTGGGAGGTCTGGAGATGACAGCTCCATAACAGAATGCGAACAGGCCATTATAGAAAGGAACCCTTAAAGACCAAGTGGTATTTCACATACCAAAACTCCACTATCTTTCCCAGACAGATGCTGGAAGTTTTGGTAATCAGTAAGCAGCAGAACATTCCCCTCATTTCCATTCTGAGCTGCAGTTCCATAGTAATGTTGTCAGGTCTTGCTCATACCTCTCCCTCCCCTACTGTATCATGAAGACACACCTCAACCAAAACTGCTCTGAGGAGCTGTGCAGCCCTTCCTATTATAAACTATATTAGTCTTCTGCACTATGTGATTTTTTTTTGAAATAGTTTTTTTGAGCTGAATTCTTGATGTTTTCTTGTCCCGTTGCTGATGGCACCAAAGGACACTAATGCCTGTTTTCAGATGGTACATGATAAAGCGAATTGATGTTACGAAAGTACTGACAGAAAATAAAGATCAGTCATCCTCAACAGGCAGAGCATATCAAATTCCTGCTTTAAAATTCCACAGAGCTTTTAGCCCAGACAGGCTAGTAGATAACATACACTAACATGCTCTATATCACAGCCCATTATGGTAACAAGATTGCCCTATTATTTTAAATGGCAATTGCTTGGGTTAGGTAAAATCCCCCAGAGGACAGCATGTTTTGCACCACAGAAAGAGAAACAGTACCATCAGAGCTTGTGAGCAATGGCCCAGTTTCTACCATGGCAGAGAAACAAGCCAATGAAAGACACAAGCCATGATGAACTTTGCCACAGAGGAGGTAAATATCTCTGATGCTCCTGATTTATAGACCAGAAGAACATTTTACAAGTTATCTCAAGTTTTGCTGAACAATCAGGGACCCTGGGATCAAGCCACTGAGCATCATCATGGCGCAGTGGTGATTTCACATTTATCTTACAAAGACCGCTTCCCACAAAACAGCAGAATCAATTTACTCTGTGTCTGATACTCAGCCCTAAGTGCATCAGAGAGAAACAACATGAAGTTTCCTTCAGAATGTATCACAGAGTTGTACGTGCATCAAAAGAGAAAAATCACTGCAGGCAACTGTGATGGGCTGCAAGTGCAACAAATCAGCTGAATATTATATAAAATGTCTATTGCTTCCATGGCATACAACAGAGGGAAATCAACAAGGACTTCAGAGACTCTGGGGGAAAAAATAAATATATATTTATTATTTTGAGAAAAAAATAATTCCAGAAATGCTAGCTCAGCTACTACTGGAATTCAGTCAGCTCCATGCTACTGTCACTGCAAAGCCTACCTGACCACACTTCTGCTGAGCCAGCAGCAAATGCTGCTGAAGTCCACTAGAGCAGCATATTGATCACATGCAGATGGAAAGAAAACACATCATTCAGATGATGCAATGACTACTTTTGGGTCTTCTCCAGTTTGATCTGTTTTTATGTACATTAAGTCTGATGCAACTTTTCTGCTGAACATGAGCTGGTATTTCAAGTGAGGGGAAAAACTCATCCACACAGTTTTTGGATCTCATTATTTCTGATATTTTACTAAAAACTTCAGCAATTTTCCACTTTGTTAAGGATCAACTAAGATCTAATGCTGTTGGCAAGAAACATTGCTACTGGAATACAAATAGCAAAATACTTACATGTATATATATCCCTACTGCTTAAAAAATAGTAACATCATAATTATAGTTCTGGCTGAAGCCATTTCTAGCTTTAGCATATGCACCTAAAGGAAAATGGTTATGCCTCTTTAATTCTGTAGGAGCTGTCTCAGTCAATTAAGTTACTGATACTTAAACGTGAGTTCCGTAACATTTACGTTAATTGTTGTAAGGAAAGTATTAAAAGCTTCAGGTGTCAACAGAGAAGGCCCTATGAGAAAAGTGATACTGACTTTCAATTACAAAGCAATTTCTTAACTAAGCAAAAATATTGATCATTAAAAACACTTCAACCCTAGCCATTCTTGGCAGTGGGTATGACTGAGCAAACAGATTGCCGTAGCTCAGCCAGTCTTCGATTCTGTTCCCACATGTGGAGTGGACGCAGTGGGTCTCTGTGCAGGACTGTTTTTCAACCTGCACCCCTCAGATTTGGATTCTGTGATGGGAAAAACAAAGGAAGGCTCTTCTTGATTTATTTAGGAATCAGGAAGTGTGCTTTTCTGGGGAGGCAGTGACTCAAATTGCAAGAGATTTATACATCACATGTTCTTTGTGAAGCCATTTATCTGTGTGGGTTACATATGCAGGCAGGGTAAGGTGGGCACCAACTGCTGCCACATTGGTAACAACAGCCCATGCAAAATCGTCTCATTTGTTCTGTAGTGTATGAAGCCTTGTCTGTTCTATGAGCTTCCTTCAAGCATCTCCTCCTCAGTCCCCTTGTTTTTGAGAGATGAATATGACAAACTGTAAACGTGTGAAACCGCTGATAAGAATCTCTCTAGCTGCAATAGCTAAGTTTTACTTGCACACAAATTCTGAATGTTGAACCAAATTATAGGATGTATGAGGTGACTTTCAGTAAGCTGCAAGAAATCACAGCTGGTCAGAAGACCAGAAAGACTTGTGGAAGAGCAGCGGGGCATCTAGCAGCTCTGGTGCATTCTGTGATTGCGTTTGCTGCATCTGTGTTGAAAAATCACCACACTGGCAGTAGAAGGAAAGTACTCCATCAGCACTTAAACTAGTGCAAGATAGAGAGTGATGTGCCTAGATGAGGCACTGATAGGTAAAAAGGAATAAGGAGAACAATGAAAATAAGCCACAGAATGCTGAAATTACCTACTTTTTCTCAACATACTGGTCACACCGTGGATACAAGGGTCATGCTCTGCATGACTCAGATCCTCTCCTTTCACATAGTGCAGAGTCGGCCAGAAACACTGATTTTCTGTTTCTATTTCTTCCAGATTTTGTTTTGAGGAGGGGAAAATGCTGACTTTTTAAGTTGTCAAAATCTGCAGTGTGGCATTTCAGACAGGCATGAGCATCACAGCAAGTCTGCCTGCCAGCCCTGCTGGGATACACGCTGAACAAGAGACCTAGAGACACCAAACCACATCTGTCTGCCTGGCCCCACTCTGCTGGTGAGGATTAACCCCAGCTGAGAATAAAAAGAAGAAATTAAAAAAATTCATTTTTATGAAGAGTAGAAAACCATTCCCTTAAATAAGTTGTTCTATATAATATTGATATTACAGGCTGTCTTATCAAGAATTATATACAGATCAGCTTGATACTGTTCAGGTGTGGGAATACAAGAAAGTATATTCAGAGCAGAAGCTGTGGAGCAGGATAAACAGCATGAGAAAGGGAGGCTGAGAACCAAGGACACTCCAGAAGAAAAGGAAAACAAGTTCAAGTAAGCTGTGTGGTGGCAGATCCCAACAGGAGGAAGAGTGTATGGCTTGGAGCAACTCATGACCCTGACTGAATAAGCACCTGCACACTCAGTTAAGGAGTGTTTGTGAAGTATTTTGTTGACACGTAAAGGTGGGTGGGAAAGTTAAAAGAGAAATATTGTGAATGTGTATAAGGGATGTTAGAACCAACCTGTAATAAACAATTTGGATCATCCACATCTGAGTCTGTGCCTCAGATGCTGCATTCAGGTTTGACAGTTCCATGTTAAAATTACAGCAACACATACAACAGCAATATCACCAGTCATAAACGAAGCATTTGCTGCCACAAATGTGGACACAGTGATTAATGCATGCACTGTAACAACCCTCAGCAAAGAAAACACAACTAAAATCTGTTCAGAAAGCACTCTGTGGAGTAAAGAGAATTGCTGTAGTCACATTCACTGCTTTCCCAATGCCATTGCTTTCTCTTAACGATGTGTCTGTTTCTTTTTTGCACAGCCACCAGGCCAAAAAAGATCAGGAAGTGTTAGTGAGCACAGCTTGTGAATTTGACAACTTGTTGCCCTGATCTTTTTGCTGGTTTGAAGTTCATAGCTGCTTGCTTCTACTACCTTTAATAACTGTGATGCGTGGAAATTCCTGGGCCTGGCTTCTTCTATTGCAGCTGCCGCCTTTGCTCATTTTGCTTCATGTTCCCACTCTCCCCTTTATTGCTACTTACTCAAAGGGGTCGCTGGGATCAGCTCTCTGGAGCTCAGGAGGAATCGGGATTCTTTTGTAGTACATTTCCCAGTCAAAAGCTCCTCGCATGGCATCCCCTGCCTGTGCCTCGTAGCCAAAATGATTGTGGTCAATGACATCGATCATAGGACACACGATGGTTTTGTGGTTTAGTGCAATCTGGTCTGAAAAATGAAAGTAGAAAATAGGAAATGGCATGTCTAGTCAAGCCATCTGTCATATTACTGCAAAGTGAATCCCACAGGTTTTTTGATGTTTGAAGATTGCTTGCTTCGTTTACTGTGGCCCCCAAAACATTTCATTTATAAAATCTGTATCATGCCTTTGTCTAAGTGGACTTAATGCAGTTGGGGAATGATTAGAAGCATTTCCCATTCTTTAAAGGGAGGCATATCCCTCTGAGACCCACAGGAGTCCAGTCATCTATATCTCTGTCATTTTGCTACTCTGAGTTGTCCCCAATCTGTCAGCTATGGAACAAGCCAGCAAGCAAAATGTAAAAATACTCCTTCAGCTGTAGGGAATGTGTATGGCAAGCTCCTGTGAAAGAGATTCGTGTTCCCAAATGCAAATCTCAGACTTTGCAACCATTCAGCCCCTGCTCTGTAGCACTGGTGAACGTCAGCTCCGAGATCAGACGCTAAAATTAAAGACAAATTCCAACACATGGAACAAAACAGAGCTCCTGTCCTTTTTGTGCCTTTCTTGGCAGTACAGAGAAAGCCTTAGAGCATGATTCTTACTCACCTGTTTTATAAAGAAGCAAGTTTCAATTTATTAAAAAAAAAATTGAGCTTTGAGACTAAAGCAAATTCCCATCACTAATATAAAAGCAGTGAGGGCCTGAGTCTGCCTTTGGAGAATCCTATTACTTAATCCCTTAGAGCTTCCCGGAAAAGAAATAAAAGGAAAGAAGATATGCCAACTTCAAGAATTAGGCAGAAGAATCATGTTTTGCAGTGAGGAAGTACACAAAAACTTTGTAGCTGCATTGGAGTTAAAGAATAGCAGAAAAATTATCCACAAAACAAGGTCTCAACACTATAACTGAGGTAAAGCTTATTCTCCAGGTGACATCCTAGATTCTATGCAAAATATAATACATTTTCTAAGTCTATGTGATTTTTTTCTAAATAAGAATTAGATTTCACTGGTGCATGAAAATGTCCTAGAAAAAAAACCCCACAACAAATATCTGAGGGTGGAATGTGTAATAAACAGATAGTAAGGCAGGAAATATTAGCATGATTATTACTAATGTAGACTTTGTTTCCCTACTTACGAAGGACTGAAATGAAAACTATATATACATTTTAGCAAAATATCTGTAGCTTTTATATTTATACTCAGCTATTGCTTAAGAGACTGCCCAAATGGGGGGACAACACTGGCTGCTAGTGAGAAATAGCCATGCCTGGAAGTTTTACATCCTAAATCTTGAACAGTGAAATAAATTTAAAGTACAGCTTTCACAATATTCTAGGAAGCTCTTCTGAGACATAATGGCCACATTACTGTTGCAATTGCCAAATATAATTACATTCAGTGTTATATGAGGTAGTGCTATCTGTAATCATCATGTAAAGTCATTTTTATATAACCTCTTTCCTGTGATGGTCCTACTAATAGTTAGAGGGCTTATAATAATCTGTCTGTGATCCTTGCTTTGTGAACTGATTGGAAGAGAGAAACTAAAGGGGGTTGATTTGGCTGGTATAGGTCAAAGGCAGACTCACAATACATTAATATCCTTCTCTTTAAGAGTTGCTGCCTTTAAGCAGGCTGAAGGATTAGAAACAAGCAAAGACAGCCAGTGATACAACTTTCTGAGCAGTGCTCAAACTTAAACCCCACCTTTCTCCCTACAGCTCTGCAAGACTTTTGCAAATAAGATGGTTCTAACTTGCCTGGTCCATTGAAAACCACAGGAACATCTTGACTTTTGAGGAAAGCAGGGTGTTAAATTACATATTTGTGCAACCAAAAGGCAAAGTAATCAAACCTTCAGCCTCAATCTTTCTTTCAGTATGCCTGAAATAATGAATTTTACATATAAGCTTCAGAGGCTTAAATGTAGCCTGAATATGAGTTCAGGAAACAGAAAGAAGTGCTGTAGGGGCAGCTTATGTTCCCCAAAAGTACTGATATCATAGCTTTACAGATGCGAACATGCTGCTGCCTTTGCCACCCACTGCTGTCTATCCCAACTGCTCCTAACGTAAGATACTGAAAGTCACAGCTGAAATGTTTTGCAGTCTCCTCCTCATCCTACCACAAATGCCTACTGGTCTGAAAACATCCACGGAGTATTCAAAGAATATACACTGAAAATACAGGGAAAAAAGATAAATAAGCATCATTGTACATGTAAAAATCTTGCAGAGCTGAGGGAAAGCTTGGGATCAAGTGGGAACATTGCTCATGTTTTCTCCATTGAAATTGTAAGCAGTTATACATACATATTTGACTTCAGCACTTTTAGTATGAAGCAGAGCGTGGGTATGTGGCAGTAAACAGAAGTCTGCAAAACCAGGTAAGCCACTATATCAAAACATTAGGTTTTGTCTTTATGAGAACTATGCACCTATTTAATTTCAAGTGTTTCCTTCAAATCATTCTGATTAAAGTAACAATACTATAGAAATGCTCTTATTTTTGTACTTACATGGGATTACAATGGTGACTACAGCTCAACAAACAATGGTGACTACAGCTCTTTCCCGAACTGTCATAAACGTTTTTGCTCTGAAGTTTGAATCTTTCAGCTGGTTTGTCCCTCAGTTTCTTACTTCAAGCCAATGACAACTGATTTTTATACTATACTGGACTTGACTACAACAGCTGGAGTCCAAATCACAGATTTTTTTCCACTGACTTTAGAAATGATAACAACCAGCTGTGTTTGCCAACATTTTTACATGGCTATAGCTGTCTGCTCAGTGACCACCAGGCAAAACTCCCTGAGGCCTTGGAGTGGCTGATCTCAGTTTAGAGTGCTGTTTAAGCTAACCAAATAAACTAAATAAAGCTTAAAGAAAAAGAAGAAAAGCCATTTAGCAGCCATTTTAAGAAAAAATAAATAGATAAAAAGGGCTGTAACTGAAATATAGTTGTTTTCCACAGAAAACATCTCTGGCTGAGTTATTCATATATCTTACAAGAACTGGAGTAACTCAGTCTTCTTACAGCCTAAAAAGTGATAGACAATTCTAAAAATGTAAACTGGATGCCTAAATAACTTTGAGAATGGTCTTGATTTTTTTTTTTTCTTTCTGACCTTTATCATGCAAGGTCTCATTTTGATAAGAACTTCCACTACTCTGGAGCAGTGCGAGTCACTGCCTCCCTCAGTGATGCAACCTTCACACCAGAATGGAGTTGAAATGGGCTCCTTTTGAGGACTTTTCACTATGCTCCATGGATGAAAATCAGTTAAAATAGGGCACATTTTGTTTTGGTTTCCTTGAACAATATGCATTCAAATGCACTGCTGTATGAATCACATGACATATCTTTAGATAAACACTAGCAAATATCTATAACTGTCATTAGTCAACAACCACCTAATGGTTCTGAGAAAATCCCCTCTCCCCTTTGGGGAAACGGCACAAGGCATTCTTAAGTTGTGGTTTCATTCTCTATTTGCCCTCCCTCATGTAATGCTCTTATTCTTTTCTTTAAAAATCAAGCCTATTGAACCTGGGCTCCTGTGTTTCTCAAGATTACTTCCTAGATCCTCTGGCTGGTTTTCTAAAGGTATTTCCACTGGAAGTAGACTGAGAAGGATGACATTGCACGTGGGAGTTGGACAGAGCAGGGTCTTGGTCCCTGAGGATGCTTCTCCCATATTTGCATTTTTCTTTCTTAAGACTGGGGAATCAAGATCACCAGTTCAACATCCCCATGAACCTAACTGCTATTATCAGTTCTTTGTGATCATTCTGTTTAGCATTATTTATAGGGTCAAATCCAGCTAGATGCCTCTTCACTTTAGATGAGAAAACTGGAAATTTTTTTGCAATTTGCAATTTTCCCACGTCTAAGCTAGTAAAATAGAAGGGTTAAATCTCATCTGCAACTACTTAGAAAAAGATTTCAGCAGACAAGAATGACAATCTTCCTGATTTTTTTACATTAGTAGCGATGTACTGTGCACCTTGGGGAAAAAACAGAAGGTAGAGGAAAGATGTGTAAGTGCACTCCATGGTGTTTAACAGCTAATCTGCCAGGGCTGTCTGTGGAAGGAGTATTGAAACTCACATTTCCCTATGCTCCTTTATGCCATTTGGGCTTTACATGAAGACAGCAAGGTTACTTCTAAAAATGCTGATTAAGGCCAGTGTGATAACAAACGGATAGACTGTAAATTGATGTGGAAGCTAGAAAGAATGTAAATTTGGAATTTTGTAATTACTCTGTTACTGATCTGAAGAAAAACTAGTTAATATTTCTGTTTCTTGGTCTCAAGTGATTGTTCATTAGCAGAACAGCATCTCTTCTTGGCTGCAAATGTTTATTGGCTTATTGCATGGCCAAACAAGGCTTAAGAACAAAATTCAAGGAACAATAACCACTAGTTGATGAAATACTATCCTGTCATACCCTTATGACATATTCTTGTAATTAACATAAATTTCCTTAACAACAAATTCAGCAGTTTTATTTAGCTTTCCTAGAAGAAAGTACTCACTTTCAAGCCCTTTATATGTAGTCAAGAGAGAAAAGAGGGGACAATGTTTTCTAAGTGAAATTCTAGACTACAACAATTGATTCTTTCCATTTCTTTGACTAATGGAGCTTTGCTGGGTGCAGCTGGAATCCAGCAAAGCAGTCAATAGCTAATCATTCTCCCTGAGCTTTCTATTGTGAATGCAGTTATTGGATTTAACTCTGAAGTCCTAGATGCATTTACAGTGAAAGCTGTTTTAACGGAATGTGGAAGTCTAGGAAGGAGTACGAAAAATGCATAACAAAAGCTTTCAGGTGTATAGTAAAGAAAGGCATAGCACAATACTAGATTTAGCAGTGTGTTTAGTAGTAGTAATAACACAATAAAATGTAGCTCTAATGTAACTCTGATAGGCCAAAGTGTCACCTCAAAGTTTCACTAATTCTTTGGTTGCAAAAACAAACAAACAAACAAAAAAAACCCCATAAATTGGAGCTGCTCAGATTTCTCTGAGTTCTTTCCTCGCACTGCAGAGCAGCTTCAAATGCTTTTATGCATTGCATGTCCTTACTGTGGGCTGCAGCCTGGATTGCTTCAGCTGTGCTATATGCTGTACTTTTAATGGCTGATGAACACTCAGACACTTACTAAGCAGGGGAGGCAGCCAATTCACGTTGACTTCGCAATGGGAATCCAGAAATGTCAAGACTTCTCCTCTAGCCAGCGAGGCTCCTAGCAGTCTGGTCCGAATGAGCCCCTCTCGTTTCTTGGTACGTACAATCCTCACTTTGGCAAAACGAACCATGTATTCCTCCAGCTTCTCTTTTAAATGTTCTAGAAAGAAGGGCAAAAAAAGTGTCAGTTGTGCCAAGTCTGGAGGAGCCAACAGAAGGGTAGGTTGGCATACAACCTGCAAGCTTATCCACTTCCATCTCTCGTCTTTTCAAGACCTCCAAAATGTGCCACAAATCCTCTCTAAGATGATTCAGAAAGTGCAAATGCTCTGTTTTATCACCCAGAGGAAGATGCTGACTCTCTGGACCTTTTACTGCAGTTGCTACTGGCAACCTGCCATCCACGATATAATCACAGCCAAAACAACTGTAAGATATTCATGTATTCTCTGGTTCTAGCAGCCCAAGGCCACATAAGTATTCTGGCACACCGTTTTACCAAAAATGTCCTTTCCAAGTGGACTTGCTATTACCAACTAATTATCAAGAAATGCAAATAGAAAAAAAAATTAAGTAAGCATTAAACTAGCACAATTAGATTGTTTTATTAATGGAAGGGAACCAGACATGCAGATCTTAATAGCTGGATACCTGCAGGAAGTAAATGGACAGATAATAAAATTAGGCTGTAAATATATAGCAGTTGATATACTTCTTATCTGCATAATCTGGCTTTCTTGTATCATAAAAGCAACACTTTTGGGAACCTTCTCTATTCTGACTAAAAACACACACTTACGAACCATATAAACCAAAACTAACCACTACCACCAACAAACAAAGAAATCAGACCTTACATTTTTTGACTCTTTCTAAATGCATCCGTAACAGTTGCACTGATCTTTTGCCTTTGATACAACACCTCAGCTTCTCAGATTCGTTGCTTTGCAAGAATTTGATAACTTTTCTTGGCAAGGAAAGAGTCTCCCTCTCTTTGTCTCTGATAGCAATAACATTGCACGGTGCCACATTTAGTGACGCTAGGAGCTGTAAGCTAAATCTCACTGATAAAAGTTTGCCAGGTTATGTTTAACTCTTGTATCAGCTGCTCTTTTCTTTGCACTTGTGTGGTCAGTACACAGGCTTTGATCCAGACCTAGTAGTGATGTATCACTACTGATTGCAAGAAGTTTGTTACGGACTACTAGAAAATACTTCAGCAGTATCTCCATGTGTGTATAAACATAGATTTAAAGGAAACAAGGAAACAAGTCACAGCACAGAGAATACACAATACTGTAGAAATAAAATTAAGCTCCACTAAAATAACAGCTTCCTGCACATACTCTTCCTTGTCTGTGGCCCTTTACCTGTGGATCAAGAAGTAGAAAACATTGAATTGTCAATGCACTGCTAGCAAACCTAAAGCAGTGCAGATAAGTTACATGCATTTAGTAGGACGATGTTGCATGGAATGATTCTCTGAACGGATGAATCTTGTTGCACTCTGACACTCATGCAGGAGAGGCCTGAGATTTGACAACATCAGCTTGCAAGGATTACAGACAGGTTCAGGCTTTGTAAGGGAGGAACTAAATGCTTTGGAGTCCTGTGAGTCATGAGAGTGGTTTCCAGGAGAAGTATTAGATCAAGTAGTAAATAGAAATGTGGTAAGTCTCATGGCGACATTGTTAGAAAAATGAAAAATATGATATGAGGCCAAGTATGAGACAAAAAATAAGGACTGACATTCAAATAAAAATCTAATGGTTTTCATTCCTATTCTATGGCTGAATGGAAAACACCAAGATTTTCATTTTGCAAAGAGGTATCCCTTTTTTTTATCCTAATTTGCTACGTACATACTCAATAAAAGCAAACACAATCCTGCAGTAGTCATGATGACAAAAGTATACTGTGTCTTCAAATGATGATGCCTGTCTGCCCAATCACATTCACATGATAAGGGCTGTGTGTCACTCAGACTCATTTTAGGTACCAGCTACAAGTCACTACCACGACTGGCCTGGGGTTAAATCAGGTCTTAGATCATCTTGTGCACATGTGCAGGACTGTCTAAGGTGTGTATTTATATCGACCTGTTTTCCTGTTTTTATGAGCTCCACTGAGGCTATACACATTGTGCAGAAATAGAGAAGAAGGGAAATAGACCTTAAAAACAAAGATACAAAGAGTCCTTGCAGGAAACACAAGAAAGTCTGTTAGGATCGTCAATCTAGATTTTTTTCTTGTGTTGTTAAAAAAAAAAGGAATCATTTTATGGCCATGAAAAAAATGAAACAGTTTCCAACTGACAGGATATTACATACTTTCAAAGATCAAATCTCACCTCTTAGGTACCACATCTTCTTTTACTCCTGAGACACTGTGGAAACTTCTGTAGTACTTAATGTCACTTGAGGGAGCTGGGATTGTTTAGTCTGGAGAAGAGGAGGCTCAGAGGAGACCTTATTGCACTCTACCACTTCCTGAAGGGGGGTTGTGGTGAGGAGGGGGTGGGCCTCTTCTCCCTGATAAATAATGACAGAATGAGAGGGAATGGCCACAAGTTGCGCCGGGGGAAGATTTAGATTCAACCTGAGGAAACATTTTTTCTCTGAAAGAGTGGTCAGGCACTGGAATGGCCTGCCTAGGGAGGTGGTTGAGGCACCATCCCTAGCGCTGTTCAAGAAGCGTTTAGATGAGGTGCTAAGGGATTGGATTTAGTAGTTCAGTGGGTAGGGATGGTGATAGGAGGATGGCTGGACTAGATGATCTTGTAGGTCCTTTCCAACCTAATGAACCTATGAACCTATGTCATATAAGCCTTCCCCTCTGATCTCTTTCACCCACAAATCTAAAGTTCTACCCACAATGTTATAGTCATGCTAAATTAGTTATTTAGCTTTTCATACAAGAACAGAAAAGAGACTAATAATATAAATTGATTTATAATATGATTTGGTTGAGCTTGGACACAACTGATGCCAAACTCAATGAAATCAATGATCATTCATACTCTTCCTTCACTGCTTCCTTGCAAACTCTGGAAAAGGGATCTCTCACATTTTTTTTTTCTTTTTCCAGATTAATAGTCAAAATTCTGTACAACAAACACCAACTTCCTTCCTTTCCTTCAAATAGCTATTCACACATTTCAGAGAGAACATCATTTGATTTGTGAAGAATGACATTAAAGCACACAGCACACCTTCTGAAATCAGAATCACACTTAACAATGTTGTTTTCATCTACTCAGTTTTCTACTCTACTCATCGAATGAATCATTAAATCATTGAATTATTTTTTTTTATATTATCCTTTTCATTCAAATAAAAACTCATAAATTAGCACAAGTATATAAAAGTATACATCTTAGTCATGGTGAATTTTAAATACATCCTCATTTAAGATGTATGTGGAAGTAATCAGGAAGAAAACAAAATTAAGAGTTAATTTTTTATAGAGCCTAGACAAGTAAACTTAAAAAAAAAATAAAAAATAAAGGCCATGTCTATAAACAAATCTAAGTTTATCAACTACTAGAGGTAAGACCTAGATAAAGTAGCTTGATTTAATAAAACAATCACAGTAATAACATTCTAACAACAAATCATAACACAGTCAAAGATACACCAATTACAATAGCTAATCTATATTCAGTTTTAAGATTTAGCCAAGAAGAATGTTTGGGAAAGTTATTTTGGAAAAAATACGATGTATTCAATTTCAATATCCAACTGCAACAAACTTCTGAGAATCAATACATCTCAAAGTGGAGAAAAAAATCTCCCTTTTGGATGTGTGAGTAATGATAAATATATTTTTAAACCTAATATGAAAATACTCTCACATCATATTTTCCTTTGTGTCACGTTCTAGTTCTAATCTTACCAAACTGATGTCATAAACAAACACAGAGTAACAGCCAGCGACTGTAGAAGAGTACAATGATAAAATCCTTAGAGTGGGAAGGGACCCTTAAATGTCATTCGATCCAACTCTCCTGCAGCAAACAGGGACATCTTCAACAACAACAGATGCTCAGATCCCCATCCAGCCTGATCTTCAATGTCTCCAGGGATGGGGGCTCCTACGACATCACTGGGCAACCTGTGCCAGTGCCTCACCACCCTCACTGTAAAGCAGGGTGTAAAAGAGGAAAGCAGAGGGGCAGGATACACTCCCTCAACCTGCTGACCACACTTCTTTTAATGCAGTCCAGGATATGGTTGGCTTCCTGGCCAGCACATTGCTGGCTCATGCCCAGCTTGCTACTTACCAGTACACCCAGATCCTTTCTGTCAGAGCTGCACTCTATCCTTTCGTCCCTCAGTTTGTACTGAGAGTAGGGGTTGCCATGACCCAGGTGCTAGACATGCACTTGTCTTCATTGCATCTCTTGAGGTTCTCCTGGGCCCACTCAGCCTACCTAGGGCTCTCTGCATGACATCCTGTCCCTCTGGCTTACTGGCCACATCACCCAGCTTGGTAACACCTATAAACTTGCTGAGGATGCAATTCTTCCCACTGCTGATGTCACTGATGAAGAAATTAAAGAGCTTTGGTGTCAGTACTGACCCCTAGTAGTAATTAGTTTAAAAAAAAAAGTGACATTTTATTCTGTTCAGAGAAGTATTAAAAACATATCCTTCACGTTCAGTTATTCACCAAAGCTACACCTGCATTACTCAATTTGGGTGAAACACACAGGTGAAACTCTATTTACTGGTCATTTAATAATCAGCAGCTGGCTTGAAAGTCACCTACCTAATAGAAGATCCAAGGATACTTCAACAAATACAATACCTGGCAATCTCACAGTTCAAATATTATTTAAAAAATAAAAGAAGACCTTATAATTCTCTGTCTGGCAATAAATTTGACTAACAAAGTATTTTGATAGCATTTATCATAACGAACAAATTTTGATTAAATTCATTTTTATCTCCAAAATAACAAAATAAACTGTCCCATTTCACAGCACTCCAAAGATTTCCTTCTTAGAAGAAAAAAAAAAAAAGGAAACAAAAGGAAACAAGGTTGTTTTTGGTTTTTTTTTTCTGATTGTACATTTACTTTTTCTCACAGTTCCCAATTACTGTTTTGCTAATACTGTCTCTAGAAGAAGCATCTCACACACAAAACCTATGCACAGTACATACACGTTTAGAAGCAAGTAAACTCAGGTGCCCAAGTAAACATGCATCCATCAATGTCAGAACAAAACTATAATTCTACAGAAATCCTCTGAAAGAAGTTATAACAGCGTGTGAAATTAAAAGAAGCATGAAATAAAATGGCCTTTAAATCTTCAGAATAAAATGTGTTAAGCCCATTTATTACCAACGGAATCAGTTCAGGAAAGTTTACCATGACAATAAAACAAGGAGGTAGGATGGTTTCATTTACATGCTGTAACATTACATAAATTTCACTTTCATAGTTAGGCACAAGAGGGAAGCTAGTATTTAAATTGTACTGTGAGCTATAAATGGTGCACTTTGGATATAAAGAAGCCAAAACTCCTGTCACTAGATGTGGGGAATAAATGTCTAATTTGTAATTTAAAGGAAAACACATCATGCTTTTCTTTACAGTGTTGATCAAATGTACCCATGAATCATATGTTTGACACATGCCAGGCACCTGCCAGGCCAAGAGTTGGCACAGGTGGTGACAAATGTAGAATAACGCACAGGCAGGAGGTTTACAGGCTGTCACTGCTATGAAAAGTGATGATAAAGGGCAACATTATGTCTCCTCCAGTGACAATCTGTAAACAGACTCTCCATTGTAATTACTTTGTGTGGATCTACTCTGTCTTCATTTAAAGTCTGGATAAAATTTTCTAAAAGAGAATGAGAGTCAGAATTGCCTGATCAGAGTAATTGAAACTCTACTCAAGCAGAGCACCAACTTACTTAATTTTGTGGCTAAAGATACATTAGAAATTACAGTTCTGTCTTTGTCTGGAAAAAAAATCATTGCAATAAAAAGTACAAATGTAATTTTTTCTCTCTGTGCTGTATTCAAAGAACATTTCATCGTCACAACAGTACCCCTTGGCAACATGTGCTGTGTGACAAGCAGTGTTCCTCCAAAGTTATTGAGAAGATGTGAGGAGACACTTAAAAGATGATGTGAAAATTGGAGCTGTTTTTCAGAGCTTGCTCGTAAGGATCATGAAAGATAAAAGTGAATACAAAGAAAAGTTAATTATCTCCTGGACAGTCCAGTAGGTCCAATCAGATCTATACCTGTAACATAGCTAATTCTCCTCAGCTTTGTTATACCTTCCATTTCTGTCCAAAAGTTCAATTTGTTATAGTGTTGTAAGTAATCAATTAATTGTATTCATAGGATCATAGACTCACAGAATGGCTCAAGTTGGAGGGGACCTTAAAGACTGTCTAGTTCCAGCCCCTCTGCTATAGATCAGACTGTTCAGGGTCACATTCAACTTGGCCTTCAATGCCTCCAAAGATGGGGCATCCACAACCTCTCTGGGCAACATTTTCCAGTGCCTCAAACACTCTCTGAATAAGAAATCTCTTCCAAACATTTAACCTAAATCTCCCCTCTCTTAGTTTAAAAAAAATCACCCTTGTCCCATTGCTATCAGATTGCACAAAAAATCAGTCCTCTCCCTTTTTATAAGCTGCTTTCAAGTACTGGTAGGCCACAATGAGGACTCCCTGGGGCTTTCTCTCCTCCAGGAGGAACAATCCCATCTCCCTCAACCTTTCCTAATGAAAGAGGTGCTCCAGCTCTTCTGGCCTTCCTCTGAACCCACTCTAACAGTTCCACATTTCCTCAGTTCTTATACTGAGGACCCCAGGCTGGGACACAGAACTCCAGGTGGGGCCTCACAAGGGCAGAAAAGAGAGGGACAGTCACCACCCTCTCCATGCTGGCCACCCCTCTTTTGATGCAGCCTAGGATAACGTTGGCCAACAGCTCACTGTTGGCTCATTTCTAGCTGTTTGTCCATCAGAACTCCCAAGTCCTCTGCAAGGCTGCTCAAGAAGTTCTTCGAGTTTGTACTCGTATCTGGGATTGCAACACCTTGAACTAGGCCTTGTTACCTCACTGTTACCTCATTAGATTCTGTTGTGCCAGCATATCCAAGTCCCTCTAGATCTGTGTCAACTGCACCACTCAGCAAATTTGCTGAGAGTGAACTTGATCCCACTGTCTACATCACTGATCAATATGTTGAAGAGCATCAATTCCAAGACAAATACCTGGGGGACACCACTTGGACATAGAGTCATTGACAACAACCCTCTGGCTGCAATCACCCAGTCAATTCTTTATCCACTGAAACGTCAAGACTTCAAATTCACATTTCTCCAGTTTAGTAAGAAGGATGTGGTACGGAAGCATGTCAAATGCACAATCCATTGCTCCATCCCAGAAGGCCACCAGATTGGTCAGGCACGATCTGCCCTTTGTGAACCTACGCTGGCTGCCTTGGATCACCTTCACATCTCACATATGCCTTATCAATTCTTTCCTGAAGGATCTGTTTCATGATCTTCCCAAGCACAAATGTGAGGTTCACCAGCCTATAAGTTCACCAGGTCTTCCTTTCTCCCTTTCTTGAATATGAACCTGATGTTTTCCTATTTCCAGTCACCAGGGACCTCACCGGAAAGCTACAAGTTTTCAAATACAACAGAGATTGTCTTGGCAACCACATCAGCCAGTTCCCTCAGAACCCTGGGATACATGTCAGCTGGCCCCATAGACCTGTACACATTCAGCATGATGAGGTGGTCTCAGACTTGCTCTAATCTTATAGTCAAAGTAATTTTTCTCCCCTGACCCCCACTTAGAAGTTCAGGGACAATCCACTTCATTAAGATCAGCCAAGAGCCTATAGAACTGTTAATACTCTGATAAACAATCTTAATTTAATCTGTTTCTTTTTTACTTTTATTTACTGACATATTTTGAGCTGCTCTACCATCTCCAATATGAACTGTATAAATTAAATACAAGAGTAACTTACAGTGGTGGAAGATGCATGCTGTCCTGTCCTGTTATTTCAGCACAGGCATTTGGAAAGAAGCCATGTAGCCAACAACATAGCAGACAGTAATCTCATGTCAGTAAAAAAAAATCAAGTGACTATTTCTACTGGTGAAAATTAAAGCAGCCAAATGTTTTTTTACATGCCATGATAACAAGGCCAGTTCAAAAGTTTTTTCTCAACTGGCCAGCAGCAGAAAGCTTTGTGCTCAATATGTACAGCAAAACCTGTAAGTACATTTAGGCAACATAGCTCCCACTATTAAAAGAACCTCTGTAATCTGTAAATCGTTCTGAGATGGGAATATCTTCACAGATAAAATTAGCAGGCATGCCCTCCATTCTTCTCCTGAGGCTCTGAGCACAAATTTTTCCTGGAACACCTCTGCTTAATCTTCTGATGACTGAAATGCTTCTGTCTAGCTTGACAGAAAATACGAAAAGGAGATGTAGAGACCTATTATTATTTGTTTTCTGCTTTCCAAAACATCCTTCTTCAGTACCTTGTTGTTCTTTTTAGTTTCACTGATGCTATATGCACTAGAAAAAAACAAAATCAGCCTAAAGAAAGAATACAAGGTGAGCAGATGAATTTGGGTGCACCACCTTTCTTTTCAAAGTTACCCTTTGAGTTTATACATTGTGAGGGTCAGCTGGAAATGATGTCTGGGTGCAGAACTGTTGTCAATAGTGTACCTAGTCAGCTACCATGATTTTCTAGCCAAGTCTTGAAGACTCCAAGATGGACAGTTCCACTGGTTAACTCTCTGGGTAAGCAAATCCAAATACCCTTCTGGTGAGCAGCTTCTTTTCCCAGTATTCAAACTGCAACTCTCAAGCTGTACCAAGTTGCTGCCTCTTATTTTACCACCTGTCAGTAAAGGAAAGAATTTGGTTCTGTTATCTGGGAAATTCTTATTCAAGTTGCTATTGCAGGCACCTACTAGACCAACACTTAGCTACTTTTCTGTCAGACTAAACAAGCCCATATTCCTCAGTCTCTTCTCAAAGGTCACATGTCTTTGGCCTATGATTATATTGCAAGCTTTCTACTACTGAACTGACCTTAGCTTTTGTTGTGCTACTTGAACTGTAGAGCTCAGAAGTGGATGCAGCATCCCAGATGCACACCGCATCAACATCATCAACATCAATGGAGGGATTACCATTTCAACTAATCTGCTCACCACAGCTCAGACTTGTTTGCTTTCCCGGTGATCCTCCTCTTGGTCCCATTAACTTGCTATCCACTATGGCCTTTGCAAGTCCTTTGCAGCACAGTTAGCCAGTTTCCAGCACTACTGGAACATGGATTTATTCACCCAAGTACAGAATTCAGCACTTCTTGAATCTCATAATATTTATTTTGCACAGTCCTATAGTCCTTCTAGACAGACACTGTGCTACTTTAAGTATAAACTGCTTTCTCTATTTTAGTATCATCTGTAGTTTTGGTGCGAGTGCAAGGTCAATCATGAAGACACTGATCAACTCCATCAAGACTTTGATTAACTACCCTTTTTGCTCATCAATTCGACCCACTTAATGGTTTTAACACTTTTTTCTTTTTTTTTTTTTTGGGTGGGGGGGGGGGTCGTTGGTGGGGAGGTGGAGGGGCAGCCCATGCTTTCCCTGGCTATGAATAAGATTGCTGCAAGGACAAAAACCCAGCCAAGGATACATGTTTTTCTTCTTCTGGGGACCCCATGCCTGGATGCAGTACTCCAGCTGGGGTCTCATGAAGGCATAAATAGAAGGGCACAGTCACCTCCCCTCTCCCTGCTGCCACCCCTCTTTTGATGCAGACCAGGATACATTTGGAATTCTGCACATGGATATTTCTGCCTGATAGACTTCTCTATCTGATCCATAGCCATAGAAAAGAAGTTCCAGAAGCAGTCAGATCCTGTGAGATCTGTTGGATGTGGTAAGTCTGACACAGACTGATAAAAATGGGCAAAATTTAAAACTGTTTGGTAAAATAGCAATTAGCTAATAGCGATATCATTGGAGCATCAGACATCTTTTCCACAGCTGACAACAGATTCCTTCATTTGCTGTGTTTGCATCAGCGTAGTTCTGAGAAAGCTGGGGATATCCTGTCCAAAGACTAAATGATGTAGTGATTACTTATGGTCTGAAAGGCTCCACAACAACAAAACTACCAAACATCCTATTTTACACATCAAAGTTAAACACCCGATGTATTATAGAATTAAAATAGAGGCAACAAATCCAAATTGTTTGTCAGCTATAATATATGGAGAAATAATTTGGTTTACCAGAGGAATAACACATTATATAATGCAACTGCCGTATCCTGGATGAGGAAGGTTGGCTAAGTATGTATGACAAAGCAGTATTAAATGGGAAGTCAAAGTAAGTTATCAGGAAGTTATTTTTGCTGCAATGTAAATGAAAAAAATCACTGGAAAGCGAGCAAGAAACAGAACCCAATTAATGACTGAATGGAAAACGGTACACAAAGAATGAAAGGCACATTTCTCTCTGCTTGTCCTCCAGCTAACTGTATGGGTTGTGAGTATGCTGCCTGAAATCAGGGGTGGAAAGAAACCAGGCAATTCTGCCACAGACTGCCACACTGAATGCCACTTTGCAGAACACTTCAATCCCTGGGAGAGTTTCACTGATGCCAGCAGCGTGGCTCATGGAATGAGATTCAATCTGAGCAGCAGGAAGTTGCTCCTAGCAGAGCCTTGGCAGACCTAACCCCAACACGGCATGCATGAGCATGCTGACAGACATACACCTCTCTCAGATGGGGAGAGAGAACACAGATGAGGCTGTAAAAGCTCTATCCTGATTGCAACTTCCTACCCTTTCCTTTCCCTTCCAAACTTTCATGGAAGGCTGCACTTGCAATGGCACCTTCTTACACATCTAGTGCAACAAACGTAATTTACCCTACAGCTCATGCAACTTTCTAGGCAACTTAAGTACAGGGTAAGGAAACAAATGAATGTATGGCTGCCTTTTCAGATCATTCTCTGGACACAATGAGGTAGTATAAAACTGTCAAAAAGGTCACCTTGCTTCATTAAAATTCAATTCTTTTTACCAAGTCTGTTTACTACGCAGTTATTTATATACAGTAACTTGTCCCCAAGGAAAGCATGTTGTGAAGTTTCTTCCACGTTGCAAGGCCAATTAGAAGAAGGTTATTTTGAAGTGAATCTAGGAAAGTGTAATTTTCTTTGCGATCAATAAACTCAGAAAAGCCAGCCCCTTATTTTCAGAGTTACACTACTGCATCCTGGCAACATTAATTGTAAATAATTGTAAATGATAACCCGTCAGACAAAACTTCGAACATATTTATAACACTGCAAACAGTCTTGCAGATTTTCAGACCTGTCATTACACTGACATTTTCTGTTTTGCCTGAAACTATATTTGACATATTTTTAGTTCTTCCTCCAAAATATATAACTGGCTTTTACAGTAGATGCTGTTGTTAGAGAGCTGATTTCTCTCATACCACTTCTTAACCTATCAAATGCCAAAGATAGATTACAGCAGAGCACTGCTGAAACATTGCTGTGAGGATGTGACCGACCTTATATTTGCAGAGCCCTCGGGAAGGGCAGAAATAGAAGTCACAACTCAGGTAACTACTTTTTAAGTAGCATCAGATCCTAAAACAGCCCCCTACACTGAGCACTTTCATTTCCCAGAGTAATCCTACTGACATTATTGTAACCCGTTGTGAGACTTAGGCTTTGCTAACCTAAGGATATTGGAATACAAGCATCACCTACGTTTCTCTAATCCTTGTTCACTCAGTATACTAATCACCCGTGGTCAAACCTTTAGGTCCTATTCTCAGTTTGCAATCACTCCTCTTCCTCAAGATTTCATAAAGTGCTTCTTCTTAGCACATAGTTACATTCTTGCAAATAAGAAATTAAATTCGCTTTGAAATTGAGATTTCAAAATACAAAACAGAGTTTTGGCAATACTTCACTATTCTTGAAGTCTATTATTATATCTAAAAATTGCCCTTATCTCTGACTTTGTATCATTTGTCTTTTAGAAAATGCCCTCTTTGATATAGGATCTGGAAGTCCATGGCACCAGTTTTACTATGAAGTGATGAACTGACGTAAGGTTTGCATGCTTCAGCAGGGTACAGGATGACAATAATAAGATATCCTTGCTGTACAGAAACAGATATTAAATTTGTCGTGTATCTAATGCTAAAAATAAATTTGTAGCCATTAACTTTTAACTATTCTTTGTATTTCCTTATTTGTCCCAACATAGCATCTAGAATAATGGACATATCTTCATGGCTGGAATGCAGGTCATTACAGGCTTTGGTAAGTCATGCTTCTTATTTGTTGATGCAAGCATTCAGCTACTTCTCTGTATTACTGCATTCCATCATCCAAACACTTTCTTGGTTGTTACATAAAGACTTTTCTCTTTCTTAGATTTGTCTATGGGGAAATACATCCCTTCTGATACTTTGATACTTCTAAGTCTTTATGGAGCTAGAATAGTAGTTCTCAGTGTGTCACTTGTTTATTTTCAAATCTTAGCTGTGTTCTTATTATAACCCTTGAGGTCACTACTATGTCATGAAGTGCAGGGAAAGATGACAGAGTTAACACTGCTGAGGACATTGTCAGAAAGCTGAACTCTGGGAATTCTCTGATGCTTCATTGGCAAAGAAAAGCAATCTGCTTGAGGCATGTTTCTGGAATTAAGTCAGGCAGTCTTCTTTTTTAGCAAAACAATTAATACTATTTGCAACAATTTCCTTCAAAAATTAGGTGTACAGTCTTTTATTGAAAGAACTAGATTGCTGTTTGGGTTACATATTTTGAAGTATGTGAATTATCAAAACAGAAAGTGTTCTTCTGTTCATGGTCTAATCTGCTATGATGATTCTCCTCTAAATAATGAGGCAAGCATTAAAGCATAATTAGGCATCTCCTAACATCAAGAAGAGCTATTAATCAAACAATAACACCGTGTTATTTTTTTATGAGTAGAGAATTGGCTTTTCACTTTTTATTTTAAGACAGAAAATAGCAAATAAATGAGCTGCTGCATAACTCAAGCTTTAGAAAAGGAGACATCAAATTCTTTTATCTTTTTTTTTCTCCCATTGTTTTACACACTGAATCAAACTTGTCTTTTCCTGCCTCTCAGCTGTCACAGCAGTGTGAATTTAAGAAACAGAAAGATATACTGAATGCTTAATGAATAGCTAAGATTCAAAGTTTAAATAAATAAATGAAAGAAAGATGTAATGTTACTACTAGCAGATTTCATGCAATGACAATGGGATTAGAACCAGACTGATCATATGTCCTTACACAATTCAGTTTGAGCACCCCTCCAGCAACTTCCCTCCTCCATCCTGCTGTCTGCTTTGTAACGTCAAAAGACAGAGGATGTGACATAGTACATCATCTGTTAGCTTTCATTTTATGTGTCACAAAGTTTTACACTGACACAGTCATCTCTAGATAGGAGGAATGGTTATGGCAGGGACTGTTTGCTCTAAATCTCTTTGGAAAGCTGAGCCTTAGGAGTGAGGGATTGTTCCTCCTCTGGATGGATGGACACGAGTCCAGAACCAAACACAATAGTTTGCCTGATCTGACCTATGCTCACATATACACAGCCTCCTCCTAGCAAATTCTGCACATTCTTCCTAAGTAAAGGGTTAATGGTTTAGCAGCTATCAACTGATCTTTTAAAATTCTTAACTATGATTATTTGCCATTTCCTCACAAAATTAGGTGCATAGCCTTATAGCAAAAGAACTAAACTGCTGTTAGAGTTGCATATTTTATTGCCACCATAATGTCTTCTAGCTCTTGGAAGGTATCACAATATTTCAAAACTGGTCTGGTTCTATTTTCTTTAACAATTTTACTGGTCTTTAAAGATGGACAAAATAGTTTAACTCTGAACACAATTCTTGTACCTCTCTTACTGTTAAAACTACATATACTGTAGATCAGCATAAAAGGACTAAATATACTTCTGAATATAGGAAAAAACATCCTTGTCCAAAACTGCATTTAAAGGTAAAATATATATGCAATTTTGTATGAAATATATGAACCTAAAAACAAAAGAATCTTATTCTCATTTTAAAACAACTTTTACTTAAAAGCTGTCAGTATCTTGGGTGACTGCAGAAACCCCACTAGTCCTGACCACAGCTACATGTCCACATTCATCTTCCCCTCAGCGTGTGTGTTCTCTCTGAACTGATGCTAAGCCATAGCAGTGCTTACAGGTTGAAGAACATGTCTGGCTTAATCTCAAAGCTACCTGAGTACAAGAGCTTTCAATTTTTTTTCCAGTTATGTTTTTGTGTTCATATTTTCTTGGAAGCAGTGGAAAGAAAACAAGAGCAACAGAAAAATAACAGTTGAGTAAATTAGTTAGTATGGGCAATGCTGAAAATAGGAATACTAAAAAAAATAACCCAAAGCAACTACCAAACGTAAAATAGTAAAGAGCGCATAAATAAAAGGCAAAATACAAGTTTTTACAATGCTCTGAAGTGAACACAACTCCTGTTTGTACTGAAATATCATTCTTCTGAAGAAAACTTAGACTACATTTAGCAATACCTCTCTTCATCTGGTTCACTTTGTGGCTTCAATTGAAAGGGAGGACACCTAACTCATGGACAAATAAAATACAAAAGAGTCAGCTTTCCCCAAGATCACCCAGAGATGTTCAAAAGAAGGAAACAATACTCCAACTCTCTTGCTTCCAATATACACTTCAACTTTTCCTGAGGGAAACTCTCTCAAGGATAAGAGAATCCCTCGATACAAAAGCAACGTGCTCTACTTGTTAAGCTTTACAGAAATGTGAATTTTGTTTTCAAGGGAAATAAAGATTTAACTGCTCATTTATCTTGCAGTTCTTTAGTCCACTCAGCTTGGCATTACAAAGTGCTAACAATAGGCCTCAGTCTTGATTAAAAAAAAAATAAAATACTTCAAGACATAGGACATCTAATGCTCTTTCTTAAAAGCACTGTGACTTGATGTGCTGTATCTAAAAATAAGTAGGAAACTGACTGCAACTTGCAGAAAGATCTGATGGTTATTGTCTGTCTTTCCTAGCTCTAAAATCACAGTTACCAGAGGTAAATTGGTGCTTCTCCTACGTTTCTCAGCTTCATCAATATTATTTGAACTGCTTTACATTCCACCTTGCTTAGCTCTGTATCAATTGTGCTGTTCTCCCCTAAGAAAGAAATCATACCACCTGCAGAGGAGACACGGTGAGACTCTAGGAGGGTGAGTGCAACACCAGGGAAAAAACTAACTAACAAAATGCTGGTTTACCACTGTTTTAATTACATTGTTAATGACCACATAGAATAATAAGATACTTTGTATGAGTGCAAATACTGTTTTAATTTCAGTACATCAACTGCTTGTGGTATTTAGATTAGGCAATTAAAACTCTGGATTAACAATAAAATTCTAACTCTTGTCACAACATACAAAGGCGTTCTCTGTTTTTTGGTAACTAAATGGTATATGCAGCAATACATTCACATTATGATTTGGGAAGGATTGAGAAAAATCAGAAACACTTCAGCTTCCTTTGAACACGTCTCAGTGACTTTTTTTAATCTCTTGTTCCAAATACTCCAACTGTGTGTTTTCTCTTAACAACTACTCCAGCACCACTCGACAGGATATTTTGAAAGCAACAAAGTCAGGAAGGCAGTGTTTCATCTATTTGTCAATGTCAATATTGTTTTTACTTTTAAGAACCTTTGCAGGCTCGGAACACCAGAGCTATCTGTTTCACCAGACAATGGCTTACCATGGGACTGAGGGATTGTTAGTGAAATGATGCAGTATCTGCCATAAGCCTGAGGCAGCCCTACACACAAGAGCAACAGCTTTATGTATTGAGCGAGTTTATGAAAATGTACTTTGCTTTAAACTTAGATCTTCTGAAAAGGACTTTCATATAAGACAGGTAATTTGTGAACTATACTGTGGAAACTTCAGTATGCACAGAGGAACAAAAGGCAGAATTTACAATGCCAGCTAGGTATTTGGCTTGGCAAAGCAGCATGAGCCTCACTAACCTCAGGCAGGCACAGCCTCTCTGTGAGCCATTCAGGCACTGCAGGACACTAATCCATTTGCTGTCCCATTTTCTTTCTTCCAGGCCTCATTTCAGGGAAGCGGGAATGGCCCTGATATTACTGCCAAGAGAAGCTTTGAGAACTGTTAGGGAGGCAGGGAAATTTGGGATGACACAGATGTATTCTACGGCAGCAGAAGATAGCACAAAATATTTAAGACAATGTCAACTAATGATTGTCTCAAATGCTTGGTCAGTGTATATGCACATGAGGATGGGAAATGGCAACAGATGCAAACTTCCCTCACAATGAAGCTCCTGCCTCACTCCAGCAACTGGTTAGACAACAAAAAGGAACAAACTACTGCCTCTGTAAGGTGGCTAAAGCCAAGAACAAATATTTCTGCTCTAACTTCGGTCTATTTATTTTAAGAGGTCTTCCAAACCAAACATCTGTAGGAACCGATAATGGCTAATGGATGCATGAGGAGCCTTATCCCAAGTCACTTCACTGAAACTGCTTGTTGTGAACTACGCCTTGAGATCCACCCACAGAAATAAAGTGACTTATCCAAAATCATTTACCACCAATTCATTCATCATCATGGTGAGAAATCACCAAAGTGAATTCACCAAAATAACCTGGAATACAGAATTAAAGAGGAAACTCACACAAAAACAGTCAAACCCTTCAAGATGTTAAATACTCTGAAAAGTAAATTATATTCACTGAGGAAATAATTCAGTATTAATTAAGAACGTGACTCATTAATTAATAAAATTCACAATTTGTAAAACAGATATTAATACAAGAAAGACCTGAAAAAATAGTAGGAGTCAATTCTACACCATAACAGAGATTTCTTAAATATTATTTCTGCTACACTTCAGCATTTTTACCAAATTAATTGTTGGCTGCAGGAGCTTTATTTCTTTCAATGAAGCCTGTTTTGTTTGTCTGTTCCTCCAAAACAGTAACTATACTTTAAATATAGCTGTTTAGAATTACTGTAATTGTGACTCTACCTCTTGAGATACATTTCATTTCACTCTTCCATAGGCTCATATCCTCTCCCTGAATATTTTTTCTCCTTCTCTGCTTGGACATATTGCAAAATAAGTTTGTGTGGGATTTTTGAGGTCAGTCACTTATACATTCTTATATTTTCACAAGCTCTACATTATTGCCATTAGAATTACAGTTACATGAGAATAAAACAGTAGGTTGGGCACTGTTGTTGCTAAAAAGGAAGATATTATTTATTATTTTTTATTATTAAAGTCTATAGTTAACCCCCTTTTTATGCCTTAAAGTGGAAAAGGTGATTGCCTAAGGAAAAATGGAGATGGTTACCATCAGTAACACTGTGAAGCATTCTGCACCAGAATTATTTCATGTGTTTTATATTGTGTGAGACAGGTGAAAAATGCCTAAACTAAAAAGACTGGTCAGAACCAAATTTTTTGATGCATTTTATAATACTCCCACATGAGCATAAAAAACAAACAAAAAAACCAAACAAACAAAAAAACAAACCCAAGCTTCTATCCTTGTTCAGAATTTTTCTGAAACTGAGACCATGGTGAATATATATGCCTTTAAGGAAATGGTTACCTTACACTGCACTTCTCCTGAAAACCTTCAGCAGATATACTAGTAGCTGCACACAGCCATTCCATTCTCACTGTCATTTCTCTCAGATTTTTCTGCCACCCATCATGAAAACTGTACGCAAATAATAACTCATTTCTTCATTTTCTTTCTGTTTTACATCTCTGTTTCAAACTAAGAACCATTTCATTCGAACCACCAGAACAAATGGATCTAGACTTTGCTGAATTTTACTTCTTTCTAAATCACTGTATTCTGTATTTCCTCATTTCACATCATCTACATAGCTTGCCTTCTACCTGGCTGCTGCATTTCCTCTCTTGTTTGTTACACCAGCATCCCCTCCTGAAACCAAGCTGCCCACCAGATAAGGCAGAGCTGAAAACTCCAGTTGGTGTAACCACAGATCAAGGCTCAAAGGGAAATATGGAACAATCCCATGGCAGTAATTAAATCGCTGTCTTGGAGAACTGAAAATTTCTCCCCAATTGTTATCTAAATCCTATAAATGTTCTTATTAAAACGAAACTGCAAAGGTTGTCTTCAAAAAGACCCTACGGAAAGATCCATGTTCTTTTCCCTTTGTACAATTCATCACTGTAAGGATAATTTATGAATATATGCCTTAGCAACAATTCCTCGCATTAACAACTTCAGACAACTATGAATTGCACACTTGGGACAAAGATTTTTCTACATAATCGGAAATTTTCACGGTTCAGCCACATGGTGCAGAGCATTAGGAAAAAATATGCCATTTATTTCATCTCTATAGATCACTTTGCTTCTTTATCTGAAATGAGAAGAATTAATGCCAGCCAGTCTGATGCTTTCAGGAAAGTTTCCTTGCTTACATTTGTAAGTTCTTATTAAAAAATCTGGCTAAAGTAAGAGAAAATCCTGTAACAAGCTATGAGCACACCAGCTAAGCCCATCACTCAATAAGGGCAGAATATTAAAGGTTTTCAAACATTAAATGTTCTTTGTTAAAAATAAGAGTATTTAAATACTTTAAAAAATGTCATTAATAACAACAACAAAAAAGCTTAGCAGGTGAACACTTCAAATATTTTGATATCTCTTTCTTTAGCAAATTTATTCATTAAAGCTACCTGAAAAAAAAAAAAAAAGGAATTGGACAGAGTTAGTGAGCAATACGTGCCACTCCACAATGACTTAAAAATAGTGCCCCAGTACTTACAAGCACCATAAATCAGATAAGGAGGAGATATGTTAGCAAAAACCAGAATTTCAAGTATTGCTACTCATTAACCTGATTGAATTACTACGTTATCAGTGATCTGTGCTTTATGATTGTCTTCCCTTGTGAATAAAATGTTTTAGTCATCAGCAGATCCTACAGCTCTCATGTCCTTTCCACACTCCATCTGCCTTGCCACGGGCAGTTTGGACTGATGTGTAGCATCGCAAAAGAGTGGGCAGACTGAATTGCACCATACATTTTAAATATCAGCCACATAGAAACACGTAGTAGGAGATATCTCACAGTACAGTTTAGCCTACTTTAAATGGCTGAAATGTCAGAAAAACAAACAAACCACCCACCCAACAAAACACCTTAAGCTGTGCAGCAACTAAACAAGAACACTGAACAGGACATAGAGGCTAAGCAAATACAAATTGACAAAGTCAGAAAGAAATGAGGCTTGACCAAAGACTTCAAGTAGATAAAGACAATGAGAAAGCATCATTGGTACATGCTTCAACATTTCCAAAAAAGTCTTTGTAATATTACAAGCAACTTTGCAAATGTTAGTCATTAAGGCAGCTTTCAGAAGTGTCATTAGAAGTGATTATTGCAATTCCACAACGTTTAGAATTACCATCAAAACTGAACTCATGCATTAATACCATGACTGTTACCAGTCTGATTTACACACTGATAGTGTTTCCTTGAAACAGTTTACAAGTTACTTGAACACAGCTGGCTTTTTATTCAGCAGTAAAAACGAGGCAAAAGATGGAAAAGGAACAGAAATATTTTCCTTTTCAGGTGTAAATATTCAGCAGTATTCTGAGACAGTGATCAAAACTGGAACAAATCTACATTTCATGTGCTACTGAAGGGACATTTATAGTCTCTGCTGTTTACAGGGCAGAAATATATATTTTACTATTCCTTCAACCCATACTACTGGTAAGCTAAAATTAAACATACATATTGAAGAAGCTCTTTAGTGCTACATTAGTGTGCTGTAAGCAAAGATGGCTCAATAATGAACTGCAGGCTTAACAATTCAATCCAGCAATTTCAACTTCAACAAAACTCCTGTCTGTATACCTAAGGTAGTACACAAAGCAATCTAAGCAGCAAAACCTCTTTCGCCTCTGTTAGGCATGATTAGACTAGTAAAAAATCTTAAGTTCTTTTGGTCAGTGTAATCTTTGTTAAATAACTAGCATGCTGCAGAAGCATCTGAGGCTCACTATTATTTGCTGTAAGTAGGACTGTTGCCTATAGTTATGCTCTACTACATCCTCTGCTCAATTTTGATACACCCTGCTGCTGCTTCTCCTGACTGGGCTGGGTGAAATGACACTGCATGTTTGCCAAAGCTGAACCTAAGATCATACATCCAACGAGAAGGAAATAGTTATAACTATCGTTCATAAAATAAATAAATAAATGAATAAAAATCAGTCTTTTTTTTTTTTTTTTTAATCTCTCAACCTTGGCCCATGAAGGTCCCGAAACAACCATATGAATTAGCATGATTTTTTTAACCTTCATTCTACTGGAAAAATGAGTAAACAAAGTATAAGTCCAGGTCTGAACTGGTCTAAGCTTAATGAATTTAGGGTCACTAATTTGAAGTTTAGGTTGATTTCCTTATTTAATTACTGATGTGCATTGAAAAAAACTTTTTGTCTATTTGATTATTTGGGGCACAATCTTCATTATCATGTTATACCTTCCACATTAGAAAATTAACTTCCCAAAGAAGGACCAGAATAAGAAAAATATGCAATAATGTTTGGCACTATGAGTATGTATAATAAGATGAATTATAAATGTTAATTGAGGTTTGTCCTATTAGAAATTAAATCATGATGTAGGTAGTTAAACACTCATACAGCATGCACTTTTCCATGTGACAAGCTCAAAGGCTCATTTATCTACACATTTGATAGTGCAAAATTTTCGTTGCTATCTGCATCAGTTTATTTGGGATTCAGACCTTATTACAGCATAACAATGCAACAGCCACAGAGACCTACTATCCTTCCCTGACTCCTTTTCCAAAATAAATTCAGCTCCACAGAGAAACATTTCCCTTTCCAAAGATTTAGAAGTAGACTCACTTATGCACAGAATGAGTGGAGTAGCATTGGTAACTTAAGCCATGGTATAGGTTTGGAAACAGGATTCAGACCTTAGTGGAAGAATCTACAATATTTGAACTGTTATGTAGGAAAAGCAAATGATGATAATGAAAAATATATATGATGTTAATTAAAATTGTGTAAGGACTTATAGTTATGATAAGCACCTTAACAATTGTAGAAAGAGATAGAAACCACTTCAGGGAATTTTATATTTATCCTAGCTACAATCCTTTGCATTAAAAGGCAAGATGATGAAAGCATGTAGTTTTGAAAATCTGAAACATTTCCTCGGTATCCTGATCACATGCAGCATAAACCAAGTACATGACACTATGAACAAGAGTCTGATAACACAAAAAAATATGGTGTTCTTTTCTTTTTAATTTAAACTTTTACTCTTTACGACATCACAGTATTCCCATTCTGTATGGTAAATATGTTCACATTAGTAGCTGTATGTTCATCTGTGTGCTACTGGATACAAATGATGTCTACTTACACCTAACAGTGACTTACCAGGGATAGACAAAATATTCATATCTGAGGAAGAGCAGTTATACAAGATATTTTTATGGATGTTTTCAGAGATGTCCTCAAAATATTTTTACTCAAGTTAGCTGAGGAATTTCATACCCTCCTACTCAGGAAAGTGATAAGGGAATTGGGTGGTAGGGATTTGAGTCAGATATTGACTAAATATCATGAAAAATAATCCTTGAGAAGCTCCTTCAATATGTCTATACAATTATTGGCAATTTAAAATACATAGCATACACAAAATGTCAGGAACTATTAATGCTACACTGAAAGAGCAGAGATCCAGTTTAATAGGTGAGAAAAGAACTCCTGAAAAGCTGCAAGCAAGTTTTACCAACTACAAGGCATTCTTTCATGCTATAGCTGAAGTCAAAAGATAGAAGACAAAGGATAAAATCAGAAGGGAGAAAGAGAAAGAAAATGGTTAAAGCAGATGTTGATAACAGTCATTTCATTCTCTTAACATAAATTCTTCTTAATAGTACACAAATAATGTAGCTATCTCATGTCACTCATGACATGAGACACCCTGATACTCCAGGAAAATAAAAAGTCTGCACCAGAATTAACCAGTGTTGGTGTTATGTAGCCACATTAGTTTGAGAACAACAGGAGAATTCAGGGCTTGTAGTTCAGGTCAAATCTTTCATCACAGTGGGAGAACCAACTGATATAGCTTTTTTTTTTTTTCAATTAGATCAGCAGGTCTAATGGAAGACATTACCTGACCTATGAATGTAGCTACCCCAGAACTTAATATCCACTTCCAAATTCTCTGTCTTTGAGGAAGGACAACTGTTCCACAGTGGAATGACAATTTTGGGGCAGTAAATAAAAAGCCTTCTCTCCTTATGGAAATGAGTGGGGTCAACTCTAGCTAGCAGTCCGTAACTTAAAGTGATGCCCAAGATTTAAGCAATCCAAACTTGCAAAAAAGAAAAAAATTAATTAAAAAGTATCAATAGCTTCAGAGGATTCAAAACACAGTTTTTAATTTCTATGGTAACGTAGTCCTCAAGTGATCTTCAGAATACAATTAACAATTCTTATATCAAAGCAAAGCAATGCTTTTGTTAAGCTTTGGAAAAAAATTGAAAAATAATGAAGAATAAAATAAATTCAATGCTGAATCACAATAGTTCAAACATTTACAGACAGGAAAGACTGTACGGTCTCATGAATATTGCTGTGAAAAAATTAAGCTGCAGGAAAAAATGCAATCAGCTAGTACAATTGTTTTAAATAAAATAGTCTTTTGCTACCAACAAAATTTTGGCAACGAATGTTTTACCTTTGAGAAGTGAAGTAGGATAAAATAAATAGAAACAAATACAGAACAGGAAAAAGGTGTAAATTGATAGACTGGTGACCCCAGTTTATGGACAGTGATCTGCAATGGATACTGAGGGGAGTATAATTCTAGAGATAAAGCAGATACAATTAAGTTTTAAGCATGCTTGTAACTTTTTCAGCTGTTTAAAGGTAACTGTTGGGTTAAGCAGTGTTTTTGTTCTGCACTGCTAATGTCATCACCACTGGCTCTGTTCTTTAATTAAGGAAGAACCAGAGGGAATGACTGGTTGGCATGTTCCTTTCATCTTTCCTTTCAGGTGAAGCTCGCATTATTTCTTCACAGCAGCACAAACTACAATCACTACTTGACTGGCAGCTACCTCTGTCATTCACACAGACACTGACTTCCCTTCTTCCACATCTCTGAAGTAGCAGATCTTAGCTTTCTCTGTTCTTACCAGTTTTATCAGCATTTGCACTGTTACTCCACCTCCCAGCTAATAGGAAATCAGAAAATCAGCATCTTCAGAAAAAAAGGAATTCAGCATCTTGCTACATAAACTTTATTAGACATGCAAACATTTATATGTTTTTTATAAGCTACTGAAATCACCACTTAATCCACTCATCACAGCATATTTCAAAGAAACAAGACAAAATGCTAGAAAATAGCATAATTTAAAAGAAAAAAGCATCAAGTTTGCCTCAGAGCTTATAGTAATTGGATCTCTATCAGATGTACTTAAAATGCAAATATATTTGAAAACCAAATAAAAAGGTGACATTGGGGATTTACTTTGCTTAAAATTTACCCATGTGTGACACTGTGAGTTTTAATCCTCCAGAAATGGACTCATTGAAAACAAAGTACCAACACTTTAGTCCAATGACCATAACATTTTACAGTTCCAGGTATTTCTATAAAACTGAGGTTATCAAGAGAATTCCATCACAACTGAATTCCTGAGAAGAAAGAAAGCCCTGTAATAATGCTGGTAGAGCCTTCTCTAGGAAAGTAAATTGTGAATAAGTGAATTATCCTTTTCCCAAGTAGCAACAACTTCTCTACAATTATTTATTTCTTTATTTTATCAAACAGTAAACATCTTAAATCTTTTACGCCCACCACTAACATTCTGTGTTCCTCAGAAGCACTACAGGAATGTTTGGCCTTTCTCTGAAAGACAGTTGATCAATATTACCTATAGTTTGTTGCCATAATTAGTGGAGAATGTATTGGAATACAATAGCCTACTCTTTGTTCAATTTCTCATGGATTTTTTTAAAATCATGAATTATTAAAGATTGATGATAAATAACACTGAAAATTAATAATATTTTCTTGAAAAATACCACAAATAATTCCATGTCAAAAGTGAATTAAGAAAAAAAGAATTCAGATTTTTAGTGTATTTCAGCACAAGTTTTATCACTTAACAGCATTCAAAAAATGTGAATGTACAACTCAAAACACCGATTTTTTCTTAGAAATGTATATTATTAGAATATGTAGAGTTGCATCGTCATTATTTTTGAGAGTCAACTCTTCTACTAAGAGTGGTATTTCTACTTTGCTCAGCCTCACTAATAATCAGAATAAGATACTGTGATTTAACCTGGCAGGTGGTTCAGCAACACAGATTCATTCACTCACTCGCTTTCTTCCCAGTGGAATGGGGGAGAAAGTCAGGAAGAAAATCCAAAACATTAGAACTTTTGGGTTGAGATAAAACTATTTACTAAGATAAGGAAAATAGTTACGACTATATATACATGAACATATTTAACAAGTGATACATAAGCAATTGCCCACAGACCAATGGCCAGCTAGCCCCTAAGCAGCAGAAGAGAGTGAGATTAACTCCCACACCCTCCAGACCTCCTTCCACATGATGCCATAAGGTAGAGAATACCCCATTGCTCAGCGTAAGACAGTTGTCCTATTTCTGTTCCCCAACAGCTCCTCAGGCTTTTCACTGCAAATGGTTGTGGTTCTGTACGACACTGCTTAGCAGCAGCTACAAACTTCAGTGTGTTATCAGCATTGCTTTCTTCCTAGAATCAGAATATTGCTTCATACCACACACTCTAGCACTTATTTTGCAGTATTTCAATTAAAGCGTTCATTCAATATTATTATTATTTTACAGAATTGCATGTAGTCACTATAAACTCCACTTAATTCCAGTGAAGAAAATTGTTCATACTTTAAAATCTTAGGCTCACTAAAGTCAACAGCCAAGAAAACAAAGACTTAAGTTTCTGTATTTACAGTACAGACCTCTTACATAAACTTGCAGTCACATGCTATACCAGCTGTTAAGGGTTGAAGGGTTAAAAGCTCTATGGTCCTTGCGGTCATCCCAATGGTTGAAGTCACCATTACAGTTGAAAGACTGATTTTACTCCTTCAAGCCAAATTTGTAGAAAAATGCATATAAACCCATGCAAAATGGGAGTGTAGTAGTCAAATCCAAAAGAGATTCTGCCTCATGTAACTGTTTTTATTAAGTATAATGTATTACTGGTGGCTCTACTATGTTGCTGAAGTACTGTGCCAGGTTATTCTTGTTGAACCTGCTGCTGAGATTCAACAATATGTTTCTGAGTGTCTCACTGGTTCAACATTAACAAACCTATCCCAATACAAAACAAGAAATAGAATTCAGTGACCTCATTCTAGAAACTCCATTGATTATTCTGTACAAATCAAATGACACATCAAGGTGTTCTCAGGGTATGATGTGAAAACGAGCTGTCTTCATAGTACAGAAAGCTAAGTGAATAAACACTTGCTATATTGCGTTCTGTATTCCCGTTTCTATCACTCACACCAATTAGACAGTACTTTGCCTAGCCTAACAAAATACCTATAACAATTTCCTGTAACAGCCTTAAAGGGAAGAAAAACCATTCCATATGTATGTATAAATTAAAACAATTTTGCCCTCGAACAAATTGCCACCTTGGGATTTTAATGAATGAATATATAAGTAGCTTTTCAAGTCAAGAGACATTTCCATTTGCTGATTTATTGCAGATTCAAAACCTAAATAGTGAGTTGTCAAAATTGAACAGCAACATTAATCATTATCTATAAATATGCAGAATGCACATCTGACTGAAATGACTTTTTTTCTTTTTCAAAAACATTTGCGTAATATTTTTGTTACTAAGCAACAAAATGAACAAAATCCCTCTATTATCCACAACCCTTGCATTATTGCCAGGGCAGCCTTGGAGTATGCTTAATACAACTTTATTATCTCAATTGTTCCACTTGCTGAGCATGTGGAGCAGCAGATTAGGGATAATTAGACAAGGAATGAATTAAACTACAGTGCAGTCACATCCTAAGAAACAAATGAGTATTGATTTTGATGATTCTTCTAACAGCCATTTAATATGTGTAGCTACTAAACATTTGAATTGATATGACTTCAGCCTCAATACATTGTTAAATGTATTCAGTGTTCTGGCTGAGAAAACAATGTTCAGCCTTTCTGACACTCCGTGCCATTCATGGTTATTATACACAATTAAGCAACATGAAAAAAACTGCTAAGGTTGAAAGAAAGACTATTGGAGCACCTTTAAAATTTCATTTTTTGAGGTACAATGGAACAGAGAAAATGGTAAGGGAACAATGAGATAAGGTGCCTTTCCAACATATACAAGGGCTGCTCTGAAAGTAAGCTCCTATTTTATAATGTCAGCTCACAACATCAGGGGCGGATGTTGGTGGTATGGCAGTAGAGGCTGAACCTTCCCACTCAATTACATGTTGTTGCTGTGTGACAAACAGCAGCAGAAGGGCAGTCTGACAAAGTAGCATCTGACATGGAAGTGTGCATGAAGGAAAGGTGTGTCAATGAATTCCTCCATGTTGAAAAAAATTGCACTCACTGACATTCACTCACACTCATTGAATGCTTCTGGAAACCAAACAGTGAATGTGACCACAGTGATGTGCTGGGCAGTGGATTTCAGTAGTGGTAACAGCAATGTGAAAGACAAGACAGATGTTCATATAGATTTTAAAAACGCAGCATGCCTATGATTCTATGATTCTATGCAGGTTCTTGCTAATTTCTGGCAAAAATACATAGATAATGGTGGTTAAAAAAAGTGTGTTTTATAGCTGAGAATTTGCTGTATCAAATAGTGCTATTGTACTCTTTATATCTGTTATTAATTCTGTGGAAATAAATAGGAAGCATTACTTTTGGAGTAGCTTACATACATTCATCCCTGGAATGTAAATGTTCTCAAAATGTTTTGTAGCATAAATCACACATGCATGACAATATTGGGGAAAAACTTGGGGTGAAAGCTAAGTAGAATCTAAGACATCCCTGTCAAAGCATCGTGTAACATGATTAACGATTTAGCCTAAATAAACTGTATATAAAACAGTAGAGTGAAAAAGGTTAATAATTGATTTCTAATTTTTATTTTTTAATATAAGATGAAATGTTCCCTTTGGTTGTGCTATTGCAAATTCAGGCAACTGAAACTAGTGAAGTTAGCTTGGATTTACGTCAGTGTGAATGCTGCATTTTGTTCATAAACTGCAGAGGTATTGCTTCTCAGAGTTAAAAACTAATGTTCTCTAAAGTAGCTCCAGAAACGTTTCAAAGCACATTATTCAATCCCCATGGAATACAGAGGAAAAAGGGAAGACTACTATGCTTAAGTGGGATTACAGAGAATATTTTTTGTCAGAATTGCAAGAACTCAAATATGACCAAGATATTAAGGCTAATGTTCATAGTTTTGTAACTATGCTTTTTCAGCTTTTGATACACAGTACTCAGTGTAAATATAGACCAATCACAGTGTCTGCAAGTTTTGGGGTCAAATTAATTCTTTGGATTCAAGCCAGAAGATAATGAAGCATAAATGAAATCATACCTCATTATCCTGAGTGGTCTAGACCTCATTGTTAGTCCAAAAGACTGGAGGACAAAGACAAAAAAATAACGTACTAAAAATCAAAAGTAGTGCAATTGGTACATCCTCGTTCCAGTAGATAGGCTCCAATACCTACTGCTGGAGTCAATCTGAAAGGCTAAAAATACAATAGTGTTTTGGATGGCTCACAAGGTGTATGTGTGAGATTTTATGTGCGTTTGTCAGGCTACTCACCAAATTGCCCCCGACATTATTCACCTCTGAATTATGTATAATTTCTGCTTCACCAAATTGTGCTGGTTTGGACTGAACATCATAACTGCAAGAGCTGATTGGCCTTTCAGTCTTGAGATCAGCCTGAAGCATGAGTGTCAAGCATGCACCTCAAATGACTGCATAGTATAGGAACACTAGTAGTACTCAGCACTTAAACATTTTGCTGAGCTTATGCAACTCCATATGAGGACTGGCCTCAACTGCCAAAACAGAGGTGTTAGCACACTGCCTTACTGGTGGCTTTGTGGCCTCTCATCAGGTACTGTAACTTCTAACAGAAGAAGCTGCTCAGTGCACCCTGAGTGGGGCTTTAGTCCATGTGAAAGTCATAAAACAAAAGTAAAAGAAGCCCTAGGCAAAGTTTCTGATGCTCCAAGCACCTCAGACTTACTAAATCTGATCTGCATCTCTACTAAACCTGTTCTGCAACAAGAGTATTAATGGTGATATGACAACATGCCAACACATGCTCCTCCTGCCAGTGGTACCCTCAGAACGAGCAAACCAAATGCATTGCTTGGGCTTGCGAATGCAGAGCTAGCAGCTGTGGGAATGACTGACTTATTTGACTCTGGCAACCAAAAAATGAAAAGTGGAAGGAAAAAAGCAACAAATGGAGCTGGGATTTGACAGGCTAGGGAATGAGGGGCTTGAGGACAAGAATCTTTTACACAAAGTGATGGTATATCTGCCACAGATTACTTGCATTGGTTTAAAAATGATGTTTAAGATTATAAGGTTCTTCACATCTCTACTTGGATTGCACTTTTCAGAAGCAGGGCAGTGTGAGGTAATAGTGAACTCAGCCACTGTGTCCTGCAGTGGAGAGCTGGATCCAGCTTCATGTGGGCTAGCAGCCATTTCCAGCGAGAAGCAGGCCAATGGGGCAGGCTGCAGCAGGTACCTCGACATGGCAGTCTATGCTGGGCTTCCTCTGGTGGCCCCAGTATGTCCGCAGGGAGCTTTGTGGAGGGAGGAAAAGCCTGGCAGTGTATTGTTTGCTACCTGGGAAAACAAATAGATTTCACTTTTTTTTAAATGATCTGGTATCTTAGCAAGGACTACTTCACCAGCATGGACCAACACAGCCTGGCTTAAAGTGTCAGCAGTAACTAAGATAGGAACCTTTTAAACTTTCCTGCACCAATCCAGTAAAAAAGAATGACCAGGAAGATAATACAGTTTTGAGATGTCAGACAGACAGGAAGCACTGAGCCTTCCTTGCAATGCTTCCCCTGGGAGATGCCTGACACAGTGGTGCAGCTAAGGCTGCAGCTTACAAACCAGGAGAGCACAGTTATGAACAGAAACACAAACCCATCATTAATTCAGCATCTGATATCTACCTGATAGCTGAGCTGGAAATCTAAGAACCAAACGCAGGGCTTCAGAAAAAAATTCTTTTGAAAACTGCTGTCCTAGAAAGCTCAGCTACCCTCAGGACAACGGAAATGAGGGAGGGCTTGTTGTTTCTGATTTCCAGCACGGCAGATACAATCTTTATCACCATCAGCTACATGGTTCTGACTAACACCTCACATAGCGTGAGGGCTTCCTATAAAGCAATATACAAATATAAACTGTTGGAAACCACAGACAACAACTTAATTTCGCCTAGAAATGAATGTCCGTTCCAACACTTCAGTATAATAAATCTAATCCAGTTAGCTTTCATAGCTGTAAGCCATGCTTGGCTATAAATTATATCTATACACATTTGAAAAATTCAGCAGACTTATGCCAAAAGGCTTTTCAAAAGGAGAAATATTGGTTTATATCCATTTTGATGTTGTAAATTTATCACTCTTGAAAAAGAAATGGGAAGTGTTTTAATACTTCACTTATAGGAATTTGAATTTTGGAAAGATTTATCAGCATAGAAGTAATTCTTAAAGTATTCACTGAGGAAAAAATTAGTTTTGATAGCGAGGGCCAAGGCGTTGTTTGAAAATGATAGACTGGGCTGCAGGAAATTTACATCCACTGCTGTCAGATTAAAAGATACTGAATATACAGGTGCTCCTTGAATATTACTATGAACAACATAAATGTAGTTTTTCAAGTGATCTACTGTAGCTTTTCAAAACAGATACATAGAAAATTTTCAGTCTAGACCTATAGCATCAAATTCTAAAATAAGATCCAGAAAAACCCCTACGAAAAGTGGGTTTCTATTGATGATCACAGTCCTCGGAATCCACTTAAACTTATAATCACCCCAGGAGCCAGTAATACATCTTTCTAGGCTCCAGGCACATGTATGCGTGAGTGCACATGCATGAGTATGGACCTAGATATGTCTAGATATTCTGTAATATCTAGTATGCTTGAAATATGGAAGCTATTTCACATTTTGATGCCAATATTACACAAAATATCCACTGGATAAAATATTTAAACAGTCCACGCAACAAGAGTTTCTATTTCTGAGTGAAACTGCTGCAAAGTAATACTTCACTTTCCCTTCCTCTGGAAAGCATATATTTGTATTTTAAAATAAGATGTATATCAGTTTCCAACATAGATTCCTGTGCCTCAATGTAACACACATAAAGAAACATATAGCACTGTTAACTGAAGAGGGAATTGAATCTGCACCCCATATGTCTTGGAAAATACTCTTTGATCGCTAAGCTATATATAAAAATACGATATTATCTCTTTTTTTACTGTCACATTTACCATACTTTAAAAGAGACCTGAGGCGTCCCTATTATTTAGAAGTATGTAACTCCAGGAGACAGATTAGAGCAGTTCTTGCCACAGGCACACAAACATGTTCTTGTAGCCCGTGAGAGATAACGAAAGGATGTTACACAAATCCCTGAAATCAAATTTTTCATACCAGAGGCAATGGGCAGTATGCTTCTGCTTTTGAATTTCAGTTAGCAGCGATCCCTAACTGTGCATACATTCCTATATATTTGTCATTAAGTACCTCCATCTGGGCAGAGGAAGCACTCTCTAAGTAACTAAAGCTAGCAGCCCTTGTTTCTTCACTCCTCTTCTAGGGCTTTACCACCAGGTGGGATAATTTGACTATTCAGTACCTTTGAAAAGCAACTGCCATCCCGGAAAAATAGGTCATACACACAAATAAGAGTATTTTTACATTTTCATCTTTGTTTATACTCTAGAAAGTGTAATATTTATCAAGAGGCTGCAGACTTGAGTCTTAGCAACTCATTGATTTTGAGAAACAGTTCTGCTGACTTGGACTGTAAAAAAGTCCAACTCTTTGTATCTGCCTTGGGCTTTCAAGGCTACCATCACTGAAATCATCACCTATGTGACCAAATGAGAAGTTTGTCTTAGAGATCTGATAGACTGCAATGACATTTTCTCTAAATTGCAGCATCGATTGTCGCAAGGAATTCCAGTACAACTCAGAAAACTGCAGTTATTCTAGCAGTCAGTAACTGTCATTGCTCAAGGACCACGCTCCACACCAGTACTTAAAAGAACATCATGGAGTTTTCAACACTTTCAATTGTAAAAAAATAAAGTTAACGCAACACAATGCATTTCGTAGTCCTTCTCTCCCTCCCCCCAAATCCTGTTTTACTGCTCACTCTTTAACTGCCCTCTAAAATTCTGACTTTCCTGTAGAGACACTCCACACTTTCATCAAAACTTTGCAACACAACAGAAGCACTTTGAAGCGCACTGAGCAGCAGGGCTCAGGACCTCAGGACCTCGGCTTATAGAGGAGAAGCACCGAGTCAGCTCAGTGTTTGTGTAATGCTTTGTTGTGCTTGACATTCACTTGGGCTCGCCCTTTTCGTTTGTAATAGAGTGCCCTGCAGACAAGGAAGTGTTTTGTGCCTTTGATAGAACATTAACAGTTCACAACCAAAGGAAACAACAAAATGATAGACAGTTACATATTATTGTCAAACGCATTTACTGTTAAATGTTCTGTTAAGATAGTCTTGCTGATTCTTATCTTCCCCTCCAAAACACACAAACACAAAACCACCTTGGAGCTCCTAATAAAAGGGATTGGTTATGAAAATTCATTCAAAAACAAACAAACAAAGAAACAAACAACAACAACAACAAAAACACAACTGCCCGGACATCATGAATTTAAGTCTAACAAGGCTAAGCAAAGAAAGCCAAATCTCTTAAGTAGTTACCTGTTTTGGCTTACAGTACTTATCTCAAATCTTGCACTAATTTTAAGTTCACTAACATACAAAGATGAAAAATATTCAACAACTTTGAAGTCTATGTTTTTGACTTTATACTTTCATCATAACCTCAACAACTCATATCCTCAAAGTATGAAAGAATACAGTGGGAAAATAATCAGAGATAAACTTTCTCATAACTCTGAGAGCAATAAACTCCTGTATTCAGAGTACAGCACAACACTACCAAAACAGAGTGATAAGCAGCTATTCAATTTAAGATAGAGATTATTGAAGCCCCTAACTCTAACATCACTTTGGTAGAATATAAATATTTGCTTATTCTCCATTTAGTAATTTGAGGTCTTTGGGTAAAAGACATTGGATGAGTTAGGTGATGGCCCAATGCAATGCAGAAATGCTAATTATTTCATCAAATCAATTGTCCTAACGCCATACATTTCTATGTTATCAGCTGTTCAACTGATATTCAAGGCTGTATTTGACAAATTCTTGCATCAGTAGTACAAAGGACAATGCAAGGTATTCTGATTTAAGTTATTGTCAGGTTCGTGGTAAATAAAACTTCATACCATTTCAGTTTCTGAAGAACTGTTTGGTTTAACTGTGCCTTTGGCACTGTAATCTGGGAGCACTATCAGGGCAAACTGATATACCAAAAGCTAAATTTATGCAATTTAGACTTCACTGAGCTATACCAGACAGAATTGGACAAGGCAAACTGTTGTGCACCACATTAAAGGAACAAGAAGTAGTCTCTACAGTGCTTTCTAAACAGAAGTGCCACAGTTTGTTAAAGGATAAATAAAAAAGATTATTATAAAACAGATATTATAAAAAATAAAAAAATTTATCCCTAATCTTGGGTTAATTTTACTAACATTACTTGTTAGTTAGTAGCCTTAAGAATTTGGTATCATATATGTAATTTATCTCACCTTCAATAAGGACTTATTTTTTCCAACCCGTATTTACCAAACTTTTAAATTATTTTTAACTTGATTTTGTAATCCACTAAGTTTCTTGTTTTGGCCTAGTGCTTACAATGTTCATGACTTCTGTATAAAATATACTCCATCTTACATATCCTATCATCTTCTATAATTTTCTAGACTAAGTTCAGATGTCCAGATCTTCTGTGATTTCTTCTCTGACATAACGTAAACAAACTTAATATGATGATGGCTAGAGATGAGAAAGGCATTGAGTTGTGCCAGGCATTATGAGTGGTCAGAGCAGGGTAGTATCCTGACTGCCTTCTCTGTCCTGTACATCTATCCAGCATTTGCACAAACCACTATGAATTTAGAACTTCTGAATGGATTAAGTTAATTTAGACAAAAGAGGTTCAAATTGTTTCTATGGATATTGTATAATTTTATCAGCTAATTATCAAGGTAGTACAGACTTAGGAACACATTTCATGTGTGCATGAGGCAGCAGTTGTGGTCAGTGGCAAAGAACATATTAAATCCCATCTTAGTCATTAACCATCATTCTTGGTTGAAACTGAGGAGGAATGAGAGAGACACTAGCTACAGTTAGTTCACAGGTACAGGAACACCTTAAAATACTGCTCCTTACACACTCTTTCAGCCAAGTTTATGAACACTATTTATCCACATGGCATTCACAGGAGTCATCAAAGGTGAGAAAGAGTTTGAAACTGCATGCTTGTCCAAGGAATTCTGAAAGCAATTCCCATGGCAGCTGTTGTCTGGGACTAGGACATTACTTACTGTGAGTTCCTGAGTGTTTTAAGGAACAGTATCAAAGACAACTCTCTTCTAATGTTCTCTACATCTATTTAATGACTGTAATAACATAAATACATAAGCTAAAAACACTGATAAATTACTCTTTAGCATTCTTCCAGTACATTAGTATATATCAGGCTCAGATTGCTATACTTGACTGTCCAGGAAATGGAAAACATTTTACATTCAGTGGACTCCTGTATAAGTTTCATATGCCATAAGTCTTATGTTACAAAAACAATTTCTGTCCCTTTCAAAAAGTGACGACCCATATCATATTGTTGTTAACATGACCTACAAAAAGAGATATGCTGACATTAAGATTTAGATACAGAGGACAGCCTACCGTGGTACTGTTGAAGGTTGAACTTGACATGTTACAAGGTATTTATCTATATATAGCTATATTAGAAATATCTTGCCGCAGTAAGTGTACCACCTTTAGCATGAGTGTCAGTACATCTTTTAATTAAAAGTGTCTAACACAATTATTTAAATATAAATTTCTTTATAAACTTTATAATATCATAGTGCTCCATAGCTGTGGAGTATATTGCGGGCAGATCTCATTACTACAAAAATAAATTTGCCTTAGATTTTTTATTTCAGCTTTTGTTAGAGTATACATTTAATTTAGATAGTGAAAGAAACAGTACTCCCGGTCATGCATAAGAAATCTTATGCTTCTGAAACATGCAGTTTTGGCACTGAGAAACCACACAGTACTTAAAGCTGATCAGTTTTTAACCTCAGAGTATGATTTTCAAAACTAAAGACATAAGCAAAGCAAACACTATATTAGCAACTAGACAAAATATGAAAACCTTCCACAACAAAAATTAGTTGATTGTCATAATCACATACATAATTCTTAAAACAGAATTGAGCTAAGAAAAAGTAGTTAAGGCACAAACTGCATCACATTCAGTGGCAAGAGGGAGTGGAGATAGGACTGACATGCCAGGGGAGTTACAGTGAGAATCTGGGTTTGCATCATTACTGAAAAATATGAGAACTAGAAACATGACACTACATTGTCTCAAACATTACTGCAGAAGACTTTCTGTTTTGCAACTATGTCTTTTTGTAACACTCATTTCCCTGAACTTTCTGCTTTCCAATCAGACTTTGTTTCAAATGGTGGCATCAAAGTAGAAATTATGCGCTAAAACTTAGTCTGGAAGTCTCTATTCAGTGATCCCCCCCCTTTAAAAGCATAAAAAACATTGAATTACTTCTCAGATGTCACTTGGTAGTATCATCAGGTATTTGGAAACAAGCTGAAGCAAATGTGGGCTGAGAGATTGGTACAGATTACAAATGTAATGCCAACTTAACGCAGCAACTTTCCTATAACATACACAACAGTGCAAGCTTCTCTCAAGTCAAAGAAAAAATTCAGTGCACAGCACTCTAGAAAATTTCACAGAAGTCTGACCCAGAAAAAGCTTCCAAAGACTTGATAAATGAATTGAGAAAGGGAAATACTTTGAGTGCATGCAATGCAATGAGACATACAGGTTATTATTTTAACCTTCACCTTCCTCTCTCATCATGCCTTACTTTTTTTGTTCTATTAGTTGTACAGCTGTGTTTTCATAGTTTTGAGCTTTTCATAACAATTCTTCGTTACTGGAGGAGTTCTTGGTTGCCATGATGAAGGCAAAATGAATGTTTGTACCTCTATTTTTGCAACTTTGTAAAAATACAAAGTTTCAAACTGTATTCAACTTCAACTGTAGTGCAATATTAAGGAGGAAGAGAATGAAAAATAAAAGCTTATTTGTTCTGTTTCGTTCTCAAATGTAAGAAATTGACATTACTCTTCCTGTAACACATTTGCTTTCAGCTGTTTCTGGTCTATAGGTCTTGAGAACAGGTTCAAATACAGGCAAGGAATCTTCAGAGTAATTCAGCACTTAAAGTCCATCCGTATGTGAAAAAGCTGAATTTATCATTCAGAACTTCAACATAGTTAGATGAGAATTGAGAGATCTTGCAAATCCTCACACAGAGGAGAAAAGAGCCATACCTCTGTCTGGGAAAGAAATATAGTGAGACAGAAGATTTTCCTTTGTCAATATTTAAAAATACATTATTCTCCTCAAAATCTAATGTTTCACATCCATATTTTCCCAGGTTCATTCTTCCTGGAAAAGGTTTGATAATTCCACAGATGCTAAAGTTGAAAATCATTTCTCCAACACACATTAGCTTGAGGTGGCAGAATGTGCCTGAGATTCAGCATTTAATACCTGCAAGCCCTTATAGAGTTCAGTAGATCACAGAGGAAGGGATGTGAGGGTGTTCAAATGGATAAATTATCACTCATAGGGACTTCTTGGTTCTTTAAGTATAGAAGAGGAGGCTCCCAGACTGCTGTCAGCTCAGGCCGAGTGAGTTCTATTACTTGTGCAGCTGGGAGGGGAAAATGAAGCACTGGAGAGAGCCAGTACCAGTCATAAGAACATGTCAGCCAGCACGTCTGATTGCTACCATACTGCTTGTTTACCTCAAAACAGAGTGGTAAGGAAATAACAGAAAAATCTGCAATTATCTAGAGCTTATTATTCTCTTAAGTATCCTATCAAGCCTATAGTTCTTTCTCCTAATGCATTACAAACGCTCTGTTTTGCAAGCAGTGCTGTTTAGCTAGAAAACAGATACAAATCATTCTAAAGTAGAACAGCATGCTTTAGAGGAACTGTCTGTTGAACTATATAGCTACATGTCTCATACACTGTTGGATCTTAATTTCCATCCTTCCCACATATACATTTTAACTCAGAACGTGAGCAGTATCATAGCACCAAGTGCACCAGATAAGTCGGATCTATGTCAGTGAGGGACACAACCAGAGTCACATAGAATCATAGAACCACCAAGGTTGGAAAAGACCCACAGGATCACCCAGTCTGACCATTCACCCATTCTCAATAGTTCTCTCTAAACCATGTCCCTCAACACAACGTCTAAATGTTTCTTAAACACCTCCAGGGTCAGTGACTCCACCACCTCCCTGGGCAGCCCATTCCAGCACTTGGCTTCTCTTTCAAAAAAGTATGTTTCCTAACATCCAGCCTGAATTTCCCCTGGTTCAACTTGAGGTCATTCCCTCTAGTTCTATCACTAGTTACATGAGAGAAGAGGCCAACCCCCAGCTCACAACAACCTCCCTTCAGGTACTTACAGAGAGTAATAAGTCCTCCCCTGAGCCTCCTTTTCTCCAGACTGAACAATCCCATCTCCCTCAGGCAGTCTCATAAGGCTTGTGCTCCATGCGCTCTATGGCATTATTCACTGGAATATGCAGCCTGTGTCACTTCTAATCTCAACTTCAAGAGCTGTCATACTCCTCTTCATACAGTCTGCACTGCATGTAAAACTTAGCAAATCAGGCAAACAAATTCTGTGTGCTAAAGACATTTATGAATTAGTTCTTAGAGTTCCCAATTGCAATTAAGGAGAGAAACCTTAGATTTTATGTTTATATTATATGGCAAAGCTACTAAAATTATGCTGAAATATGAATCTTAGAAATCAGTCTTCACACATCTGAAACTTTTCCTAGCCTAGCTCTTCACTGCCTGCTTTTGGTGACCAGTGGACAACTTCTCACACACTGCTCATTTTGTTCATGCTTGCTCATCCCCCCCAAAAATTCAGCAGAGATTTACAGATTTAAGATTTAAAGCTGCTTACCTTCACAGAAGGCTGAATAAAAGATTTCAGAATTTCATTAATTTGATCTGACTGAAAGCAAAAAGCAAACCTTCCTAAGTCAATGGAGGAGAACCAGTTACAGCTGCTTCCAGGTTGCAGTAGAATACCAGAGCCAGCAGCAGTGGCTCAGCTGCTGTACACTCTTTTCATGTGCTCAGTGGGACAGAACAAACCCTTTGGTCTACTGTTTCTTAATTCTTCCCAGTTTTAGCAAGCCTCTCATTTCTGCATCCTGCCGTTGAGTCCCAGCTCAAGACCTAACCACAGTATACAAGTCCTCATTGGCATCTTGCTACCACAGCCTGCACCAAAATGCTCCTCTATCCAACTGACTGAAAGTGACAGCATCAGATGCAGCAAAACAACACCACCACACACACAGACACAAAAGAACAACAGCAAGATATTCTCTGCCTGAGCTAAGAGTGCCATTTCATAACTCACTCTTCATATAATCATCAAAAGGCATTAAAACTAGTGTCTTTTTAATGTCATATCCTTCTTACTTATCTTTTTAATTTTTTTTTCTTCCAGATACATGCTAAAGACTTTCAACAGATAAAGTTCCTAGCTCTATTTCTGGGTATGAAAATATAGTCACCATTGTTACAGAGAAAATTGTGGATTACAATATTTATGAGGCTGTGAAAAAGCAACTGAATTTGTTGTCCTCACACACTTCCAGCAATGAAATCTGATAGTCTGTAGTATCCAGCAACTCCTGATCCAAATTATAATATATTATCTTCCTAATCTCAGTCTGTAAAGCAGTTTGTATAGTCTGGAGAAGGAGCCATAGAAATAGGAGCTCACCAAGTCTACTGGAGGAGTGACTGAATCATACTGTGTCTATCACAAACTGAACACACAATGCGGAACTTAGCAGCTTTCAGTATGAAGACAGACAGGGACAAAAGGAACAAATAGCTCAGGAGTTTGTTTGCTTTTGCCATGTTAAAACCTGCAACAGGGTAGTTTCTCTTCTGTTCTAGATGGTATCTTTTGCTCATTTTTAACATGAAAAACTCATGAGGTGTTTATTTGATGATTAATGATTCCGTGACAATATAGAAATATAGTTATAGTAGAACCAAAACTGATTAATAAAGGAGAAGAGATTTTCAATTATATGGACAAACAGAATTGTACCTTTATCCTGTTCAGGATCCCCTGCTTAGCTTTAACTTTTCCAGACTCAATGGTCTATATATGATTTCCTATACCAGAGATCAGAAGAGTGATGCTACCTGCATAATTCCTTCATTTTTGACATACTCCTTTCATAGCCTAAAATCACTCCTCAGAAAGTCAATGCAATGAAAACTTAAAATTGTCTTTTCAGGGAAGGATGACAAACTCAATCTATGTGAAAGCATTTAACTAACAAAACTAAAATTTCAGAGCCAGATACTTGACTTTACTTCCCACTTCACCTTTCAAAGCAGAACATTTTGTTTAAATAAAAGGAGGTAAAATTAGTTGCAAATGAAATGTATGCAAAATGAGATGCACATTAGTAAGAAGTACATTTCTTTCCCCCCATCCATTGAAAATTCCAATTACCAGTCATTAACATTTAAAACAGAAAGAGAAATCATATGTGGGTTTGCCACAATCTGTCATACATCTGCCCTTGTTTTCTTCATTAACTACCTGTAAAAAAGTATACCACGCAGAAAACTGAATCAGTAAGATTTCCTCTTAACAGGAAGTTGAAAAGTGCTGAAAGATACAGGAATATGGGATTAGAATTCAAAAGGATCTGGTCAAGATGGAGAGACAACTGACAAAAAGATTTCATTTGATAAAGAGAAGCTTTCAACATTCAGAGACAAATAATAACTTACACAAATGTCGGAAGGGAAACAATTTCCTTAATTTAGTGGTAGTTCCTCAAAACCATTCACTGATTTATGGTAGATCAGAAGCTGAATATAAATCAGAAAGGTGAAGTTATTATGGAAAAGGATGGGGAAAAATGAGTATAATCATGAGTCTTCAAAACAGTGAAAAGAAATCTTAAATCTGCCTTTTTCACTGATACAATTTGAGGTGAAATATCCCATTTTTAGTACCATTCATTATGACCAACTATATTCCACTATGAAAACACAGATATGATTAGCATACCTCCTATTGAGGTTTGCCCTGATCTTGCCACAGTTTTGGTTGCCACCAGATTATTCTCTCACACCATTGACAACCAGAATGGAAAGAAAGTATCAGTGAACTGCATATGAGAGGCAAACAAAAGTTAAGACGAGATCCATATCTCCCTTGAATTTGAAATCGGAAGCATGATCATAGGTAGAACTCCAGGCACTCAAAAATGTCTGTTGACTGCCAGAGTGGTGTAAAGGAGCTTAGCCAGCAGGTAGGCACAGCCAGGTAGATGTGAAAAGTGTCAGTGTGACAGAAACAGAATATTTAATAACAAAATATCACTGTCAAGGTTTGCTTTTCATCCAGCTGCTAACTAGTGTCACCCATGCTATTAACTTTTCTGAACCTCCAAAGCAGCCAAATCAAATCCCACATTGCATAATAAGAATAATTCTGGTGCCCGTAAAAATCTAGGAATAGTTTTGAAAGGTTGGCGGGCCCAGCCTGGAAGCTGTCCAAGAGCCCTTCTGAAAAAAATTCTTCACCATCTTCATGGCTGGGTTCAAGTATTCATACACGTTCCTTGTACTGTTTAGCATAAAGCTACACCCCGGCCACAAATACTTCAGGCATCATCACTTTTCAAGACAAATGACTATATCAATTTATAACCACAGATCTTTTGCCATTCTTCCCAAGGAGGTTGGGTTTTCCACACTGCTTACTAGAAAATCAACTGCATGATTTATAAAAGAAAAATTCGTTCTCCCATATGTCAAGTTTATATTACATATAATCAAACTTAGAATTAGTAATTGGAAAACACAGTTGGCTGCACACAATTCTGTAAAATTATTTGACTTCTTTCTTGATCTTCCAAATATATGAAAACATTAAGAAAAGCACATTATTTTTCCTTTCTTTCGTAAAACACTAACATGCTAGGATGAGACTACTTGCAGCTTCTTCAGCTATGAGATATAGGAACACAATCAGATTTACATTTTTCCTGTTAAAGGGGAGTATAATTACTTTTCCAAGAAGTACGTGCAAAAACAGACTCCAAAACATGCAGAGATGCAAGATTAGTTTTCATTCTCCATAAAAAGACAATGCTACTCAAATTCCATACAAAATGTTATAGAAAAAGCAATGTATCTTAATATAGCCTGAAAGCAGAGACAGTAGCTATTATGCATCTTTATAACTCCCATTTTAGCCCACAGAAATAGAGAATATTTAAGATAGTTTTCATATCACAAGACATTGTGTAGATATTACAATGTTCAGTACAAATGCCTTGCTGCACCATATTTGTGTCCTCTGCAGCATTCAGAGGAAGACAAAGTGGAAGTGGCTGTGCTTACATCCAGACTCTGTGTGCAGTGCACCAGCTCAGAGAAGTAGCATACTGTGTGATAGGTCATCATAACCCCTCTTAGCAGACAGGAGTGAGATAGTGGAATTAAAAGGCAACTCTTTGATTTGAGATAGCTGTGAAAAAAGACTCAGTGCTAGAGAGATTTATGTTGGAATACCTTAGAAACAAATGTAGACATCCATTCTATTTTGATTCAATAGGTGTACAAGAAAGTGCATATTAACAGAAGCAATCCAAAACTCAATGAGTTGATGAAGAAACACTGGTTAATTGAAATCAACATTAAATGTTCATCTAATTAAATATCTTTTGTACTGTTTGATCTCTTAACTCCTACATGTTTTATCACAAGAGATTTACTGCAGTGGTTAGGTTTTACCTCTAGTGAATGGGCCATTATTCACTGGGGTTTTTAAAGGTATGGCACACTATCAGCTCAGTAACACAGCTACAAAATGAACTGCATGAAAGAAACCCTAGTTGTCCTGAATCATTGCTACATTGCTATATTCCCAGAGGTAGAAACATCCAGGCAAAGACAGTAACTCTGAAAAAAGCAGTATTTAGAAAATAAAACACGAGGAATAGGATGAAGCCAGACTGTCTTATACAGGATTGGAAGAACTTCTCCAAAATCACTGATACAAAAGAGAAGAAATATTTATCTCAATATTTATCAAGAATGTAAATCTTAAGCTGGACTATCGGTGTGGCTTCTGGAACTGTTGCAGTTCCAAAAATATTAGGAGGGAGGACCACCACAGGTCTTCTTTGACCTTAGAAGAAAAAGCATTAGACTTGACAGGGAACAGCTTAGGCAATGCTATTCTTTCAGGTGAGTTAAAAGCTTGTTTCCATTGAAGTCATTGTGAGCTTTCCTTATACCTTCAGCAAGAACCAGTCATGTACGATTAAAGCAGGCTGCAACTCTGTATGTATTTAGGGTCCCTGGGTTCCATTAAAGGCGTTTCATGAACATTTTATGTCGCTTGATCCTAAGGATGCAATTTGCCCACCCTCTCCCACTTGATCTTGTCCTCACACTGGCATGAACATTTGCACAGTTGTGTTGTAAATCTGACTAGGGAAAACCAGGTCAAAGCTATTTTGCTTATTTTTTTATTTTCTGGTATTTTGCTTTTATAGGCATTATTGCTCCTGACAGCGTTGCTGCAGGTTAGGGGACTTTATGATGTTTTTCAGATGGGGAAAGTGAATGATGTAGGGACAACCAGAAACATGCCAAAATTAGGTAAGAAGTCTGTTTGAGTCACAAATTACACTAAGATGTCCAAACTTCCTCTCTCAAATATTATTAATTCAGTTAGCCATTAATGTAATTATTTACAGAACGTGCAAGTTTTTCTGCTCAAGGAGTACTGGTACTGTATTTTATTAATTAAATTGTACTAAGCAATTTCTAAAAGCACATATTCATATTAATACTTGCAAACAAAAAAAATTGCTTTACTCTGTCTTAATAATTAACAATAATTGCTTTTTTTATTTTCCTCTCTCTGCTCAGGTCAGTTTTTCTCTTCACAAGTACTTACTCAGTTCAGAGCTATAATACATAGCTAGATTGATCTGCTTTTGATATTTTAAATTCCAAGGAGTATGCCTACCGATCAGAATTAAGAAACTGACAATAGAAAGTAAGCAGATATGTGATACTTATCATTGATGCGTCCAGAAAACACTTGCATATTTCTAAAACATTTGAAGACATTTTGTCATTCTCCAACTAGTTTTGCCTTCCTCACAAAATCAATTGATTTCCTGGGAACCTACAAGTAAATGTGACCCAAGGAAAAAAAAAACAATCTGTGACATGAGAATCAAATCCTAGTATTTAACAGCTGGTGTTGCATATTCTGTGATTTTTTTTCTCTGACTGGTGCCTGTTTTTTTTTTTCCTTCTCACAGGAAAAAAAACCTCTCATCAGAGTGCCTTTATCACTCTGTAGCCTTACATTCAATATTTGGTTCCTTTCTAACAGCAGAAGTTACAGTTAAGATCTAATAATTTTTTACCCAAACAATTTACATGCATGATTGCACATGTCCATACAAAAGCAATACTTTTCATGCAGGGCAGCAGCTCTGTATCTTTGCACCATTGTTATAAATCCTGGAAAGCTTGTTGCTGAAGCCTTCCATAGACTCATCCACGTCCAGGTTATGTGGTGGACTACCATTCAGCAAAGTATGATATCAAAATAAATGCCTACCTAAGTGCCATTCAAATTAATGGTAAACTCACAGAAGTGTATTTGAAGTGCTGATTACATTTCCACTCTGGCATTTGCCTGTTCATCTATTCCACTTAATAAATGCCCTTGATTCTTTAATTATTTAATAATAAATTAACTTTTACACACTTTCACTGTTTAATTTCAAGTGCACTGGAACATGCACTAATTTTAGTTTTGAATGAATCTGCTGGATTAAAGCTGATTAAATTAACTTCTTGGTAACAACATGCACATTGCCACCAAAACATTATTTAAAAAGGAAAACAGTTTAATGCTCTTTTTACAGACTACTGCAAAAATGCTATTTATCCAAAGAGACTGAAAATATGCTGTATTCTGGTTATCCAAAGGAGGATCCTCATTTTCTTTATAGTATGAGGTCAAGAAACAATGGGCCTGACAGTTCACTGCCATTCATTCAGTGAAAATTGAGTGAAAAGCTGTCATTGTATAAAAATCACCTTGCTTATGCATCACATTGATTTTGCAAAGGTATTAAGGATTATACAAGGCTGAGCAACATGCAGACTTGAGCCTGCTCCCTCCATTGTGGTTGTTCCCATACTGGGTTCAGTGGGTACATTTCAGATTGGAAAGTCTTCTCCAACCAAAGAGAAAAAGGGAATGAAGATCCCACAGGAGATAAAAAAAATACATGGAAATAAACAGGCAAAGTTAAATCTAGAATAGTTTTTCCTCTAAAAATGCAGAGTTAACAACAGCCTTTTAACTTCCTCCTTAAATCATTTGAATTTCACAACACAATTTCACTAAATTTCACTAAAATTATTTTAACAAAGTCTCCAAACCAAAATGTCTTGTTTTAAGCAAGAAGATGAATTCCTTCCAGAACAGCAAGTTTTAATATTTTATCTAATATATATTACTTTATAGCAATGAAATAAAGTAATGCAATACTTATAACAATTGGTAATGTTTCAAAATGATCTGTTACACTTTTTCCACATGAGCCCAAAGGAGAGGATGAAGCTCTGACCTGTGATGATACTGAGCAGTGGAGATGTGTGGTATTTACAAACAGAAATGTCAAGGCTCATGTAGCTGGAATTTTGATACAACTAGAAAATTGGTTATATATATTATTTTTTCACACTGTTTTGCAGGCTTTCAGTTAAAAAAAATAATCATGAAGTATTAGTTTTTGTGGGTTTTTTTTTTTTTAGCTCTTTTGCTCTTCGTGGTTGCTGATTCTCATACATAACATTTTAGCAAATATTAAAATAGAGCTATGCCTGAAATCATATTTGGCACTGTACTTCTCTGCTTATTAGGATATTTTAGAAAAGAACTTTCTACCTAGGCAAAAGCTGCTCTTGCAACTATGGAGATATATTTCACCATTTCAACCACTTTACTACATAGCACACCCAAAGCCAATAATCTTCCCCTGGCATTTCCAGCTGGGAGTATCACACGCAGCCATGACTCTATTCCTATATTATCTCATAAAAAACTAGCACACATCCCAGTAGGTAATGAACACACTATCCCCTGAGCAACATCCAAAAGTATGTCAAATTTCTGTAAAATTTTGATAAGCATGAAACAAATACGGTTTAATTGTGAATATGACTAGCAGAAATAGCCCCCAAATGGGGATGTAGTGATCCAGAACATGGAAAATATCTGCATTTCCACCCTCCCAAAGAACTCAATTTTTTGGCAATACCATGGTCCATTTAAGATTGTTGAAAACTGCTGACGAAGCCTTCTTTATGAAAACTATCCCCTCCGTAACTGACTTGTTTTGAGTTGGTTGTTGGCACTACAGAAATGACGTGCAATGCTTTTCACTTGGAAGAAACGCAGGAAGCGGAAGGCAATTAAAATGGCCCTGCCTAACATTGGTTGCCTACCTCTCTCTTCTAAATCAATTTCTAACAATTTTGAAGACCAAAGGGAGCTCTTACACAGATCCTAACCTTTAACCTACACCAAATTTTAGGGTTAAGTGCTCTCAAGTCCTAGAAAACTTCCTAGGCTAAGGAAAAGAAGTAAAAAAAAAAAAAAAAAAAAAAAAAATGGCACTCTGATTGGAAGCAGTTCCTGCCTACAGATAATGTTCATTTCCACACTCTTTCCCTATTTATCTCAGATGCAAGTGCTTAAGTCAAACAATGCAGAAAATGTACAACTCTGGAAAACTTGCCTTTTTTCCTTCCCACAGTTCCCTAGGACACACAGAATTTCTACCTTGCAATTCCACAGAGTACCCAGGAGCTGTGCTTTTTGGCTCAACCCAGATTCCATTCTGTTTGCTCTCATTTATCCTGCCCACCAACTCAAACTATTGCTGATGCTTAGAAACCATCTTCCAAAGCATACACATTCTGGGGAGCTCACCTTGGAAGCTAGATATTCACACTCCACTGCCACAATTGCATTCCCTCATACCCTCATTTCTTCATCAGCTTTCCGGTCCCCTTCTGCCCTGTGACAACAGACCATCTTCAGGACCCTTCTCACTCAATCTCTCCAATTTTTTTTTTATACACCTATAACTTCAGTATATCTTCCAATCAATGATAAAATATGGTTACAGTTAATGCAAAATATACTGTAAAGAGATTCATCATGGTTAAGTTATCTATCTATTAGTTATTCTATCACTGATTGAATAGCTAATTTAAAACATAGACAATGTTGATGAAAAACAAACAACAGAAAAACACAAATGATACAGAACACCTTTAAAAGTTGTTACTATGTACTTAACTGGTGAAAAAAACCTAAGAAACTTCTAGAGGGAATGGTTTTAGACCTTTCTCCTCCAACAACTTCCCCCAGACAACAACAGTTTTGTCATGGCAAGCATTCCTATAGGAGCAGCTGGGAGTTTTGGTATCATTTATTGTTTTACACTGATCTCTCATTTGCGTAGAAAAGATATTTTTAGTGCAGTGGTAGGCAGTACTTCAGCAACTTATAAGAAATGCTAAGTCTTTTTGATCATATTTCAAGTGGAATATTTATTTGTAAACAACAAATACTTTTTCTGATATTGTGAGGCATTTCTAACCCGATCTATGCCTCTAGCCACTGTGGTTTATACCACCACACAATTTTTTAACTCTTACAAAACATAATGCTATAGAATCTTGTTGGGTCTTTACAAACCACCCTATTATAACAGTGAACTAAAAACAGTTGTTTGGGAGTCTCAAGGCTTTCTGAGGCTGTCTTCTATATTATAGTTTAATGGCATTGCTAAGCTGATTCATACATTTTTAACCTCAACATTTCATTACTGCCACTCTGTTTGCCAGCTGGCAGTGTACCAGCTTCAATTACAACAGCTCCATGCAGGTCAGCCCTATGCATTTTAAACCCTGCTGCTACACTGCTGCTTTTGAGAGAGTCACCTCCCGGCCCCTGCTTTGTAGGCTGCATGCACAGACTAGAGAAATGGGCATCAAACAAGCTCCAAGAACAGCTTCTCTGATTTATTCAACATTTTTTGTCCATAGTGGTGAAGGCCAAGAAGCCCTTTCATGCTACAGTTGTGAATAAGAACTTCCAAAGCTAGTTTTTAGGAGTACTAACTATGAAAGGAATGAAAAATCTTATACTTTACTAAGCGAGGACACTGCCTGTAGGTAAGTTTATAGCTTACACACACAGGAATTCAAAGAAAACATAAACTGTAAAACTTTGTCTACTTTATATCAGTAAATCTCTGACATTGGTAACAGGTTACGTGGCTTTGAACTGTATTTCCTGTCCTTCACATTGTGTATGTAGCCATACCCTTGCTCTTACTTTTATAACAATAAGATAAGTAGGATTTTATTTTATTTTAATATTGGAGAGTCATTTGTCTTACAGCTGATCCAGAGCCCCTATGCTGACACAAGTTAAGGTTAAGTACAGACCAGCGGAAAAGAGGTAGGCCCTTTTCAGATAGCAGCAGGATTGCCAAAAACTGTTCCTGAGGCACTGGCTGGGTAGAAAGGTATACAGGTGGTACAGCTAAAGGAAATGATTGGAAAGGAATGAACACTGGGCGTAGGAGCTGTGAGTTTCATAAGCTCTAAGTGTGTCACACACTTCTTACAGTCTATTTCAGCTTTGCAGTTTCTCCTTTTTACAGTTTTGCCCTAATTAAAATGCATATTGCTCTTGCAACTTTTAAATCTGTCCTTAGAGCATAACTGTTTGTGATTTCATTGAATGCTCTTATGATTTTTTTATTTCTGCATTTTAATTTTTATAACATATTTAATTTAATACTATTTTTCATGGTATAGAAAAATATTATAGTCAGTTCACATCACAGTGCTACTTTGTTACTCATCTAGCTCACTTTTATGTGTAGGGAGGAGAAAGTAATCTAAATGCCTTACCCAAATCTATTGAGCAATTAAAGAAAAGTATTTTTATTATTTTTTTCCTTTCTCTTGCTTTTTTTTTTTCCTTTAAGGCTTTCATTAAGCGAATATGGGCTGCTGGACAAGCCCTATTTGATATCAGTTACAGGAAGCATACATTTTTGATAATGTTATAACAAGTAACAGAGCTTTGTTTATATCAGGAGAAAGTCCTGAAAATTGAGAATTCATAAAATGAGGTAGTGACATTTCTGTGATACCCAAATCCAAAAACCTTTTCGTTGTAAAGAGAAAAAAATGCATTCAGGAGATAACAATACGTAAGATAGGGGACAATTGTTAACATTATCACATATTATTACATAATTATTACATATAAAGCAGAGACCCTAGCTCAGATCATATTACCAAAAGGAACTATTAGTTCATGTAAAGATTTATATGTAATTTTCTTTTGAAATTCAATAAATCATTTTAATTTTCAACATTAGAAGTTCAACCTTCACCATGAGGTTCACTTGTGTGTGGTGAGGCTTATCCTCCCTCAGTCCAGATTTCACTTTCCCCTGTTTGATCCTCCATAGGAGCACAGACTGAGCTTCCTCCTGACTGATTAATGCTTTGATCTGATTAATCTCTCCAGCTAAATCTGAGATCTGTAATTTTCTGGTAAAAGAGTAAAAAGGGCACCCTTCTCTAATCTTTCATCCTCTTGATGATACATTTCATTTAGGGTACTCTCTGAGCCAAAACTTTTATATGGAAAAGAGGAAAGCTCTCCCACCATTTTTGCCTAGGATACCTAAAAATAGCAAATCGAAGAACATGTATTACTTTTAGAATTGACAATGATAAGGATAATTTTGATGCACTTCACAGACTGCAAAACACACACCGATAGGAAAGTGACTTGCTTGACATCGGACAGGAGCCACATAGACATCCAGAAGAAAAACTTTCTCTGGAGTCCTTTGAACCATGGATTTTCATTACTTTCACATCAAACAATGCTATCTTATAAGATATTAATTCATCAAACCTTAGTATTTAATAGAATAGGTCAATGTTACAGAATTCTAGCAAATAACAAGGATTTCAAACATCCAGAAAATAAGAAAAAAGTCTTGAAAATAATTGTGTCAGAAAAGCAAATTAAGTTCTGGTGTACTGTGTTGAGGACTAGCAATTGCTTGTGAAATATTTCTCCAAGACAGAAAAGACAGTATGAAAGAAAACTTAGATAGAACAATATATTTATCACTATATAACAGACAGGAAAGTCTATACATTTTTTGTGAATTCTATCAAGTTAAAATATGTATCGAGAAGTTGTACTGAGGGACATGGTTTACTGGGAAATATTGGTGATAGGTGGACAGTTGGACTGGATGATTTTAGACGATCCAACCTTTATGATTTTGATTCTGATTCTATAACTAAATGCTCTGCATTCAGTAAACTAAATGATAATTGTGTATGTTTAGAAATGGCCCAAGAAGAATAAAAGGCAGAGTAGATTCTCCTTGTAGATTATATAATGTCAGTAATACGCAGATGCCTACACCTAGTCCAGAAACCCTACTGAAAAGCTATTCTTTTTTTTTACAGAAAATATAGGTCATAGAATCACAATACTAAAAATATAATTTAAATATAATCGAAGCTCAAAGTGTCCTCAAGAAGCAGTCCACTCTTCTTTGAGGATAAGAGCCATAGGTTCACTTTTATGTGAGAGACTTACATGTACTTAAAAATATTCAGTGATGGAAATGTCACCACTGACAGATAATTAAGAGTCCCAGTTGATGTCAGTGGATGAAACAATTAGCTGCTGTTTCAGAGGATAAAAGAAGAAGGATGTTGTCATCAAATACCACCTGCTTAACTCAATGGGCTGAAAGGCATCAGTGGGCTGGGAGGAAAACTTCAGGGTCTATTTGGAAGCTAGTTCAAACGGCTAACTAAAAACAACAAATGTATAACTTTGAGTGTAAAAAACACAAGTTGTCACTGAAACCCATAAGAATATGAGTTAAATAAGATAGCTGTAACTGAGTCAGAATGAAGATTCATTGCCCTCAATATCCTACTGCACAGACACAAACTTTTAAAACAACACAAAAACTACAATGTAGTTTTAATGATTTTCTGAAGAAATGCTTTTATACTTTTTTTCTTAAAAAAAATAAATCAAGGATTGATTCTTCACACTGGCTTTCTGCCAAACTAGTTTCAATTGAGAGTTCATCAAGAAGGAAAAAGAAGTGAAATCCTATCTCATCTGCCTTTTGTGACAAAACTCTTTCACATTGGAACAGACACAGACTGCAACAGCAAAATCAGTGTTGCTTGTTCTTCTTCATTGGTTGCTAAGCCGAATCTCCCTTTGATACGGTCACTGAGTTAGCAATTGCTGCTCTCCACATGCTTGGCATCTCTGCATCCTGCACCATAAAATTCAGGCACAGCAGTGTAGTCATGTAGGATCTTGGGCCCTACAGATAAAGTCGAGGAGTTCTGAGACTGGCAGCAGAGGGTGAGGCACTCTTGTAGGATTTTCTACAACACCGAACACCACAGGTAAGAGTACACAGGGACAGCTTAAACCACTGAGCAGTAGTGTGTGGAATAAAAGAAGAATTATTCAGCAATAGTCCAGAAAACTAGCAAGGACACAGCAGCAAAACAAAAATGTATGAGAAGAAACTGAAGATATTTTAAAAGATTATTTGTGAGAAACTACTGCCAAGAGACAAAAAACTTGTTGGCTTGTTCCATACTTTTTTTCTTCCAAATGTCTCTAAACCTTTATTGTTGTAGTTGAATATGATCTGCATGCCTGAACTAAATCATCTGTAGATGATTAAATCATTTAGATGTAGATGTGTAGATCTGAGAGATCTTGTCATCATAGAGTGGACCAAAACATATACAGGGAACCATGCTACCTTAAGCACTAAGGGCAAGTTTAGGGAAAAAAAACCACAACATGAAATGTCATATGCTTTCTAACTGCTTCTTTAAAATAACCCACAGGCACTTCACAAATACTGATTTGTGAGAAGGAGGAACATTTGCAATTAATCACAGAGAAGATGCCAAAGTGTGATGGCAAATGTGTATGTTGATTTCAGGCAGCTTCTATTGATCTTATGGGGATATTTAATGTTCGTCATGACTGTAACAGCAAGACCTTTCACCCCTGAACAGACTTCGCCCCCTTCACCCTTTGCCAAAAATAATACAGTTTCTGATTGATCAAGTATTTAACTCCTCTTACTATGTACTGTATGGAAATTAAAAAAAATAAGAGTATAACACCAATCTCTTCAAATGTGATTTTTTCCACTGAGCTGTTGTTATCACTTCTATGAAAGATTTCATCAAACCCTACAGAAGAGTTTAAGGGCAAAACAGGAAGATTGATTGGTAAACAAGAGCTATCAGCTATGGGCTCATTATTCTTTATGCTCCAACCCTGAATTGGCCTTTAGAAGACAAATTTCTTCTATACTCTGTAGTTTCTGCCCCATGATTAATTATCAGCTGCCACATGCAAAATCCACCATGATGGATTGCCTGCCTGCATCAGCATAACTACTAACCACGGTCACGACAGTCCTTGTTTCTGGAGCAACCAACCTCAGTAGGATTGAAAGGTAAATTAAATTATCTTGTAAGACAAGACAAAGAAATGCAGTTAGTAAAAGGAAGACATATCAAAGCAGTTAGTATAGTCTCTTAGCTATAGGGAGCAACAGAGAGGTGACAGCAGTGTCAATAATTCAATACAAACCATTTAGGAAATGCAGGATCTTTTTCAGATCACAAAATTCACAGGACATTTTATTAGTTGTTGATACACCAAATATTTTTGAGAGTTTCACTGTATAGTCTATAGTATCTAACACTTAGAACTTAAGTGTGCTACTGAACTACTACTAAAAAAACAACACTACAGTTCTCATCTTGGGCAGATGAGAAAGACTTTCACTGATGGGACTAAACAGAACCTAACTATTAAACCCTTACCTTCAGTAGCCTATGGCAAATGTAACCACTTTAAATAGGATACTCACAATTCCTACCTGCAAAAGCTGCTCTCACACTCGTGGCTGCCCTCCTTATTTGTATCAGGTGGCCTCCTCAATAATATGAGGATATCACATTGTCTTCTGAGGCTACTTCCTTCTTTACATTGCTTCCTTCATATGCCAAAGGGAAGTAGGTAAAGGAAATAGGCATCTGAACAAGTACATCAGTCGGTTGTTCAGAAAAAGGGATATCAACAGCTCTATTAGATGCCAGATTTCTCTGTCAGAAGGGAGCCTGGACACCCAGCTCTACTAGCTAGCTCCCAGAAAACAAAGGTACGCCTATTTTTTTTTTTTTGTCCTAATGAATAGGCCACCAAAAACATCTTATTCTCCTGTCATTCTGATGTGAAATTTCAGAAAGAGATGTAACTTTTCAGTAGAGCTCCTAATTAAGGTGAAGTGAAAACACTGGGGATAGAAAAGAAAAATCCTTCTGCACAGAAAGTGGTGCATGTGTGCTCTGTTTTACATGATGACAGACCACATTAAACAGATTGGTTGCATGCCACTAAATCACACCTTGAAACTTAACTACAGGAGAGTAACAGGCTAAAATGAGACAGGTGTTAAGGAAACAAAAATAGGATGCTTTCAAGTGATTTTTTGGTCCTTCAGATAGATCATGCTGCACTTGGTGCAGAGTAGACCTGTCCTTCAATGACTTAATTCCTCTCACAGCTTTGTCAGTCAGAATTAACATCTAAGCACTATCCATACCTAGAACATTATAGCTACTAGATATGGCTTGTAATGTTGTCTCATACATTTTCACTGACTACTGCAGATGCAAAATGACAAGGAATTTAAATGTAATGTAGTTGACTTGGTTACAAATAAATTCAAGAGGGCTTCTTTTTCCCCCCTCAACTATTCTATTACTTTTGAAACTAAGGATGTTTTTCCATTTTCATAAAGAATTTGACCGTACTATCTGATAAGGATGTCCACAAATGCATGTGGCAACTTCTTCACAGTAAGAGTGATGGAGCACTGGAACAGGTTGCCCAGAGAGGTTGTGGACAGTTCCCTTCCAACCTCTACAATTCTGTGATTCTGTGAATCAGAGCATGGTAAAGCACGAAGATGCTGGCAGTTTGCAACTGCTTATGACTGTTCTATATCTTAAATCACAAAATGACATATCTAATTCAATTTTCATCAGATAACGCTAGGAAATTTTAATAAGAAACCCCACAATTTATCAATAACTACTCAATAAGCATGCTCTCAGCAAGAATGGTAAAAAAAAGTAATTACTGTAAGGACTGTAATTACAGAAAAGACTATCATATTGCATTACATAACTCATATTTCAAGAGATCAACAGCCTAAGCTTAGGACCTGTAAAAACACTAATTTGACATGACAACGGTCAGTCCACAAAAATAACCCAAACTTTAGGCAAATTCTACACACGAAATCTTAGACTAACTATGAAAATGAGAAAAACTTCTAATTATCTCAAATATCACAGGTTTATTAAATCTTAAATGATTATGCATCACATGCTCCACTATTTATGGGATTGCATTTTACAGGGTAAGGAAATAAGTATTCCCTATTTCCGTTACATTCTTTTCATGGAACTGTTTCTGAGAGGAAGCATTGCAGCTTTCACACACATACAATGCACATTTTATGACAGTAATAGGTTGTGTAAGCTTAAAGCCAGATGGCTATACTCTGACAGATATGCACCAGTACTTCTGTGAAACAAGAAATCTGTGGAATAAAGTCTCTAAATTTAAATCATAGTTCGCCTCACAAGAAACAGTAAATCTCAGTAATAAAATATAAGCCTTTCTTTTCCACTTAGAAATTTCTCTTTGTATTAATGGCATCTTTGTTAAAATTTCTTTTGTCTAATTAATTTTACAGTGTTTTACTGTGGAGATATGTGACTTTTGGAGAAAGACTATGCTTATCAAACTCTGTTCAACACTATTCAAAAGCCCCAAGAGGAAGAGAATCCTGGATCTGATGACAATGCAACAGCATCCAGCAGATAGGCCTTTTGTCTGCTACAGCACCCTGAATATGCCCTACAGCTACTCCAACTCCTGCAACAGGTCCTGCAGTTGCTCAGTTTTTTTTTTGACAGAGCATGCCATTACTCTAACCCTTCTGAAGCACGCTGCAAGTGTCATAACCCTCACAACCAGCCCTGTTGTCACTCCAATCCCTGTGACAAACCCCACACTCTAAGAAAACCAACGAGTGGCAGTATCAGCCACCCTTGTATGTAAGACAAAAAATAAAATAAAATAAAAATAAAATAAAAATAAAAATAAAAATAAAAATAAAAATAAAAATAAAAATAAAATAAAAATAAAATAAAAATAAAATAAAAATAAAATAAAAATAAAATAAAAATAAAATAAAAATAAAATAAAAATAAAATAAAAATAAAATAAAAATAAAATAAAAATAAAATAAAAATAAAATAAAAATAAAATAAAAATAAAATAAAAATAAAATAAAAATAAAATAAAAATAATAAAATGTCTACAGATTTCAGAAAATATAGCAAAGAGAAGAGGCTGTAAGTTCAGAGAAGAAGGTGACGATAGCGCAGGACCATCACAAAGGCAGGAGAAGGAGAGACAGGAGTCATCCAACTCCTAACGTTGGTGAGCTAAAAGGCAAAATTGCACCTTCACTCACTTTTAGTGTAATATTTAATTTTTATGTCAATTACTGCTAGTTTTCTAAATTATCCCTTTCAAGCCATGATTTACAGAGATATAATGCTTTATAGCCTTTACCTGGGATACTCTGACTTTAACACAAAAAGTACTTGGATTCAGCACTGATTCTGTTTGTGAGTACTATTTTAAAGCTGAGGTCCAGAAGCCCTGCCGTCTTTCACGCTCAAACCAGGAGACATGCAACGTATTAGCAGAATGTTTGTTATCTGTTACAGGAAAGAGCACCTCTACTTGCACACACCCAGCAACACTTTTCCATGCAACTCTAAACAGTTTAGGAACTAGGCTCAATCATGCCTACTAACAACAGTTGTAGTTATGCACTAAAGAAAGCACTAAAGGATCATCAGAATAGTTCTTTGCTATGAAAGTATTACTTTTTACAAGTTAATTCTATAAATGTATTTCAAACCTCATGACATAATGTACAGTTGCTTTGAATATCAGAACAGTAAAGCCCATGATCTTTGCATTTTCAGCATAGCTGGGAATGAAATCCTGTGGCTTCGTTAGTGCACCCAAGAGTTGCATAGTGTGAAATTCCTCAGTTCAGTTCAAATAATTACTGCTTTGTTATTAGATAAAGTCATTCAATTAAGACATTAAAACCATGAGATCTCTCTGAACTGTACAGGAAATTAATGCTCTGCTCCCCACCAAGTTTGCTCATTTGAGATTCTCTCCAAAGTCAATCTGCAGATAATAAAAAAATGAATAAATGTGTACTTGCAGAAGTACTGGATCGTTATGAGAATGCACGAGAATGTACATTGACATCACTACGGATACAATAGTTCATATTCAATTTTTTAAACCACATGGAGCAATGTAACTAAGTCTATTTAGACAGTATCTTTAAAAGGTTTCAATGTGTTAGAGAGAGAGCGTGAACAATGTGCTGCTGTTTTTTTGTTTGTTTTTTGTTTTTGTTCTCCCCTCATCACCCCTCATCATTGGCACTACAACCAATCATTATAAATCCTAATGAAGTAACAGCTTATCGTCCAGGAAACAGATCCTTTTTCAGCTCTTCCATTAGCTCCTCTGACCAAACAATTTTACTCATTATCATTTCTCACAGCAAAAGGAGCAACAGAAATCCAAAAGACAATGGGTTCCAGGTTCCTTTGCTGTTGAAAGAGAAGCAGGTCAGCAAACAAAAGGATTAAATAAATTCTGCTACTGTAAAGCAATTGGAAGGGGTAGGTATTCACTGCTACGGATCCCAAGATAATTGTGACAGGAAGACAACAGTTTAAGATTTTTGGAGTCTCTAGGCACCACAGAAAAAGTCATCTGCAAAAGAATTTCCTTTAAAAAAAAAAAGGATAAAGAAAAATGCACATACATCAAACTCATCAGTGTTACTGATTTCTGACTGTCCCACTTCGCCCTACTTTACCAGAAAGATTTGATGCAGTGAAGTCAGAAACAAAAAGCATAACAACCTTGAAGGGGTTTACTTTGTTATAAGGGGAGGAATGAAGTACACATGGTGAATCAGACACTAATTCTCTACAACAAACTTCTTTGAATTTTCTGTTTCTCAGTATGGTGCAGAAGCACAACCAGTAGATATCCTGAACATGAACAAACAAAATCCTTCTTTCTACAACCACGGAACGATAGATATTATAGAGATACCTTGCATTTAAAAATGAGTAAAAACAAAAGTAAAATGATTATGAAACTACTGACCAACAGAAATACCACTTCAAATATTTTATATGCACCATACAGATGAAACTGTTCAGTACGTTCAATACACATGATACTGCTATATCAAACAGCTTTCTATAAAAGACACACAGCGTAGGTGGAAAACTTACCAGAAATTCCCTACTTTCGTTTCACAACATATCTTAAAGACTACAATTTCTTTGAAATATGAGTCATGTAGGTATAGAAATATTTTAATATTCAATAAATCTATTATGATTTTGTAAGTGAAAGATGAAGTATAAAAAGAATCATTAGGTAGCAAGGCTAAATGAGTATGTTTGCTTCCAGTTTATTTTTAAAAAGATTTTTATCCATATTTCATTAGTCTAACTTGGATGGAAGCCACAAAAGCAGTTACTCGATACTTCCCTTAAAAAAAAACCATAAATAAATAAATGTGTGTGTTTTATAATTCATAAAAATCTCCCTGTAATTACAGGATGGGAATTTGGGGAAACAACATAAACTCAGCACTCTCATACCTTAAGCTTTTTTAAATTCTTCAAACATATTCCAGACATTGTTTCCATCTTTTAAAACATTAGATTGCCATTATCATAGTGCAACAATTTAAAATGTGATAAAGAAAAATTCTGCAGTTTGCACCAGCTCAATGATAGATGCGGTGTTAACAGGAGTGATGTGCTTCGTAATTAGGTATCATGAAAAGGTGTTACTGTTCTATCTGTGACTTGATCTTCACTTGCTAATGAAGTGCTATAAAGAATGTAAGAACTTGAGGCAGCACATTCCACCTGAGCAGTCAGGGGATAAGATGCAGTAGCAGAAAGGAAGACCCTAAAACTAGGTCTCCAGTTTTGTTCTAGAGAGGGCACACATCTTCCCTGGCCTTCCTTTTATCACTGATATACCTGTACAATTTATTCTTGTTCCCCTTTATGTTTGGCTAGATTCAGCTCCTATCTGGGTTTTAGCTTTCCTAACCTGATCCCTGGCTACTCAGACAACATCTTTGTAGTCCTCTCACAATTAACCTGTTCCTGCTTCCAATCCCTATAGACTTGCACTTCAATAAGTCCAGGAGCTCCTTGTTGATCCATGGAGGCCTCCTGGCATTCTTGCCTGCCTTCCTTTCAGGATGCACTGCTTCAGGGCTTGAAGGAGATGGTCCTTGAACACTGACCAGCTTTCTTGGGCCCCTCTTCCTTCCATGGCTTTATTCCATGTCACCCAAGCAGTTTCCTGAAGAGTTCTAAGTCCACTCTCCTGAAGTGCAGAGTAGCAAGTTTGCTGTGCACCTTCTTTGATGCCCTAAGGATCTTGAACTCCACCATTTCGTGATCACTGCAGCCAAGGCTGCCCTTGAGCCTCACATTACACACCAGCCCATCCTCATTGCTGAGGACCAGCACAGCACCTTCTCTCATGGGCTGCTGTACCACTTGGAAGAGAAAGTTATCATCAGTTCACTCCAGGAATCTCTTCAGTTTCTAGTGCACTGCTGTGTTGTCCCTCCAGCAGATAACAGGGTGAGTGAATTCCCCCACGAGGACTGCATTTTGTGAACGTGAAGCTGCTCCTATCTGTTTATAGAGATTCTCATCCACTCGGTCTTCCTGGAATGTGGCCTGTAGCAGACCCTCACTACTACACCTCCTTCCCCTGCCTTCCCCCCTAACCCTCACCCATAAGCCCTCTGTCAGCTCATCATCTATCCCCAGGGCAACACCTTCTCCCCTGCCTGTCTTTCTTAAAGAGTTTGTACCCATCTATTCCCGCATTCCAGGTATGAGAGCCATCCCACCAGGTCTCAGTGATACCACTGACATCATAGCCCTGTGGACACTCACGTGCCTGCAACTCTACTTGCTTATTCCCCATGTATTCATGTACAGGCATTTGAGTTGGGCTTCCACTGGGGCTGATTTACCAAATGGAGTTCCCTTATCCTGAACCTTTGGTACTGTCTTACTGGCCTGTGATCCAACTCCAGGCCCAGGGCATCCATTACCATTGATCGCCACAAAGGAGAGTGGTTTGAGGATCTCCTCCTCTGGCAACTCTAGATTAAAGCCCTCCTGATTAAATTAGAAAGCTTGTTGCAGAAGACAGTCTTCCCCTTCTCTCCTTCATCCTCCCTCAGAAGACCAGATTTCTCAGAGCTAAAAGTTCTACTTACGACATAACTCTCTTAACAATTTATTAAAGATAGCTGTAGGAAGATAATGTCTCAGCAGCAAATTATTATTTTCAGAAAAACTGGTGCAGATCTTTAAGTTACAAGCAAGTACATACTCACTAACACTAGCTTAACAAAGAAGAAAACCCAGTAAGTTCTACTATATTGGTGGCCCATCTGACACAGCTGTCAAAGATTTGTAAATAAAAATAGTGCATGAATAGTAAAACTACCAGTGCAAACAAATTCATGTCCGTAGAGGCTAATAAGCAAAAAAAAAAAAAAAAAAGACTCACGTTAATTAGGAGAGAAAAACCAACACTCCATATTAAGATCCAGCAGCTGCAAACCTGCTGCCTTTGTTGGCAGTGTGCTTTAGAATAGCAGTAATTTAGAAGCTAGAAAGTATTTTATAATAAGGAAATAAACTCTTACTGTATCTCTGGGGAGTCATTGCCATCACCAGAGAAGAGAAAGTTACGGACTGGATTTACAAGACAGACGTTCTTACTGTATAGATCATAAAACTAATTGAGAATAGCACAGAAATAAATACAATGAAACTCATTGCTTTCATCTCATGGGGAACAAAGTATACAAAAATAGCATCTTTAGGCTATAAAACATGCTTAAACTGCACAAACCAATGGACCCAAGAAAATAAGAACAACAGAAAATAAAAAGTCACTGATAAGCAAACCAAAGCGCTACTCAAATGCCTGCGTAATTTCTGTGTTTCTCTGCTTGAAGTATTCTACCTGACAAATTCCAGAAGAAAGAAATGAAGAGAAAAGGCAGTAGAAAAATAGAGAGACTACTAATTGTTAAAAAAAAGCATTTTCACTTTCACTCAGTGAATACTGAATTTCCTTCGGTATGAAGTAATAAAATTTACATTATCATCCTTACAAGAAAGAAGGACAACATCATAAGAAATGTGCACTTCACTGTCTTTTAAGTTACAAGTATGTTGTCCTTAAGCTTACCAGTTCCACAGAAGCATCTCTGAAACTTAGTTTTCCTTTACATGCACATCTATTTCAATTTAATGCTTTTAAAAGACTAGTATAACATTAAAAAAAAAGTTATATATAGGCAAAATAAAGCTCTTACAGGCCATCCCTACGATAAAACACAATAATCAAAATAGAGACACATTGAGCTTATCCTCATTCATAATCTGAACAAAATAAACACTTTTAAAATATAATTTCATATCACTTAACCTCACCTGCTTTGCTTAACTAAACCTATTAAGTATATCCCGGAGATAGTTAATGATCTTCCAGAATTCCAATAGAAGCAGAAAGTCAAGGACAAAACAGATTGACCCACATCACCAACCTTATTAAGTTCACAATGCTGACATTTCTCTAGTTTACTCAGAATCACAGCCCACCTAGTTACTTTAAGATTGTTGTTTAAGAATTAAAACAATTTGACCTGTTAACTCCCAAAGGAGCAGATGATGTATTTACGATCAATAAAATGTAAATCTTAAAATATATCCTGTAAGTTATTCGTATCAGAGAAAAAGTTAATGGGGAAGTTAAAGCTTTTTATGAAGATCCCTGAAACATATAACAGTCAATTTTCATTTCTCAAATGCCTAAGCAGAATTTTGTGCTCATAGGTTCAACATGTTGAAACGTCATGCTAAAAAGAGCAGGAGGAAACAGTGCAAAACAGTATTTCTGCCTGTCACGGGCATCACAAAAGAACACAGATAGATAGACATAACGCAAGTCTTTTACAAAGACAAAAACTGAAAAAAATATTTCCCCCTCCCCACAAAAAAATCTTGTCAACTAAATCTGAGATCCACTGCTACAAAAGCAACTCATAATTAGAATCATTAACTTGCACCACTTTTTAAATTAGAAAAGAAATATATTTTACATCCTTAGAGATATTCTATCAAATTCTATATAGGAGAATCTACCTAAAGAACCAATCACCAGATAAGAAATTTTAATCTATCTCAATGTTCTAAGTGGAATTCATTGAATATCATTGTCTTCTCTTTCTCCACCTTTAAGAATGCAAATTATTCTTTCTATAGCGGAAAGTTTTATTATTAAAAGACAATGTAATATATCTTACATGTGAACAGAGTGCAGAAAGCCAAGAACAGCCTTTACAGAAGCTTTTTTTCTACTCCTCATCCAAGAGTGATTCAGTTCTGGATACCACGTGCTTCAGCCTTGGCCTGACAAACTGTATTTCTCTGACGTGAAATCTGCTGTCTTGGATGGCCATAGATGAAAGGTGCAGTTGCTGATGTGCTTGGGCTCTGTAACTGCTGAACTGACAAAGACTGCAAAAGTGGCAGTCCAATAAGGCCTCAGTTGTGCGTGGTGTGTAAGTGCTGAAGGATATCTAAATTAGCAGCACTGCTGAAGCAGTGCCTACCTTGGGCTGCTCTGGAAAGTCTGCGTTAACTGTTAGGTAATGGACTCTGAGTCTGAGGTAAAATCATCTGTGCTATCAGTAAAACTGAACCTGCAGCAAACCTGGATTAAGTCAAAGTATACGAATAAGGAAATCATTATATGTTAGGAGAATTAACCCATATATAGCGATAGCAAATATTTTAATTTGTAAGCAAATTACGTCAGAAGTTGTATCAGAAATCAATACAATGCAATTTTTAGAATCAAAGGAAAAGTAATCAAGTTACAATAAAGACAACTGAAGAGGAATGAGCACGGAACTAAAATAGCGTCACACCCAATTAATGTCCCCTGGTAGCAAATCCATTTATTTTGCTGCAGAAACCCATCAGGATGCACGTAGACAGAGCACTGAGGACATTAATTATATGCAGCAATATTATGTAAATAATATACTCATTTATGTTACTGCACAACAAAATTCCATTAGTAATTCAATTTGGAACTTTGATCCAAGCCTGTTAGAAAAATCTTCAGCAAATTATGGCACGTATCTTCAGTAAAAGTTTACAGAATACCACAAAACTAACTCAAAGAGTTAATGTAACCTCAGCATTACAGGCTGTCTTCCTAACATTTAGTAGTCTCCTGATAACAACCATTTCATCATTGCATTTGAAAAGAATAACCTCTGTGAAATCCTGTAGCTGTTTTTAGTTTCACATACTTGCATCTTCTGTATCAGTTGAGGACCAAAAAAATATATGTTCCTATATTGCTTTACTTTTGCATTGTTTTCATGAATACAATTTTTTTTTTTAAATAATACCATATATCGGGAAGGTGACATTCAACTTCTTATCAGTTTCTGTTCTGCCTTTCACTCACACAGGAAGTATTTTTTATTCCTGATCTGCAGCTACAGGGTTGTTCTGGTATTCCAATAGCTGGTTAGTGATAAACAGGCATACTCGCTCCCACCTCATCTCCCATATATTAATGAACTATTTGGTGGTCCTCAAACGATGAGATTGATACTGTATAATTTTCACTGTGTATATCATGCACCACTACATTAAACATCATTTATGATTCTGGATTTCACAAAAGATATTATTACCTCTCATTGCAGAAGTACTACTGAATTTTCCCAAGAAGAAATGAGTCTTGTAACTCTTCATTTGCCTTTCTGAAGCATCAATTCAGAGTATGGAAATAAAACAGGCAGATTTAAATATAAACAGTCCATTCAGCATAGCTTACGGTATAGAAGCCTGTACTGATCCATTACAGAATCTCTGAGTGCAAAACTGAAAAGTAAATTTTAATATTCTCAGTCGATGAAGTTTGCTCAACAATTTAAGACTGCAAAGAATCTTACTTAAATGCATAGTTATACAAACAAAGGAAACAGAATTTACACTGCCTTCCCTTGTCCAAATGGTTGGTACAGATATCATCAATTAAAAATAATGAAAAAACAAGCAAACAAAACAAACACAAAAAGAAACAAACAAAAAGAAAGAAAAAAACCAAAACAGGCAGTAACATTTGCTGATCTGAAACTACACTCAAAGATACTTGTCCCAGAAGATTTTATCACATCTCCTACACGTGGCGTTACGTAAGGTTAAGAACCAGATTTCTTTCACTTGAAACATTTTGATAAATAGAATGAATACAACTCACTATTTTGATTTCCATCAGGACTCCAAATTGTGGATATATTTGATAAAGTTATGTGACTAATTAAAATTAAGACACACAATGTAAATGCAAGGAGAATAGACTACCGTATTGTGAATTACCAAGCATAAGTTTTTATCTGTACTTCAGGTTGCAATAAGTTTGCCTTTTTGAGTTAAAGCAGACCTTCAGGCTTTTCAAAAGTTTTTTTATTTGATCTTCTATTATCATGCATGCCTTTTTGGAAAACATTAGAGCAAATTCCTTTGTGAAAATTTTCCCTAACTTACTTCCTTTCATGTATGCAATATAATGGAAATAAAATTTTACAATTAAAGTGCATCCACTTGCACAACAGATTTGAACAGTTTATCAGATAAGAATTATTTAAAAAATAAAATGGTTCATGTTCTATGCTCTACAACTTCAACAGTGTTGAACTATGTTGTGAATATTGCCTTACCTCTAAAACAGCGCAGAAAAGTGTACTTTTTGAACACCATTATCTGTGTACATCCAAAGTATCTCCTAAATATAAATATACATCTGGACTGATAACGGCGTTTCTTAATAAATTCTATCAGTGCACTACACAAGGTGCCCCTATTTGGGTGAATAACCCAAAAGAATAGCATCCACAGAAAATAATGGAGGTGGATGGTATATTCTGTACAGCTTATCTGGATGGTATACAGACAACCAGTAAATAAAGAAAGGCTAACCTGTTGCTGATGGTCGAGGCTCACCCAGGACTCCATGGGGGAGGGATCTCCAACAAGAGATCCTTCCCCACTGGTGGTCAGCCCTTAAATGGGGTCTGGGAGAGGTGGCGCCAGACTCCACTCCTTCCTGTCACACAGGTGAAATGCCTACACCTGTGCTCCCATGGCTGACTCAGTGCTGGCCTCAGGTGATTTATCAGCAGTTCAGGCTGTGATTCAACAGTCCCTGTACATTCCCTAAGAAGCTTCAGCTTTGCCAAAACAGCAAGTTCAGTGAAGGAAATGTATGGAATCCAACACATAAAATGCACATAAATACAACAAGTGGCTGCATGGCACTGAGTTGTCAGCACACTCATTAATCTGCTCCAAGGGTGAAGTCTATGCACCTCATCCAAAACAGTCTATTAAAAGTTGCATTGTCAGTAACAATACTGCATCGTATTTGAGAAAGTCCAATCACAAGTCTGTTAAAAATTACACGGGGCAGGATACTGCCAAAGCTTTCTGCAGAGAGGTGACTGGCTTGATGAGTGATGAGGGGAGAGCAGAGGATGTCATTTATCTCAAATTTAGTAAAGCTTCTGACATTGTCTCCCATAACATCATAGAGAAGCTGACAAAGCAAATTATAGGCTAGGTAAGTGGACAGTGATATGGACTGACAGCTGGATAAACACCCAAGCTCTGAGGGTAATCAATGGCACAAAGTCTATAGTAGAAGAGGCAAGTCACTTTGTGATGTATCACAGAGGCCAACAGTAGGGCCACAACTGTTTGATCTCTTCCTCACAAGCTGGATAATGGGACAGAACTAAGCAGGTCTGTGATGATTGTCCAAGGAGGAATAACCCCATGCACTACTTCACAGTGGGAGCTAATGTGTTGGAAAGCAGCTTTGCAGAGAATGTCTTCTGGTGTCCCAGTGGACAATAAACTGACCATGAGCCAACGGTCTAACTGCCAGGAAGGCTGATGGCACCCTGTGCTGTGTTACAAGTATTATCAGCACACCAAGGGAAAGTGATCCTGCCCCTGTACTCAGCACTAGTGAGGCCACACCTAGAGTGCTGGGTCCAGTTCTGGGCTCCCTAGTATATTTGAAGATATAGACCAGTGGGTTGAGTGTAAGTCCACAGTGATGTTTAAAGAAATCAGAGTATCGTTCACCTAAGGAGTGACTGAGAGAGCTGGGATGTTCAGCCTGGAGAAGAGAAGGGTTCTTGGAGGATTTTATCCATGTCTATAAATATCTGTGATGCCAGACAAAAGACATTGGACACAAATTAAAATACATGAAATTCAAACAGAACACAAAAAACACATTCCTACTGTGAGTGTAGACAAACACCAGAAAAGTTGCCCAGAGAGCCTGTGGACTGTCTAGCTGTGGAGATGCACTACACCTGTCTGGCTGCAGCCCTGGACAATCTCATCTAGTTGACACTGAGCAGGAAAACTAGACAAGCCAATTTCAGAAGGTCCCTCCCTTTCAACTTCAAACATTCTGTAACTCTATTAATGACGCTGGAAATAATGAATGAGGGATGAGATCAGTTCTGCATTTAATGCTTGCTGCAAAAAGGAAGCGTGTGGGAATCTGGCCCATTGGCATCGCAGACCCTTTGCAAATTTAAGCAAATGTGTCTCCTTGTGGTTGCTGTACAGATTTCTGTGACATGTTACTGACCTTTTGCAATCTGTTTCTGGAAGGAAACGAATCGTGATATCAAAGGCTCATGAAACAATAACAGTATGGCTGATTCTTGGTTATTTCAATGGTATGCTGTCAACAGCAGGGTTTATGAGTCTGATGAATGTGCATTCATGCAGAATAGGGAAAAGGCCACATTTGCATCGAAATTCAATTTTTAATTGTCCTTATTCTTTATTGATGCTTGGTGAATTGGATCTATAAAGAATCATTTTTAAGCAGAATGAAACTTGACAAATAATGTAGCTGTGTAAACAATTTCAGTAATTATGGCAGCAATTATTCTCTGTTCTTTCTCTTGGTAGCTTTAAAAAGAGAAGAAAAAAAGTGAGAAGAGACCATCTTTAGAAACCCTGTGGAGATTACAGCTCCATGAAAGTTAGAGAAGCCAGATATTAAAATGTGAGACATAGGTTTAGCATAGTAAGGTAAATATTGTCCATACCTTTAATTTTTAAAAAGAAAAGCCTTTCTTGCTTTGAGAAATCAGTAGACTAAATTTAGTTAAACATGTTGGAAGAAAGACACCCACACAGAAAATTTAAACAAGAGCATATGAAGTTGTGCACTCAAAAAATACTATATGCCACCCAGTAATTTATACAACTGTAAGAAATTGTACTGGATTATTTTTTCTTCAGACTTGTTAGAAAAATCAATAATTGCTTTGGATGATGAGGGCACAACAGCAGCCAGAAACTAACTCATCAGATTAGTTTCGCTTTCTTCTGCAGATGTCTGGTTATAAGGTACATCTTTTATTCGGTGCAGGAGGAGAGGAAGCTTGTTCTAGTGGCACTGGCACTGCTGAGAGTACATTCCTTAAAAAGCACACGTATACTGTATACACTACACAACAGAGATCTGATTATAATATTTCATCAACACGACAATCATCCCATACCTAGAGTGTAGTGCTCTGTTGGAGCAGTTATTACCTGCCAGTCTCTCATTTGTCACTCTAAGAAAGCCCAGTGGGATTACTGGTACTCACTAACTCTGAGCAGCAGAGACCTGAGCATGTCTCTGAGTTCCATCCTAGAAAAGAAAGCCTTGATGCTATTTAAAGAGATGAAATAGCAACCTTTTGCTTAAGAAATTTAAAGTATCACACAGAAAGCACATGGAAAAATGCAGAAAATAAAATGATGAAATGAACCTTGCAAGAAGAAAAAAAGTCTATATAATCAGAACCAAAAAAATAATAGCATTAACAGATGAACAACGGAAGAAGCATAACTACAAAAGAAAATGTTAATACCCTAGAGAGTAAGTTATCAATGAGAAGATACAATACTTCAAAATTCTTGTCTTCCAGCTTTGTTTTTTGGAAGCTCGTACTCAGGAAATGCAGAGGAAAGGGAGAGATTCTACTTCTCTTTTGTTTAAGAATATTCAGAAAGCAGAGAGACAATGGTACACCTTACCTGGCAGATCAAACCTGAATGGTCCATCAAGGCATAAAAGAAAAATAAGAAAGTTTTTCCTAGCTGATTTTCTACCGCTCATAGTACATAGCATTGCCAAAAAATATTGTGTAAGGTACACAACCCTCTGTCCTTAGACAGCTTGAAGTCTTTTGTCCAGGAGGTCACACTACATTGACAACCTATGGTAAGTGAAGCAGGAGTTGCATTTACTCTGGTGAGTGACAACACTGGCAAAGTTTTGCCCTTTAATCTATTCTCAAGGCACAGAAGTAAGCAAACTAAGCAAAAGGGCAAGGAAAATAACTAGTAGCAGGGTTTGACAGATGCAGCTCTAAAAGCACAGACAGTCAGAGAAAGTGCCACGTAATCACGCTTAATATAAAGCTCTGCCATTTACGGATAAGACAAAAAGGCAATGAGGATAGTCAGGATAATAGTGCACCTTGTCTAACTAATCAAGCAATCATCACAAGTAGAGCAAAGGCAGGTAGTTCACAAGCATCCTAGCACAGGTTGTATTTTAGAAGAGATTTACAAGTTGAGCAGCTATAGACTCAGTGGCAATCTGTCTGCACAGCAGATCCTCACAGAATGCAATTATTTAGCTCCTAGCAAAACACATCAAATCTACTGCTTAGTAAACATGTAACTAACTCATCAAGAACCAAAAGACTCCTAATATTTAGTGTCAGGCAGCTGACAAATCCATCGTCTCTGTATCCACTCTGGGGACTCCTTTTTTCCTTTCTCTAAAACCTAGAGAAGGCAGCCTTGCTTTCATTGAGGCCCAACAGCCTCCTCTGGGGAGGTCCTGAGGCTGCCCCTGGACATCAGCCCCCAGAAACTGAAGCAAACCCTACAGTTGCCACCTTCATCCATAGTACACAGTCACACCACTCTGCACATGCAGATCACAGAACAGTTTACTTTTATATGTCAATATTATTATTAATGACTTGTCTGGATTAGCAGTGAAGATGCATTTAATTAGGCCATACAAGTATGGACTACTGTGTGAGTAAAATGTAATTAATCTCTTTAAACCTTGGAGAGCTGATGTATAGGGTAGTAAAATAGCAGACAATAAAATTTAATGAAGCACAGTCAAATGCATGAGAATGCTAATATTATCAGAGGATGACAAATAGTTTGTAATATTATGAACATGAGTCTAGTTCATATGATTTTGAATTTTTTAATACTGATCAGAAACTTAATCCTAGCTAATCAATCCTAAAATAAATAAATAACTGGATCTTCTTTTAGGGGATAATTTATTCATGCTCATATTTTATTTCTCACAATTTCTTTACATTTGTCCTGCTAGCTGTGATGCCTTATCCTTCCCCTCCAACTTCTGCAACATACTTTCTGTTAGCTAATTTGAAGACATGATGAACACAATTGTCTGCCTCCAATTCTCTCTGAAAAGTGCTTTCTTTCACTGATTACTTGGGAATACCTTGATGATGATGCATCAGTTTACAAATCAAGACAGCATTCCTTGTATCACTTAAAAAATAGACTTCTACCATGATTTCTCTGTCAATCACACATATTCACTGTAATTTATCTGTGGATACTTAAATGGGTAAAATATTAACAAAAACAGTACTACAAACACAGAAAGGCAGACAGAAGCCAAAATCTAATATTAAAGACTTCCCTTGATTTTTGAGGTATCTACACGTCATTTATACATTAGAATCTCAGAAGCAAAGTATTGAGGTAACACTGCATCAGGTACTATTCTTATTAGTGAATTAGCTATTAAAGCTAAAATCAATAGAAAAGATTACTCAGAGAAAGAATGTGGTATGTATTTTTTCTAGATAGCTGAATTAAAGGATTAACTAACAATAAGTGTTGATGGGCTTCCATTTCTAAAATTAAAGATTAAGAATGAAACATTTTGCGCTAGCTTTTGATAGTATATTTTTTAATCTGAAGAAATTGTGGGAAAGATGATGGATGCAAAATTTTTCTTTAAAGGAAGCAGAAAACAGGAATTATGAGGAGCAACTGAAGAAACTGAGGCTGTTTAGTCTGGAAAAGAGGGGGCTCAGGAGAGATCCTAACAGTCTCTACAATTACCTGAAAGGAGGTGGGTATCTGTAACTTTACTCAGATGGCAAGTGATGTAACACATCAAAACGTACCAGAAAAGGTTAATATTGGATATCTGGAGGAATTTCTTCACAGAGTGAGTGATCAAGAATAGGAATGTGATGCCTAAGGATCCAGGTGAGTCTCTGTCCCTTGAGATATTTAACAGACTTGTGGACACTACACTATGGGTTAAGGTTTAGTGATGATTCTTGGTAAGTCAGGTTGATGGTTGGACCTGGTGATCGTGAGGGTATTTTTCAAATTAGATGATACAATGATTTGAGATGTTAGCAAGATTCTGTCAAGCACTGTAACCAGATCGTGACAATAACTTGTGTCATTTAACACTATTGTTGCCATAAGGATAGTATTCAGTACCTAAACTATTTAACATAATCACTTTTGATGTGCTTTAAGGTTACCAGGAGATCGTGATCTGGAGAAGGATGCGACTAGACATGGAACAATTCCAGAAAGCGTCAGAAATATCTGACTATCTCTCAAAAGACAAGAAGTTTAGTGCCTACATTAAGTGCCTGATTTCTGTTCTAGAGAATTTATCATGTTCAACAGTGGCAGTAACAACTAAAATTGAGACAACACCACCTGTGAACAAAAATAACAAGGAGAACAAGATTCCTTGCAGAGGTGAATGTAAGAGAGTAATTTGTCTTTTGGTTGTCCTATACAATCAGTGTGAGAGCTCTCTAGTAAACGAAATCTACAGAAATAGAGAAAAAAATTAAATACTGAACAAATTAAGTCTCTCTAACAATTTCTTCAAAAATGAAGTTATCATATATATTCTAAATTCTAAAAGTGTACAATTAAACACAAGTTGTGTATCTCACATAATAATTACATATTGCATAAATACATACCTGTATTATATATTCATTAATTTAAAATAGAATAGCTCACTTTGACCACAGTCCATTGATATACTCATGCACACAGAAAGTAATTTCACAGGATAACACAGAATCATAGAAAGGCTTCGTTTGCAGGTGACCTCAAAGATCATCTAGTTTCAACCCTCCTGACCAGGTCAGAGTTGCTACCCACTAGATCAGGCTTCCCAGGAACCCATCAAGCCTGGCCTTGAGTACTACCAGGAATGGGGCACCCAAAACTTCTCCAGGCAGTGCATGCCACTCTCTTGAGTGAAGAATTTCCTCCTAACATCTAAACTTTCCCTCTTTCAGTTTAAATTAATTCCCCCAGAATAGAGGGGACCAATCACTTCCCTCCATCTACTGCCATACACTCTTATGATGGAACCCAAGGTACCATTGGGCCTTCCAGACTTGAAGAGTACATAACTGATTCACGTCCAGCTTTTCACCTATCAGGACCTTCAAGTCATTCTCAACAGGGCTACTCTCAAGGAGCTCATCTCTCAGTTCATACTCTATCTAGGACTGCCCAGACTGAAGTGTAACACCTTGCACTTGGCCTTACTGAATCTCATTACACTCTCATAGGACCACTTTTCAAGCCTGTCCAGGTCTCCCTGGATGATGACATCCCTTCCTTCTACTATATTGACTATACCACCCAGCTTAGCATCATCAGCAAACTTGCTGAGGGTACACTCAATCCCAGTCTAAGCTCTTGATAAAGATGTTGAAAAGCACCACTCCCAAGACAAAGTGATGTCTGAGGAGACACCACTTTTGACTGGCCTGGATGAAGAACCCTTGACCACAACACTCTTGCCACAAACATTCAGTTCTTTATCTGCTAAACAGTCCACTCTCCAAATCCATACTTTTTCAATTTAGAGATAAGGATATGGTGCAGGACCACAAAGGCCTTACACAAGTCCAGGTACATGAAATCAGTTGCCCTTCTTCTGTCCCCTGATGCCATCAGTGCATCAGAGAAGGCCAGCAGAGTGGTCAGGCGTGATCTGCCTTTGGTGAAGCCACATAGGCTCTCTCAAATTACTTCCTTATCTTGTATGTGCCTTAGAATCTCTTCCAATAAGATCTGTCTCATGGTCTTCCCAGCCACAGATGTGGGGTTCCCTGGTCTTTAATTCCCCAGGTCTTCCTTTCTCCTTTACTTGACTGCTGTTTCCTTTTCTTTCCAGGTACTAGAGATTTCACCTGACAGCAACAAGTTTTCAAAGAGGACAGAACACCTTGGCAATTACATCAGCCAGCTCCATCAGGACCCTGGGATGCATATCATCTAGCCCTATAGACTTGTATACATTCATCATCATGAGGTGGTCTCAGACTTGCTTATAGTCCCAGACCTTCGGAAATTCAGGGACATAAGAGAATTGAGAAGTTTGGCTTTCCTGATCTCATCCCTGCACATCCTGACAGCATCCTCATATTCCTCTCAGATGGCACACAGAGCTGCAAATCTTTCCACTTGGAAACAGCAACTTAGGACCACCACTGAAAGTTAATGCATCAGTCTTAAGTGTTGAAAAGTTGCTCTGTGGTAACATTATGGATATGATACTACACTATTGATATGGAAAAGCCTCAGTGTAAAAATTCTTTTTTAAATCCTTCTATTCTACACAGCACTTCAGAAGCCAAAGGAACTTCAGAGAAGTTTATTGTACCAACTGTCAAAGTTTTAATATGAAGATTATAAAGCTTTTGAAAGAGAAGGCAGAAAGGAATTGTTGTAATGAGGTATTTTTCAGCAACTGGCATAAAAAAAGCAGCAACCTTTTCCCATAGCTTTGAATGTTAGCTTCTTCATAACGTTGATTATTAGCTTCTTCATAGTTTTGATTTCTGTAGTCTACAAAAAACTTCATCAAGTCACAAAAGCCTAAGCAACCCATCAAAATGGTTATATTTTTTTCAGTTCAGAAAAAGTAGCAATCTTCCAGATAAATTAGCTCTTGTCTTCCTTCCTCAGAGAACAAGGTACTTGGCTTGCTTGCTTGTTTTCAAACTAATTTATTACTGAAACTACTGATCCACATTCTAAAGCAAACTTTAAAAAGTACTACACTGTAAAAGTGGAACATAATACATAATAGAAACACAAGATATAGTGCTAACCAAGTTGTAGTAAATGTATCTCTTTGTGTTAGCTTACAGTTTTAGTGATAGGAACTAATCAGAGAAACGAATCTTAAGACAATGCTCAAAAAATGTACAAAATGAATTTCCTGACACAAGAATGAGGGCAAGTAAATCTATCACAAATAAAAAGGCTGCAGGGGACTGCAGAAGAGTAGAAGAGCCCCAGAAGAAGGCTGGAGAGATGGCTGAAAGAATCAGCCTTTGCTTATATCTCCATGCAGGTACTCTTTACTCTCAAAACTACCAAGCTGTAAGCCTGACACAGTCATATTTTCTTACTTGTTTTTTCCCCCATCACCTGGAATCTCTGACAATATGTTGTTCTAAGGACTTTACATCTGCAATGAGCTGATTAGACAATAACTTTATATTGTATCAAATTTTATGAAGCAACTCCTAGCACAAGAGAGCAAATTAAGTCAGGACTGAAATTGCAGTTTTTCCTAACATATGATATGTAAACAGTTACTTATGAGTAGTAACTATGAGAGTAACTGTATATTGTCAATCCGATATAAACAGACTTCCTTCATTGTCAAGATATAATTGGAAATAACATTGTATATAAGATAAGCAAAACTACTTGCAATAACTTCTCCAGTGAGTTTATTACTCTATTATATTAGTGGTGTTAGTTGCCCACATTTTGAAGACACTCTATTCAGATTAACAGGATTAACTCCTAGTAAAAACACAGATCTAATATTACTGAAGCAAGTGGAAATATCTAGGATTGGTAGGGATTTAGTATTACTAATAAACAGGCAATACTGATTTATTACAGCTAAATACAATGTTTTTGCTTGTTTTATGCAATATAATTAGAACAGCAAATTAGGTATCTTAAAATGTTTCACTAAAATCTAGTGGTGATAAATAATTATTTCCCCTTACTAAGGCAGTGGAACCCCACCTCCACTCATTGCCATAAAGATCTCAGTATTCCTAGGGCTGTACTCAGGCAACTGCATACAGCATATAAGTGTTCCTATAATAATTAACTTTCCTAATGAGTATTTATTTTTCTTGTATTTTCCATGTTAACATATTTATTTGTGCTCATGAATATTATGGTATCAAACACGACAGATTAATGTGAGCTTAGACATAAGCAAATATTCCTAACTCAGTGCAATTTTCACAGTAACAAATTAAGAATCTGCTCTGTGCATACAAGAACTAACAGGCAATTGTTATATTTTCCTTCAGAGCACATAATCAAGATGGACTATTTTGATAAATCTGATTCAATTATTCAATCTTTTGAGGATTTTGCTGTAAAAATAGCAGTCAAAAGGTGACTTCCACAAATCTCTCCAGACTTGCCCACACACACTTGACAAATGCCAATACTTTGCATAGGAAGAATTAGAACAAATCTTTTTCTCTATTGTATATTATTCTGTTTTCATAAAAACATCTGTTGCTGCCCGCTATGAAATGAAGCAGAGCAGGCATATCATTTTAGAAGTTCTTTAACAATGCACAGACTAATATAGAGGATTTGATGTTCCATCATTCTTGTTGCCTTTGGATAACTCAGCAACAGATGTTCCCAGGAAACTGTAATTAAGCACACTCATTTTTCAAAAGCTGAGAACATAGTTGTTATATTTGGGGACATTTGTTCCATTGTCAAATTCATACTATGTCACATCTGGAATTTATTGTTTTTAAATATTTTTTCTTTAAACTTTTATTAAGCTGTCATTAACTGGTTCAGGATCTTAAATACTGAAGTGGTGTTGATTCAGGACCATATACCTACATTACAACATTACAAGGCATATTTCCCCAGTCTCCAGCAAAAACTGTATTTTCACATTGTAGCTAATACTTGTTAAGTACTTCAAAAGATTCATTTGTTCCTTCTGATTCAATATTTTCCTGGGATTACCAGCAGTAACTGACCTTGAAGGGAGCTTTCAACATGTTTTTCTTCCTTCAGAAAATTTCCAGCTACTTAAATGTATCTAAATATACGAAGTCCAGGTTCAATTGTGGCTGGAAGATCATTGGCAGCTCAGAGAGCAACTGCTGCTATTAGACCCTTCCAGCCAAGGCTGAGTATCTGCAGTTCCTTTGGTTATCAGCTTTGTCTTTGACAAATTTAGGTGAAAAAAACAAACACTGCCCATTTCACAAGAAATTCACATTGAATGAAATTCAGTCACGAAACAATACTTTCACAGAGTCAGAACACTGAGGATCAAGCTGATTTCCAAATGACTTTGGTTAATCAGTATCACAGCAAAAGACAGAAAGGAGTAGAAAATTTTTCTTTAAGAAAACATCACAAATATTTTTCACTAGATAACTAGGCTCCACACATTCTTGCATTTAGAAGCACGTTCTGCTAGTCCTATTACAGTACAGTCATTTATTTGCATTACTTGTAAAAGGACTTAAAACAGAAATGATCAGTATTGCCTCATTTGTCTGATTGTAGATTAACTCTTAAGAATTTAAGCCACCCAAATCAAAAGAGGAAAAAACTTGGTTTGCCTGCTTTGCTGCTTTCAGGGTTGAGTTTCCTTTGAGATACTATTTTTGGTGATTTTCATTCTTCCCAAGTAAATACTATTGGCCTGCAGTGTTTCTGAATAAAAAAGACAAACAAGTAAAGTCTCTGCTCCTCCAGGTAAATGAGTGCAATTATCTTAAACTAATGGCTTGAACATCATGAATGAAGAAATGAGAGGACATTTCTGATTAACTTGCATAATAACAGCATTTCATCTTACTCCTTTTCCATCCCTTGAAAAAATCACCTACACTGCATAAAGGCCTCACCCACCATCTGGGAAGTACTTACAATCTTCTCTGTGGGAAGTTTTAATTTCAAAAGAAATTCTGATTCTTTATATCATGGATAACAGGGGCAGGATTTTAAAGCAGAACTATTAGTTTCAAACCCAAAACTAACTAATCTAACTGTATCATTAAAACTAGATATCAAAGCTACAATTAAACTTCATCTCCCTAAATACAATTCCAACTATCGGATCATTTTTGCTTACTTAACGACATCAAAAAGCATAAGAAAAATAACAGAAAGCTGAAGAGCAAACCAGTGAAAAAACCAAAACACTACATACCTCTCATTTAAATATTATTTGTATATTGACTCAAATTAACGTGTTAAGAAACCTTATAAGCAGTAATAAAGCACCTGAGTATAACGCGTTTGAGTTATGGAAGCCAAAAAATGTTTCAGTCTAATAGCTAAACATATTTCAGCATTTTAAACAATAACAAATAATACCATGTCAAATCCCCAACATCTCTACTAGGTAAGGAGGGGTAATGTCAAAGACATTCCCTCTAATTAGCACAGAATACTCTGTAGAAGCGCATATGCAATTACACGTGCAGGATTCAAGTTATACCAACTTGACCTTAAGTATTAGGAATTGAAGACTTCAGCATCACCTCTGGGCATTCAATTTCTTTCACCAGTGAAATCATTAATATTTTAAAATCTTTTGTTTTTATCAAGGGACCTTCTACATGAGACAAAGAACAGTTTATCATACTATGATATCCTGACTATTAAAACAAATAAAAAATATGAAGATAAAGATGATCTGAACTAAATATTTCATAGCTGCTAAAGCATTCAGAAAAGTTTTCAGAACTTTTCTTACAGTGTAACAACAACTTTGTCACTAACCATTACAGCTAGTCACTGAAAGGTCCTGAATTTTTAGCAAGAGTGGATATAGCTTCAGAGCCACAGTTGAAGATTTATAGTATGACTGTACACAGCCTTGTAGTCTTCCTACTTCATGTACTAGTTAATAAGCAGCAGTTAAAATACTGAAAACTTATTTATCACCTGTGTTATTGTCAGAAGCAAATGAAAATAAATAAAAAATGTAGAAATAATTAGGGCAAAAGATGTGTTTGACTTTTCTCCTCTCTCCCCATTTGCAAAATCTGTTCTCTTACAGTACACTAAGAACATTTATTTGGCTTAAAAAAAAAAAAACAACACCCAACCCACCCTCCAAAAAAACAACCAAACAAACAAAAAAATTCCCAACTTTAAACTTCCAATTCCTATACCTAAATATTTCTGAGATTTCTGATTTCAGACACGACTGGAATGAACAGATAGCGAGTGGCACTGATGGAATGCTAGCCCACCTATGGTGACAACTGAGCAACTGCAGATGAGAAACCTGAAACACAGCCAGGAGGATCAAATAGATCACGTATAACAGTCCCATTTGAAGAACTCATGAGAGCCTTTGAAATATTTCACAGCTGATATCTAAAATAATCTTCCGATAAAGAGAAGAAAGTATACTTTTAAAATCATTGTTTTAAAGCCTTTGATTTAAGTGGGAGATGATAGATATCAGAAGTACTGAAGCAGATCTTACTTGGTCTTATTCTTGCAGTACGTAAACAATTCATGTTGTAACATAAGAGATGAAGGTAAAAGGAAGAGGTGATGTAGCACTGCCTTTCCTCTATCTGACCATATGTATCCAACACAGACAGAAGGAAGAAAAGCAAAAAGAAATGCTCTTCTGATATATTATCTCTGATAACACAGATAAGTCAATTGTTGGAAGTAATACGTTAACATTCAAGATTGGGAATCATTATTTGGCACATTACTTTAAAGAATATTTTTGCATAAGAGGAGACGATGGATAAACAGGCTTTTTCAAAAAGAAAATTTTAAGTTGATCTTTTTTCTGCAAGAAATTGAGAAGTAGGCAAGGACTGAATTCCTGATCACATTGATTATCAGATGCACGAGAAGACAAGCAAAGGGACAGCAGGCTTTTGCTTTCGGTTTAGGGGTGAATTAACCATGAGGAACTGTTTAGGATAAGTCAGTTCTCTGCAAATACTAAACGAGTACTAAGATACAGAATTCACTGAAGAAAAAGACTGCCTTTAGGTGATAGTTGAAGCTGTTATCTGTTTGGATATCTGATACCAAAAGAACTGGAAATGTAACACCTTAAAAACAGGGAACCAGGAATAGGGAAAGCAAAGGCAAAAAACAGAATTCATTGAGATTAACTGAAAGCGAGTAAGTTGAGCTAAAAATTACAGAGTAGACATATATTGTTAATATAAACACTATTATTTCAACCAAAGATTATAGGCCAGTGGCCAAAGCTAGAAGTTCTACAGACAGTGCGATCTGTTGAACACAGTAAAGTCTACAGATGAAAATATTAAATGAGAAATAAAGGTCAGTGTCTAAAAACCTGGACATAGGAGCCAAAAACACAGCTAACCCTGTATCAAGGAAATCTTAAATTAAAAAAAAAAATCATTAAAAAACCCAAACAAATCAGAACTGCTTGTGAGTAAATTCAGAAAACTTCAAAATAGCTGTAGACATGAAGTATGGGAAAAAAAAAAACTACATTTCCAAATAAAAACATTTATGAACAAGTATTTACACTTTTTATTTCATTCATCGCAATCTGTCCTTGCCCAATTACTTTCCTTTCAAAAGATGCACAAAAGCATCTAAGCTAGAAAAAAAAGCAATGAACATAATGACAGAAAAAAAGAACAGCTCAACTGTCCTCCAGATAAAGTAGATATCTGCTGATTGTCTCAAATAATCAGAGAACTTGGTAATATTTCCTCATCTCATGGTTGCCTAACTAAAGAGCTAACACTATATGTCAGTCTGAACACAATTAATGAAACACGGGAGAATAAATTCAGATCTTCAAGCAGTTTTCTCTATTGTATGTACGCATGTATATACATATGACAGCCTACAGGGACTGCCTTAAACCTGGTGCAAGCACTTTTACCACGTCTCTTTACTGCCATGAAGAGTGCATTAGCCGTACATGATTACCATAGGTAGTTTTGCTATAGCAAAGTCGGAATCCTACCTGAAAAATAACCTGTAATATTCTGCAGCTCTTCAAATCTACATGGGGCTGATAACTCTGTGCACCACTACTGACATCTGATCGTTGTCAAGTTTGGCTTGCACTGCAAACTGGAAAAGACTTTCTCATACATAATTCCTCAGGGCTAGAAACAATACCTTTCTGTTATACTCTTTCTTTCTTTGTCAAAACAAGCATTCAGAGAATCTCCTCCCTTGTCCTTGAAAATTATGGCATAAAAAACACCCAAAAAGTAAATCACTAGCTTTGCTGTTGTCTGGCCTTTCTTTCTTGTTGTCTGACCAGTTTCCTTCTCTACATTGAAAAATGAATATGCTCAGCTTTGCCTCCTTATAGCTCCTTATGCGCACTTCACAGAGATGAAAGATGCCTTCCTTGACAGGGCCAGAGGGACTGAAAGACCTCGAGGTTCATTAATCTTGTTGATCCTGACTGTCTTATTTTAAGACGTAATCATACCTAGACTGCAGCAGATGCTATTGAAATATTTAGTATGGAAATATTTTTACCCAGTTTATTTTGTACATTATTTATGTTTACAATGTTCTTTTCTACTAATTCCACTCAGTAAGTAAATACATGGAAACTAATACTAAAAAAAAAAACAAAACACACACTTGAATATTACTTGATTCAGCACTGTATAGTTGGAATGACTTTTAGTATCTGAGATGTACTCTAAAATTTTAACTCCATAAAAACTAGCTTTGTAAGGTAATGACCAAAGGAAAAGGCACTTCAAAATGTAGTATTTTCCCAAATGTCTGGAACATAGCAGATTACGAGAGAAAAAATTAATAAACTTTTATATAAGTGTATATATCAAGGCAGTTTTAGGCACCCAAGAGAAAAGATTTTACCCACAGCTCTCCACTAGCAAAAGGAACAGTATCTGCACTAAAAATTCTTTTAATACAGTTATTACAAACTCATTCCATTATTTTATTCTTAAGATTCTTGTGATATTAGGAAACTAACAGCAGCATATATTTGCTAACTTGAATGAAAAATAGAAATGAAAATTTTCCTTATTTCACATTTTTAAAGTATTATATGCGTACTACCATAGGAAACTGAAACTTGATTCTCCGCTCAGTGCATCATCATGAGCGTAGAGATAAGTCAAGGCTGAGAAACTAAAAATCTGGACCCTTCTACCAGATATTTTGAGAACTGATATCATACTAATCTGCAGTGAGCCTAATAATTTGCTATTAAAAAGCTATCAGTATATATTGAAACAGCTCATGATCACTACTGACATTTTCCATCTAATGGACTGAATGCATTTTTTTTAATCAGCAAAATGGTTCAACAGCTCATGACTGACTTAGAAAAAAATATTTGAGGAAAAAAAAACAATGCTCAGCATATTTGCTTTCCAAAAAAAGAGAAAGTTATCTTGAGAATATTTGCTTCACAGAGATTTGAAATCTGACAGATGTGGGTGAGGATTGTGTCAGAGAGAGGGCTGTTTTTTTTTTGTCGCTCCTATGCCAATCATTTCAACATATTTTACATACGTTCTCTAAATATGGAAATTTTAGCAGATAAATTCTTTGGAGCTGCCATTCACAGTTTTTACTTGATTGCTTTGCAATTGCAGCTTTAGCAAATATTCAGAAAGATGCTTCACAAAATAACCATTTTACAAATCCAGTCTATATAGGGCTACATGATGCCATTATATAGTTCACAAAACTGAGAATAATATCTGAACAGAAGGCCACAATTAATGTAATTGAAGTTTCAGTTTTTCTGACCTTTGGAACATCTAAAGAGAAAATTCAAAATACTAAGGCTCAAGGGAACCAGGAAGTTTTCAGGTGCCACACAGAAGTTGTTGCACATGCCTGACATAGGCATGTATGGTTCTATGTCTTTCATTCACAGGCCATCTCTTCAAAATGAAGCCAAGATAATCAGAAGACTGGAGCACTGATCCTATTAAGACAGGCTGAAGGAACTGGGCTTGTTCCACCTGGAAAAGAGAAGGCTGCTGGGAGACCTCATTGCAACCTCCCAGTAGTACTTAAAGGGACTTCATAAACATGAAACAAATCAACTTTTTACAGATAGATATTGATAAAACAAGGGGAAATGGTTTGAAACAAAAGGAGGGAAGACTTGCATTAGATATCAGAAGTGTTTCACTGCAAGCATTGTGAGGTGCTGGAACAGGTTGCCCAGAGGAGGTTATGGATACCTCTGGAGGTGTTTAAGGCCAAGTTGGATGGAACCCTGGGCAACTCGATCTAGTACTTGACCTAGCAGCTGGCAGCCCTGCCTGTGGCAGGGGCATTATAACTAGATGACCTTTGAGGTTCCTTCCAAACCAAGCCATTCTATGATTCTACAAAGTGAGTGACATAATCGTGTATATTTCTATATGCCTACACACTTCTTGTCCCACAACACACATACACAATTACTAAGGAAAATGTGACCAGAGAAGAAAAGGTAGAACAGAGAACTAATCTTTCATAGCTGTAAGTAAACAGTTTTGATTAATGCAAATTTACTGTATACATAAGAAAACCTAACTACCTAAGATACAGGCAATGAAGAAATTAACATTATGTTATTAGTTTAAAATTCTTCCAAGGAAACATTGTCCTTTCTTTATACCTTCTCACAGGCATTTATCATCAGTAAACATTCTTAAATACTGCAGTTGGATATAAGGAAAAAGTCTTTTACAATAAGGGCAATGAGACACTGGAACAGGTTGCCCAGAGGGAGATGGTGGATGCCCCGTCCCTGAGGACATTCAAGGTCACGCTGGAGGGGATCTGAGCAATCTGAACTAGCTGTGTACGTGCCTGCTCATTGTAGGGGAGTCAGACTAGATAGTCTTTAAAGGTTCCTTCCAATTCTAAGACTTCCATGACTCTATGCATGGGCTTCAGATACAAAAATAAATGAGTATATGGAGCTCACACTGTGGTAAGGGTGAACAGCTACTAAAAGTGAGTTCATGAGACTGTCCAACCATAGACTGCAACAATTTCAAGACAATACACTGTTATGATGCAGAAAACCTCACAATATGTGAGTCACCCTCTTGTCAAATCCTTTGCAATCATCACGACATTTTGTGACTACAAATAGTAACAGGCATAGAAGCATACGGCACACATTATCAGATCCCTCCTGCTGGCAATGACATCCAATTTAAGCCACCCTTGGAAAAACTGTTTTGATTTTTATCTTTTAGAGAATTCAGATGTAGCATTATCAACCTTCCTTTTTTTGGCAGAAAGAATATACGACCGTAAACTGTGTTCACATCTGCGCAAAACGTTTCAGCTCAAATTTCTGACTAGAAACAATGGCAATAGTAGCAGCCCCATGTACTCCTCATAATTTAAGTATTTTATAGACTAGGAGAAGTACAAAAAACTGCTGAAGTTACTAGAACTTATACAATGAGCATAACTCTTAAGGTTTTCAGGTGAATTAACACGTACACCTGATGCTGAGTCAATTTACTGAAATTAGTAAGATTAAGCTAAGACTTGATATACTAAACTGGATGTGAACTTGCATAATTCACATTCAGATAACTCATTTCCAGTAAAAAAGTAAATAAAATAAAAAATAAACAGTACATTAATCTTAATTTCAAGCCAGCTGAAATTTATCCTGCAAATTATAGATTAAAAACGAATATTTTAGCAGTATAGAAAGACAAGTAGGTAACTTCAGCAACATTCATTTTTACCAGAGTTAGAAGAAACATGTTTAGGAACTAAACAGTTATCGACATGTACATCAGTTACAAAAGTCCACCAACAAATCATAAGTGATTTAAACTGTCAGCAGAGTACACCTTCCACATGATACAGCACAGTCCAAAGGTAAAGAACATGACATTGATTTAGTAGCCAGTTACCTACTTTAAAACTCTTCAACACATTGACTTCACAAGATACTAGAGTTCTAGTGAATGAAATGACAGTGAAGAACTCAGCTAACTGACATTTACATCTGTATAATTCAATGCTTTTCTATTCTAACTCATGTTTAGACGACGCCCAGAGGAAGAGACTTGCAAGAGAAGAAAAACTTTCTTTTCAATCCAGATATATCAGACAACGTGTGAGAAAATAAATTGGATCAAAATTTCTCTTCTGTATTATTACATTCTAACATTGACCATCTTTCTTCGAAGAAATAAAATGATGGAATATTTGACAATTTCTGTAGGTTAACAGGCCACCATGCCAGAGCTAAGAGCAAGCAAAAGCCCTTAGGTTCAGAGAAACTTTAATGCTTTGTCTCCTCGTGGAACTCCAATAAGCTGCTTTCACAAGAAAAAGGTTCTAGCTCATGTATTTATATCAGCATATAATTCACGTTTTGTGCCAAAATGTGAAGTTCTATTCTGAGACAGATTTTCTTTGACACACCATTTCTCTCCGTTGCAGAAGCATGAGGGAGGTATAATTAATAATACTAAAAGAAAACCCAACACAGCCACCATCACCCCAATTTTTGCTGAAACCTGCCTATTTCTTTTTGCAGCAAAAGATATCAGACAACACTAATAAATTTTTATGCTCAGGCTCTACATTTCTTAACATCCTACATGACACAAAAGAAACAAAAGTCTGTCTGCATGCTTAGAATCATCTTGCTGTATATTAACCTACCTCGGACTACAAGTTCCTAAGACTGTCTTTTCAGCTAGCACTGATGTTAACCACAAGTACCCAAAGTGAAAGGGAAATCTAATTTCCTAGCAGATTCTATTTCAAGAATAAAATTTACCATGTTACATTAAGTTCCATTATTGCTTCAAAAAATGGCACCATTCATAAAGAAAAGGTCTAGGGGCATTCCATTGTGAGAAGTTCCAACTATTATGTTTTCTAGATAGCATCTGACATTGCCCTATCACTTGGTACCAAAGCTGTAAAATCAAACGGAAAGAAAACATTTACAAAGGTTATCCATGCAGTGACTCTTGGAAAGCACATTAAGCAGAGTGAAGCACGGTGCTTTCGGCAGCTCCACCATCTCCACAATACCTGCTCACAGGAAGCAGCGTGCTGACGTGACCGTCTGCACTAGCCCTGTTGTGCCTGACCAATGCCGTCAGGAAAGAGCTTAAAGACACCGAACAAGAAATCTGAGAATAAAGCAGGGGATGTGTCCTGCTTTCAGGAAAAATATCTTCAGCCATTTCTTACCAGCAGTTCACACATAACCAGCCTTCTGCTTTGGTCACTTTTCTTCAGCGTAAGGGCTGTAATATGGCCTGACGCTTAGGAAATGATTTAAATCTACACTGATACAACAACAGATCTTCATCATAATATCAGATATTGTGACACAATATGATTCAAATGAGAGAAACAATTTTTTGTGTTTTTTCCTGTTGACTTGAAACCACACAGACAAAACTATGTGACTTGGACTTTTTATTATTGCCATTTTATGAAAAAATAGAAAAAAATAAGAAACTTGAATCTTACACATCTTCCTTAAGGAATCAAACCAGTAGCTTCCAAGTGTTTCACATGTGAAATTTATAATTCTTATATAGCAGACATCATCCTTTTTTTTCTTTTACATTCACATAACATCAATTAAGCACTGATTCTTGCCAGTACGTTCTGAATTAATGCAATTAGATATGAGACTAAAAATCTAGTCACACAGACTAAACTACCTTCTTACAGGACTGTAATGAGTAAAATCAAACAGCAAGAGCTCCAGTGGAAACATCGAATAGTAGCAATCTACTTTGTCTTACATTACACTGACTGCTTCACATAATTTCATTTCTACATAAAAAAGAGAATTCCATTGTCTGCTCTGCTGCCATTTCTCCTGATATTTGAAATATATTTAATTATACAAGGTCACATCTGACGAGATAAAGCTCTCTGGAGAGAAAGAAATTGAACTTTTCCATATCAGATCACTTCTCTCTCCAGAAATGAATTCTTTATTACCCCAAAATTACACAGTATTATCCTGAAATGACATGATACGTCTTATTTCTTATCTAGCACATTCCTGGAATTAGGCTGGAGTATAAAAGAAAACTAATGGTTCTGAGAATTGGCTGCTCCAAAGGGTTCACACTTTCATTACTCACTCTTCGTAATTGGCAGTCCACAGCAGGAGAAGCAGCAAGAAATATGCCAGTTGCATTTAGAGAGGGGAGTTATGGCCTTTTCTTTATGATGCTCCATAAAAAAAATATGGCAAATTATAACAGCTGTTACGAATGTGCTAAACCTGCCAGAGGTCTGTTTGTGCTAAATGATTTTTTTTCCCTCAATTTTATAGTTCTTCAGCCCTTCAAAGACTTAAGAGTGCTTTCAACAGGAAAGCACCATTGAAAAAGAACAATGAAATGAAAGACAGATATCACTGAAGACCAAAACCGATTCAAATATTTCGGAAACTTCCTTTTTATTTTCCTATTGAGTACATACAAAGAAAAGACAGTTCATATTTGTTTCGGCCATCAACACATTCCTTTAAAAGTTACACTTTCTGGTTTGTATGTAAAAACTCACAAGATATGCAAACATAAGTAAATGCATATTCAATTTTTTACCCCCTCTTGATCGCTTTGGACATATTTACTACAGTTTCACAAGGAAGTAATCATCCTACATGGAATGTTACTAAATGGCAGCTAGATGAACTGCTTCCAAAAATTATTAGTATTCTATACAGAACATAATTGCCCATAATTACTACTGAATTCCAAAGTATTTGGTCTGTTTCCCAACGATAGGAAAGGAAACAAATTAAGTACAGAAAGCTTTCTATAGATGCACAAAGCATTACCTATACACAGATGTGCACACATATACATATAAATCTTGTAAGTATATGGTCTTAAGAATGACCAAATACCCAAAGCATCTCAAATATAACATTCCTACATTAAAAAGGCTGTTCATATCTTAACAGGCAGTTTAAAGTGGACAAAAAAATAAAAATCAGTTTGTACCTAATTATCCAATGTTCTTAAAAATTTTCCATTTTCTGAACAGAATCTAGACTTCAACCTGTCTGTGCAAGTGATGAAGAAGCAGTAAAGTCTGCATTTTGGAAAGCTAACAAAGATGGAGACATTAGTACGATGGTCATGTCTGATTTAGACACTTCTTATACTGCTGTAGTGATATTTGATACCATGGGCGTTACAGAGCAGTTTGGGCATGGAGCCACGTAGGCTAGCTTTAACTGATCTAATTTCTAACTTTTGAATATTGGTACTTTCCTGACTGCCCTTCTAACCACTCCTAAAAAAAAATATCTCCAAAAAAGTTTTGTTTTTATATTGTTATAGCTACTGATTCAACATTTTTAGTATCTCCTATGGGTTTAAAATGAACCATTAACAAGCAGGAACAGCTGCAGTAAAAATGCGTTTGAAGACTGAAGGCTCTACAAAAATCAAACAAACTACAAAGGAAGTGATGAATTGCATCTAAAGGGAGAATGGTTTTTCAGCCTAGGCACTAGATAACAATGAAATTCTTTCATCACTTGGGCTTTTTAAAGATGTGCATAAGTGGCAAAATCAGAAGATCGATCTACAGAAAACTGAAGATACAAACTCTAAGAGCCCATGTTCTTCCTATTAAGTAACAGTAGCAGGCACTACTGCAGCATACATTCACTGAACAACGCCTTTATGTCACTACAGTTTGCTTCAATCATCAAACTTTAATTGGACTTTAAAATTACATTAGACTTAAATAAATAGATGGAAATCCTCTTTGCATTGATATATTGTTCAAAAAAGCCCTCAATTCTTGAATTAGAACAGGACTACTCTGACTTTTTTGCTACTATGGCTTTCAAAACAGTATGCAGTCTACAAGTTTGAGTTCAGACACTTCATAATTTATTGCTCTTTCTTAGTTGTATTCACATATTTTGCAAAGCAAGCAAAACCAAATAAATAAATTAAAAGAAAGGGAGACACAGGGTAATTACAGACTGACTTCTTTGAACAGCTTCAAAACTGTTTAGTAAAGCTAAAATGTTATAACATGCATACTCCTAAAGTGAGAAAATGGGTCAGAATTGTTTCTCTTTACAAGAGAAAACTATGACAAAGTGAACACTGTTTTAAAATTGAAATGATTGAGCCTTTTTTATATTATTATACTGTTTAATTGTTTCTATGAAATTGATAATTCTCCACAGAATAAATGACTGATTCCCAGAAAACTTTATTATCCTGAGGGCAAGTATTTCAATAAAAAAAAACCTGGTCTTTCAGTATTATTTTTACAGTAGGAATTATTTTCCTCCTCTTGACTGAAAAAAGTCATAATTAAATTAATAACTTCGCTGTAGAATCTGTAAACACCAGACAAAAATGTAGTCCGAAAGTCAGGCAAGAGAACTCCTGAGGCAAGTAGAGTTTGTTTTTATAGTGGTTAGCATGTTTTGTATACAGCTACAGTGTGAAATAAAAATAGCAATAAGTAAATTATAATTGGTCTTAGAATGCATATTATGTGCATATTACGTAGAGAAAAGATCAGTTCTTAAACATTTAAGACCAGCATTGTCAGAATTATGTGCTTTTTTTAAAGTTTGAAACTGACTATTTTTATTTCCTTACAAATGGTGCCAGATAGACTCTTTTAGACAACATATGGAGAACAGAACCAGAAAAAATGCTGTTATGATAATTTATACTAAATAATAAAGTTGTTATATTTATCTGTTTATTTTTCTAGTTTTTCTACTATTACATTATGAGCTCCCAATAAACCGTGAGCTTGACTTCCCCTTTTATCCAACCTAACTCTACACTCCAGCAATTAATTTTGTTTTTCATTTGCTTAATTTGTTAAGCCTACTCCACCAGTAACATGGTGGCTTTTTTTTTTGAATGTTTTATGTCTTTACAATATGCCAAACCATGACAAAAAAAAAAGAAAAAAGGCAGCGCTTACTTCACAGAGGTGAAATGATGTCTCAAACATTATGGAAATTGAGAGACCAACTTTTTAAGATTAACTTATCTGATTCCAAATGTGACAAAGAAGTAAAGAAGGCAATGAAAGAAAAAACACAGTACATACAAACTTATGTTGGTCTTCTGAAAACAATACTGATTTTGGATTATGTGGATAGTCAAAATGCTCTTTAGAGTTACTTCTCTCTTTATAAAGAATAAATTGAATGAGGATTCAGAACTAGTTCTTGATTGAGATAACCTGGATTTTTTTTTTTTTTGTCTAGTCTCCAGATTTCTACCTGAGAACAGCAGAATTCAACTGTGAATCATGAAATTTTGAAGTTTCCATAAAGGATTAGTGCGCTGATTATATAACAGCTAGTCTTCATGATACCTCAACAACAATAATAGAATACCTGAATAACCTGATTTAGCTGTAGAGGTTCCCATTTACTGCAGAGTAGTTTGAACTAAAAATAGCCATTAAGCATCCCTTTCAATTCAAACTACTCTATGATTCCATGAAAAATGAAAAAAGTGCTTCCATTAAACTCAACTCCTCCCACTTCCATAAAACAATAGCATCTCTCATTCCTCTCTCATCACATATTTTCTACCAGATCGATATTCCATCTATTCAGACTGTATATTTCCAAATGATTTTCCCAGGGAAAAGAGAAGTAGAACAGTTCTGCAGTTACAAAGGCAAGAACATTTCATTGACTCCATATTGGGCATTCAAGTGCTCTAAGGCAGGGTTATGCTCCCAGCTTAACACATCTGGTTATGCTCCCAGCTTAACACATCACGAAAACTGAATTTTACTGTATATTGTTCAATTTTTTATTACATAGGTTGCTTCAGAAGTTAAAACCTCCTATTTATTTCCATGTAAATTACAACAGATACAAAGATCACAATAACACTTGATAGAGCAAATTCTCAGCCACAAAACCCTGTTTTTCAGCACAGTAACTACAGCTGTATATTTTTGTCAGTGATGAACAAGAGCTGCATGCCAAGCTTGTAGAAATCTGCACTAGTGGAGGTGACCCACTTGTATCAACATCCAGGTTCAAATGCTCAAGGCATTAAAAAAAATGAAACAAAATCCTCTCTCCTTGAAAAATTTTCTTAACGAGTAATACAGGGACATACTCATTTATCAGGATAAGGTGAATGTGTCAGCTCTGCAAATTACAAGGGGTGCTCCAAAAATAATGCCTCCTGTGCAGGCTCTCGGTCATGGTTAATCTAGTAACTAAACAGTACTGTCCTCTGCATGACCACTGACAAATCAGTCCATTTACATTTATGTAGCAGCTTTATATTCTTACAGTTCTGCAGTAAGTTATATACAGAGCCAGAATTAAAACAACATAAGCTCAAATTCCACATTTTACAGTGAGTGAAAAAGCCTAAGATACTCTTACATTATATCATTTCCACAAGGATGATCTTGTAGAGAGGTAAGATTCATACAGAAGTGTGAAACATCACTCAAAATAAAATATGCTATTTTTGCTTTGAGATCAGCATTTACTCTAAAAACATAGTTTGTAATTCTCACTTATTTAATTTGAAGTGTATAACAAACATGCTAGCCTCTAAGTGCTTCATCCAAGAGTGAAAGCTATTAACATCTAACACAGAAACAAAAGTATTCTGCACATCCTCCAAGGGAGAAAATCCAAGCAAGGTCACTGTCACGGTGTTGTCCGTGACAGTAACCCAAAGGAAACCGAGAAGGGAGAGGGGAGAGGAAAAAAAAGAAACTGCGTCAGTGGCCGCGCGGCCGCCCGAGCAGAGCCGCGCTCCGGGAGGGGGAGGGGGAAACGGCGGGAAGAGATGGGTCTACAAGAAAACAACGGCACGATCTGAGAAGGAACGGTAACTTTTACTAAATCTAATAAAATTGAACAATTGAAAGAGAGAGAAAAATTTTCAAACCAAAAGCTATGAGCTTACGCTAAGGAGGACCCGCAGGGGAAGCACACGTGCTGAACCTCCACGGCAGCCCAGAGCAACGCGCCCAGACCGAGCGCCGCCTGCATCCGGTGCGGAGCTCCGCCCCTCTGCTGCTCCCCCAGCATTAACTCCTTAACTGCTGCATGATGCTCTGATGTGGAATACCGGCATCAAAACCACAAAACCACAACATTCCACCCCTTATTCCACATCATCACATCATGCTTAACACACATCTATACATAACCAAACAGTAATAACATGAGTTACATAGAAACATAGTTACATAGAAACATATATATATATACATACATACACACGTAATTACAGACTGCATTCCCCCAGCATCAAATTCCCTTGTGGGACACACTGGACGTCCCCATTTTTATCCATTACCCACCAGGTGCACCCAGGTCCCTGCGCAAAAACGGTTCCACGGAGGGGTTTGCCCTTTCCAGAGGCTGGAAGGACCCACACCGCTTTTCCCAACATGCTCCTCACATGTACCACAGGGACCTTATCTCCCTCTATGGTCTGTAGGGAGCTGGACTGTGTAGGACCCTCTCGGTTGACTGATCCCCTAGTGTTGACCAGCCAGGTGGCTTCTGCCAGATGCTTCTCCCAGTGCTTGAATGTCCCACCACCCATTGCTCTCAACGTGGTTTTTAACAACCCGTTGTAGCGCTCGATCTTACCAGCAGCTGGTGCATGGTAGGGGATATGGTAGATCCATTCAATGCCGTGTTCTTTGGCCCAGATATCCACAAGAGAATTTTTGAAATGAGTCCCATTATCGGACTCAATTCTCTCTGGAGTGCCATGTCTCCATAGGACTTGTCTCTCAAGCCCTAAGATGGTGTTTCGGGCGGTAGCATGGGGTACTGCGTATGTCTCAAGCCACCCAGTGGTCGCCTCCACCATGGTGAGCACGTAACGCTTACCATCGCGAGTTCGTGGCAAGGTGATATAATCAACCTGCCACGCCTCCCCATATTTATACTTTTCCCATCGCCCTTCCTGCCAGAGGGGTTTCATCCTCTTGGCCTGTTTAATTATGGCACATGTGTCACAGTCATGGATAACCTGTGCAACGGCATCCATAGTTAAGTCCACCCCTCGGTCTCTAGCCCACTTATAGGTCGCATCCCTTCCTTGATGGCCTGACGTCTCATGGGCCCACCGAGCTAAAAATAGCTCTCCTTTGTTCTGCCAGTCCAAATCGATCTGAGACACCTCAATTCTGGCAGCTCGATCTACCTGATGGTTATTTTTCTGCTCTTCAGTAGCTCGATTCTTGGGCACATGAGCATCTACATGGCGCACCTTTACACCCAACCTTTTTGTTCGGGCAGCAATGTCTTTCCACAGTTCAGCAGCCCAAATAGGTTTACCCTTCCGTTGCCAGTTGTCCTGTTCCCACTGCTGCAACCACCCCCATAAAGCATTTGCCACCATCCAAGAGTCAGTATAAAGATATAGCATGGGCCACCTCTCCCGTTCAGCCACATCTAAGGCCAGCTGGATGGCCTTTACCTCCGCAAATTGGCTTGACTCTCCTTCTCCTTCAGTGGCCTCTGCAACTCGTCGTGTGGGGCTCCACACAGCAGCCTTCCATCTGCGATGCTTCCCAACAATACGACACGATCCATCAGTGAAGAGGGCATACGTCTTTTCATTCTCTAGTAGTTCGTTATATGGTGGGGCCTCTTTAGCACGTGGTATCTCCTCTGATGGGGATGTTCCAAATTTCTTGCCTTCAGGCCAGTCCATGATCACCTCCAGGATTCCTGGACGGTTGAGGTTCCCCATCCGAGCTCGCTGTGTAATCAGTGCAATCCACTTACTCCAGGTGGCATCGGTAGCATGATGGGTGGGGGGAACCTTTCCTTTGAACATCCAATTCAGCACTGGCAGTCGAGGTGCCAGGAGGAGCTGTGTCTCAGTACCAATTACTTCAGAGGCAGCCCGAACCCCCTCGTATGCGGCCAAAATCTCCTTCTCAGTTGGAGTGTAGCACTCCTCTGAACCCCTGTACGCTCTGCTCCAAAATCCAAGGGGTCGGCCTCGGGTCTCCCCAGAGGCTCTTTGCCACAGACTCCAAGTGGGACCTTTCTCTCCAGCAGCAGTGTAGAGGATGTTTTTCACATCCTGTCCCAACCGAACTGGCCCCAGGGCCACAGCACGGGCTATCTCCTGCTTGATTTGCTCAAAGGCCTGCTGCTGTTCAGGACCCCATGCAAAATTATTCTTTTTCCGAGTCACTTGATAGAGGGGGCTTACTATGAGGCTGTAGTTTGGGATGTGCATCCTCCAAAAACCTACTACACCCAGAAAAGACTGTGTCTCTTTCTTGCTAGTGGGTGGTGACATACTGGTGATTTTGTCAATCACATCTCCTGGAATGTGACGACGTCCATCTTGCCATTTTACTCCTAGGAATTGAATTTCTTGGGCAGGTCCCTTCACTTTGTTCCGTTTAATAGCAAAACCAGCACCCAGAAGAATTTGGATTATTTGCTCTCCTTTTTTAAAAACTTCCTCTGCTGTATCACCCCACACAACAATGTCATCAATATACTGGAGGTGCTCAGGTGCCCCACCCTGTTCCAGTGTGGTTTGAATCAGCCCATGGCAGATGGTTGGGCTGTGTTTCCACCCCTGGGGCAAACGGTTCCAGGTGTACTGAACGCCCCTCCAGGTGAAAGCAAACTGTGGTCTGCACTCTGTGGCCAAAGGAATAGAAAAGAATGCATTGGCAATGTCTATAGTGGCATACCACTTGGCTGCTTTTGACTCCAGTTCATACTGCAGCTCCAACATATCTGGCACAGCAGCACTCAGTGGGGGTGTGACCTCATTCAGGCCACGGTAATCTACCGTCAGCCTCCATTCTCCACTGGCTTTACGCACCGGCCATATGGGGCTGTTAAAAGGTGAGTGAGTCTTGCTGATCACTCCCTGGCTCTCTAGCTGACGGATCAAGTTATGAATGGGGAGCAAGGAATCCCTGTTGGTGCGGTACTGCCGTCTGTGCACTGTTTTTGTAGCGATAGGTACCTGCTGCTCTTTCACTTTCAGTACCCCCACAACAGACGGATCTTCTGACAGGCCAGGTAAAACAGACAGCTGCTGAATGTTGTCTGCATCTACAGCAGCTATTCCAAAAGCCCATCGGTACCCCTTGGGATCCTTGAAATGTCCCCTTCTGAGATAGTCAATACCGAGTATGCATGGAGCCCCCTGTCCAGTCACTATGGGATGCTTCTGCCAGGTTTTACCGGTGAGGCTTATTTCTGCCTCCAACACAGACAGTTCCTGAGAACCCCCAGTCACTCCAGAAATATGAATCAACTCTGTCCCTTTATAACTCGAGGGCATCAGAGTGCACTGTGCACCAGTGTCCACCAGTGCCTTATATCTTTGTGGCTCTAATGTGCCAGGCCATCTAATCCACACAGTCCAATACACTCTGTTATCCCTTTCCCTCCCCTGGCTGAGGGCAGGGCCCCTCTATTGGTTACCTGCAGTGACGGGAGCAATTTCATTGGTGGCTGATCTCTGCTGTAGTTCTCTCACCCGTGCTCGCAGTACAGGAGTGGGTTTTTTATGCCACTTCCTCATGTCCTCTCCGTTTTCTCGTAAGAAGCTCCACATGGCCACACGTGACATGATGTTACTGCCGTCATTTGCTCGTGCAGAGGGGCGGTTGCCTTTGGTGGCCGAGACTTTCAACAGTTTGATCAATTGCTTCATCAGATTCTTTGGGTCATGCTCGTCTTCATCAGGTGTTTCCAACACTGACACAGGTTCATCCCTATTCATCAGTAATGACAGTTCGTCCAGTATAGTTTTCTGTGTCTCCTTAATCTCACCTACTTCTTCTGCTACTACAGCTGCAATGGAAGCACGTGATGGTGGAAACTGCTGTTCAAAGTTTTGGAGTGTAATAGTCAATTCATAAACTGGGAGTCTCCTGTCTTGACCCTCGAATCTATGGAACATTGCTACCAGTGTACTTGCGTACCTCTCTGGTGCTGTTTTTGAGAGCTTGCGATATACATCAGGTGTGCACCTTACTCTATCAGGATCACGGTCCTGGTGTGGATTGTTAGGGACGAAATTGGGATCATACAGCATCTCTACTATGGCTGTTTCTCTCAAAAATTGGATGCCTTTCTCCACGGTGTTCCATCTTTCCACCTTAGGCTCCAGATCATCTTTGTAAGGGTATCTATCCTTTACAGCCACTAGGACTCGTTCCCAGAGGGTAGCGACTCCATTCAGACATCTGCCAATTCCTCTGTCGATAGCTGGGTCTCGGGCAATGCTTGCCAGTTGGCGGGCTTCACTGCCATCTAGGGACACGCTGCTGGCACCGCTGTCCCAACACCGCAGCAACCAGGTGACAATAGATTCACCCGAGCGCCGTACAAACTCCTTTCTTGAACCTTGTATTTCAGTCATCTTTAGGGGCCGACGAGTAGTGGTAACAGTGACTCCATCATCATCGCTGTCTTCTCCATGTCTCTCACTTTTCTTAGTGGCCTTTTTAGGTGGTGGTGGTGGTGGTGGTGCTGAGGAGGGCCCCTCGCTGGGATCTTCCTTTTTTTTCTCTGCTTCTTCTTCTTTCCGTTCTAGGCGCGAGGACGGCCGTGTCCATTTCTGGCCTTCCACAGGGGCAACCGACACTGATACCGGTGCTTCCTGTGATTGGTCAGGTCTAACTTCGAGGTTTTCATTTTTGCTTTGGACCTTGGTTTGGAAACCATTTCTCTCCAGAATATCAATTATGGCTCGATAAGCACAAGCCAGACCCCAAACAATACATTCCTTCTCAGATCGTCCTGAGTCCCATGACTCCTTACCTAAACACTCACTGAATTTCTCAGGGTCCCACAGGTGCTCAAGATCAAAATTGCATAACACCGGGGGTCCCCACGCTTCTAATTTCTTTCCTAATTTTTTCCACCTTCCCTGCCATTCAACACTCTCTGGTTTTGAGGAAAGCTTCCTCCACATGATGTAAATTACTATTGCAGAGAGTGCATGCAGAAAAACAGATAACACAGTTGCCACAACTGCCGGGCTGACATCCTGAATATAGGTAAAGACCTGAAAAGAGTAATTGGAAACCGTTCCAAATGCCGCATAATCTGTCACGTTAGCCAGGGTGTTTAGGTAGGAGGCATGTAACCCCCTCAGCACACTAAAGTAGCTGTATATCCACACTACTCCGGTGCTGAAAGCGAGGAGCTTAAAAAGACGCCAGCATGCTGTAAGGTACATGAAAAACCTTAGTCCACTCTGCACCAGATTTACAATGGAGAGCCAATACTGCACTGCCCGCATTCTCCACCAATAATTGTCACGGTGTTGTCCGTGACAGTAACCCAAAGGAAACCGAGAAGGGAGAGGGGAGAGGAAAAAAAAGAAACTGCGTCAGTGGCCGCGCGGCCGCCCGAGCAGAGCCGCGCTCCGGGAGGGGGAGGGGGAAACGGCGGGAAGAGATGGGTCTACAAGAAAACAACGGCACGATCTGAGAAGGAACGGTAACTTTTACTAAATCTAATAAAATTGAACAATTGAAAGAGAGAGAAAAATTTTCAAACCAAAAGCTATGAGCTTACGCTAAGGAGGACCCGCAGGGGAAGCACACGTGCTGAACCTCCACGGCAGCCCAGAGCAACGCGCCCAGACCGAGCGCCGCCTGCATCCGGTGCGGAGCTCCGCCCCTCTGCTGCTCCCCCAGCATTAACTCCTTAACTGCTGCATGATGCTCTGATGTGGAATACCGGCATCAAAACCACAAAACCACAACAGTCACATATGCAGCTAACAAGTACTAGACTGTTTCTCATATAATTCCAGGCCAACTTTTTAAGAGAACACAAGTGCTGTTGCCTCTCACAAGCGTAGAGGCATTTTAAAAAAACAAAATGCGATTTCACCTATTGATTATAGTTATAAACACAGTGCATACACATAACAGCTACCCAGTACACTGAGTTTCTTCCTATCCTGCAAGGCTAGACCAGAATATCATATTTTACCACACGTAACGTGTTCCTTAACAGCATAATACTGCATCTAGGAGTTCATATCTCCATAAGGCTAGAATAACAAAAAAAAGGAAGCTGCACATCTGTGGTGCTCTTTCAAATCAGGTAGTACAGTGAGATACAGGCCGACTGTTGTCCCAGTACCAAAAAAGATAATCCTCACATCCATAGGAAACAATGAAAAGGAAGAAGCAACAGTAAAGTGCCTGAAGGAATTGTACAGAGGGAAGGTCAAAGCTGAAAGTACTGACCTCCAAGAGAAATGCACGAAAGCACTGCAGGAAAATCCTGCTAGAATTGTGTCAGCTTCATACATCAGACACAGTAAGGAAATTCTGCACTGCATATTCATCACACAGGGAAGCAGGAAAATACTTGATCTTAGAACATCTCCACAGTTTTACTATGCTGTAGCTCAACCTGCTGGAGCATGGCTGCTATCCTCAGGACTACAGCAGGAATTTGTTGGAAGGCATTGGGTGGATGTTGAGTAGTAAATGCCCAAAAAACAAACAAACAAAAAAAACCTACTGCCACAATGTGGTAAACTGTAGAAAAAAATCCAAGCAAATATAAGGTTTGTTTTTTTTCCAGTCACCAGTGTACAACAGTATACTATAGTATAAGAATAAAATTATTGAGTGTAGTATGCAAAGTGTTGAGAACCTTCTCAACTTATCACCTTGGAAATGATCAGGAAGAAGACATTTTTTGACAGATCAGCCAGAAAAAAATGAATGCAAAAAACCTCAACAAACATAAAAGAAGGGCATGTGGTTATTTAAGAGATGTTTAAACAAAACACTAAATTTTTAAACATTGAAAGTCTATGGAGTAGTCATACATATGTTGCATATGGCAGCTGAAACATTCATATCTTTAAGCAGGATCTAAACCAGCTTTAAGTGATTAAACAAACATTAGAAATATAACTTGCAGCATGTTTTGGAACATAAATAATTCATTTTTCATTAACAAGTCATTGAATACATTTCTCAAGCAACCCTTCATTTAAAAAACAGTGTAGCTGATGCTATGAGAAGCAAAGACTAAGATGATTCTTGATTCTTTCCTACATCCGTTACGAAAAGACACAAAGAAAAAGACTATTTATATATATCTACATATATAAATGCAAACAAGCAACTTTACTAAAAACTTTCCAAGCATACATAGCAGAAAACAGAATTCACACATTCAATTCATTTGGAAAACAGAAAAGCAAAGAGCAGTCTGTTGTGATTAACAGTTCGAGATTGCCTTTGGGTTTTAAAATTTTATCATTAGAAATTGCTCAAAAGTACTCCTAAAAGACCCAACCAGTTTAGAGAGAGATTTGAAAAAATGATCTGTTTGAAATGCGTACAGATGTGTTGAATTAGATGAGAAGTACCAGAGGAAACAAGTTTTTAATATTTCATGGAACTTTAAAAGGAGGCATCCAGCACTAAAGTTATGAGGAGATGAAAATCAGAGACTTGACAGCCCCTTATCACTCCAGGCTACTGAGAAAGCTAGTTCTCCAGGGGCTGAGACCGGGAGCACGAAGCAAGCATCTCACAACTTACTAGAACGCATTAAAGTCTGTTTTCCTCCAAAAAAATAATCCCTGAAGATGAATATTTCTACACACACTTTACCCAAATGGCTCCAATAAAAAAGTTGTTTAATTCACAAACCAAAGCAGCATTTCTCATTTTCAATACCAAAGTCCAGACTCAAAATGTAAAGAAATTGCTTTTTCTCTCCCATCACTTTTAGAAGATATTTTACTTTTGTAAATTACCTAGCAGTTTTATTGGTTGAGGCAAACAAAACTTACACAAAAGCATTTAGAAGCAGTGTTACGGTTTTATGATTTTTGTTGTATTATTGATAGTGGAGTTAAAGAGTTAATGCTCTAGCTCCGTTCTGGGTATACCTGTCTCAGAAGAGAAGAACTACATTCCCCAGAGGACTTTGCGATGCTTTGCATTTTATGTATTTATGCTCGGAGGGAAAGATTAAAATCTGTCTATGGCCACACCACTCTGGCAACACCCAATCTCATCTGATCTTGGAAGCTAAGCAGGGTTGGGCCTGGGTAGTACTTGGATGGGAGACCTCCTTTATTAACTCCCAACACACCACATGATGTTATGACATGGAATATCAATAATACAACAAAAATCATAAAACCATATCAAGCAGACAGAGACAAAAGAAGAATCAGAGAATTAGTTATGGATAAAAATTATGCTGAATTGATAATCAGATCGTCAGCTGAAAATACAGGTTGCTAGATAGATGGAAGCAGACTTAAAATCAGGCATAGGCCAAGCTTACATAATCTCTATTCAACCTCACACTGCTGTGCAGAGGTCCCATTAGCTAGGTCTCACTTAGAGAGCATGATGTAACAGAAGGAGCTACTAAGATGTCATCCTAAAACAGGTGTAACTTTGTCTCCCTCTCCCAAGAAACTGGGAGGCAATAATTGAGGGACTGTCATAAGGCACTGTAGAGGAATGTGCTGCTACTTCTCTTTATTTCATGTTTATTTTGGTGTATTTGCTTTCTCAGACTTAGCTGGATCCTGACAAACAGCCCTTATTGCAAGAGCTGTAGCTATCTCCTATCAGCAGGACGATCTGCTCTGGCAGCTCAGGAGGGCTGTCACTGTGATGGGATGAGAAGTACCGGCATGCTTGGAGGGATCAAGCATACCTTAGTGCTGACTGTTTTTACAGACTTCTCATTTTATGAACTTACTGTGCTGAACTCATAGAGCTCTCAACTTGCCATGGAGATATTCTGAAGAAAAGCAGTAAATCTGATGGCAAGCTCTGAAGCTGACTGAGGGACGAAGAAATGTCTCTGAAAAAAAATCTCAGGTAGTGGCAGCAGTAACCTAGGATTGCTTGCAAGGAAGTGACCTTCCTTGTATTTCTCCTCCTCCAGGTCTGAAGCACATCAGCATTTTTCACAGAAACTGTTAGCAGCTGACTGTCAAGTAATCATTCCCATTGTTTCTGTATTATTTGTAGCATCAATAAAAGCAGAAATGCTTTTCAGCTGTGTTATTGCTATTTTGCAGTGCCACTTGTAGGGCTGTATAGCACAGTCACACTACATGCAGCTGAACTGCATACTTTTGTGCTCTCAATGACTTAGAGCTTGATCTTCCACATGTCCAAGAGGGTATCACAAGTTACAAGAGACTATTTCAATTCAGATCATGTTTTGATCGAAGAAACCCCAAAACAATACAATGTATGCCCACTCCCAACTGTCCTCTTTGCATTGTTTTATTTCCCTCATCTGACTACAAGGCTTAGCATAATTGCTTTTGCGATAGCTTTGCTGGTTTTTATAATTTCCTGCATCATCTTAGATACCCTGGCCTGTTTATCATAATCTTCATAGCTCACAGAAAATCAGTATATGAGCTAGAGAGATCGAGGTGCTATTTGGAAGACTTTTTTCCTACTGATTTTTTTTTAAACACTGCTTCAATGCTCACCCATAATTTATTTTCTTGTCTGCTATCCCCCTGCACTCTGAACACTTGTTCATTTTTACTGCTCTGATCAACCAATTTTTCTTTGCCTTTTAAACTCCTACAGCAAACTTGGAGGCACAAAGTTTAGCATTAGCCATATTGAAGCTTCAAGGTCAGTAACCCTCCTGATACAGGTTAAACAAAGATCTGTGCATAAGCACCAAACTCGAGCAGACAGGAGGCAACCAAGGAAGCTAAAATAATTCTAAAACCAGTATTTTTGAATGGAAATGGAGGCCAGGAAACAAACAAAAAACACAAACAACAAAAAAAAAAACAAGGGATGGAAAGGCAGATGTTGGATGAGTTTTCCAAACATCACCAGAAATAGCCAGCCAGCCAGTTCTGTCAGCACTGATTCCCATAAACAACTTGACAATTCAAACAAGGATACAGGATTTGGAGCTGCAGCTTCAAAGAGGAGGGACTGTATTTCTGTGAAGTACAATTTGAGCTCTACTGCATTATTAATCAGGTCCAATTTAGTTGATAGGCAGTCTGGGTAACTAATTCTCTTTCCCTTTCCCACACAGGTAGTTACTCAAAAAATAAAAATAAAAATTTAGAAAAAAAATCAAGATGACTTACAAAACTTTAAGATACCTAATTTTCTTTGTGGCTGCTATTTCACTGTGTGCAAGAAAGTCATAATACAGCAATTTCTTTCCTCTTGGAAGGTGAGCTGCATTTCTTTTTCCAAAGCTCTAAATATGAAATGGATCACTAATTAATCAGTTACTAATACATACAGCTTCCACATACACCCTGATCCTTTTATCACAGGAGTAACATACTAGTGCTACCCTCTTCCAACTCTGATGTCATTTAGGTGATCTTGGTTTCATGACCAAACACAAATGCATCAGCTTCAGTTACACTCAAATTGGTAGATGTTAGTTGCCTCATGAAGATTACTACAATTAAAAACTCCAAGGACTGAGCTTCCAGATAAACTTAACTGTTAGGGAGCTGCAAGCTAAAAAGATAGAAATAATACATAAAAGATTGAGGATTTTGCTAGCCCTACTTTGCTTTTAAAAATTAAAATGCTTTCTTGGCCCTTTGTCAATCAGCATTCCACTGGTTGGGCTTTGTTTGTATAGGGGTGAGTGTTAATGTGTGTACATCATCTTCTGTTCCTCTTTATGGAGTCTTCCAGATGATGTATTCTTCAGCTCTAAAGCACCCACTCAGTGAATTTCCATTGCAATGAATCGCTACAGAAAGATTTTAGTTACAACTAAACAAGAACAAATTTCTTCTCAGATCCAAATACCTCCTTTCAGTTATTTCAGTTACTTTTAAAATACATTTTGCTGCCAAATAAACTGAAAATTCCTAATCATTATCTTCTGTTTAAGGGATTCATGAATTGAAAGAAGATTTGGAATAGCACTGGATATGCCATTTTGTAATTTGTTTCTAATTGTCTAAAGAGCAGCAAATAAACCCAGAACTAGAGACTAAAACAGGAGAGATTAAATCCGATTATTGTTTCAGTACCATAATGCTGAACCTGTGTAATAAAATGAACAATGCACATATTAAAGGTCATTTTCATCTCTTTTGAGGAAGCAAATTTAGTATGCCAGTTCTCTGAGCAATTGAATATGCCTTAGCAGCCTTTTCTAAGGCTTTGAAATAGACATGTATCAACACTAGGAAAAATAAGATTCTGAAATGATAAAGAATCATCAGAATTTGTGCATTTATTATACTATGCTTAACAACATGTGCAAAACTGAAATGGCTTCATTTTTTAAATCCAGTGCCATTATTTCATTTTCAGTTCAACTCCTAAATGGCTTATTTCCTTCTGATACTGCTCCAGTTGCTTTCAGTGGGAAACCATATAGTTTATATATTATTCATCCAACTAAAAGCCCTGAGGCAGGAACCCTATGGAGCCTCTTCAGTAACTGGTCTCCAGATGCTGGTGATATGCAGTGCTCTAGAAGTCCTTAAACATCACGAGAACACAATTCCATTTGTTCTTGGAGCTACATACACTTAAACTAATAGCCCAGATTGCTCACCCACATTTCCACACAGCTTCTATGGCATCTAATTATTCAGGAACTAACACACACAGAACTCCAGTTTATGTGGTTAACAAAATAGCACAACAGTTCTCAAGCTAAATAATCAGACTTACTACGTAAGTGTGACACAGTTGAACAACCCATCCACAGAAGCACTGTAGTATTGTCAGCAAAATTATTGATCCTTTTAATCCTTCCACAAGCAGGAGCAGGAAGCTGAGAGTGAAAGCGGGAATCACTCTGTGCTGTGATGTCCTGACAAGATGCAAGTATGCATAAGATTTGCATTTTCATCCTGAAGTGGTAAAACAATATTTAAATCTTATTTCAGTATGACACCAGCACAGGTGTATAGGAAGTTAACCAAAGCTAGGTTTTGAAGCAGGACTAAAATGATTTTGTTCCACAGTTGCAAGATCTGTTTTCATATTTCCCTAACACACAGAACAAACTGAATAGCGTGCATTTCAATGCCTTCTTTTCCAAGATATTTCCATGAGCCTCTCACGCATTTTTATTCCATGTAAGAGAAAGCTGTCATACAAAGTATATTAAGTTTTTGGACATCTCAGTTGCATGTGTTGTTTAAAAGCTAAACAAAGAAGTTTATTAATTTAGATCTGGAAGGGAAGCTGGCAAATCAGTCAGTCACTTCCATCTAACAGCACTTTGAGTCTCAACTTGACCTACCTCCAGCATTCCCTGCTGCAGCTCATGCAGCATCACCATTCTCTTTTCTAAGTCTCCCTTGACACCTTCTGCCTCCCTCAGCAGTCACATTGTAGAGAAACACAAAAGACAAGAGCTGAAGGTTGACAAACTAATTCAGTTCAGTTAGCCTGGAACTGTTCTTTGCTATCAAGGTCAGTGAGAAGCAACTGATATATCTGTACCCTCGGTGCCATGAAAGAAGCACATCAAGGGGGAGGAAGGAGAACTACATGACCTGAAATCAGGAATTACATACATTAGATTATCAGGACTTGCAGTCACAGTTGATGCAGAGGTGCACATTCTCAAGAACAACTAAAGTGAAAGCTAAAGTGTTTAACAAGCTGTTAAAAACGTGAATAGCTTAGGAGATGAAATGAGTGAGACAAGACATATTCCATCTGGGTGGAAATCAAATTTTGTCACAAAATGATGAAAGTTCTGACCAGAATACACCAGAATTCTGGTGTAGGTTTTCACAATGAGACAGGAGAGGTCCCTTCCAGGGATCTCAACATGCAACAGCTTTCTCACCACTGTCATTGAACTGGTAGATGCAAAGGCATTTTGGATGCCAGCTATAAGGAATATCCTCAGGAAAGGAAATAAGAAAAAAGGCAGCAACTCAGAGGACATTGTAAAGTCACTGTGACTATAAAAAGCACAATTTGAAGCAAACTCAAAACAAGTTCATGCAGCAATGGTCTCACAGTACTTTCTAATGCAATTTTTTTGACTTTTAATGAAGAGGTTTTTCTGAATCTCAATAGCCAATGGCAACATGCACAGGAATACATCAGGAGACTGCACAAGACTGAAGAACAAGCCGGACTCAATGAGTTTCACTTTTTAAAATGAAATCTGACTGGTGTTACTGCTCAACAAGCTACTAAAAATCACCCTCTCTGCTGTTGCAGCTATCAGTCTGCTCTTCATCTGAGAGTCTCAACCTCACTGCACTCACTAAGAGTGAGTTTTCTCTTAGAAGAAATGTTACATTTGATAGAGAAAATAAGGTAGAAGATGTTGCTTACCTGAATATAGAATCAAGATAACAGATAGAAAAGGAACCACATGATGTCTCATACATTGCTTTATAGAATAGAAAGAATAAATGGAAATAGAAAAGGTCATGATACATATACATTCACTGCATTAGAAAAACTGAATATATGCTTGTACACAGCATATTCCAAAGCAATGCGTGCGACCTGTTACACATACATACACCTGCCAAGTGTACACACTGAAATAACCTTATGATAAGACAATAAGGCAAAACTGACCAATTCTTGCAGTGCTAGGCATGCATTACAAAGTTCTAACAATGCTTTCAATTAATCTCACCCATCAAAACTACTGTACAGACCAAACCACTAAAATAACAAGAGGAGAGTAATTATTTTAGAGCACAAATATGTTAGAAACCGCATCTTAGCACTACAGACATCAAACAAGAAATCGCAGAAATACAAATCTTGCACTACATTTGCCTATGACAGCATATACTGCCAGCAGAACCTTAAAAAATTAAGGTTAATTAGAAATTAGTAACAATAGCTAGCTTCCTTCAATATGAAAATGACTGTCAAGCAATCTGGACAATATAATACCTTCTTTGAAGCTGGTACATTACTCTTATTTCACTTTGTAATGAATTACTAAGATCTGAGTTTCTCATAAAGGTATTTTCACTAGAGAAATATATACTTTCTATGAAACACACAAGAGATTATGAGATTTTCTTGCTTTTTCCTAGTTGTCCTCTTAACCTGCATGTCTTCTCTAGCAGAACAGTTTACACAAAGTAGAGAAAAAAATAAGCCTTCCCTGAACATTGAAGAACCTCATCTCTTCTCAGACCAACCCAGGCATATACCACTCCCCATCCTTAACACCACTGATCCAGAAGAACATTTAGGGATGTCTCATATTAAGGTCTGGTAACAGGGTCACTCTATAGTCACTGAAATCTTCAGCCATATGATAATGATAGATGATTTTACAAAGCAAAACAAATAAAAATAAAAGGATTTTCTCTCTGTTCATGTTTTTCTTCCAAGAGAAGATATACTCTTCTGAAACACATCTTTAGAAGCCTCAATTTCAAATACTTATATTAAGATAGTTTACTTTTGGTCGGTTTATATTTTGAGATAACATTCATCAACATATAATCTATAATCCTGTATTTTTTTCATAACCACCTTCAAAACATGTACAGTGACAAGAAAAGACAGCAAAGTGATGAGAATTCAATGCCTCCTTCTGCAAACAGTATTCATCCTTTGATATGCTGTCATATCTACATACTTCAGTACCGGAAGGGGGCTACAGGAAAGCTGGAGAGGGACCTTCTATAAAGGCATGTAGCAACAGCATGAGGGGAAATAGTTTTAGACTGGAAGAGGGTAGGTTTAAACAAGATATCAGGAAGGAATTATATACTGTGAGGGTGGTGAGACACTGGAACAGGTTGCCCAGTGAAGTGAATGCCCCCTCCCTGGAAGCACTCAAGGCCAGGCTGGATGGGGCTGTGAGCAACTCAATCTAGAGGGAGGCATCCCTATAGCAGGGGAGTTGGAACTAGGTGATCTTAAGGGTCCTGTCAACAGTTTATGAGCTGGTTTGGCCCAGTTCCGTGACTAATAGAGTGGGGGGACCCACAGGCCCATGCCCTGGGAAAGGGAAAAGAGAGATGGGCATAAATACAAAACAGTGACAACAATCTGAGGAGGAAAGCTAATTTACTATGATATCAGAATGCAAAGTAACAAAATATAATACAAGTAGAATTGAAGCTAATAAATAAAATGAGAGAGAGAGTGTGTCTGAAAACCAAAGGCTTCATGCTAACACTGAAGGAGAGATGGCTAGGGAGTACCCACTGCTGGGTCGATCTGAAAGGGGGAAAAAAACCTGTTTCTTGTGACACGTGAACAGTTTTTATCTTTCCCTCTGAATGGAAAATGGAAAAACACAAAGCAACATGAAGTCCTCTGGGGTATGTAGTTCTCCTCTGAAACAGGTATACCTAGAACTATCAATGATCCACAGAACTGGAGCATTAACTCTTTAAATCCCAGTGCACTACACAATGTTATGATGTGGAATACCAATAACAAAAAAACATAAAACAATGACAGGTCCCTTCCAACCCAAACCATTCTATGATGCTAACTCTCACTCCTTAGTAAAAGAAATTAAACTCATTGAAAGATACTTATACTCCCCAGAAAAACAATGACAGTTTCCCTCAGCATCCATACTCCAAAAGAATTATAGAATCACAAAGTTGGAAATTACCTATAAGATCATCCAGTCCAACTGTACTCCAAGAAGAAGTTCCCTTCCAAAACCCAAAGTATATACAAGTGCATGGATTTGCAAATTTTACCTTCTACACAATTTCTGCCACTCTGGCCACTATGATTTAGAGCTCTTACGAAGAGCTAAGTAAAGAATTCTCCCCAGCAGGAAGGCAAAAAAGTATGACTATGTATGAACATTAATACTGTGACCAAATAACTGACACATGATGCATCGGTCTCAGAAAAAATATATTCTAAGCAATTTCTAAGTAAGCATGTGAAGCACTCACTATTTGAATGGAACTCCATCAAAATGTTTAAGTATCCAGTGAGGTATGTTCAGCAAAATGAGATGTGTTTCCCCTCCTCACTAATCTTCGTGCATGAAGGTATGGAGCACAGCAGTATTACTCACCAGAATTTTAATATTTGTAATGTTCTATGATGCTTTCAACCCTATACCACAACTTCTGCATCTACATAAACATAATTTATGGTTCAATAAGCTATCCACAAAGTTGCTGAATTTATGAAATTTAGGTTATATTAGTTGGTTGTGGAGCTCTGAACCTTGGCACGTCACATGTTATGCTCAGATTTTAAATTTAAAATATAAATTTATATCATCTGAGTGCTTTTCATGAACAGGGTGATATTCACTGATCATTGTACCACAAGTCCTAACAATATTCACTATTTGTACTTACTATTATTTTTTCCTATTGGTCCACTGGGAAAATGACACCACTATGATACAACCAACAGCAGCTATGGAAGTGGATTTCTAATGCTCAAATTTTAACAGCAGTTCAGAGAGTTATGACTCACAGCAGAGAAATTTTAAGAGATTATGTATATATATATATTTGGTGTAAAATATTGCAGGAAAAAAAAAACAAATTTATGACTAAGAAAAACGTGCAAACAAAATCCTGGAGGAGCTAGGAACAAGAAACAGTTACAGTAAAAGGCAACTTCATAGGTTTCTGTTTTACACTAGTTATGTCCAAAGCCCCTGTGAATGAGGTCTATTTCTGAGCAAATTAGTTGCGGAAAAGATGAAACAATGCAAGCAACATCAAAGTAAACAAACTAAATATACTGTATGTAATTGTTATGCTGTTAGTTAACTAACAAAATCTGTGATAGATTTTTGCATGAATTCAGTATTCATTCAAAAGGCAAGGCAATTTTCTGATAGTAGAAATGTCTGGAAAGCAAAAACATAGTAAAGGAACAATAAATGCATTTTTTGTTAAACAACATGGGCTAAAGTCTATAGTTCTTCATATCCCCACATATTTAAAAGTCAAAAACGAACCATCTGTTGTTACATTATTCCGCATTCTGAATCAAAACTTCACTTTACAGTCTATTGTTGGTTTGCCTGATGTAAAAGACCCTGCAAGAAATCACTGTAATTGCATTATAGGTTATAGAAAACACATTTGTATGGTTTAATGATATTATTGATCACAGAAGGTAACTTCAGTTACACAATATCGATGTCTTTCTCTCCGTCCACTGGGGAACATATTTTTGAAAGATGCTAGTAGAATAGCAATGGAATTTAACACCCTCCCTGAACAGCAAGTCAAAGACAAATAGCAAGATGAAGTACATTATCTGTCTTCTGTAGGAATTACTTTTAGAGCTTAAGAGTTGCTTCCTTCAACTTATTAAGAGTATATTAATATCCTGAGGGTAGCATGACTCAGGGCATCAATATCCTGCTTTTGTCCCCCTTTGAGATCTGTTTCATTTAAATAAAAAACACAATGTTTTCCTTCCCACTATAGACAAAAAATAATAATAAAAAAATGCTCTGCACTATGGCATAAACTAGAATATACAATATTGTTAGTGACAATTGTACATTACTTAGTAGGGAGAAAAAAACAGCAAGACATTTTAAGGACCTACATGGAGTTTGTAAGAGTGTTTTATTCCTATCACTAAAAAGAGTGGAGGGAATAATCTGCTTTGTGTTTCAAAACCACAAACATTGAAAAAAAAAAAAAAGATGAGGTTGCACATGAAAGTTGCCTTTGCAAAGATTCAATGGAGATACAAATGCAATTCGGGATACAAAGTTATTACATTTGTATTCATACTGTAGATCTTAAAAGCAGTATGAATGCCACTTCCTGCCTCTCAGCTCTGAGTGTAGAATTCTCATTTCTCGTGAAAAATTAAGCCTGGTGCTACCAAGGCAGATGGACCACCTTCCACAAAAATTCTTCATTAGGAAATCTGAATTGCTCCTATCCAACAGCAAATGCGTGAACTTGGGTGGAACGAACTACTACAAAACCAAGACAGCTGAGTGATTCCAAGTTGTTCTGGATGAACAGCCAGAGGGGTGCACGCCAGTGGTGCCAGCGGCCAGGCTGAATGCTGCAGCTGGACAGGGCTGCTTGCTAGGAACCTGATCACACTCACATCCCACCAGGCTTTCCTGCAAGGAAAGCTGTTGCAAAGCATGACCTGAGGAAAGCCTCAAGGAGTCAGCCTGGTCTGCCTCCCCCAGCAGCCAGGAGCAGGGAATCAGCAGGAAGCAGGCTAGGTGTAGAGATTCCTCTGCAGCAATGCTTCTGTAGCTAGAAGTTGCATCCAGAACAACATTTTTATCAGTAACTAATGAATACAGTCTGCATGAATTTACCTGGTGATATTTTTGACATCCACTTACACAGAGCATTCATGTAGTCTCCAAAGAATGAGATTCCTATTGTAGTCATATTTGACAGGATAAAGAGCAACATTTTTATTCCTTTTACATTTTAAGCCCAGCAATTTCTAAAATATCTTCCCACTGGTATACAAAGATAATGAGGAAGAACATTTTCCTCAACATTCTTTTCTTTTTTGTTGTTGTAGTACATATTTGTGTAGACAGAACTAGTTAGGTAATTTCAATACAGTGCACTATGACTCTCACTAAGATGTTCAACATCCTATAGTTATTTAATCTGTGCAACCACTTGCTGTATATGCAAGCACTTTCTGTCACTCTTGTTTTCCCCATTGTTTTATTCACATGAAAAATACTGAAATTCCCCCCCCCCATTTTCTTTTTGACAATACAAAATAACTAACTTGAGCTTATTGTTTTAGTTTAAATAAAAGAAGGTAAACAATATACATGTTACAATGAAGGACATCTACAACTGCCCAATTCATGGTTAAATAATTAGGTTAATTTACACAGCAATGGAGAAAATGGTGTTCAGAGACCAGTTAAGACTGTAACAAAAAAAATATAAAATGCAAAGAAAAGTAAAACTTAGTAAAATCTTTTGTCATTGCCTTTACATTCATGAAAAGGTGTCAAAAATTTCTCTTTCATCTCCCCATCAAAGCTCCCATTATTGCCATACAGAGTAGAAAATCTCTAAAACTTTGGGTTGAGCATTCTACTTCCCAAAATAGCTAATTATAAATATTTCAATTGTAGGATGACTGTAACAAAAGCATTTCCTGTTGTTCAGCTACACTACCCATAAAAAGGAGTCACTTGACAAGAACCAAATTAACTAAAACTAGGTGCACAAGTAACTGAAATCAGAAATGCCCTTCTGAAATAAGTCTCCCAAGCCTGCTTAACTGTGCTTTGATACACCTTAAAGAACAAACTTGGAAAAAAGGAAACTGGACCATATCAAATCAGTATGTGCTCTACAGAAGCATATATGATAACCTTTTATTGCTAATGGATGTTTAGGCACCAGGAAAACAGTAGAACTTTTCCAAAGTAATTCTTTTTAATAATTTCAGTGCTGATTTTGGCTACTCAGCACCTACTATTTCCCTCTGCAAAGCATCTTCTTACTTGCTGCAGACTCATTTCCCTCCTCTGTGTGGTAATCACTTCAAATAACACCAGAGGCAAATGCATTGCACTTGTGACACCACTAAGAGGAATGTCATGGCCCAGAGAGTCTCAAAATAGGGCAGTCAAGAAAACAGCAAACTTAAAGCAAGGGTAAAAGTCACTAAAAAAGGTATACTAAATGATTGCTTAAAAAATTAGCCTGATACTGTGTGTGGAAAAATACTGTAACATAAGGAACATAATATTAAGGATAAATTCTTAACTCAAGGAGATTTGAGTAAAAACAATAAATTATACATAGCTATTCAGCAAGGCTAATCCCAGTTTAAGGACAGAAAACACAAGCCAACTCACAGTACTCAAAATTCAACCTACAGTAACACCATCATTGTGAATATGATGCTCATTGAAGATGAGCATCCCTGAGGAATGGAAAAGACAAAAATGGTACCTAATTTTATAAAACGAAAGAATTAATAAGGACACGAGAAGTTGCAAACTAGTCTAGAGACAAAACTAAAAAGAAAGCAAACAACTAGCTAGCACTTAAAAGATGATGAGAAATCTCAAGTTTGCCAGTAGTAAAGCAACACAAAAGGTTTCTTTTTCTTCTTTAATGGGTTAAATGACAATTAGAAGAAGAAATGCATTATGCCATGGCATTTAGCAATATTTTTTTTAATTATCTTAGGACTTCATTGCAATAAGCTTTGCCTGATTCCCACAAACATTTCAGAATATTACAGCCTCATGATGTGCAGATAACTTCAGTTCTTGTTTTTTCTCTACATAAAAGGACATAAACATTATATTTAAGACATAATAAAACACAGCCCTAGCAACACAAAGTTAAGAACATAGTGATTGAGATTAATGCAGAACCAAGAAGACATGGCACTTAGTCTACAACTACTCATGGGAAAAACCTCATAATATTCACAGTTATCCATGAAAGATTTTGTGATAGCCACAAAGCCCAATCCAAGATATCATAGGTCACCTTGAAAGGTATTGGAGTTCTGCAACATGGAATTGGATAGAATACATCCTGAAATTGAAAACTGAGAAAGCAGCCATAAGCAAAGGCCTTTGCTGTGGAAAAAATAAAAATAAAAATAGAATCACAAGAAGTAACTCACTGCGGAAAAAAAAACTACTCAAAATCATATGCACATTTTTAAAGGATACTAAGAAATCCTTTTAAACATATAAACAAAGCCTAGATAAGTGGCCAAGTTCCCAAACTCAGTTTTGGTAAACACAATGCAAAACCTAGAACATGTAAGGAGAGGAAAAAAAATAATGCCTTAAAGCTGATACACACTAATCCCTAAGAATTTGATACCTATACAGGACTCACTTGACTAACTTTTGTTTTCACAGTTAGGACTCACAAAAGGAAGCAAATATATGGAAAGCCTGCTAGGCACTGAAAAACATTTCATCCCTTTCAGTTTAAAGAAGGAATAAAGATAATGTTGACGTCTGGGATACTCAAAGTACAGGAAGAAAGCAGCCTGGACTACCTGAGAAGTAAGAACAACCTACAAAGATTATAAGATCAGAAAAGAGTATTATAGAAGAAAGAATGGGAAAAAAACCACCTTGCGAACAGAAATGGAGCTTCTTCCCAAACACATATAAATCACAGAACCACAGAATTGTAGGGGTTGGAAGGGACCTCTAGAGATAAGCTAGTCCTACACCCCTGTCAAAGCAGCTCCAGGTTGCACAGGCAGGCATCCAGGCAGATACTGAATGTTTCCAGAGAAGAGAGAAGTGATTCCACCACCTCTCTGTGCAGCTGTGCCAGTGTTCCATCACCTGCACTGTGAAGAAATTCCCACGCATACTTGTGCAGAACTTCATATGCTTCACTTTGTGGCCATTTCCCCTCATCCTATCACCACACACTGCTGAGAAGAGTCCAGCCTCATCCCTTCACCTCCCGCTCCTTAGATATTTATAGACATAGTTCAGATCCCCTCTGAGTCTTCTTTTTTCAAGGCTGAACGGACACAGGTCTTAGCCTTTCTATCACTGGAGTCTTTCCAGGAGATCTCTGGCCTTTTAAATTTTTATTATTTTTATTTAAACTATGACAAACCTATTAGAACATGTATAAAATGTCCTTCGTGAGGAAAAAGTGGTAAAAATACTACAGCAAAGCGTTAAACAAGGTTTGGGACACTCCTGCATTGGTGACTAACTGCATGCAGTATTAATATAAACATGTATATAGAGAGCTGTGGAGAAGAGCTAATGCTTTTCTTTTTAGCCTCATATGCACATCAGAAGATGAAGAAAGAATGAGATTTAGGCACTTGAAGTGAAAAATCACATCCCATTATCTAAAATAATGGAATACCACCTCCTAGAGCATTACACTTGCCAAGACAGCAGCCCTGTGGGAAAGGGACTGTTGAGAACAGAGCACCTGCTTCACAGTAGGCCAGCTTTGTCTTAACAGAGCAGCATCTGAAACAAAGACGATAGAAGGCAGGATGGAAATATGGTCCCAGTAGGAGAGCAATGTGTCTGTTTCAGTTTAGGAGGACATGCACTCTGGAGAGAGGCAACACAGGAAAACAGCAGGATGGGCTAGCAGCTGTGACTCAAGAGGCTCACAGGAGAATCTTTTGCTTGTGAGGATAGACGGTACACTCAGTAAGGAAAACTGAAAATAGCCTTCCCTTCACAGCCTCTGGAGAAATGAAAACTATATGCACTCTGACATGTATGTTTACTTGCAGTTTTCTGTTTAGTTTTGTTGCTATTCCCCCCCTTTATATTGCTGAATCTTTAGTTATTCAAGGCTGGCTCTCAGCAAAGCGGAAGGCGCAAAAAAGCCCCTGGGCCTGGGATAGCTGAATATGGCAGTACGTGCTACAGCACCCAAAGTCTTTGAGCAAATAAAAGTTGCTTTAACAGAAAAGAATTACTATTTTCATCTCTAAGAGACTAAACAGCATTTTGCATTACCTTTCATGATGTTGCTTGGTACAAGCACGTAAAAATCAATTTCAATTTATTTCAATCACCTGTTATTATTTGGAATATTTAAAAAAAAAATATATGAGTTTGAGTTTGGTTTTCCCCCCTCTCCTTTGAAAGTTTTGTTTCAGATCTGACACGGGGTTCCTGCTCACAGAGGCAGGCAGCAAGCAAGTACCAAGCAGGCAGAAGACAGGAAAGGCTCTCTCATTCACAGGCTTTAGAAAACAACATATTTCACAAGTATTAACACAGTTCACCTTTTCTGAGTGCAAGCCTGATTTGATTCCATCCACTCTCCCTGTGGCTTTCTTGGGATCTATCCCCTACCACCTCCTTACAGGGCAACTGCAATGAATGATGCACCTTTCTGTGATGGTTTCACAGAAACACTATATTTAATATTTATATTCATCAGTTTTCGCCTCTTTCAATAAAAGAGGAAAGAAAAGGAATTTTAACCTCAGTATAAAATCCCCTGAAAATTTGTATTTGTCTGTTGAATATCAGTGGGCTAAAAACAAATCAAGGCAGCTCACTCAGTGTTAATGAAGAATCAGCCTGTATAGTTAAATAAGCAATTATGACAAAAATGCAAAAAAATTTGCTCACACACCATCAATAATGAAGTGGAATTCTGTTCTCAGCTACAATAGTGAAAGTCTGTGAAAAAAATAAATATTTAAGACGAAATAATAACAGTAGTAATAATAAAAGATGACAGTACATCACAAGAGGCTTAACTTGGCATAAAAGAAATGAAAATTTGAAATAGGCTTGCTCAGGAAACTACACAAAAATAAATCATTATTCACAACTTTGTTTAAAAACTCCTATTGACTTACTGAACATTCAGAAAGTAGTACCTAATGCACAAACAGGGTTTAAACAAAATTTTAAAATTAGATTGACTGTTGTAACCATTTCAGTCTGTGATTGACTAGATAGAACAAATATAGCACAAAAATTTTCAGGAAAAGATGATCCACTGCACGGCCTGTTTATATTGATAAACAAACATTGCTGTAGCTCCACTCACTCGCTAGAGCTTAGAAATTATACCAGGTAAGGATCTGCTTGTTGAAGTAATTAAATACATGGACAAGTTCTATTGAAGTTCACCCAAAAATTAAATGAAAAAAACCCTATCCATCACCTGTCTATGAAAGAGAAAGTAACGGATGTTTCTGTGGTAAAAGTCCACTTCATATCTGAAAAATACTTGAAGTGAGTATAGACATACATATGCACACAAACATGTCAGAACAAAATAGGAACACACCTCTAATGGGATGCATTCACTGAGTGCTTCTTCTTGCTTTGCACACGAAAATGTATACTGCCTTCAACAAAAGATCAGCTGATGTGTTGTGTGTAAAGACTTTTAAAAAAAATTGTGAATTTGCAGAAGGATTCCCTATCTACAACTGGAAATAAAACTCACTTGCCACCATTCTACTCTCCCCTATCTGAAACGAATCTATTCTCTTCAAATTCTGCACATCAACTGTAATACCAGCAGAGAAAACTGCATGTGGGAAATTGGCAGAAATGTTTCTGTGCCCTTTTCCACACATTTTTCTCTTTATTTTCTGCTCAAGATTGCAAGCAATGTAAGTAATACTGCAAAACAGAAAAAAATAAAACAATGTATATTGCTTTTATATCTCTTTCCTTCCAAGCAGCTTCCATACGATTGCAGAGTATTGGAATTGAAACATTTAATAAAGTTAATGCAAGAGAAGAAGTTAAAAGCGTCTACATCCTGTTTCTCCATATCATCATGCTCAAACTGCAGTTAGTATACCTCAGTTTTATTACAAACATGCACAGTGCTAAATACTTGAGTTTAAGTTGAGTCAAATGACAGTATATGAAGGGAAAGAAATTTCTCACCATCTGTGGTTGATATATAAAGGTGACAGGAACAAAATACCTGAAACCACCAAAAGTTCTCTGCAGCAGTTCATTTCTCCATTGAAATTTCATCACTTTAGTCCGTTCCTTCTAGCTGCTTACCTGCTGCCACAAAGGCTAGCTAATTCATTACAAACTCAGGGATCTGTGCTGCAGGCTGGGCTAAGGAACTCACTTCCCTATACATCAATTAACCTTGCTCTGTAACGTGAATATGCTAAGGGATCAGACAGAAAAAAAGACAACTAACCTTTATCTCATGTGACAGGTGTCACATGTCAGATAGCATCTACACAGCTTGGTCTGATCAGACACCTACCACAATTCCCACATCACAAGTTACTTTCCCATTACAAGTAAATGCAATATGTAGAATTTAACTAACACTCGCATAGCTGTTCACTAGGAGCAAGGATACCTCACTGAAGTTATCTTCTGTCTGGCAATATTGATAACGTATGTAATTTCATATCTGACACTCAACCAACAGTTTTCACTATCATCTAAACCAGACTTTTGGGGTGTGATGGAAATCAAATCTGAAAAATCAGGACTCCAGCTATAATAACACTGAAGTTTTGTGTTTTATTCCCTTTCCAGAGTCATCACCCAGACTGATTCAAAGAAGTAGTGAACAGATTTATCATGATAACACCTGAAGAACTGGCTGAGTGTCATTCAGGAAGCATACCCAAGTGATCCTGCTTTGGTGCACCCAATACCAGTTGTGGACTGAGTAAGTGAGGTAACCCAAAGCATTGAGAAACAAGAGATTTAATGGTGATCACTGTTCACAAATGCAGAGACTAGGAGCACAATTGTCCAGTTGGTTAAGAGCTGCAGAACTACAAATACTATTGATGGCACAAATGCTTTAACAGTAGTTTCCTTATTAATTGGACACTTCAGTTAAAGCCAAAGACCACAATTAAATTAATTAGGTTAACTAATGTATATTAACTGTATTAATTATTAACCAGATTAGAGGCTATAAGAACACTTGTACCATTCAGCTTTCCTGCGTTACCTAGGCAAAATTGTAACCCCGGTTGAAAAACAATGAAGTGAATTCCAGCCATTAAGGAAGAAAGTAAGGAAGCAAAGGAATTTAGAAGGGAGATGATAAAAGAAAGTCTATTGAAGAGTAATTGACTACATCAATTCATTCTTTGCTTCACACTTTCAAATCTATTCAAATGAGCAATGTTTATCGATTTTGGCTTTCCTCAGGGAACAATAAGCAGGAAACTGACAAAACGAGGCAACATTTGGGACCCCAAATATTAACACACCAGTTACAGAAAGAAGAGCAGCCCACCTGCTCACACAGTTCTAAGAATTTGAAAAGTCTGATCACATAATTTCTTCTGGCTACTTTCACATAAATCATTAAAGTAAGATTCTTTCACACCTTCCCCAGCCCCCCCCCAAAAAAAATTAAGTCTAAACTCAAAACATCCATGGTGGAATCATCTATGCAGCATATCTGTATTAGGAACTGTGAGCCAGCCTTTGCTGAGGACAGTCCACCTACTACTTTCCCAGTGATTTCTCACTGAACACAGGCTTTGGTGGTGAAATGCCTCAATACTTGCTAGAGGCTTTCTCCTGACAGAAGGCTTTTGCAAGTCTTGGATTATTATTCTAATGACACAGTATTTCTGACAGCTATAGATGCATTGCAGTGAGTAAGAACAGCACTTCAAGCATTGTTACGCTGAGGAGAATGAAGTCCTTGCTTTGGTCACAAGGACGTCTGCATATCACAAGTGCATCTCACAACAGAGTGATGCTCAAAGTCCAAAACTGATATGCCTGAGCATCAAGTCAGTGAATACTTTCCATCCTTATTAGGAAAAGCTCAAATTGAGAGTTTCTGAGAGGAAAGGACAGATGTCAAGAAACTGACTTCTCACTGTACAGTTTTCAGTATCTCACATAACCCAGTGCAGTGTAGCTGAAGAAATTTAGTGCTTTAAGGAAGAAAGCATGCTTTCCAAGCAAAATAAAGAGGGCTCCACTTAACTAGAGAACTAAATCATGTACCATGCACATCTGACAGATTCCTCTCAGTGACACTGCAATCTTGAAGAATGAGATTATGTATATACACATATATATACACACGTGTGTGGACCCCTCTGAAAATAACTACAACATACTAACATTTAATATACATTGACATAAATGAGTAAAGTGAGAAGTGAATACAAAAGATAGTAAGACCATTATATCTTAATCTTTCTGGGGAAAAAAAAAGTTTCTAAATTACTTTTACAAAACTACCATTGTGGAAATGGGAAGTGTGTCTTTATGAAAGCACGTGAAGGAAAGAAACAGATTTGGAAAATTCTACCATCTCTCAATAGCAGAAATTCAGATCCTGCAAGCTGGCCAGCCAATCATCTAGTCATTCTGACCTATTGTTATAAATTACATTGTTCAGACTATTCAAACTGAGCAATGAAAAGAAGATATAAGATGCTCATAAAAGCAATAACTGAAAATTTCTCCTTATTACAAATATCACTGTGTCTTATTAGTCTCTTACTGAGAAGCTATAAAGATGATAAAAAGTATCGATGATTACACTGCAAAGACCTCCATCCATACTTACAACAAAAGGAGCTGATAGACTTTCTAACAGAAATTTTATTTACTCGTGTCTTGAGCTTCACTGCTAAGGGAACGCATTTTCACTTAGCAATATCAAATGCAGAAAACCACTCATGCATGTAAAAATATATAAATTTAAGTCAGAAACAGGTAGGCTTGATGCTGCAGGACTAGGCACCTCCTTCTTTACGGACAGCAGGTATCTGAGACCAGGAGCTTCACTCAACATCTGAGACTACCAGAGGGACTATGCGCTATCAGCTTCTTCTCAAAGTAGAAATATATATACATACACACGAACATATACTTTCATCTTAACACTAGTAGCTCCGTAATTAGTTACAGTAAAGTGACTTCTACAAACTTTTAGTGAATAGAGAAGAAATAGTTAAAATATAACAACAAAGAACAAGTAATTTGTATCTTGGATCATTTCCTTGACCTAAAATTCCTTTAAGCAAAGGTTTAATTTAAGGCACATAAATAACACTAAGTCACCCTTGGAAATTGCTATTTAAGTGCATTGCTAATGCATCTCTCCAGCTAAAGGATTCTGGAGCTCTTTAGTTTCCCTTAGACACACTACACAGTGAACTGACTAAACACCCACTGCTACAGAGACACTAGCTGAAGACATATGCATCCCCAAGACTGGAAGTACAAAAGACATTACTTTGCACCAGGTCTAAGATTAAATTTCCTTCAAGACTCAAAAAACTAAAGCCACACACATACATGAACAAAATCACAAAAACCCAAAACAGAAAAAGAGCTTAAATCATTCCTTCTGTTTGGAGGGAAACTACCAGTCACACTGGATTGCTACATTTAGTGTTTATAATTTCAAAAACAAGAAATCTGTCTATATATATACACAAACTATTCTGGAATAATATAGAGGCTACATAGTTGCCTCTGAGCAGTTTCCAAATAACCAAAGAAAGATAAACAGTCATAAACCAAAAGCATGAAAGGAATAGCTTACCCCAGTAAGACACGAGCTCACCAAAAAAACTCCCAGAAAAATGCAACACCTTGGTTACCAGCCTTTAAATAAGATTAGGGTTGCACAGGTGAATTGTTTGCACCTGTGCTCCCTAGGTTGGCCATGCCTCTTCACCAGGTGCTCAATCATTGGTTCAGGTCATGACCTAACAGTTCTGTACACAAACAAACCAACCTTTCATTTACTGCTTTTCTGCTTGTAGGGATAGAGTTGAAATGAAGTTGTATCATCAAGACTTTCATCTAGGAAAATCTTCTGAGATGTGATTAAAAGGGCATGCATGTGAAGGTAGACCAAGCAGTTTTAAATTACAGGAGTTAATATGTTTTGAGTTCATAAAGTAAGATGGACAGCTGCTTATATCAAATAAAATGAAACATTCTCATCTACAAATCCTCTTAAACATCTTGAGAATATACTTGTTAGTATTAAAAAAAACAAACAACAAAAGCAATTCACTCTCTGGTGTTGCCCCAAGAAAAGAATGACAGTGCAAAGACTACATGTGTTCACACTTCAATGGACTCAAGTACTTAGAATGCTGGCCAGCCAGCAATAATGTCACATCTCATATGGCGAGCATGCACTGACTCACGTTAAGTCATGTCTAGTTATGAGAAACTATATAGTTACAATGGAAGATGTAAGACTCAAGAAGTTGCCCTGCGCAAAATCTTGCCATCTATTAATCAGTCAGAAAGCACTTTGTATACTTCCACTAACTTCATAAAACTATCATTTATATTCATTAGCTTTAGTAGTATATATTCATAATTAATGGTATTTCCTAATAGAGTTAAACAAGAACAATTGTTCAGTTTATGCCCATTATATTGTTAATCTCTTAAAGATGACAAACAATATAAGTCAATTCTTATGTTTTGATGTTCTTTTAATATTTGCCTCTTGGAGGGAAAAATAGATAAAGTATTTTAAACAATTTCCTGCACTCTCTTGTTTCTTAACAGAGTTATTAAAACTTGCATCAAATTCTGATGCTTTACTATTGAATCAAATCTCTAATTTAGTGAGTTCTTCACACTCTGCAGAACTGAGCTACCAAAAATATATTTACCCCCACACCATTCGATTTCATTCACCAAATAATTTCAAATAATTGATGAGTCACTCTTGATTAAAAGTTCTCAAAATCTTTGACCTAATTGTATTTTGCCACATTATGTAATTGCATGGAATATATTAATACATTTTATAAAGACAGAACATTTAGAAAAAAAAAAGATGCTCTTTCAGCTATAAGGACTGCCTTCATCTACATAAGATTGAGGCTTATTTTTTTTCTTATATCTTCATAAACTATTATTTGAATATAGAACATTTAAGACAAATGCAGTAGACTTTGACTTTGCAGCAAACACCACCACATTTGAAAAGAAGAACACAAAAGTCAATGCTGAAATAACAAGTATGCTACCAGGTACAATCGTGGAATTTTAAATAACCCACACCGCATTTATTGAATACCTTGTCAAAATTTCACATGGGAGAAGAATAATAATGTTAGTGTGGGTACAGAAGAAAATTATCTTAGTTCCATTTCAGATATGCAGAAAGACACGAGGTACAGAAGAAGGGAAGAAGGAAAGTGACAACCTCATGATCTATAAAAATGTTGTAATTTGTAGGGGACAAAAACTAATCACAGAAGGGACTATGCATATAATGAGTTCTAATCATTTATATATTATAAAATACTATATAAAATATGCTTTATGATATATATTTTTTCTTTTTGTTAGTAATTAGTATGGAAAAAATAAATCCTAGCATAAAAACAATATCCTCTGTGTACTATGTTTCTAGGTTCTTCCAGACGTACTCTTACATCTGCCAATAGATCCAGCACAGGACAGCTTTTTTCTCTAAGTGTAACGGTGAAATTAGAATCATTATTTCCAGCCAAGAGTCACTTCCAAAAGCTTAGAAAATGTTAGAAGAAAAGAGAATGTTTACTTCTACATGGCTTTTATTTTGTGAAACATAGCTTGCTATGGTAAATTATTTCAGTAAATAACAGTGTATATTTTCAAAACATAAAATAACTACCAAAATTGCATGGAATAAAATATTCTATATTCTCAAAAAAGTGGAGTTGTTAATATTCACATATTTTTAATACAATTTATTTTTTATGTTTCAAATTTCCAAACAGGCACCCACTTTTAATCTTATGAAATGCACCTGAGTTTTTGTGTGCAGAATTTGTTTTGGACGGGATGCCAGTCTCAAAAGTACTCTTACAAAAATGAACCAGTGATGTTGCTGAACAAGTAATGCATTACAATGAGCAGTAGATTCTTGTGCACTTTTAGACTGAAGAAAATATACTATGTTTACTTATTAATTTTTCTAAGGTCGTGAAATTTGTGATATCATTCTTGGATCCCTCATTCCAAATTGTTTTTCACAGCAACCATCAATAGAACAAGGGGCAATAGGCAGAACCCACAACACAGGAGCTTCCATACTAACACAAGGCAGAACTTCTTTACTGTCAGAGTGACAGAGCACTGGAACAGGCTGCCCAGAGAGGTTGTAGAGTATCCTTTTCTGAAGATATTGAAGACTCATATGGATGTCTACCTCTGTAACCTGCTGTAGGGAACCTGCTTTTGTAGTGGGGTTGAACTTGATGATCGCTAGAGGTCCCTTCCAACCCTTACAATTCTGTGAAGTTAACTGAGAATTTTCTTGTATGTTTTTATTTGTGTGGTGTTTGTGATAAGGTAAAAACTCCATGTATGTTGCTGAAAGTCTTCTTGCCCAGTGGCAATGCAACAAGAACTGCTTTTACTCCTTAGCTGAGTGCCTACCAAGGTGGGGGCAGTAAGGAATGAGACACACAGAACATTTCCATCTAGAAGAAATATATGTATGAAATTGTTTGAAATAGAAGATCACTGCCTGTAACAATCCATGAAAGTGTCAGCGAGTACAAGAATACAAGGAAAAATCATGGGCCTGCACAATGCTTTGAAAGCATATCTTTGCTCTGGTAATATCAGAGCTGGAAAAGAGCATTTTCTTTTGTGAGAAGTTAGCCTTCCCAGCTGTGGGCAGACTTTTGATTTAGATCAGATAAGAAAAGAAAACTGATTGAACTGAGAAATATTGGCAACCAATCACCTAAAAATTTCACAAAAGGAACAAGTACACTGGAAAATGTTTCATTTATGTCACTTTATTACAGTGAATAGAAAAAAAATCATTCTTGATTCATTAAATGTATAATCACAATATTGAGCAATGTACCTATTGATCTTCCACACTGATGTTCATAAAATGCTTGGCACAAAACAGTTTTATATGTTCAGGCTGTCAATTGCAGCTATTCTTGACGGCTGAACAATTTTATGGCCCTTGCAAATAACTACATTAACTACTTTTATTTCATTGCTCATTACAAAACCTTTATCAAACCAGTATTTTTGCCAGTGCTCTGCAACCTCTAAGTACAAACCTCTGGAAAAAAATACTCATTACCCCAGAAAAGGATCCTGTTGCACCATAGACCTGAGCTCTTTCTATAAGTGCCTGGAGAACTATGTACAAGCCTGCCCCAGGCACAAACCCTGGGGTGCTTCCATCTCAGTCTCTGCACGCTAACAGGCATGGAAAGGAATCATTGGTAGGAAGATATCCACAGTTTGATCACCATGTCCAAGAGCTCAGCTGTTTAGGTCACAGCTCTATAAAGCCAGCAGGGATCATTCAATTTCACATACGAAAGGGTGAGAGGAAAATTCCTGTTCCAAACCTAGACCTCAATTTAAGATCCTGCTGGTGCACCTCTCTTTACAATAAACACTCTCTCAGAAGAGTTAGGATGAATTAGTGTACTTAACTGAAGTTTACTAGAATTTTATTCATAAGAAACTGATAGGAACAGACACAGTAGACAAATACTTTATCTTCTTTCTCCAAGGTCTTGAATAGAATTCTGACAATTTAGCACTCAGGTAATTTGATTCAAATAGTTCAGATAATTATTAACAAATGAGCTTGAATCCAAAAACGAGGAAAGGGGTCAAAGCAATACTCTTTAAGCAAGATATACAAGTTTCAAACATTTCTATTAAAAAACTAGAGAGGTGACACTGTTTGAGAAGACCATGACTACTCTCTAGACAAATAAGTCTGGAAGTTCTGCTCATCTTCAGATGTACTTAGAAAAGTATAAATAAAAGGCAGAAAATAGTAAGTTCCCAACCACCAGACTTCTTCTGAAAGTCATTATATGGTTGACTGATGTGGCAAAGGGTCAAGCAAATGTTCACCTTCACAGATTTACTACTGTCAATGAAATATTGCAGTCTTTTCTCTAAGGAATGCTCTTTTGTCCCCTCTCTCTGCAAATTGCCACAATTCAGCAACTTCAGACATTTTCTCTTGTGAGCCATATTTAATCCAGCAGACTCTCAAACACAGAGGGAACCTAAGTTTTTAACTCCACTTGTGCTCTCTTATTGTCTTATTCTCTAGCCTGGACCTAGAGAGGGCAATGAACCCAGAGGAAAAGCCTTTTTCTACCGCAGCAGCACAAAGCAACCAAACCCACTGTGACACAGAGGTGAAGTCATTAGCAGCTCTGAGAAGAGGGATAATGGTCTCCTCCCCTTCACTGGCCGTTCACCTGACGTGTGTGAACTCTCAAACTGCTGCAGTTGTGCATTAGTAAGACAAGTGCCAGTATTGCAGAAAACAACCAAGAGATTAAGGTAATGCCTTCCAAAGTGCCAAGTGTCTTTTTTTCCTAAGATCACAAAGCCTTGTCTGAGAAATAACAAGGCAGATCTTATGTTTACATTCTGGTGTGGACGTTTTATATGCAACTGTAGTCCCCAATATCCCTGTACATACAATGAAGTTCTTTATTCAAGTGCCTCCTACAGAATACCATCTAAATCCACGGAACTCAGCATGAATAGTACCAGTTTTGTTACACTGCAACACTTTGGGGGATCTAGGTAACTTCAGCTGCTGAAATAGAATGCCTGTAATGAGGCACTCTGACTACTAAGGCAGTTGGTTACATGATTTCCTCCCATGTCCCCAAATTGTTGTTGCACATGGTGATTTCACTCCAGTCACCTTCCTGCACCATTTCATGCCTCAGTGATGATCCACCTTTTCTGCATCAAAAAGAACTCTTGGAAAAGCTCTCATGAGATACCCTTTCCCAGTGTGTTTTTACTGGCTGGAAAATTGTCGTGGAAGGACTTGTTTGCACAGCCTGTGGTAAAGGTGAGGGAGGTTGAGAAATTTTATGTTGAAAGGCTGCTGTTAAGGTTTTCTTGGACACAGCCTAATGTAGATCAAAAGTTAATCAAAGGGAAAGCTTTTCTTCATGAATTTTAGTTACACATTGCAGTGAGATTCAAAAACAAGTAAAATCCTTGCTCATCTGGTTCTTGCCATTTTCATGGTATCTCATATTTAACAGTAGGAGAGAAGTCAGTCTTAATTAAATTACATTATTTCCTTCTCCTAGCTAGGAGAAACAATTTTATTTTATTTTTTATTTTCTTGTTCCAGAAAACCATGCTTATGATAGGCAACAGGCAAGTTCTTACAACTTATTGCTGACATGCTAAGCAGAATAATTAAATTGTTTATGAGGAGGCTGAATTTTAAGTACTGTATTATAAGCTCTCTATATAAGCCAACGAATCCATCTTTGTAATCCACTACAAATCTGCTAGGCAATCAAAATTCAATTAGATTTAATCCACTGATGTTCAATAGATATGTCAAAATAATGTTGATTACAAATAGTTAGAAATCAGTATCCTTTGTCTGTCAATGAAGATGCTTGTGGAAGGTGGAATTATCAAAACCAGGAATCCATTGTCCAAATTAGACAATTATTTTTACTAATTTGACTAATTTGAGTACTTAATTTGACTTCATTTTGAAAATTTAGAAACTCTTTCATTACTTTTCATTTAGCATCAGCAACATTTCTAATTAGCATGCTTTATAAGTAATCATTAGTCACTCATATTAATTACAGCTCACATAACTGTTCAAGTGAGATTCGAATAGTGTTATTTTAAGAATGCTTAAACCTATGGTGTTAGTTCAGGAGCATTCATTTGTCCTACAAAAAATAACCACACCAATTCTGTGGCAGGATCTGCCAGACACCAATCCACGTCACTGGCAGTGAAAACAGACGCTGCACGGACCTCACTTTTCTGTGTTTCACTGATTCACTTTAAAGAACAAAACTAGAAAAGCTAGTTCGTAGGCTACACTACTGTTCAGACAGAGTTGACACCACACACAGAGAATCTCTGGAATTTGCTTGAGCTGCTGCTGGAGAACAGTCAGATAGCTATGGCAAATTTACTTCAGGTAAAACAAAATAAAGATAACCAGTAGAAATGTATGGAAAAATATAAACTCTCCATGTCTTTTTCTCTCTGAAATCAGCTTTGTGTTAGAACTCACTCCAGAAATGTGAAATTACTTTTGGCCTTTGGAATGTGATCAACATGGGCCCTGACCTTGAAGCAGATGTTCACAGAGCCTCACATTTTCACCCAGGCTGCACAGCATCCTCCTGGGGCTGGCACTGGCTTCCTTGCTTTGCTGCACACTATAACTATGAGTCAGCAGAGCTGACATGACATGAGCATGGATGAAAGAGGGAACCAGCAGAGCCCAGCCTTGACAGCTGGGTATCTCATGTGGTAACGCTGAGGCAGTTTAATGTCAGACCAACTCAAGAATCTGGAAGGCCACCTATGCTACCTATGATTTTACAGTCTTATATGAGTTCAACATGTTGGATTTAAGCATATACTCAGTACAACAGAACACTCAATCTCAAGCACGTTAGTGTCTGCCCTTTTGCTTTATTACTTTCTGTGCTCACACCTGCCTCAGTGGCCAACAGCTTCCCAGTCCTGCAGCCTACTGATTTCTAAACAAAGATTTTGCCCAATAGTCTAATTTCTGCATTGAACCCACCATTAACTTATCAAATGGAACTTTCCATTCAGCTTTGTTCATACTAAGAACACTTTCAACAATGTTCAAAGGTGTAAGACTTTTATAAAAGCAAACTGAATAGAAAGTGACTGGCTACCAACAGTCACATAAAAATTGTTCTTATCCACTATAAGTAGCCTTAGCTGAAAGTAAGCCATCTCTAAGCTCAGGTCTGTGCTTCAGCAGACCCCTGCACACATAAATAAACACAAGTGATAAACAGTAGTATCTGCTACAGAAAATTTCCTTTCTTCCTTTTTTTTTTTTTGGAACAATGATTCACATATTAAGTGATTAAAATAATTCCCAGTTATATTTGAATTTCTTTGCTAATATGGAGGCAGGGAAATTTTTTAGGGTGATGTAAAGAACCGAGTGGTAGAAGGGTTGAATGGTCTTTTACTTTTTTTTTTTTTTAAATCTTTTTGTAAATTGGCTATATTTCTGACACTGAATCCAGTGACTGAGTCCATCAAATCCCCAATAATATATGTTGAAGTAATGCACCATGAAACATTTGCCTGGAGCACTTCTTTTAAAATTTTTCAGCAGGATCCTGTCAAGCCTCGTTAAGGCACCAAGTGGGTATTACAAGATAAAAGACTTCCTCACTGAAATTGATTCTGATGTCAATGTATTCTAGAAACATCAAAACAGCGCTTAAATGATATCTATTTATTATCTGTTTCCAAGTCCAAGAAGAAGGTAGGAGAACTTTTAAAATGGAATAAAATGACCCACAGCTTCCAGAAAAAAAAGCCTTTTTTTGCTGTTATATGCCCAAAGGAGATTGAAATATTTTTTCAAATTAACTCAGAGTAGTATTACTTAAAAGAGTACTTTCATAATAGCTGCACCAATTTTTCCATAGGGTGCACTGCACTGATTAACCCTGCATACACTTTCCAACTGCAGTCACCATGGAAATGCAAAGCTGTAGGTTGCTGGAATCTCATGGTCAAGATAAAGAAAGGATGCACAGACACATTTATTTATTTTAAAATAACAATTTATAACATTAGTCTTTTTATGATGTCTGCCATACTTGCTCATGTTCTACCTAAACAAAATTTCATTTCATCTGCTTTTAATTGCTCTATTTACAGGTTTGGCTTAGAAACCTGACATGCAAATGTACACAATACTTCCTCTGGGGCTCTTCTACAATCTATTCATTTTTAAGTTGGTTAGAAAGTGACTTTAACAACTTCTCTGTATTTCAGAAAGAATTTTCCAGTCCTATCTTGAACTCATTTACACTATTAGCATACATAGAATTGCCTGTTGAATCCTACAGTTGATCTATTTCATAAAAAAACCTGCCCTTCCTTTCGTGTACTTTGAACTCATCTGCCAGATTCAACTGATATTCTCTTGCTGCTGTACAATATAAATAATATTTATCAATCATTTAATATATAATTAAATAATAATAATTATTAATAATAATTTAATAAATAATATAATTATTTATAAAATAAGTGCCAAATTTCCATCACGTGCACAAGAGGGTATGCAAAGCATGGACAGACAAACTTTCATCTCCATATAACATCAAGATAAACTCACAACAATACATTTTTAAACAAGAAATGTCAGATTATATTTCAGTATGTTAAAAAAAACGCATAATAAAGAAATGAAGTTAAAGTAAGGAATGGTAGAATAGTCAATCTAAAGAATACATACTTGCAAAAGGATTTTCTGAAGTATTCCTGAAAAATCTTTAAGATTCTATGTACATGCCAGCTTGAATTGTAACACGCATTAAAAGCTGAAGTGGTTCAGATAGTTAAACATCAAGAGTAACTGATATGATACTGAACATATTCATAGCACAAATTAAAAACATCTATTGCTGTTGTAAAGTGTCTTAGCACTTCAAAAAGTGATTCTGAAGTAAGATATAGTTTCAGGAAGAAAATGCCAGTTAAGGCTGAAGTCTGTCCCATAAGCATGAACCTACTAAATAGAGTCTTTGCTTGTTGCTTACCTTTCTTTATTGGTCAATGCAATTGAAATTGAAGAGCAAAATTGTAACGAGTAAAATAAAAAATAAGGAATATATCTCAGTAATAAACTTCTGAGTAAGAAAAAAAATTGCACTTATGTACATACATGAAAAAAAGTGTTTTGTTTTGTTTTTTCCATCTACATTAATTTATATTGCATAGTTGGGAATTGACAGCATTATATTACCTATCTCCAAATCACACAATTACAATTTGTCTAGTTTCTTTTGTCACATGACCGTAACAGAATTATTTAGGATATCTTTAAGAAATACACTATTAGTTATATTTTGGTTTAATGGTTACACAGCACTATCACACAGCTGGGGAATAACCCAACTAAATAGCCTTTTCTATACAAAAATGGAAAATGGCACAAGTTATAAATAGTCAAATAGTACAGTACTATTGAGTTTTGACCTGGAATACCATCAGTTCATGTTTGATCATCCTCTTTCCCAGACTTCAGTGCATGTACTTCTATAAATTTTAGCATTTTTTAGCAATGGGAATTGGATCAGCCAATGAAGTAACTAAAAAAAGAGCTCAAATAAGTATATACTCTGACATCTTGATCCCTGCTTGGCTGCAATTGATCACTTTAAAGTACTTTTAGGACTTAACTATCACTGCTAACTTCTGGTCTCAGTCATTAGGCTAGCACATTCTGGGATCGTATCGACGAGTTTCGCATTTCTTGTTCAGAGACAAGGGATAAACACACAGCCCTCGTTCTTAAAATGGAATCAAAGTCCTAGGAAAAGAACACTGAAATGGGACTACGATTACCTGTTCTTGTGCTGTTGTTACTGTTTTTCTTCAATAAATTTTAACATTTAACAACAGATGTAGAAAATGATTTGTTCTGATACAGCACTTAAAAGCATATAGCCTCACTGCATAAGAGTAACAACATAGGTTTATGTTGCATGAAATGGACATTCAATTACACATGATAAATTGGCTATCCACATGTTAATCTATGATTTTGTATTCATGGGATTAAATATTTCAAAGGCTACCCAAGATGTTTCATTTTAAAACCAAAGAAGGTGACAGATTCTCCCCTTTCCTCCTGTTGTCTTTCTTTAGAACAGCACAAGATCAGTTCTGTAATTCCAAGAACACGAAATGTTACATTATTTTTAGTCAGTTCCCATCTTACAATATATTTTTCTGTTCTTACACAGAAGTCCTCAGGAAAAACAATCAGCAACAAAACACATGAGTCTGCTAATGAAGGCTTTGGAGCAGACTAGTGTAACACCCTTGTGAAAACATCATGCATTTCACCTTACCACTCTCCAAAACTTTTGAGGCTTAAATTTTGATTCAGTTTCTTGTACTCACAAGGCACACACATTTTAAAATGATGTGGATTATTGGATAAATTCCTTTTCCACATACTGTTAATCCACAGATATTATCCTGCAGCCCAGCTAGGTAGAATATTACAAGGTTTTATTTTCATTCTTGCCTTCGGAAGCATGCCTCGGCACACAAAGTTAACACATAGTCCAATTTAAGTATGCAATATTGATTAACGAAATAAATAATAATGTGGTACTTAAACTACACAAATACTTGGATAATTTAATCTCTTCTGGAGATAAATAGGCTCTATTAAAAAAGGCAAAACATCTGGGAAATAAATACTGCTATGAATGGCTTGACCACTTTTGCTTCAGAATTCTTACCACTAACTAAAAAGTTTTAAATCCATGCAATATTCCTACCACTAAGCCTGCTTTAAAAAAAAAAAAAAAAACAACAACAAAAAAAAACAACAACACATCTTCTGCAACTCGAGGTAAGTTTGTAAAGGTGAGGTGAAACTGAAATGTGCCACCAAAAATGAAGACAGAAAGTACTACAGAACATCCAGTCAAGGCATTAGAAAGACCATAACACTGTTTCATTTCTTTTCTAATATAGAATAAAATTGGAGCTGCTTACATACACATAGTAAGTTATGTGCTGCAAGTATTTGGCAGCTACAGTTTGAACAATGCAAGTCAACTGTAAATGCGACATTTCTCCTTTGTTTTCTTATGCTGCAAAATCGTTCAAAGAAAAGATCAACCTACACAGTTTTCCTTCAGAAAGGATAAAAAGTCACTAGTACTCCAATGCAGAACTATTACAAAAGAGGATTATCAGATTTTCTACTGCTTTTGACCATATTGATGCATGCGAAGGAATATGTTTTATTGTATCTTGAATGTTACAATGTAGAACTGAAAGACTTTTGGAATTTGTTTTTTTCTTTTTCTTTTTTGGAAGGAAAATATTATTTTTTTTAAACAGTGAAAAGAATTGATGCTTTAATGAAATAAAATAGCTGAACCTCACACTAAAAATTGTAAGAGAAAAGGTCAGTATACAGGCCATTCACAAAAACTTGCATTTTCACTCCATTCTTAAATGCATTTGTTAGGTCTAAATATCACAACACCAAAACACTTAACAATAGCTCTGCCACATTAGATGCTATTGACTTATGCTAATCGCATAGCATACACATATACTGAGTAACATTTGTCTAACTCAACTGTGAGTTTCCCAGTTTTTTCTTGTTTTTGCCCAAACTGGCAATTTGAAACATATTACCAAATAACTTTCACCAATAAAACTGACTGATCTGAAACACATACTTGATAACTTGATATTTGTTTTCTGTTGCTGTATTTCTTTCAGATGTTCTGTTTTCCTCTGTTTTTCACTACTGGTTCAAGCATCTACCTTCCTGTAATCACTAAGACGTTATTAAGGCAAACAACCTAATTGTTCTTCCAAAATTATCCAAATAAAAAATTAGAAGAATTAAAGAGAAAGAAAAAGAAGACAGAGGTCAGATAGTAAGAAAGCTCTGCTGGCTGGCACTAATCAACACTGAACTTACTTTCCCCTTCAAAATGACCTTGCATATTGTCTTGTCAGAATATGAAGTGCAGATGATCTGTAACCCAATGAAATTTGCATGCGATGAATACACATTCAGAAATAGTCCAGATCTGTGAGACTGTCAGTTTTATGATTTTAATAATCATAACTCAGTTTTATTGACTTATTCATTTGCAAGGAAACTAATTAACTTTTAAATGTAGCATCTCCTTGGGGAAAAAAATGTGTAAGAGACTGAAGAAAATTATGATTCAGAGCCCCTAACCATGATGGAGTGGTGGTGAATTAACAAATGTGCAGGCAAACAGCAGTAACTTTAAGTAAAATTTGGCTTTTATTCTGATAATGCACTTACTTAAGAGACTCTGAAAGTCCTATACATGAGTGGACTTTCTTGGAAGGACAATTTTTTTCCTCTTAGAAGTCCTAGAAAAGTCTCCACTAAAAAGAATGTGGCCTGAAACACAAGAGCATGCCACCAGCACTCTAATTAAAAAAAAAAAAAAAGAAAGCAAAAACAAATAAAAATCAATTTAAAAGTTTATATCGTTTCATTCATTACAATTCTTGTAGCACCTATGTGCTCAAAAATCAAATATATTGGCACCACATACTACTAAAAGTTTAGCTATACATATAGAAATACAAGAATGTTACCAACTTGAATCTTGAATTTTTGTGGAACAGTGTTGCACGTTCTTTGTGCATACCAAATCATTCTCTGAGTCTAAGTCCTTGAATGATGCAGTACTAAAAAGTGAAGACTAAGAAAAGCTGACTAAAATAAATAAGGTAGATGTACAAAACTTTTTTGGGATGAGACTCTTATAGGAACTTCTGAGATTAAGTTAATTAAGTCTGAGAATGTGTTATACTGGACAGTGTACAGACTAACAAACACTCTCTGCCCTGTAATCTATGATTTCATTGGAACAGAATGGATAAAAAAAGATTACTTTGGCTATCAGAGATATGATTTACCAAAATACACAGGCTGGCAGCAAAGGCAAAAACTGCCCAGAGGTGCCCAAAGACCACTCCTCGTCCACTGAGAACTAGCGCAGGACGTGTTCCACAGCAAATAAGTCCTTTGTGCTTGTTTTACCCTTCCAAGTTACATCAATAACTATGATTTATATGCTGGTCACTGGCCTTCTTTGAAGCTAATTCACCCCAGCTTTACATTATGTACTCAAATAACAAAACATTGTCATAACCGAAAGCAAATAAAACAGTAATTTTGTATTGATTTCTGAGGACAATACTTGAGCTTTAACTTTGTACCAATGCAGAGATCGTAGAACCATAGAATCTTATGAGTTGCAGGGGACCCTTAAAGGTCATCTAGTCCAATTCCCTGGCAATAATCAGCAACATCTTTAGCTCAATCAGGTTGCTCAGAGCCTGGTCCAGCCTGACCTTGAATATCCCCAGGGTTAGGTCATCCACTACATCTCAGCACATTGCTGACTCAGCTTGCTATCTTGCAGCTACGTAGAGACAACCTGGGTTCACAACTCTGCGGCAGAGTCAAGGCAGAAAATTTCATAAATAATGAGTAAACCATTTTCATGTTATAAGCCTGTAGATGCCTCTTTCAGTACCCAACAATTCTGGAAAAAACATTACTTTCGCTTTTTTTTTTTCCAAGGTAAAATAATTTTTATACTCACTTTCATTCAGATTTATGAGGAAGCAGAGCAAGCTGGATTTTAATTATTCCATCAGTTCCATCACTGTGGGAGTAAGATTGTTCCCTTCAGGATAATCAACTTAGATAAATTAATCCTTTCTTCTTCTGATACTTCAGTCAAATGAAAGCTGCACATATGCAGTAGGGAGTAGCATGATCACGAGAGAATTATTTATATTTTGATTAACTTACTATTATTGTTCTATGACACTGATCCTCATCACAAATTTTATATTCTCGTACAATAGAGACAAAAGTAAAATGGAACTGGAGCTCAGGTACAAGACTCACAACGTTAATACTCACAGAAAAATAGTTGGTTCAAATGGCACTCTTGAGAATAACTGCACCAAAGATCATTGCTGGCAATAAAGTGTTTGATTTTTTTGTTAAACTTCTAAAAGGAGATTAGCGTGAAGTAATTTTCCCTGACATTCCTCTGAAATAACAAAATATGGTTGAAATTATATACAAAGATACACTATTTGGAAATTCTGCTTACGCGAAGAATATTGACCATCCTCTGTGTGATTTTGGCTTTTTTGTTTGTTTTTTAACATATATGAATACATATTTGAGGCACAACATTGCTTCATAGACTTTTATGCGATGACAACTTTCATCCTAAATACATCCCATCAGCAAACTAGTACACTGAACTGTGCTATCAACTACAACAGATGATACTTTAAAAAGAATTCTTTGAGAAGTGTTAAAAAATAGGCAAGAATTTTAAAGAAAAAAACCACACTGTATAACACAGTAAAATGCAGAAAACTTCAGACTAACATTATAAATTACTCATTTTCCACAGGTTACAATTTTTTCTGAGCAGAATTAAGAGTCTAGTTAAACTGCTTCTAATAAAGGTAACTAAGCCTTGTGACAAATGGCAAGTCTTGAAAAACGTCCCTTTTATCTTAAAACAATGTCAAAAGCCAAAGATGACAACTTGTGGGAGGGAGCACTTTCTGTTTTCATTACCTGTTACCAATTTCATTGAAATGTTTGAAATCTGTGTCCTGTTCTTTAATTTACTAATGCATTCCAGAATTAGATTAATAATGGAGGATTGCTACAGGAATTCTGCAATTCTTCTGACACGTTCTGTTATTCAAGGTCACTCTTACAATTGTATTTGCCTTGTGGGCAGGCACAGGTGCCTGCTTTCACTGTTAAGAAAAATTCTCCTTTCTGGAGTGTAAGTGTCGACAAGTTTCATGAAGTGTAAAGAAATGCTTGGCAAAACTGACACAGAGCCTGACCTCTCTGTAGCAGAGTGAGGATGTGCAGCACTGCACAAGATTCCCATCTAAAAACATGTTTATTCAGCACCTATTAAAAGTGGGCTACGTGCCCACCCTCACAGATGGCTGTAAGCGTTCACCACTGTACTATCATGTCACTTAAAAAATGTGAGAGTCAAGGGCAGGATTTCTTCTATGAGAACATGCTGCCCCATTTAAAGTCATCAGCCATTGTAAATTATGCTGTGAGCTAAATTAATCTTCAAAAAGTGTGAAACTAAATTTTGCAGACAAGTAAAAGAGTACTTGTTAGAGTAGAATGTAAGGAAAGAACATGAATTCAATTGCCTTGAGCACTTTCTGCGCTCATCTCCCTTACCCATCAAGGGTTTTAAAAGTAAATACCACCCTATGTTACGTAGGAGAAAAACAAGTTAGAGGACACATGCAAACAAGTGTTTGTACTGAGAATTTTGAAACCACAAACCAGGACATATTGACAAAATAGACTTAATGCATATCTCCTATTCAGGAAGCAGTGATTTAGCTCAGCTTCCAGCTGAGTGCATGCTAGTTGGGTGCTGAAAACAATGGAGACTTTGCCCTTTTCCAACAGCTGCTTGTCAGACAAAGTTTGCAGAAAACAATACATGCAAATGTTTCCTGAGACTTTTAAATGTGATCTTTCTAAAGCTCTCGTGGGTGGAGCCGCATGCTGACAGAGATTGATCAGGAGCAGCAAAATAGGAAAACACTATGCATAATTTAGTTACACTAAAACAATGTAGCACTTGATATACTTTGATAGGGTAGTATTTGATGTACTAGGATATAAAGGTCAAATTAACTTCTAAGACTTTTTAGTAAACTAATTTACTAGAGAATATATGAAAAGTACAGACAAAATAAGTTTGGTGCAATTCAAATACTTTCTTTAATAAGTTCTAAAAAGGCTTTAATATCACTCTGGGGCCTGTATTTAATGTACTGCAATAGCAAAAAATAGTTCAGAGTTTAGAGAAAATCCATGTGCTAAAATGAGAATAACATCTTTGCCAGTTGAAATCCATTGTACTGTTTGTCACTATCAGTTTCTAGCTAACATTCTCCTACAAGTTTACCATAATATGTGTTGCAATTACAACACGAGACAAAGTAACAGTCTGACAACTCTATTTTCTACAGAAGCTACAGCAGATGCAAAGCACAGTAACACTACTTGATAGAGCAAATTCTACAAAGCACTAGTTTTTCAACAAGGTCACCACCATTAGCTGTGCATTTTCACCAGCAATGAACAAGACCCTGTATGCCACACTTGTGAAAGTCTGTACAAGCAGAGTTGCTCCACTCTCACTGTCATCTGCACTTAAATGCATCACCCACTGCATGACTGTGCTTATACCCAAAGTTTGGGATATCTGTGGAAAGGTTCAACCTGTACTGCTTTATCACCAATATCCATCTCTAATGTTGTAGGTCAACTAAGTAAAATAGGACGCATTACTTTTGGAACAGCACTCATACATCACTGCCCTAATCGGATTTTTTAAGGTTTACCTGAAATTCATGAACAGACTCTCATCTGGTAAACTGAAAATTTTTGTATGCCCCTATGTTTTAGTTTATTTGCATGTGATTTTCAGCTTTACTTCCGTAAGGGAGAACCAGCAGCTAATCCAAGAAATTCTGGGTCGTTTTGCCTCAAAGTCTAACTTTTTGATATTGGGAACATGATATCCTTCTGCCATCTGGGTAGTCCCACAAAATCTGAGTGACACTACCCAGAACTGAAGAAAAAGTCTCTATCCCCTGCTTTCATTCTATTCCCATCTTCCTTGGAAAACTTCATCTCATCACAGCTGCAACACAAAGCGATGCTGAAAACTGATTTCCTTGTCTTTTCCCAGGCAGGGTAAGGAACTTGCCTTCCACACAGCTCCTCTCCCTACTGTCGAAACAATTTGTTCTCTTAGAGCTCCCTTAGCTCTAATCATAATACTGCTGTAGCAAAACAATCATTGCCACCATTATTTTTCGTGAAAATCCCACATTCCTAAACTATGCAAATTGGACACTAAGTTACTATTTGTAAACTCAACTGCTTATTTCAGCAACGTTTTTCAGCTGAGACATTTTATTGTGAGTGATCAATTATCATGTCTGGTGCAGCAAAGATTTAATACAACTAGTGATGCTTATGATGCTGAAAAAATAATCCCAAATAATTACCAGGATATCAAAGCTCCTGGAACATGCAACAAACTTGCTCTTTGAAGTCTATATTTGATTTTATGTCTAAAGATGAAGTCGACTAATAACTCCCTCATTTTTTCACCTTAAGAAAACATTTTTAGAAAGGCTTCAGGAAGCAGAAAGGCTGTGATGATTGAAGTTCAATCAGAAACTGGCATGAAAATGCCATTTTATTTTCCCAAGAGGTTAATCTAAATATATTTCTTTTTAGAATTATTACTAATATTCACCTAGGTTTTGTCCAGAAAATCATGATATTAAATGTAAGGTTATTTGGAGAACAAAAGAGGAAAATGAGCAGGTCTTTCAATGATAAGTCTTGCATTATTTATTCTAAGGTTTTCAGGTTAGCTCTCAAAATTCAGTGCTGATTGAACTGAATCAATGTTGATGAGCCTGTATGTACTGCATGTTAAAATAATGTATGTTTGCCTTAACACAACTGCTTGAAATTTCCCCTCTTGTCATTAATTTCCAATGCTTAAAATATCAGTTAAGAGCTGCCCTCTGCCACTCAGGGAGTTGTAGGCCAGTGATTCTATATATCTCATTGTAAAGCACTTCAGGATGAGAACTCTAAGTGTAATACATTGTTACAAAATACTTCACTTAATTGGGGTATGCTGAACTGGGACTGTCCATTTTATTAAGAACTCCTAGGAAACAGATTTAGTTAATGATATAGAATTAAGTGTTACTGAAACAGGACACTATTAGCACAAAATCTGTACAATGGAGTTGTCTTGAATAGCATTAAGTAGCATCTAACGAAGTAATCAATTGAAATATTAATTACAAATTGAATTGATATATCAATTAGAAATCAATTGTTAACCCTTAGCTTACAACACAAGTTTCCAAATACACATTTAAAGGATAGACAGGCACTCGAACACAGATGTGTAACACTTAAGTAGGGATGGTTCAGGAGAACTCAAACCCAACAGTTTCATGGACAGATTAAAAAACAAGCAAACAACAAAGCTACAGTCAGAAGGATGAACAACCTATTAGTTATCAAGTCAATCTTCTAACAGTGAAAATGCTGTCAAAAAGGCAGCACAAAGCAATATATCTTCAGAGCGCTTTCACAGACAAAAAGTTGTGATTTTATGGTACTGTGCTACCTAGAATAGATGCATACACCATATACACATACATGCCTACACACTAATGCTACCTGGATGTGAAAACATCTACAAGTACAGTAAAAAAAAAATCACCTATGACCTACTTCTTAAACCCTGCATACACTTCAGCCTCCTGCCTTTGAAATTATTTCTTATGTTGTCCTTTCCAAAACAAATAAATAAATCATTCCTCGACAGCGGACATAAAGCATAACCAAAGCAAAGTGCTTCAACACAAAAAGTAGTAGCAATATTAATAAAAGAAATGCCATATTTATCCAGAGCTGACATCAATAATTTTCAATAGTATTGTTACCAGAGAAACATGCATAAATCATCCTACAGCTTGCATCCATTTATTATCTCCAGACAACTCAGTCACTCTGACTTTGGAATAAATGAAGCCCATTCTGTGGGCCAAAGCATTTAATCAGTCTTGCCATATCATTTGATTATTTCTTCACTAGCAAACCAAACTCTGGACACTCATTTTATAAAGTACACCCAAGAGCATCATAAGCATAGATATTAAAATATCATATGTAAGCAATAAAAAATATCAAAAAAAGAAGATATTGTACATTTACATTGCATTGAAAATATAGGACCATGATAAGAATTATGATTTTCCATAATATATTCACACTAACTTGTGAGATCAGATTTGCCTGGTCTGGTTCTCATGAGGATCTCACAAAGAAAACCTTCCCCCTGTGTTACAATGCGATCTCATCCTACCCAATTATTGTCAAACAGTTTTCATAGCTACAGGCTCATGTCTGAATTTGTTTCACATTTGTTCTGAATAGAAACAGATTTATTAACTCTATAAGGGCATCCTAAAGGTTTACTTGCATCTTTTTTTCTAAAGAATATATATTAAAAATTTATTAAAAAAATCAGTTAGTAGAGAAACAAAACCAAAAATTAGATTGCCTCATCAGTGGAATTGTGATTTAGATTTTATATGAGATAATAACAAAATTATATACACAAATAGCGAGTGTTGATGTTCATGAGAAACTAGACAAGAAGTCATGTACTAGTCCATTTTGAGTTGGTTTCCATTTCATTCTCTCACCTCATCTAAAGAAATAATGTTTTAAGCTCAGATTTAAAATTAATGGAAAATCAAAGTAAGAAAACAATTTATGAAAGATCTATGTCACAATTCTTGGGTAGGGAGGTTGAGGGAAGCAGCAGATTAACATCATCTCTTTGAAACTGTGGATAAGAAGACTAGTCGATAAATCCAGGATCAAAAGAGAAAGCTGGGAGTAAGGCAGAGACCAGCCTTCATTCAAAGTACAAACTTCTCTGAATATGATAGGGTTTGGTTAAAATTCTTCTGGAATTACCTGAATTCTATCTCTGCAGATTAACAGGAATAAGACCCAGGAACAAGAAAGAATACAATAGCCAATACAACAGTGCTCCATCGTTCTATCAGATGAAAGGGAAAGGAGAAAAATGAAGTTGTCTACAGATTTTCTGTACTGTAGGATGACTAACATTTACACTGATAAAATATACAAGTATATTTAGTAGTTTTCAACCCCTTCTGTGTACTGTCTAATCTAAAAACTGATAGCATAACTCTGGTAAATCTTGCAGTGCCTTTGCAACTTCCTCTTCCCATATGTTTCACAGAACAAAAAACGGTTAAGGAAATGTAAAACTATCTGTGACATTTCTACTGCAATATTTTAGCTACGTCTAATGAAACAGATTGTAAGGTATATACTCATCTAGTAAGCCTTTAATAGGCTTATTGGCAGTTACTATTACATTAGTTATGGAGCAGAAAAATTGTTTATCAAAACAGATTTTATGTTAGAATATCATGCTAAAGTTGAGAGCATTTCTAATCTCTTGCTGAAAATGTATACTTCACAAGATTGAGACCAAATACTTTGTAAACTGTGATTTTATTTTATTTTTTCACAAAATGATGCTGCTCGTGCCTAACAAATGCATAATTAGATGAAAATTGTATGTATTCATTTCCCCTCTGGAATATCAAAGTAACATCGTATACACATGCTTTCTGTTGGTAGCTATTTAAAATGACAGCCCAGGCAGAGTCACTGGCTATCAGTGACTATCACAGCCTTCTGACTGACTTTTTTTATATCAATAGAATTTACTATTGGACACTAGGCATTGATCTAGAAATTTCGCCTGGACTGTTTTCACATTACAAAAGAGGTTCAAAAATTCAAAAGCTGACTGCATCAGAGCAAATAGTCACCTTGGAGCTTGTGGGGCAAAACTGTAACTCTGAAGTTAAGTATCAAGCACTTTTCAAAGAAGCCTGCTTGATGTAAGTTCAAGTCCATCATCCTTGATCTAAACAAGTTGCATTTCTGTGTTTGGGGTCGCTGTCCATTCAACAAGGGTCACCTGCCACTATGCAGGATCAGTGAGGAAATAATAAGATGCAGCTTCATTATTCTGCGTTAGAGGGAAGAGAAAGCAGGATGGAGACATACAGGAAGAAATTTATTCTGTGCTATTGTGCCAAGACAGAAAGTGTATCAGGCAATTTCATAGGAAATCAGTCCCAGTGCACCATTTAACAGATTAGAAGTCTTTGTGTAAAATAGCTTTCAATCTACTACGGGTGTCAGGCTTAAAATCGAACAGGCAATTACACACATCTATTCAGATATAAATTATTCAGATTGCTTGAAAGTACCTTTAAGAAAGCATGCTTCATGGAACTCAAAGAAATTAATAAAAGTCAAGAGATTAATGGAAACTTCAGAAAAACTAGAGAACATATCTTGCGCCATGAATTTGCAGTGACCAGTTCATCTTTCCACTTCAGATGGTTGATCTGACAGTATGCATAATCAAGAATTAAATAATGGCAGCTTTATCAGGTCACCATCAATTTCAACTTAAACAGGAAAAAAAACCTCAGAATGTAGAAGTCTAAAATCTTTTAGTTAGCAGAGGGCTGACAAAACAAAATATCAGAAATTCTGTTAGCAATGTGATTGCCAAGAAGATCCCTGACCCTAATTCCATGACAGTTCAGTGGCAAATAGGTACCTTCTGCCAGGTGCTAAAATAGATACAAAAGGAAATACTGGACCTCCAGTTGTCACTAATGGCCGAGGTTTTTTAAAATTTAACTTTCCCTGAAGGTTGAAAAGAATGCTTTCATTATATGCCATTCGGCCTCAAGGCAGGCTTTTCTCGAAAAGCTATTTAGTTTCTTCCAAGAAGTGACTAAAGACTTCTATTTATTTATTTATTTTAACTAATTACAATGGAGGGGAGAGAGGTAATCACTCTGGTCTCTGGAAACAGAGAATAGTCGCTATGCTTTGGGCAGAGTTCCACTGCTGCTTTTGTAAATGTACTAATGAGCCATTGTCACACTTGTGCCAACCTGGCATTAGCAGTTACCATAAATTTACTGCAAGAACACTGCTGTTTGTAATTAGCTCTTCATTACACAATCAGACTGATTTAGAGAAGCTCTTATATGATTTGCTCAGCAAATGAAGCAATATAATTACACCTCACTTGAAATCAACAAATTAGACTGCTGTTTGTAAATGGTTGTATTATTGTGCTGTTAGTGCTAGCAATTGCAGGCCTGTTGCGGACTTCAGCACTTAAAGTAAGCATAATTGAAGTACAGAATATTTTTGAATTTGCAAGTTCAGCTACATAACAATCACAATTTTTTTTTGCAATTAAAAAGAGCTAAAATTTGTGTCACAAATTCTCTGCAAGTTTAAGACTCAGTGGTGATAACACCTAACAATACAAGCAGAAATCAGCTTACAATTGAAGTGAGGAAGTAGAGGCAAATTTTCGCTCTGTAGCAATTTATTTTGTAGCCAGCATTGAAGAAATACATATACACAGATCAGGAGGAGTATGGAGCTATGTTATGGTTTTTACACTTCCTCTTCCTTGAAATTTGTGTGACAGGGGCACTGAAGAACAACTCAATACACTGCCACTCTATTTCATCAGATAGAAAGCTGAATGTTTTGAAGACGTCTGACATTGAAGAGGCAAACACAGTCAAAAATGCAGTATTTGTTACTAGGAGCGAGCCTGGTACATTCACAGCATCTGTGAGGGGTAACAAGCTCTTTCATTCCCTCCTTGCAAGACTTTGCCCTGTACCCTCCTATACATTTCAGTTAAATGTCATGAGTTGTTGATTCTGTTTTCCTACTGAAATCCATATGCATGTAGATTTCCTTCAAAAAAAAAAAAAACCCTACACAAGTTATAAAAAGACTGACAGGCATTTGGTTACTGAGCAGCACTGTAACATCCATTTTTCAGGATTCAATACAAGACAAGACCATAGGTGAGGCACCTATAAATGTCACTGATCAGCTCCAATTTTCACAATATTTGGCCATCTAGCATCTGACAATGCAGAGAGATTTCCTTTGCTACACTGATTTATTTGTCTGACTGAAAAAAAATGGGCTCCACTGATGCAAGTTGTAATGATATTGTTATGCTTTCTAATGCTCATTGATGAATAGCTCTTTAGTTTGCTTAGAAAACAGGAGTCTTCCTACTGGTCTTCCTACTGAGCAGATAAGGGAAGTACCATCAAATGTTTATACTGAGTAGAATAGGGAGATGTGGAAGCAAGTATTGCACAACTGAGGCAAGGAGCTAAATGAACATGTGTAAAGACATGAATCAAACTGAGAGCACAGTGAGAAAGACTACTGACAACTGCTGAAGCAGCCCCAGGACCACCACCACAAAAAAACTGAGCATATGCAAGGAAGTGGAATTCTATGTTAAATTAGAGGAGATCCTTGAATATGAATGTACAGCATGGGAAAACCTCTGCATATGCAACACAACACATATAAACTGAAGATCTTCTGTGCCAGGCACACATAACCAGGTAGAAGAATCCCCTTGTGCATCCAGAGAATAAAGAACACCTGCTTTCTAACACTCCAGAGTCTTAAAGCATGGTTGTCAACTTTTTGGATTGCCTGAGCCACATTAAGCAAACCAGAATTGCCTTGGGCTGCCTATAAAATGCATAATAAATTAAATGAGCATATGCATTAAAAAAAAAAAAAGGTTGGTTACATTTTTTTTAATTACAACAAAAACCAGAGAGCAACAAAAACAGAAATATTGGGAAGTTTGATCTAGTTTTTGTTGAATTTGGCAGCATGTTTCTGCATATAATGTCTTTTAAAATTATAATCTTTGAAAATGGGCATGATTTCCTTGCAAATTAAGCACAGAGCTATATTATTTGTCAGCACTGCATTGTTCCCTCCCTGTGTCCCATGGCTGGGTAGGGCAAAAACACTGCCATGATGATGTGGCATCACAGTGCATGGGCTACAGAGTGAGTGAAGCTGGGCTGCATGTAATGCATGGGTTGGATATGCCTGTCTTAGTGAGCTTCCTCTTTGATCAGTTTACAGTAACGCCACAACTATATTACTGGATTTATTTTACATTATGGACACACTGGTGCTCTCTACTACTGATGGCTATCAAAAGATCTTTAGGAGCCCTCAAATTGTAGGGCTCCTAAAATACAAATAACAGGGCTCCTACTAAGCTGATGAAAAGTAGCTAATGACTGTCTTTAAAAGAAGGGTAGGCATAGCAGGTAGGTGGTAGAAGAAAGTCACAGAATTTGGGACAAAAAAGCCTGAAGTACAGTTTGCAAACTGATACACACCTAATATATAATTTTCCAAGGAGGAAATCTTGCCAAAAGGACTGCTGTAAAAAAGTCATTAGGGAAACAGAAGAACAACAAATCTATGCATGTTTTGTGTGTGTTCACTGCAGAAGAGTTTGAAAGTCACCACAATCAGGAACTTCTTCACAGATAAGGTGGAAGATCTGTCTCAGAATAAATTTCTAGGAGAAGTGAATGTGATAAAGATTATAATACAATCATTTACAAGACAGGAGAACTAGAAGGCCTTCCACTTATAGTTTCAGGGAACTTTAGCATGAAATGGCTGAGTTGCAACTTCAGTACCTCGACTGCTATTTAGCATTTTGAGATTAAAGAAACTCTAGGTGGCAAATACTGACTCAATGTTTAAGACTGTTTGCAACGTCTGGGAAACTACAGTTCCATGTGTCCGACACCAGTATCAAGAAAACTGATAGAAAGCACAAGTTACTAAGGAATTCATGCACAGACTGATCATAATAATGGATAATATGGATGGATAATATGATTTAATTTATGCTGTTCTTACCCAACCTAAAAGGAGAAAGCAAAGGAAATGCTAGGGAGGGAAAATTCCTTTTGTGAAAGGATTAACAGCTAGTCATAGGTTCATAGATACATTAGGTTGGAATGGACCTACAAGATCATCTAGTCCAACCATCCTCCTATCACTATCCCTACCCAACTACTCAATCAAATCCCTTAGCACCTCATCTAAACGCTTCTTGAACAGCACTAGGGATGGTGCCTCAACCACCTCCCTAGGCAGGCCATTCCAGTGCCTGACCACTCTTTCAGAGAAAAATGTTTCCTCAAATCTAATCTAAATCTTCCCTGGTGCAACTTGTGGCCATTCCCTCTCATCCTGTCATTATTTATCAGGGAGAAGAGGCCCACCCCCTCCTCACCACAACCCCCCTTCAGGAAGTGGTAGAGTGCAATAAGGTCTCCTCTGAGCCTCCTCTTCTCCAGACTAAACAATCCCAGCTCCCTCAGCCGCTCCTCATAAGACTTGTGCTCCAGACCCCTCACCAGTTTTGTTGCCCTTCTCTGAACACGCTCCAGGGCCTCAACGTCCTTCTTGTAGTGAGGGGCCCAAAACTGAACACAGTACTCGAGGTGCGGCCGTACCAGAGCTGAGTACAGGGGGATGATCACCTCCCTGCTCCTGCTGGCTACACTATTTCTAATACAGGCCAGGATGCTGTTGGCCTTCTTAGCCACCTGGGCACATTGCCGACTCATGGTAAGCCGAGCATCAACCAACACCCCCAGGTCCTTTTCCTCTCTACATTCTTCAAGCCATTCTGCCCCAAGCCTATAGCACTGCATGGGGTTATTGTGGCCAAAGTGCAGGACCCGGCACTTGGTCTTATTGAACTTCATCTCAAATATATTACAATATTATATCATAATATTACTGGTAGGCAAATAGCTAGTCCTCACATCAGAGTAAAGCCAACAGTGGAATTCCATTCAGATCTGATGAAGAAATGCTTTTCAACATGCATATTCAAGTCAGAAAAGGATTAATAATGAAGGCAAAATTTTTTGTCTGGCAATATATGGTTTTCAGACTGGTAAAAAGCACTGTAAATAGTTCCATCAATACCTGAATGGCAGAAGAATTTCAATGTAGACAAAGTAATTCATGTGGGAAAGAGAAGGATAACTTCAATACCCATGATTGACTCTGAACTGACAAGTACTAAGAAAAAAATGATACCAGCTATAAATAGTAATCTCATTGGTAATGACAGCTCAATGTTCACTAGTAATCAAAATAAGAAATAGAACATAAATCATAAAATCACTATGTCACTCAAATCCATTGTGTGCCTGGATCTTTACCCTACTTACAGCTCATTCTCTCCATCATTACCAGGAATAGGCAGAAAAAGTGAAAGGCAAGAGATTGTGAAAATAAATAAATACATTTCTGATCAAGGAATAATAGAAATGGGAGATAGATTAAGTCTCCACTCCAGAAAAGAAGAGACTGAAGAGGAAAGGTAGAAGGATCTCTAACCTTCTTTACTAATCTTTAAAGGTAAGAACTGACATATATAAAAACAAATTTAAGTAAACTTATCAGATCCTCGTTCTACTCAATATGTATTAAAATACAGAACTCAGTGCCAGAAAACACTGTTTAAAAGGATGGCACAAAGTCATGAAAAAGCCATCCAAGTTTAATAATTCTGCCTCAAAGTTCCTAAGGCACAGATAGTAGCAATGTTTATATGAAACACGTACATTTTCATCATTCTCACCCCGATACGGTATCAACCTTAAGGGAAAAGGCTGCAAAACAGTGCTCTGACCCTACACAACTATTCTTATATTCCACTGGAACTAAGAATTCAAGTATTTCCCAGACATCCAGTACCGCATTAATGACAGATTTTTTTCCCCCAGCAGAAGTGCTTTAAGAAGTATGGAGATTGCTTCTAAACACTGACTTTCTTGCTTCTACACACTGACTTTCACACTAGAAGCAAACTAAGAGCAGAGCAAATAGCATGTGGCTAATAGCACACATCAGCATGAAACAGGAACTGTTAACAGCTTCAAATGGTCATTTAGTACTTGAAATACCCTAATTCTCAGAACATATGTTACAAGATTCTCCAAGTTACTTCCACAGAAAACTACATGCATTGCTAAAGAGTCATACAAAATTGAAAAATTTAAATCATGAACAGAAAAGTGTAACTGGAAGGCAAGCTTCATTCAGACTACAGCATGGTAACTAGAAGAGATGGCTTGAAAAGATAGATAATAATGTGAGGTAACTTATTTATATTTCCCATGTGCTTTGTAGTAATTCCTAACAGTACCAGGTGAGATTAGGATCACACAGTGTTTATCTCTGTGTGTTACCTGATCTAAACACCTGTCTGATAGATAATTCCTTAAGACCTATGCACTGCTAAGAAGTAAGCATTCTTTAATTATGATGCCAGATGCATGGGAGAAATTGCTTCACCAAATTGTGCATCTCTGACACAGAATATCTTCAGCTTATATACATTATATTACATATGTAAAAAGGTTTTTCTGGACAGAACATACACATTTGATACTTTCCCCCAAAATCATTAACATAGGGTTCCTCTTTCTAGCATGTCACATGCTCAGTCGTCCTGGGACCTCTTGTGGTCACCTTAATTGCCTCTTTAAGTTGAACTCTGGTCTTCTCTTACTAGGGATAGAAAATTCCTCTGTGGGATGCTTGGCTGACTATAGCCCCTATACTATTTATTACCAGTTCTCACCTTCAGAGAAGCCTTCAGAGTTTGTAGTCAATTCTTTTAAAACAGGACAAAATGACAACAGGAGAAACTCAGCTCCATAGAGTTCATCCACATAAATGTTGTTTTTTATTTTAAATTTTACATTAACGTAGCAGTACTTGTACTTGTTTACTTGTAAGACATCTGTGTGCAACTAAAAAGTTCTGGACAATTATTAAAAGTGTCATTCAATAGTGTTCCTAAAAAAAAACGTCAGATTTCTGCTGCTACGGAAACAATCTTACCACTGTTATTAATGGGCAGAAAGGAATTTTCTAGAGCACAGAATTATCTAGAGTATAAAACATCTGCAGAAGTATAAGGTGAATATAGATGCTGCGTTTTAAGTTTTACATAGTAGGTATTTTCTTAAGAAACACTAAACGCCTAGTTTGAGTTTACGCCTAGAATAACAGTCACTTCTGTAAGACAAGAGCAGCAGGGTTTGGCTACGTAAGAAAGCAGCCAAGACAAGTACACCCATAGACTTGCTAAACTCAGACTCCCGAGAACATTATCTTTAACCTCTCCTGCTTTCACTGAGTAGCTGTCAACATTTATGCAAATGCCTACAAATTGAAGACTGTAGCATAAAACTGCATCATTATAGCAAAAAGTAAGAAACATAGGAGAAGGAAAGGAATAAAAGCTGTCTTTTATTCTTCTGTAATTTAGGTAAGACATAAGTCCTTACTTATCTGTCCCACCTCATTTCCCCATTTATTTTGCCCAGAGGGAAAGACAGGGACTACAGTGAACTACACTGAAGCAGATCAGATGCACCAAAACAAATGTATACTGAGCAAGCTGCTGCACGTATGTCAATAATCACATGGATTCTAAGCAAGCAACGTATTAAAGTATGACTAGTCAGTATTCCGAGGGGGAAGGTAAACTAGGGTATGTAAAGGTAAGTTAGGTTGGGTAAGGTCTCCACAGCTAGAGGCAGATCTTGTTATCAACAAGGAGACAGCTACCCGACTCATGCCCCATCCCATTCTCCAGTCATGTATGACCACCCCCCCTTCTTAGGCCATATTCCACAGTACCATGTGTAACATCATAATGTCACTACTGATATATATATAACACCAAAGAGATCTTTGGTTAACAGTACAAAGCTTTAGACATTGGACAGAGCACACAACCTTTCTCAGAAAATAATGTCAAAAGAGTCCAGTGCCTGAACAGATAAAAAAAAAAATCAACATTCACCTCACAAAGCAAGTGGATTGCTCACTGATGATCTGTCTAGCAGCATCCTCCAGACGTGTGACCACATTTAATGCTGAAATTATACTTGATCTGCAGTCTACAAATCTGGTAAATGCCCAATGGATAAGAAACATACATATACTTTCCTGTTCAGCTTTTGAAATAGCAATACATTACACATTACAGTAGGCATCATACAACATTGTATGCTAAATAAAACTAAGTGATATGTGCTTCAAAAATTAAGAAGATGCTTTAAGTAACGTATAATGCTCTGAAATTTAAGCACTGATACCATTAAGAATTTGTTATGCCTTTTTGTCCTTTCGTATCTTTTCTTGTTTTAGTCATAACCTACAATCAGCTTAAATCGCATCTGGCAACACAAAACAATGCCTGTAATAGCAGCAGTTAGGAACACTGGAAACACCCAAATAATTTATTGTTATCCTGGGATCAATTTGTGCCTGTTACTAAAAAATTCAAGAGTCTATCACAGCACCAGGCAGTCCCATATCAAGCTGTCAGCATCCAGACAGAAACCCAAGGAAATACTGCCGATGTGGAGGGAAGTCAGCAAAGCCTGCGGACAAGTCCTTATCAAGGCATGAGGGAAAAGGGGAGCATTCTAAGTAATTGCTCCACTTCTGCCCCAAGGAATACCCTGCTCACCCACTCTATCCCAATTTTGTATTCTGCCTGCAGGACACAACTTTTCAGAAAAACATAGAAAAAAATAAATTGTTTCAATTTATTCTATTAAAACCAATTTCAGCACTCAGCTACAACTCTATGACCAAGACAACTTCATCACTGCAACTTCTTAAAAAAGAAACAACATATAGTACCATTTTAATGATTTATCAAATTATTCTCAAACCAGACTTCATATGCTGAGGCTAGACAATCTGAAAGCACAAATCATGAATATAATGCTAAAAAGGTCAGCCAAATTATGGAATAGACTTGCTCTACATCATTGCTGACCTTCCACTTCAATGTAAGGTTATCTAGACTAATATGAATCATCTGCGTTGAAACCTGCATGAAAAGGTAAAGTAAATCCCCCTCTAGAAGACTGTATATCTTAGTGTCAGCAGTTTTTATTAATATAATCCAGTGTCACATTGGGGAAAAAATAATAATACAAATACATGTCCATAACAGCAGTACAGCTACGCACAAGGTGTTAAAAATTCAGTGAAAATATCCCATATAGACTTCTAAGGCCTCAATGCAGGCTTCAGAAAAGCAAATGCCTGACACACCCACAGAAAACATTGTTATAGCTCACAAACTCTACAGAATTGAAATCCGCAGCTGCTCTTACAGAAAAAGGAATGGATAAATAAAGTGTTTAATAAAGTAGTGGCTATAGTTGCAAAACAGAGAGTGTTTGACAGTAAGGAAAGAAAAAGAAGCGTACAGTAAGAACACACGAAAACATGCAGAAGAGATAAAAAAACTAGCCTTTTCCAACAGATAGTGCAAAAGAACTTATTTTTTATCAGTACAGAGCCACTGTACAGTGCACTATACACACATCCCACTTTGACCGCATCCCACAGCCAATACCCATTTGTCTTGCTGTTCAAATGCTGGCAATCATTACCGTGTGCTTTAAGGTACCCAGAATATTTGCAATTGCTGTGCTATAATCTGCTGGCTAGATGAGAGTTTTGATGAGGGCAATGAAGAATGATGTGGAAGTTTGAAATACAGAACAAGCATGAAAGTTAGCCATTCTAGAGGCCTAAAATCACTGGGTACCCACCAGCACCAAAACTCATTTAGCATAAAGTTCCTCAAATGCTGAATCTTATCTGCTGGGTCTGCAATGCAGCTGTCCAGAGATACTTCTGGGCAAGGCAGTTAATAATATGCTTTCCCTAGGATGAAACCAATATGAAAAGAAACAGGAATTTTAAGGAGATTAACTTCATCTTGCTCAATTAGATAAGATGATGTTGGTTTCTCTATTCAAAGAGCACTGGAAAAAAAAAGGAAAAAAGATTACGCCACTGGCAAAACAAACCTACTGTATGGTATCAGGATACTAAGTAGACAAAACAGACCTCAGACTTAAATGCGCTAAGATGTCCAAAATCAAGACAAGAAATTCAAGAGGCATCTTAAAAACAAAGCTGAAAGCAGGATTAAGGTCCTAAACAACAGCAACAAAATCAACCACACACTACTTCTCTCCTTAAGACATGCTTCAATTTACAACAACCTTATACCAGATACCATGACTAAAAATGAATAACTGGAAACATCCAAGAGAAATTTGGTATAACACTTCCTGAAAAGTATATTATATCTATCTTGTGCTGCAATTTTTGTTCAAAATAGAAGTTGAGTATGACTACAGCCTTCTTTTCGCCTTTCTGAAACCAGAAGTCAAAGTGCTTAGAGGAAGTACAACTTATCTAAAATACTTCACAGCTTGCAGCATAAAAGTAGACAGTTTTACATAAAAGAATTCCCAGTGATGTAAGCAGAAAGAAATAATGTAATCAATATAAGAATTAGGAAGATTTTTAAAATGCAACTTTTGGAATATGAATTATGATATTAGAATTAAACTAATAACTTCCATTAAAAACTACACATCATAAAAACAGCAATACCACCTTAATGCTTTTTGAAACTCTACTCAGCACCGTGAAATGTAATGTTTGCCCCGGAAAGGAACTCAGTGCAGAGGTGACATACCTTAGCATAGGTCCATGCATAGGTGTAAACACATTTCTGCTGTTACGAATATAAAGACAGATTTTTCTTGTTGTTTCCACATAAATTTCTCACTTTTATTTTCCCCTAGGGTTGTTTGCTTTTCATTATCATCACTTGCATAGATTTTTGGTTCAATTTTAAAAGGAAGCTGTCTAGATGAATACTGTATTCGCTCAGCTAATTCCTCCAGTTTACCCTTTCTCATACATAATCAATCTATCCTAAGCCTTTCCTTGTAAAACAGGTGATATACCAAAGAACAACATGTCTTCTGGGATGGAGACTACATCACTGACTTTTTACCTTAATGCATCAATCACTCTGCTTCAGTTCTAATTGAAAACTGCTAGTCCCCTAAAGCCATGCAGAAAAACAGCAAAGAATGGCATTTAATATCATCCCAGAGCTGCTTCAGCACAAAGCCAGAAATGAGTCATTTCACACTTGGATTTGTCATGACTTAGTCTAAGTATCTAAATTAGCCCCAGAACTTTCTCTGTCTTATGTGAAGAAGGGACATCAGATTTGCAAATCATTATTATTAGTAAGATTAATTCATTTCTCTGTACAAGTTAAAACATTTGAAAGCGTAGAATAGTTTGGGTTAGGAGGGACCTTTAAGATCATCTAGTTCCAATCCACCCCTGCTGTAGGCAGGGACACCACCCTTTAGACTATGTTGTCTAGCCCCATCCAGCCTGGTCCTGAACCCAGCCTGGGTCAACCTTTCTGGGCAAACTGTTCCAGTGCCTCACCATCCTCGCAGTAAACAATCTACCCTCTTCCAGTTTAAAACCATTTGCCCTTGTCAATGTTCACGAGCACTGGTTTCCCTGGATGTGGCCAGTTGTGTGTAGCAGCCAACTGTCCAGCACAGCACGTTCACTGAAACTGGTGAAGCAGTCACAAGCTCCCGCTGAGAAAAGCTGATTGCAGCCCAGAGCAGCTTAATTCGATTTAAGCATGAAAGAAAATACCAATTGCCCAGTTCAGCACTTTTCAGTAATGTTTCTTATGAAGCCAGGTGAAAGCAAGTTTGTTGCTCAAATACTTAATGCGTTTCTTTACACAGTGTATTTCTGTAACTAAGTTAAAGGAGAGAATCAACACATTGCAGAAAAAGTGTAATCATTTTTGTAATTTTAGAATAAATTATTCTTTCAAAAAGGTATTAAACATCATTTTACACATGGATAAACCAATAAGAGAAAAATTGAAATAAAGAACAGAATTCTCATAGATCAAATATTACTGTTTTTTTTCTGCATAATAACACTTCTGAAAGCCACAGATTTAAGTAAACATATATTTGGCAGCAATCTACAAAGTTGTATTTGAACATTCAAGGAGTTTCTTTTTAAAGCAAGATACTGTTTGAATGCTTTAGAAAGCATTAAATAATACTTTCCATAACAGAGCTTGGAATAAAGGCAGTCATCTTTATAAATGAGTATGACACTGTCAAACAACCAAAATTACTCAGTTCCTGACTTGTTTCTCTTTTCTATATTCATCAGAGGCATATTACAGAACTTACTGGATTGTTTCTATTTACATCAAGCACTAAAATAATCCCACTTACTCTCAATAAATACTTTAGAGATGCAAATTACAGCAAAGAGATTGGAATATCATATATTAATCAGAATGATTAGTGCAACTGCTCACTCCAATGCAGTTCTCTAAAGCAGACAATTTGAACTGCAAGTATATACTGCATTTGTATATTAATTAAACCACAATCATAGTTATTCTACAGTCATACATAATCAAGCCACATCATTTTAGAATATATAAGCTTTCACAGGTGCAGAAGAAGTTGTCCACTTTAAGAAGAAAACAAAGTTGAATTAGATCACACTTTAAAAATTAAAAAAAAAGAAACACAAAGTGGAGACACGAGAAAATGGAAGAAGGAATTAACTCACAGTTCCTACAGTCCTAAATTCTATTGAAACCATTTCAACTAGTGCCACTTAAAAGAATACAAGGATAAACCATTCAGCTGAAAAGCAATACTTTGGATTTCCTTTCAAAAATTAATCATATATACTATGGGAGTACATATTGAAAAAAATATCTCTAGTGCACTAGACACTTTTAACCCATTTTATTCCCTTACATCTACAGCAGCACACAGATTGTAACATATTTAGACATTAGTTAAGAGTGCTTAAAGCTTTCTTCCTTTCTTCCAAAGACAAACTTCAATGTACCCATGGACAATGTGTTCATATGCTATTATAGCTTGAAGCACAAAATTTATTTCCTACTATTAACATTAAACTACCAATACAAAAACAGAAGGTGGATTTCAGACAAGCAGCTCTTCAATTGGTGTTTTCAAGTGCATTTAAGGAAAGCAGGAGTTTTTGACACAAATAGAAATTTGGATTATTTTGATGTCTTCATTCACTAGCATAAGCCAGTTTTGCTTTAGTTAAAAAATACAGTAGGTAAACTACTCAAAGAGAATAGGACTAACATCTGTTATAGGATAATGACCTATATGAATTACGTCTGTTCCTCTTTCTACGATATAGGCTGACACAGAAACAGGGATCAACAAGTATAAGTTTAAAGATATATTAATTAAGCAAAAGGAATTGATGCATGCTAGTTTAGTGAAAATTTCAAGTTTAGCTTTTCCTTGGTATGCGCAGTCCTACCTTGTATGTGTAAAACCTTGCTTCTACTAACCCACTGACATCACCAAAGCACTTATTTGATATGTACCAGGAACCTCACATTCATCAGGTGCAAGGACTCTCCTTGGGCTCCATAGAAATCATTTCGAGTTAGAGTGTGCTGAGAAAAAGTTGCTCATCATGTCATAAGGAGCATTGGAAATTTGCCAAATTAGGGAAAAACAACTGAAAGTCAGCCAGAGGTCACTGTGAATAAGCTGAAGATGGAAAAAAGAGGATGGAGTACAGGGTCTTTAAGACCACCAGAGTGTCACACAGAGCATGCTCAAATTACATTGGTATATATTAATGAGTTCTTGGAAGAAAAAGGAATATACATGCCATTTCCAGGACATATGTACTACATATATCTGTTGTAATTGTATAAATGTAACACCCAAACTCCAAGACAGCATGCTCCACTCACCAAGTCACCCTGTACGAGTCATGAAAAAAAAAAAAAAGTCTGCTTTCTAAAGCCTCATTGGAGTTAGAGGGTTTTCTTACCAGATTTTCTATGACACAATACACCTGCAACTATTATTTTGTTTTACATGAAATAAACTGTGGGACTGAAATGCTGAAGTTGAGTAATTTTTTCAGTTCCTCATCTAAATGAAACAGCTGTGCTCAAAACATGTTTTATAGCATCACATTTGATTAGAAAAGTGTATTTTTTTTAAACTAACTTTGTGAAGTTTGAATATTTATAGAACTGTCATAAAGATGTCTACCTTCCCTTTTTGAATAGGAATACCGTACTCCAAAAACAGAATGTTATAAAAGGCAAAGGAAGTTGCTCTCAGCTAGTTTGCAGAGCTGCAGCACAAACTGCTATACACATAAACAAGTGGACATTAGAAATCCTATGCCTTATTATTTTCAATTCATTTAACTTCTCCATCAGACAGAAAATCAGTAATGTATTATATAGCTTTGAAAACAGAACTTTTTTTTTTTTGTCAGAAATAAAAAAAATGGTATTTTGTCCTTTAAAAATATTGGATACATGGGATGCCCAGGAAAGTTCCTCACTCTTATAAAACATCCCCTTCTCACCCAGTCATTGTACTGTTTGCATTTCCAGTAGGCAATGATTAAAGAAAAAAGGAAGAGCATCATCAGCAATGAAATCCCATACTTACACTGGACTGAACTGGCAGCAACAGTAGGCAGCACGGCCAGAAGACATGGGAAATGGGCATGGGAAAACACTCTAAAATAATTCCATTTTTTAACATAGATTAACATATGAATCTAAATATATATATAAAAAACTCAAAGCAATAAACATGGTTTCAAATCAGCAGAAACTGGAAGGAATTCTACCCCTCTTAGTGTCCTACATCCATAAAAAATACCGCAACTATATGCAATTAGTAGCATTCTCCTCATCACACCAAAAAAAAATCCCTAACAGAGACCTGTTCTAAATGGTCAGGATTTCCCATGCTGTGCAGTGGACTCTCTTCTGCTGAGCCATTACATTAGTCTTTATGCTCCTGAGCTTAAGTTTCAAGCCAAACTTAGAGAAGAAACTACTTGCAGTATGGTGGGTAGACTTCCTTCAAACAAGTTTTAAACCACATGTTAGCTTTTCATAAATATTTTCACACTTTTTGAGAAACATTATGTTTATTTCCTTTGTTAACTCATTTTCAAGTCTGAATCGTTTGTCTTAATGCTTACTTATTTATTGACTTTCTGCATTGAGAGGGCAGACTGGAGAGGTGTTCCTATAGCAGGTGAATAAAGACTGAAGGAACTGATCAAAGCGCAACAGATTTGTTTGCCTTCGCACACACTTTGTGTCTCAGCAGAATTAAGCAACAGCCTTGCACAGCTGAAAAAACTGAAGCGTGTAATCTCAGAAAGCACAAGGATAAAAAGAAAAGCAGTCTCTCTCCCAGAGGAAAAACACTTTCTGGGTCTGACTTGGGAAAGCAGAGGGCAATTCACCAAAACTTGCAGCACGTTCATAGGCAACTTGTTTCTTGCCTTCCCTACTTCAAAACCTTCTACTACATATGGAACTTCGACTTGGAAAGCCTGATTTAACCCAGTCCTATTGAAGTAAGTTCTTTTTAATTGCTAGATACAAGTTAGTAATGTTTTGTGCACAAATCAGCTACATTTAAAAAACAAACTGTGCATGACAGATCTGTTAAAGCGCTCAACCATTTATAAATATCTGAGAATTGCCCATCTGTCTGAAAAATACATGAGCTTAATTTGGGAAAACAGCACATTAGAGGTGTCCCCAAAGTTGACTGAATTGTCTCGATAGTGATTTTCTGAGGGGAACAAAATATTCATTTTCAAGCTAATCAAAATTATAATTGTATTTTTGTACAAAAAGATTTGTAACAAGACAATTCAATACATCATTAATGCTCCCTGCGAGACATCCAAGATGCACAGAGCAATGAACAAGTACGCATAAGTACACTTTTGATTTTTGACTGCACAAAATAAAAATCTGCATAAAGACATAAAATACTAAGCAAAAGAGATGCATTTGGCAATAGGGCCTTCAATTATGCAAGATAAATTAAATAAATACAGATGATGCTGGAACTGCTTGTCATTAGCCGGGAAAGAATCACTGGAAACAAATGCTGTCAAATTATGTATCATGTTATCTCAACAGAAAAGCATTGAGATTAAATGAATAGAAATGAATTCCAGTGCTTTTAATACTCAGATTTTTTTTTTCTTTTGGTAGGCAATCTTTCATTTTGTTTTGTTTTGACAGAATTAATATATACCAGGGCTTTAATGGAAGCTGAAATTATCTTGTTTTACTCCATATCTGAAGCAAGGTCAGAAGAGCTATTAAAGCTCTTAAAATGTTTCTGATTTTGCCAGGGTTACAAAATTAATAGGACAGGACAAACCTTTGTTCCCCACATATAAAGCTCTGAAGGCACTCATTTGCTACAGTCATTACAGGATTTTTCTCTCTCTAGGTCATGTTAAGATTTGAAAATTAAACACTCACTAGCAATCCTACACATAAGTACCACTCTGTAGAAGACTTCAGCATTCATTTTTGGAAAATGTATGCAGTTAGCAACCAAATCAACATTCTCCCAGCCATTCCCTAGAGAAATTATTAGAAGCTATTATCTACATCCACTATCTGATCTGAAGTGCTTTTATAGAATGAGGCTAATACAGCATTTTACCACTGGAAACCTGGGTTTAAAATTTTCTTTAAATTGATAATTATGATTTGATGCCTTGGTCTTCTTCCAGTTTTGCTTATAATGCTCATTTTCATTTCTTATATGTATGTAAAGTTTAGTGCCAGTGAATGAAAATAACTGCTCATTTCTAGCATCAGTAATATACTTCAGATAACATGAATGATTGCAAGTAGACAAAAAACGCACACACAAAAAGACATTCTCAACATTTACAAAGAGGTAAAATAATGTAGTAGGTTTTCTGAGTTATATTTTCTGCATTTCAAAGAAAATAACTCACAATACACATGACAGTACTGTTACTCTTCTGCTTATGAAGATAAGCCTACTTGAAAGCCTGTGTTCAGGGAAGAATAAGAGATATTTTCAAGGTCTACCTAGATTAACTCAAATATCTCAATTAAGATAGCCACGAGTATAACAAACACCCCAACTTCAGAAAGACCACTAGGATGCTAATTCAAAAGCTTGTTACACCTTATTAAACTGCATTTAACTTTGAAAACTGCAAGCTGCTAGTCCTTTCTCCGTACAATGAAAAGATGAGTTATTTGAAGAATGGAGATCATTGAAACTTCAACAGATATGAAAACAAACAAAAGAAACAAAATCAAAATTTAGATTTCTAATTAAAGAAAGCTGCTAAATAACAGAGAACTAATGTTTGGCAAGAGCACTCCAGCTGGATGCTAGCAAAAAAGTAGCTATAAGTTTGACAAAAAAATACTACGTAAGTCTCAAGTCTGTACTCCTGACAACTAATAAGAAAGCGTACCCACAACTTAGATGGACTGCAGATGAGAGATCCAAAGCAATGGATATCAATTACTATCCCACACCGTTTGATTAAAGAATTTCATGCTGAATGCTGCCTTATTAGAGAGATACATCACCCAAAGATGTGAAGGTTAATTAACATCTCCACTGCACTACTGATTAAAGTTGTGAAAGTAACACCTCTGGTAATGTTTAAGCACTGCTAGATGTCCTCTTGACTCCCAAGATCACCTACTCATACAAAAACTTTACATTTTCTTTAAATAATAAAAAGAAATTTTCTAGATACTCAGACAAAGAGAGGAAGGAATGCAGGGAACTGCAAAAGGACTAACCATTTTTCCAGTTTTCTAGCTACTAATATGCATCTTTTCCATAATTCATTAACTCTTATAGCTGAAGAAAGTAAACTGTAAGTTAATCGTTAGAGGCTACTGTCAAATTGTTTAATGTTTTGTGGCAATACAGTGCTTTTTTTGAGAGAAAAGCAAACAGCTGTTGTTTCAGAGAAAAAGTGATATGGAAACCAACATATACTCGTGTTTAGAAATTCTCTTTGCTGTTTATGAGATAAAAATCTATTTTATAGAAAGAGGTTAAGTAATTCAATTTCAACCATAAATTCATTTACAGAAATATCAAAGTTGAGAAGAAAAAACAAAATAAATGAACTCAAAATTAATTTAGTTTACTATATGAGTAAACATGCTTTTCATATTTCAAGATTACCCAAAGTGAGCATGGTGATGGCTTTCAGACTCTTCTTTCTAGTCTTGGTAGCATTAGGAGACAGTTGAGCTTAATGATCATAAGGGTCTTTTCCAACCTAAGTGATTCAATTTCTCTCACAGATTTCTAGCAAATGACACTCCTTACAAGGATTAGCATAAACATTTTTAGGATCTGACACAGAGAAGATCCAGCTTTGTCAAAGCACAGGCTGCCTGTCTGCATTACATTATCAGTGTACTAAAAATTCCTTGCATATTCACAACTGAAAGGGATGCAGCCTACAGTCACCAGCACAATGCACACACAGCAAACATTTCAAGTGGTGAATGAAAGATTCACCAGTACAAAGTTAATTGAACCACAGATACTCTGACTTAAGTAACTGACCTAGAACACTCATCTATTTAAACAATTCAAGGAACTATGTGGAAAAGTAAGAAATTTGTAAAAGTAAGATCTTTCACATAGAAACAAGAATTCCAATCATGCAATGTTAATTGATTTGCGTCCAAGTTGTCTAAGCAGGAGGAGTGATGAAGCACGGGGGCACTCCTAACTTTATCCTACATCAGCCACATTTATAGTCAATTTGGTGCAGCTAAGTGTACAATCTCAGTTATTTGAAGCTCTTCTCACCTCTCCTTCTCTCACAACAACATGACAATATTATTTTGCTACAGCAAACAGAACATTGCAAGATACGTTGCAGAAACTTTTAAGTTATTCATCTGAGCTGAACTCTCACCCTTCAGGGTAACCATTTTCTCCTCCATGGGTACAGCAATTCTGCCAAGTCACAGTGCCTTCAGCAATAAAAATGCTATTCAAGATAAATTCAGTAGTCAAAGGCAAAAAGCCTGTAGTCCACAGTTTTGGAATAAAAAGCCACAGCAGAAATTCTAATATTAAATAATCAAGATTGAAGTGGGAGGAACGGTGAAGCACAACAACTTGGTATTACAAAGTCATATGAGCATATTCACTCATTCTGATTTCCTTCCAATTGTATTTGTTACAATACACACCTACTCTATTTCAACTGGAAACAAGTGCAAGTAGCAGTTACATCTTTAATAAAATTTAAATAACATTTGTGAATACATTATAGAGGAAACAAAAGATGTTTTCAATACAGCAAGCAAAGAATATAAATCCTAAGTTTAGTTATACCTCAAGTCAATACAGACATCTCGAAATTGAGTTTGTTGTATTTTTCCTTTGCCTCCCATCCCCTCCTTTTTTAATATCCTTTTAAAATATGGTGACTTTTGAATCCAAAGCTGACAAAAACAAGTCAATCCCTTGTAACATTTTTTATTTAGTGCATACGGAGCAGTAATACGTTAACATTTAGATTGCCATTACTTTGAAGTTTTGCTGCATTAAACTCCAGTTCTGTAAAAGTTTGTTTACACTGCCAGCAATAGCAGCAGTCCAGCTGGTGTTGCTGGAATTGCACAGAGTTTCTGGATGTTGTTTTAATCAGCAATGAGGCCTTTGCAAATTCTTGAGGCTATAGAAAACATCTTTACCTCTGTATAATTCTGAGGTTGGTACAGCAGATTTTTCAGCTGGTAAGGTTAAGTGTTGTGAGTATTCAGCTATATACCTATTAGGGACACCAATTCATAAGTACTTTCTCACACAGTGCCTACGTGACTTACACCTAGTATCACAAATACCTGCCAACACTATGTTTAATGAGAAAACACTTCACTTGACAGGAGGTTTCAAGACACCAACTACAAATGTTAGCTCTCAAGTTTACAGCTTTCAAATACCTAAGGTGTCAGCATCTGTTTGGGATGACTTCTGGATGACAGATTCTCTTGCAAATCTTTTTTGCACATAATGCACCTCCTGCAAGAGTTACCATCATAATTGATAGGGTCACCAAGCACCTTGTTACTTACAGCTCATTAATCCATCTCAGGTTAAGGGGCTAAAGCTGGCTTGGTCTAATACGCAGCACTTGCTCTTGTTCTCAGCAATCTCCCTCCTGCTCAGAATATGCCACAGGGACAGACACTTCAAGACGACAAGGTGATAAACAGAGTGCTCTTGCTTGGCAAGGTGTGTCTATACAGTTAATCCCTCCAGAAGGCCCAGATTACATTGCAGGCACAGGTTCTGCAAGATCACTTCTAGGCTACCCAGTCCCCAGTCACATCAAGCAGGGCAGGATCTAGCCTAGCTCTTTTGTCGGACTGGAAATTTACTTCACCTGGAAATATCTACTGACAGATCTGATTTCAGAATTGCATTAAGCTTTATCCAAGGAGTTTCATTAGTATTTATTTTCTTACTATCTGGCTATATTTTTGTATTAATAACGTTCAGTTGCTTCCTTGTGCAAGACTTGTAACATACTTAGATTCTGATGTTGGTATAGGCAACATTACTCCTGTCACTCAACATTCTTGAGAAAGAGAAAAACAACATGATAGTGAAGTAGATGATACAATTCCTTATACATTCTTGTACAGTACGTATACTTCAAGTAAACATTCATTGCTCAGTTATATTTTCTTTCTTTCTCAGCTGTTCCAAAATGAAGCAGATATCTCCAGTCTGTACAGAGCAACTAGCATTCTCCAGAGTACTGTTATACATTGAAGGCAGCTTGACTTAAGTGCACTGTTTGTAAATATTGATGTACACATACTGCAGCACTAATTGTTTCCATCTGTAATCCCAGAACAGAATTAGACATAATTGTTCAGCTGAATTATTTTAGTTTAGTATTCAGTTAGTCAAGGTGACACAATTCTGTGCACCTTTATCTCATCTCTTTCTATTTTCTGTGTTATTTCTAAATCTCATCACTTGTACTGCATAGGAAAGAAACTTCAACAATCTTATCATATAAATTCCAACTATGGGATATCACATAGGTAGCAGGACCTGCAGTACAAATGAAACACTGCATTAAAGAAATATTATATTGTTCTGGGATTATCATAAAGCTCTTTACATTTTCTACACTGCTTAAAACAGTTTCAATAGGAATGAGACTTATTCAGACCATTCTCCTTGTGATTTTCCGGGCATCAAGGAACATTCTCAGATACAAGATCAACACAGATTTTTTGAAGGAAAACATCTGCCTCGTAACACTCTCTTCTACCTCTTCTAAAACGTACTATACTTGAATCATACGATACTGATATCAAGCTAGGCAAAGTCAAAATCATATATATCAAAGATCAAATAACCTCTCCTCTGATAGATATTTATGATGCATGACGATTTTATGCAGGTGATCAAGATAGCACCCATTCTAAAATGTAGCCTAGTCTCAAAAACACAGTATTCCTCCTCAGTTCAGCACTCACTAGTTACTCATTTGCCCTGGATTCAGTATTCAAGGAATCCTCCCTTGTGGTTTTTTTTTGGTGTGTACTGATACACGTAAAGGTATGAAAGTTCCTCTTTCTGCCTTTCTGCTCCCACTGTGCTGATGCATAGTCTGTAATAACATTCTAATGCTTTCTCAGTAATGCTTAATTTTCCATTCCTTATCCTACGGTGTCTCTAGGAAGTGTCAATAAATTTTGTCCACATGATCCTTCAGATTCTTACAGCACTGACATTGCTGGAAGCATTCTGTTTGGAGCCCCACTCCCTATATGCTTTTTTAGGAGAAAAGTGATAGCTTTTCAGGACGAGTAGATGTTCAAGTTCAAAGGCATAGTCTCTGGTATAGGAAGGTGAAGAATTATTAGTATGTAGGTCACTCCCCAAAATAATGTATCCTATCTACTTCCATGAAAACTATAATAGGCACAAAGACCACAATAACACTGTTTGATCAAGCAAATTCTCAAAACAGTGTTTTTCAAATATAATTACTACACCAATCTGTAAATTCTCATTAGCAATTAACAGGAGCCTGCATACTGCCCCCCAAAAACCCGTCTGTATGACCATCCGAAGTGTGGCTTATCTTTCACATCGCTGTCTGCACTGCTGAAAAGCAGCACCCACTGCCTCACTGTGATACAAAACACTTCCCCCCACCATGACAGGATCCCTTGATGCTTCAGACAGATAAGAATAGGCTCCTTTGTGTAAACAATGTGAGGAGGTGCCAAAGTGCTCTTTGGCACTTCCTTGTCTTGTACATTGCTAACTGCATACTTCAACATCCATCTCATATATGGGAAACTGAAAGACCTCTTGCAAGAACCCCTTGACTGACAGATGCAGGTGCAATGTTAGATTTACTATTTACTGTTTATGACAACAGGTGGGAACTTTGTGGAAATTCCCTGAATATTCATGTTTTAAATGTATATAATTAGGGTGATATAGCTCTAGAGTGTGCATGCTTTATGGAGAGATCCTCACATACACAGCACTGTAATAAACCAGAGTTGGCTTTCCAAACTATCATTTGGTTTAGGGAACTTTCTTAGTTGAGATCTTTGGTAAAACAGTGGTGGCTCACATCCACTGTTTCATCTTCATAAATGTTCAGCAAACATTGATGAATGTCAGTAAGTGCCATTTTTTCAGCATGGAGTAATTCAATGACACACCTTTGCTTCATACACACTTCCATGTCAGATACCATTCTGTCAGGCTGCCTCCTCTTGCACTGTGGGCCAACATCACCAAATAGGAGGCACTGCTTTTGGAGTAAACTTGTATTTAAGAAAATGAATTGCGATCAACTTTAAAGAGTTCCAGCTCAAAGCAAAATACACTGAGCAATTGTATACCATTTTGAAAATCAGGCTCTTAAAGGAAAGGGACAAATTTAAAAACATAACATTTTTTAATAGGTTGATTTCCTCCTCCATTTTTAAAACACTGTGCATTTTGACACCACTGGAAATTTTTGGAGCAGTGTTCTCAACACTTTAGAGAAACACATGGCTCCGCTGGGATAGTCATTCAAGAGTAGAACATTCCCTTTCACTCAATCAGAAAAGCTATATTTGCCCATTATCTGAAGCCAAGCATCAATAAACTGGAATCATGAGTGATGTGAAATAAACTAGCCATCTGCAGTTAAAATGCAAGGGATTTCATTTTTGTGCAACAAATCACACAACCTGCCATTTAAGAAACGCATGCTGATATGAAGAACTGCTTTGCTTCTACTACATACTCCCTACCTTATCAATAATCATACAACTTTCACTTACAGAAGTACAAAGAAAAACACAAAAAATACCAAGATCAGACAACCTCTGTAAAGGCCTTGTAAAGGCTTTGTCAGGCTATTAGGATAATTGGGCAATTAGGGTAGATCAGACCTTTCTCCTTGATCACACAAAATAAGGAGCGCCTCTAGCATTTAAATCCACTGGCCAAGTAAATCAGGTCCTGATCAATCAGTGTAGCGGACTGGTTTTGCCAGCTGACCTACACATTATTAGTCTAGCTTATTCACAGAACAGTGATCTGGCAGAAAGCCTATGCTTTATGATATGGGACATAATGGCACTCAAGCATGAAATGAGCAGTAGTGCAGAAAACAGAACTAAGCAAAGGGACAGAGCCCTGAGAACAGGTGACAAAATGAGAAGGGAACAGCTTATCAACATAAACTATGATTTCCCAGTGAGTTATTCTTCACCAAAACACAAGTTCACTGCCAGCGACAGAAACTAGTTCTTTCCTACAAGAAGCTGCTGATCACTACATCTGCAATCTTTCCTCTTTCTCCCTCATTAGGAGAATTTTATTTTTTTAATTAATAAACTTCAATAATTGTTACCACTAATAAATTCATTGTTGGTGGTGGCACTACATTCTTCTTACAATAGCTCTCTAACTGGTGTAACTGCTATGAGGGTGAAGTACAAGTAACAAGAATTAAAAAGTGTTTGGTTAAGTCACTTTTACACACACAGACGTGGACTGACTAAAATAAAAAAGGTACAAAAATCAATGTGCAAAGCTATCAGCAAAGGTGCTGGCAATCTACACCACTTGTTGAACACAGTAATAGAGTCACAGAATAGAATCAGGGGATGCTTTCCAACCCAAGCCATTCTAAGGATCATCAAATTCTAGCCCCCTTGCCACAGGCAAAAGCTGATGGTGCAAACCTATTTGATCTCAATACATGTTTCAAAACTCTGAGAGTTTTTAGGATTCCTTTGTGAATACAAACTGTTCTGTAACTGAATAAACAAAAACTAGCTTCCTGTTTTATTTTATCTTTTGTTCCAGAACTCTTGCCTAAATTCTGCTCTTTGCTATCATTACAGCTATCTGGCCACCAACAGAGAGCAACTTCAGATATATCAGCAACTGTTCCTTTCCCCACAGAAACAAAACTCACCTGCATGCCAACCCCTTTATTCTCCCCACAAGTCACCTCACACACACAAAAATCCTTCCTGGAAAAAAAAATACAAAAGCAACAACATAAAACTACTTTCCTACATGGCTCATTGTCCCATAAAACAAAAACCCAGCTAGCAAGAGGGATGTGTACACAGTGCCACTGCAGAGACATTTCACAGAGTCCACATCAATAGAATTACTTATTTTTCATGACATGTGACACTTAAAAATGTTAATAGGATTTGAATTTATACATGGTTTGAAATACATGAATTGCTTGCATAAATCAGATAACAGAATCATTTGGAAAGCAAAATCCACCACAAAATTAGAAATATTCGTCATTCTTGAAATATACAAACGTGCTAAATAGCAATAAACTATTATTAATAATAAAGCAATATTAACAACCCTTCATGGAAAAGCTGTTGCACTTGAACCTAGGACTCAGTTATGATAATTCAGTGGAAGTATCTAAAGGGGAATGGACAGCCAAGTCAGCAGCAGAAGTAAAATCATTCCTAGGTGTGAACCAGAATACAGCACAGTCAGTTCTCCTACCAAGAGCTTTCCAAGGCACACTAAGTTGAAGTCTAATATTACCCTATCTTCAACAGAGCTTCCATGAGAGCATCAAAGTGCTCCTGTAAATTTTAGGTTAGTTCTTTTAGTCTCTCCAGCACATCATTTGTTAATTAAATGCAAATAAAAACAAACAACAACAACAAAAAAAAAAACCCACATAAAAAAGAAACAAAAACAAAAACCACCCACTTCTCTTCCATTGAAATGAAGAGTTAGAAATAATTCCACTATTTCTAAGAAGCTCCTCCCCAACATTCCTTTAGTATTTAAGAATATGAACTCCCTAAAAATGATATGAAAAGATATTCTTCAAAATTAATCTACATTTCCTTACATCTGCTAAGACATTTTAAGAATTAATGTATTTATTTTTATGTTGGTTTTTTTTATATGACAATTCATCACATTTCCAGATTTTGTAACATTCGATTACTTCCCCATTCTTATTACAAAATCTCTAGTCTGAATTATATTATTTTAAAAGAACCAGCTATTCTTTCACTTCTATAACATCTAGCTGTCATAATTTATGGTGAATATTATTTATGAGCTACCTAAAGTTTTTCATTTTGATCACAAGAGACAAAGTAACAAGTATGAATAAAATGAATGCAGAAGTAATTCTGCCGACAAATCAGCGAACTGCTGGGTTCCTGGCTATGCATTGTAACATTTTCATCATCTGTTATCAAAGTTTTTTTTATGTGCATTCCCATATTTGTATTTGCATTAGTTAAAAAAATGAGCTACAATGTTTTTATCTTCAACACCTCTTTCAAGTTTCTACTTTCTTCTCAAGTTCTAACAAGGAATGTCTCTTGGTAACAATTTCTTCTTAAACTTTTGTGAAAAGTTTGTTTAGTAGAAAACCTCATAGAAAAATGTAGGCTTTTTTAATTGCAACACTTAAAATAACAGCACTACAGAAGCATCTCATTCTCACTTCCAACTACCTCCCAATTATGTTTAGGTTCCTGGTAGAACACTCATAAAAATACTAAGCTTCAGAACAAATATAAACCATTTAAGTGATAACGCATATGCTATAACTCATTCTGTAAATGCAAGTAGTAGCCTTTTGTCATCTCTCTGACATAAAGCCCCAGTAAGGAATTACAAAAATGGATAGAGATTTATCATTGTACTGTTTCAACACTGCACTTAACTTTGCTTGCTATGTTTCTCCCAGTTTGGACAACAACCAAGCATGCTTATATTTCATCAGCAGGAAAAGGAACATCACCAGCACATCAGAAATTTATTCAAACACTTTTTAAAGTGATTATGTTATGAACTGGGACTGAAGAGTTGGGAAGGTGTATTAGATGTTTTTCAACATAAAATAACGTCTGTACTAAATGTCTTTATAAGGTAAAAAAAAAGCACAAAAACCTCTTGGTATAGTTTCATTGAAAGCACAGCTTAAGTTATAACAAATACAAGAAACAAATTCATTTCAAAGACAAAAAAAATGATTCTGCCTAACTTGAAGTTCAATGTCAATGTTTTTTGATTCAGACCATTGAGATACTAGCACATTTTCCTTGTATGTTTAAAAAGCTCTTCCCAAAATACAACTATACTACCAACTGTGCTCAAACTCAAAAGTATCAACTATTCAAGAATACATTTCTAATCTGCATTTTAATAACAACAACAGCAACAACAACAAGAGATGAGCAAAGCTTCCTCACAATAGTTCCAGGCCGAAGTCCATTCAAGCCTTCTTAATAAGTTTCTTTCAGACTTTCAAGCCAGACACTATGATAGGCATTTCTATGCTGTATAAATAATTTCCAGTTGAGAAAATAGGCTTACAAAACCCGACATGAGGAAAACTTCCAAGATTTCTATAATTTTCATAGGAATTAATATTAGAGAGAATTACTTTGAAAATACTTTCAGGAAGTAGCAGAACTTATGCTGGGGCATGCAGAAAAAGAGGAATAGAAGTGGCACTGTTTCCCATTTAATACCATTAATACTTGTTCTAGTAACCAGGAAATATAAGCTTTCTAAAATACGCATTCCAGTGCATATAATAATAGTCAGTAGGACCTTCATTAGAGAAATGCTACAGTATTACCATATAGAGCAAGTATAGACTCAATAGCTACTCTCTCAGTATAAAGATTTTAGTTTTCAGAAATCTCTAAGCCAACTTGAAGACTTCCCTGCAAGTCATTTCCTACTAGGAAATTGTTAACCCACAAAATTTGTTGTGCTGCATTACTTTCAAAAGGCTACTTGTTCTGAAAATTTTCATCATCCATGGTCTAATATCTACATGCATGGAAAAGCCAGAACTAAACTTAAAATACTTTTATGATTTCTCTTGAATTACACTACGGACAGAGAGGCAGTTCAGAGGACCCACTGAATCTAAACCAGCACAGATGTGTGCACTACCAATATTTCCAACTCCTGAAATATTCAATTAAAATCTCACAGAATTCTTACACTGTAGCAACTCTCTAAAAGTTCCTCTTATTCACTGAGGGGCTTCTTGCAGTAACAAGTCAAAAATAAGTTTCTATGAAGTTTCTAGTTGAGACAAACCTTTCAGATCAACAAAGAGCATGGCTTATTCTCCTTTGCTTTGTATCAGTCTACTCAGAACAAGGCTCACATACACATTAGAAACTGATGTTTCAAGAGAAACCAACCCCCCAGAAATCAAAATCAACCAGAACAAGTCAAAGATCTTCATGATTAAAGTTCTAAAATAAGTATGTGAATTTGAGAAAATAAACAACTTCCAAGTTCTACACCACTGTAATGTATGAAATTTTAACAGTTTCTTAAGTAGAAGTCATACAAGGAACTTTACAGCATTCCATTCTTGTACTGTATTCAAGTAATGATGGCTACATTCATTACATGATGTACTTTTTGTTAATTTTGCCATACAGAGATGCCATGAGTTCTGATTAACAATTTGGAAACAAGTTTTTTTTTCACATTCTATTCTAAACAGACTCATTTCTCTGTATGAGATTTTGTACCAAAATATGAAACTTAGTAATTCTGTAAAATTACAGGATTAAAGTCTAATGAATTACACCCAAATTGGATAAAGTTAAAGATTTTCTGAGTGGAAACCAGCGCAAAGAAAAATAAGAAAGTTGAAATCCTAATAATTCACAGTGCTTCAGAAAGAATATATTCAAAATATTATACCAATAAAGATGAATGGTCAATCTATTTTCACCATTGAGGAGGAGAAAAAAAAAAGCAAGTTTATAGCAAATTAAAAACAAGTTTTTTTTTTCCCAGCTAAATATCAAACACTTCTTCAAGGAAAGCAGTTCAGCAGTTATTTTTTTTTTCTCAGTTTTCCCTCAAACTTTAGTTTCAACAGGAACTACATTTCATTACAAATTTCCAATAATAAACAAAAACGGTTGGGCCTTACCTCTGTCACTGAAGTCATCCACAAGAATGATTTCTGCAATCAGGCTGTCTGGAGTGCGGTTGATAATACTGTGTATCGTTCGCAAGAGGGAAGTCCAGCCTTCATTATGAAATGGGATAATGATGCTGGTATTCGGTAGCTTTTCCAAGTACACCTTGTGCTTACAGCTAGAGAGAGAAGAAAGCAGTTGTGTAAGCATATCGTGAAGTCCGCCTTGACATTTACTGTCCACAGTAATAAGCAGCTGTTTTTTAGAAAAATAAATTTATAAAGCACCTAAAAGAAGGGAAAATAAAAACAAGATAATTGAAGTAAACTGTTTGGAATTATATTTCTTTTCCTCCTGTAGAATCTTTCCTGAAATACAGCAGAGGCTAGGCTGCAATGCTTTTAGAACTTAAGTCCACAAGAAAGATTCCTTAAATGTTTTCTTCCCTTCATAAAGTCTGAAGCGAAACTTCTCTTCAGTCCGTGAAAATATAAAGCTTAAAAAAGCAGCCTGCTCTACCAGTACTCAAAGCTTAGAAACGGGCTCAGTGTTCCTTGGCTGACGTGTTCATCATGCAAAGTAACAGTATCCACAGGTACAAATCCCACTAGATATCCAAAACAATCCTTATAGCTGTACATATAGTAGTAGCAACACCTCTTGAATATGCTGACTGATACAAATAGCAAAATCTAAACTACACTGACATTTTAACAGTACCTAACTTAGTACCAGAACTTAAACTTACAATAGTAACTTGTTTTCACCTGTGAATATATGCTAAAAAACCCCATATGCTTGAAAAGCAAATAATGGTCTTGCAATTCAGTTTCTCCTAATATTTGAAAACATTTCAAGAATAATGTTTAGTTACTGAACTGGATAAGTTACTATCTTTTTATTCTTTATTCTTTATTTTTAAAGAAAGAAAGGTACACGTTCTTCTACCAACAGCATGATATTGCATTGTCAGCCACATCCACTGTGGACAATGAAACTAAACCATTACTCCTCCTCCAAGACAAAGTTGCACTCTGAGCAAGGTATCCATACACACACACATTGGCTATTCTGTGATAAAATGACAAGCAAACCAACAAACAAATACAACAGACAAAACCTTTGACTTCCAACTTACAAGTACAGATATCAGTGGTTTTTAGAAAGAATAACTGCATACAAAATACTGCAGTAGGTTATAATGTTGATTTGCATATATTTGCAGTCAGTTTGGCATTTCTACTTTACAAGTGTTACTTGAAAAATCATTATTTAAAAGTTTTCTTAAAAATAAGATTTAAATCTGTCAGCCATTTCTTCCTCGACCATGGAAAGAATGAATTTAATGACTAGTCATTTGCATAAATATCTTCTTGGTAACATTTTATTAAGCAGTTTGCTGGGAGAATATATACACACACTGCAAAAAATACAGTTACTCTGCAAGAGTATTACGAAGAAAAAATTCTACTCAGTTGTAAGACTGTGTAAAACAAAAGGAACCCATTACTCACAGATAGCTGAGTCAGCTGTCAAATCAAGACAACCACTGATCAGAAACAAACAATACTTCTGTAAGTAGCGATACTTGAATTAGAACAAATCTATTTTTATGCTTTTCCTGAAAGCAAGATTTTTCCTCTAGTATTTTTAGCTCCCACAAAGTAGGTTTCTAAAACTGAAAAGTTCTTCATCTCATTCGGAGGAAAAAAAAAAAACCCAAAAAACCCAAAAACAAATCCACAAAGCAGAACACAAAAACCAAACACGTAAACCCCAGAATGCTTTTTCTTTCTAAAAAAAGATGTCCTTTCTAAAGGGGAACCCAATTATCTACTCTTATATCTGCATGTATTTTTAGCCAGGTTGTAAAGAAATTTGTGCAATTGCATAGGTCAGTATTGTATCCTTAAGTCTATATAGATGGGAAAGGTTTCTGAGTAATTGCATATTGTAATTGGTGAGAAGGAAAAGTGACATGGACATTTAAATAGTTTAAGACCATTTCATTCTTCCCACAGAACAGATGATTTTATTAACTCTAGAAGGGAGACACTTAGAATATAAAAGCAAAAGACATCTTAAATTCTTCTAACATGTAGTCATCATTCTACTACCTATGACCACTCTTCCTCACTTACACACACTTTTTGTCTGATAACCCTTACAAAGGTATTCGGCTATAATGAATTCACTGCTGATACAAACCACAGAACACAGAAATGTACTTGTCCTACTTTTCACACATAAAAAAAAAGTTAAATTCACAGAAATCAAGCTTAAATTCTATTTTCTATTGTTAAAACAGTCTATTAGGATTCATAGTGGTGGCTCATCTTTCTTAAGCAAGTTAAATTCTGTTCATTTTTAAACTCTTGCTCTATGACTAACTGTAACAGCAGATCAATATATTTTAGAAGGCAAAACACAAAAATCCATTTTATTTGTAGTCCTACCCAGCATTATCAGTAGGAGAGTATAGCCTGTGCTACGCTACAGGACAGATCTTTTGGATAGTCATAATACACAGGAAAGGCCTATGGACTGAAATGACAACAAAGTTAGATGTCCACTGCTAAGGTATCAGCTTTACAAAGAGAATAATCAGAGGTCATATACATGCATGCTCCATTGGATCAAAGTCCATCTGTGTGGCTCCTTATATCTTGCATTTTAAAAGTGATGCCAAATACCCTGGCTACAGTAAAACTACTTGGAAGCACAGACATCTCTTCTTGTCAACCACTGCTGATCTTCAAAATCACTGCAGACCAGAGTGAATTTCATACACAGGACTTAATAAAATGTTACTATATTTTGATATACTAATGGTGCTGACAACTTAAAATAAAAGAGTCTGAATAGATATATGGTTAAGGTTTTAAACGGAAAAGATATCAATTTTTACGTGCAACAATAATACTGATTTAGTCATCAGATCTTAAAATATATAGATCTATCTTAGTTAATACTTCAACTCTTCCACATTTTACTGATGAGAATGAAGTTTAAACCAGGAGCACTAGCAAAATTTACAGATAAGGTACCAGAAAGTACATTTATCTTTAACTGCACCATTTTACGCAATGAAAGTTCTATAGGGCACATCTGGAGAGGTGCTAACACAGCCTGACTACCCTTCAGACTATTTACACTGGTTCCAATGTTCTAAGATGCCTCAATTAAAAACTATTTTATCTTTTTTTTTCTCAACATCAAATTATATTGTCAAGGGTACATGCATTTTGCTCTCATCTAATCCCATCACAATAACTGTGCTTGAAGCATTCACCGCATAAAAGAGACCCTGATTTCACCACGACTGCTTTCTAAAATTGATATAGTTAATAGATTACCTATGTTGTTGAATCTTTCAGAAGGGAAATTTCTCTGAAGAAGTGTGAAGAACTCTTTAATTACAATTTCTCATTTCCTTAAGATTTCAATCTTACCAAAGTTTATTAAAATGTCAAAATCAAGATTTTAAAAAGGAATAAAGCTAAGTATAAAAGATGACCTTTAAAAACTGATTTTAACAATGTTTAAATTCATTAATTAGTTAAAAGTTTCCCAATTAGAGTATATACTTTAAATGGAAGTGAACTACATTCACTAAAATTGACAAAATTTTACACTGAAATTGCAGTACAAACTCTTAGGTATCTTGAAAATTATAATACCTGCACACATGTACTCTGAACACCAGCCTCAGCCTGAACGTATTGCAAATTATTTGTGATTTTTCAATGAAATCACTGTTGACTAAGTATTTTTCAGGTATAAAAAGTGATAGAACAGCGAAAGTCAATGCATTCTTTGGAGATATTGAAGTTTGGGACACTAAGAAATCTATAAAGGCCTAGAAATAAATCATAGTTTCAACCTCAAAAAAAGGATGGTAGATTTAAGACAGACAGTTCAGCCAGACAGTTTCAATCAAGATTTTCAATAAGATGTAATTCAATACAGAAAAGTTTATTAACAAAGTTGATGTCAATCAACATTAATTAATACTCTCCCTTTCACAAACAAATCACACAGCAACTGATAAAGGCAAATATATTGAGAGTTTTAGTGTCACATCACTGCCTGATTAAGGAATTAAAAAGACAAAAATAGACAATAATCAGTGGTGGATTGAATAAAAAAGGGAGTGACTGCTAGGTCTTCCAGTTCTTTTATTTGTTTATTTAAATCAGGAAGGTATTTGCTATGTTTAGCTTGGTTCCATCAGAATCAGTTTTTGTCCTAGTAGCATTTTCATTTGGATTAACAAGTAAAATAATTCGTGAGATGTATGTAATAAAGTGGATCTGAATGGTAACTGAAGACAGATCATTTGACACCTATAACTTTATTCTGCATATGTTGTAAATGAGATCATTTGAATGAGATGTCTCTATGTTTATACTAACATACAGATTGAGAAGAGAAAGCTCCCATGACATCTACTAAGTTTGTGCCCTCAATTCCATAGATGAAATAATTTAAATCAGTGGTTTGTATTTATTTATTTATTTCTGCTTCCACTGCAGTAATGTCATGAATGTGTTTTCAGTAATCAGTCTTGGCCATGCATGCATACTCAATATCACTACCTTTACTGATATAAGCATAACTATTCAAGGATTAGCATTAGAGCACATTATTTGACTATTCTTCCACATTTCATTGTGTTTTTACTTGCTTTCATCTTAAACTCTACACTTTTCTTCATTTAGTTAACTAAACATCTAAGAAGAACCTTTTTTTTTTTTTTAAACTTTTGAAGTAGGATTTACTCACTTTGGCCAGAAATGCATCAAGACACATTTAATATGCTATAAGTTAAGTTGCTGGAATTAAGTAATATGATAATCCCTCTTCCTCAGACTTCCTTACATAGTTGTACAATTAATACAGATTGATAAGTAACTACTTACATAAACTGGATGGTTAATTTTTCATAGTTAGATATTAACTTCCCTGAAGAATTCTGAAAGATCCTGATCAGTCTGTCTTATCCCACACACATGTTTATATCTAAATGTATATTCACGCAGTATGTCAGCTCAATGGAAGAGCAGGCACCTGCACGTCCAGAGGCACATCCTAATCAAATAGACCTAGACCTCCAGTTCTTTCCAGAGGGTTGATTTGGGATTATTCCACTTATTTGAGGAACAATGCTGAATAGTAAATTTGGAAGCTAAAACTGCAAGATAGCATTAACAATAGATCTCTGCAGAATTATTATTTAATGAGTTCTGAAATGTCAGGATAATTTCAGTGGTTTAGATATCATTTTTAGACTTAACAAGTAACTGTGATGAGCAGCATTCATCCTGCTAGTTAAATAGCTCACACCTGTGTCTTCTTACTGAAATCATTATGCCAGTAACCAGACTAAAGGTAGTTTGAAAGAAGGCTGTGTAAGAGACAACACAATTCCCTTGCTCAAATCTACAGAATTATGTAACAAAATAAAAAATTTAGACTTAAATACCAACCATACACAAACATGCACAAGTACAAAAAAAAATTAATGTCCAAGCAGTATAGCTCCACTAGCACCAAATGATGAACTTGTGTATAAATCAGATGCAATGACAGTTTCAAGATTATCATTATGAATCAAAAGTTATCAACCCTGAATTACACTTTCAGATATTGCTCTTCTTAAGCAATCTTGCCTTTCTTTCCAAAAGCTTTTCCTCCACATTATTTGAACATTTAACACTTGATTTTTCTTACCAAATTTAACAATACACTCCTATTTTCACAACACACCTCTACTTTCAGGGGAGATTTTCTGAACTGAGCACTTCAGGGCATGAGCTGTTTCCAAATTAATTTCCAAAGCAGTAACAACTTCCTCTCTGGCCAAAATATCTTCCTCTCTTTTTTTTTTTTTCCCCTCTTTTTTTTACTTTGCCAAAGATTAGACAATTTACTGTCCACTGCTTTGGTGGACAACAGGATGGCTTATGCCCTTGTGGCCAAGAAGGTCACAGGTATCTTGAGGTGCATTAAAAAGAGCATGGCCAGCAGGTCAAGGGGAGGTGATCCACCCCCTCTGCTCTGCTCTAGTAAGTTTACATCTAGGCTACTGTGTCCAGTTTTGGGTTCCCCGGTTTAAAAAAAAAAAAAAAAAAGACAGGGACCACCTTGAAGGAGTCCAGCAGAGGGTCACGAAGATGATTAAGAGCCCAGAGCACCTCCTATAGGAGGAAAGGCTGAATGACCTTGTCTGTTCAGCCTGGGAAAAAGAAGATTGAAGGGGAATTGATTAATGTTTATAAATATAAATTTATAAAAACATCCCAGGGACGTGGGAGGCAAGTGGATAAGGTCAGGTTCTTCTTGGTGGTGCATAGCGAGCCTAAATCTTGAACATAGGAAGTTCTGTATAAATACACAGAAGAACTTCTTTACGATAAGGGTAATGGTGCACTGGAACAGTTGCCCAGAGAGGACGTGGAGTCTCCTGCTATAAATATATTCAAGACCCATCTGAATGCCTGCCTACACAAATTATTGATGGGTATCTGCTTCCACAGGGGGTTGGATTCTGAGATCTTGAAGTCCCTTCCAACCCCTGCAATTCTGACTTTGTAATGATATTTCAAACACAGCTGCTGTAAGGACAGGTGGGAGGAAATATAGTTGCCTTTAATCAGATTCAGATCACCAAAGAAAGGTAGTGGTCACAATTTGGTAATAAAGAAGGAATTCCCTACCCCTTTCCGAGGATCAAGGCTCACCAAACACTCCCAAAGGAGGGGCTCTTCAAGTAGAGAAATCCTTCCCTTGTGTCTGCCACTCTTTAAATGAGGTTAAGGAGGGAAGGACCTAGGGTCCACTCTTGGTCACACAGGTCAAATGCTCACATCTGTGCTCCCATGGCTGGTCACACCCCTTCACCAGCTGCTCAATCACTGGTTCACATCATAACCTAATGATTCCCATACAGCTGCATTTCAGCAACCTCAGGAGTCCTGTAACTTTCCCACTGTTTTGAGAAATTTAGAGCGCTATACAGTACTGTTTATTTTAAGCACCTAACACAAACATCACCAGAAACTGGCCACTATGAAATCGTGATTCATTTAACAAAAAGTTAAAGTAGAATTTATGAATAAATTAGTGAAATCTTAAGCATACAGAAATGACAAACTATAACTCTACAACCTGCACATCTTGAACACTGCTCCTACACTAAGTTATTGCAGCTGGGCCATCACACACTCACTTTGAAACACTGGAGACTGATTTTAATTATTCCCTTGAGACATAGAATTCTCCTAGGCTAAAAGAAGAGTTAAAACTAAGTTTCTGAACAAATCACTTCTACAGCCAGTTCTGAAGACAGAGGCAGACTTCTAGAAGGTTTAAAGAATAGAGGATGCTCTATTCCTGAAATACAATCCTGCCATAGTTAGAAAAAAATTGCCACAATCAACAAAAATCTATGTGCAACAGGCACTATTATTTTATTATTATTGTATTTTAATAGAAATACAACATAAAAGATCACTCTGTAAGAACAGGTAGCACAAGGTAGTTGTAATTGCTTGTTACTTACTATGGAGAGCCCTAAGATTATTGGTAGGTCTTTTAGCTTCAAAAGAGGAGATTGTCTGCTGTGTTGGGCAGAAACAAACAAGTAACATCCTTTTATTTCAAGGCACAACAGTAGCTCTGTTTAATTTCCTGATGAGTTTTAAGTGGAAAAAGAAAAAAGAAAAAAGAAAGATATCCTACAGTATCATATAGCTTAAGAAAAGATAGAGCCACAACACTTTGCATCTTTTTCAGCTTCTCTGCTAACACAACTGCACAGAGATCCACTAGCTCTGTAGGAGAGCAAATGAAAGAAAATGGGCTTTGAAAATGATCAGAAAGGAGAGAGTGTTGGCACCACTTCAGCTACTTCACAGCAAAAGTTGATTCATAAAAGCAGCAATTTGTTTGACCCTGTAGATATAACAACAGCAATATTTTATCCATGTTAAAGGATGCCAATAACAATGCCTTGGCCGGTTACCAGGTTCTGTGCTTTCTAGACACATCAACAACCTTGTAAACTGCCCTTTCTGAAAGATAATAGCATAGGAGAAGTTAAATGTCTTTCAGACATCCCACTGCAGGATTTAGAAAGCAAAGCAGCAGCTTCCTCCAGCATTTACTTCATCATAAACATAGACCACCCCCAATTTTCTCTTGTTACAGAAAGAGAACGATTATTTTAGAGTAAAACAGAATCAGCCTGCAACCTTCCTTGCACCAGTTCTGTGAATACATGCTCTATTAACAGATCTGACTTTTTCTTCTCTTTATTAAAAGGAACCACAGCACCCAGCAGCTGACAAGCCTGTGACAAAGCTACCACGACACAACACATTTCCAGTGAAGATTTACATAGTAATTGTCTTAGCATGTCAAAGTGTTCAATTTACAGCAACAAGCTTCAGTCACACTGTGTTTCTGTTTCAATCTAGCCTTGTCAACTGCACCTGATAAAGTAGTGATAACTGATAATTTCCACTGCTGTTTGACAAGGCTGTAAAATTAGCCTGTGTGTGAGCTGATGGAGGGGAAAGTAATCTTTACTTTCACAGCAGTTCTCAGTTGAGAAGCAAGTCTGCTTTACTGAGAATGGGCCTCAAATGTCACAACACTTCCTCTTTCCCTACTGGAAGAAATAAACTTTCAGCAAAAACATACCACTATGCTCAGAGAAAAAGAGACGAAATTGTACGGCAGAAATAGTTTGTGTTATTGCTGTTAATCATGCTAACAAAAAAATCATGTCTTGGAAACTACTTTGGAAAAAACCCTGCACCCTTTATGCAGGTTTTCACTCAGAAGTGACTTCACCAGATCATGAAGCTGAATTAGGTGCTTGTTATTTCACATTTGGCTGTGTCATTTTGATCCATCATAGGTAATCACTCCAAAAACTCTGCATGGTTTCAAAGAAGTCAAAGAGCATTTATCTCACTTCATCATTCAAATAGAAAGGTTTCTCTAACCAAGGAAAGCGAGTATACAAGACAGATGAACCATATGACACAAAGTGTGTCTATACTTGTAAAGCCTTGTTCTACAAGACAGCGAACTTTAAAACTCCATCACTTATGGCAAAACCTTCAGATATATATACAGATCTGTAATTTGCATTAATAAAGTTACCTATTTATATATTAAATCCAGATCTGGAAAACATTAGTGCATATGGTTATTTTATCCTATCTCAAAATTTCTCACTTAAAAGGAATCTTACAACAGCAGGCACCTTAGTACTGTATTTCAGCTTTAACCTTGCACTTCATGACCTATGAACGCCCAAATTCCAGTATACATGTATATACACACATACCTTCGTTTTTTGAAAGAAGATTATAAAACTATCAGCATACTCAAAATTCATTCATCATAGCAAGCAAACATATCTGATTGCCTCTCAGAAGACATGCAGACCTTAATAGAATCTACACAAAGCCTCTAATACAAGTCTGTTTGCTTTCCTGACTGAAGGAAAATGAAGAGGATTGAAGCTCAAGTTTTCATTGTTTCAAAGTGCATTCTAATCACACTGCTTTAGTAACCAACCAACCTTTGACATTCAGCTACCATTGATCTTCAGCTTCAGAAATCCTAAGTATTCTTTTACCACTTGACCTTGTGTTCCAGAACTATTCAACAGGCTGCCAAAGGTCAGTTACATCTTTTCCATACTAAACATACTGCAGCTAAATACAAGATTACAACCATGTTCAGCTTGACTAAGAATACAATAGGATACTGCAAGTCATCAAGAAATTATTTTAAAGTGTTAGAGAGAATGAAACATTAGTGCATATAGAACTCAAAGTACAAAATAAAGGCTGGAACCCATTTTATCCAAAACTCCCTCCAAAATTGCAGTAACATCAGAGCAGAGGCTTACAAGAACAGTATCTGATCAGTGGGGAAGCACAGAACTGCATGCAAGGTTATGCTATGAGATGATGAACATTACTGCAAGGTGTCTTAGAACAAGGGAAATGCAAACATCGTTCTGCATGATCTTCCTCTGTTGGAAGCAAGAAGTTTAGGACTCAGCACCTTAAGGTTTTCTCAAGCCACTGGATTAAGCTCCTCTGACATCCTTCAGTTCTTTGATTCTAATTAGTGAAAGAATATAGCGGTTGCTGCATTACCCACATCCAAATTAATACAGAATGCAAGTCTTCCTAACTCGAGAATGCTTCAATTATATATGGGATATATGACAGAAGTTTACAAAAATGCTTCCAAAAGTTAATGGATAGGCCAGATGAGAAAATGTAACTGGGTTTGGCAAACAAGAACTAGAGGGTATTTGATGCAGTTAATATCACGTTAGACTAAAATACATTACAAAAAGTTCCTGCATTACACAGCAGCCAGTTGTCTGTCTATGCAGAAGGCTGTAAGGCCTGCCAGTGTTAGGAAATTCAGTAATGAACTAAACTAACCAAGAAGATCCACAGTACACCTGTATAAAGGCATAGAGGATCATAGATCTCATTCTTTTGCATCACGCAAAAATCCAGTTCCCATGGGTGCTGAAAGAATCCAGGGGAAACAAACTGGAAGAAGCAGCCAGGCTCACATATTTCAATATCACCTTTCAGTATAGATAAGATAAAATAATGGGTGAGATACTTTTAGGTCTGACCACTGTCAACATCAAGGTTACAGCCAGTATGCGTGGGAGGAAAAGCTGTGAAAAAGCTGCAATCAGGACTCACAGACCATAAGCACCAGCCTGATCAGCAAGTTCTCAGGTCTGCTACCAGATCTTGTGGCCAAGGGCAGCCTTTGGGAAATTAGAGCTCAGTAAGGTTATTCATAATCCAATCAGCCAAAATAAAGCAGTTGCATTTTCATTCTAGCCTTGCTGCACATTTCCTGTCCTTATTGCATGACATACAGCAGCTAATTTTGTTGCTAACAAGAGCATACCATCAATTTACATGTGTTTTTTACTATTAGAGCTGAAATTTCACTGGATTAACAGTATGCGAACTTATGCAAGGTAGATGCCTAACTGCATGAAAAAAATGCCCAGATAGGAAGTGAGAATTGATACCAAAGAACAAGGAAGGTATAGTGACGCTTAACTGAAACTATTAAACTGCCAGCAAACATAATCACTGCATTCACCCATGAACTGCAAAGGTCTGGAACTCCAGAAACTCAATCTTTCTCATTGATCTTGAAGTTACACGTGCTTTCCAGTTGCAGTATTGCTTTTGTGAGCCAAAAGTTTTAACCACTGCCAAAAGCTAACAGCCTTGGCTATCCTAGATGCACAGAACTGGCTGCAGGGTGAATACCCTTCACTATTCCTTTCCCTATTGCTTTTAGATTTCATAGTTATGTTTATTGCAGCTTCCTACTTTCTCAGCAATATGAGAGGCTTTACTGCAGTGTAGACAACATGCAAAGCATTCAAATCCACAAGGACAACTTTGTCGCATCTGTATAAAAAGCTTGCCTCATTTTTTTTTTTTTTTTCCAGTAAACAGACCTATAAGTCTTGGGCTATCATTACTGACCTACTCAACACTGCAGCTATTGCTCCTCACCAAAAGGGTGGAAAGGGAATCATCAGTCTTCATCCCCATATTAGTTGTTTCTGCCATAAAAAACAGGCACACAAAGCACCCAGAAAGCACCTAGAAATTATTCAATTGGTAGTACCAATACATATCTTGCAGAGGAACTGACAGCAGGCGTGACAGAGACAGAAGGCTACAAGTTTTCTCAAGTATAAAATATTCCTGATCCTGTTTTTGAGGAGCTACACTTAGAATGAGATGCCCTGAAGCAATTGCAGAGAGCAATCTGGTGAGGCTTGGAAATGGGGACATTGCCTATCGTGTTTTGGCACGCATGACTTTCCACCTTCATTACATTATGCAGTAACTGCACCAGGAAAAAGCAGTCAGTAATAACCCCCAGCCTTCTCACTACATCTCTAGAAAGACAATTTGTGCTTAACCAGCTGCTCTGAGGCCAGATGAAGTTAATATAATACTAACAAGAAATGTTGCCCTTTGTAGGGAAATCTGAACCAACACTTCTCTGAAGTACCAGAAGTGAGCTAGTAGGTTTTGCCGTTTGTAGACTGCAGTCAAACTTACCATAAGATTTAGCAAGTTAGAAGAAAAAGTTGTATCAGCTAGCTAATAGCTGTTCCAAGTTAAGCACACCCAGAGTGCCTCTTCAGCATCCCTTGATAGCAGTGACTTCTGCCCTCTGAACAATGAGATGGCGCTGAATTATTTCTCTACTGACTATAGCAGAGATTACTTGAGTGCCTTTGAGCCAACTTTTACAACTTCTCTTGGAGTTTTCCATCATTAAGCATTGAAAAAAAGGAAAGCAGAGGAGCCAGCTTTTCATCTGAAGGGAACAGAGCTGCAGAAGAACTGGGGCTGGAGCACAGAAGGCACCTAACACTGGACAACATGTTAGAGGATTCAGATATTAATACTGCATGATTATAGAACTACAACATCAGCTTCAGATTTTTAAAAATGCATTTTTCTCCCTCATGATTCTATGTTTTCTGCAAATTTTACTAAAACATAATTAAGGAATAACAGCGACTCCACAGCTACTCCAAAGACACACAAAAAACAAACAAACAAAAAAAACCAACCACAGGCAAAGCAGAACACAAAAGCAAACAAGTCCACTCACCTACAGCTAAATAAAAAAACCTTTAGATATCTCACTGTGTATTTTTTTTAGCTTCATTTAAAAACAGAAAGGACAGCAACTTTACTGCATTCAAATATTTTGAAATAGAACCATTCAGGCATTCACTCCGCTTCTACTGCAGATAAGGATTTGAAGAGCTTCAATTATGTTGAGCAAGTATAGTGAAATGTGTGTATTTGTTGTTTTTTTATTTTTAATTATGAAAACAGAAGAGCCTCTTTCCAAATAGAGGTATGTTAAGGCTACATTTTTTCAGAGGCCTGTGAGAAATATAACATCTATGATCACCAAGAATTGTTTGGACTTTGCAAGGAAGCTTGCTGGGCCACCGCCACCCCCATTCCATACAGCAAGAGCCACTCAGCACTTAGAAACACTGACTCCAGACCATGCCTGCTGAAAACAAACATCACAGAATTATTAAAGGTATCAATGCAAAAAATATCTATCTATAGCTCTGGAAACATAAAAAGGATGAGACTTCTGGAAATAGAATATTCAGGTAAGCCAAGAAGAATTTAAAACATCTGTGTATGCACAAGATATAAATAAATGCTTTACAAACCACAGATACAAGGATTCCTGTTGGAATAAACCTATATGAACACACCTAAAACATGGAAGATCTTGAATCGTAATGTTTGCAGTTTATTGATAACCAGAATCAACTTAAATCCCTTTGTTTCAAGAATGAATAGAAAAAAATTATCTGGTCTAGTTTATGAGGAATCAGGAGTTTCAAACAAGGCATTCCACAATTAATATTCTTTATTTAGGCTAGGTGATTGCAATAGTTCCCCCCAAGCCTCATCAGAATTCCATTTTGAATGTTATTCAAACATGAATCAGATTTGGTTTTATTTGAACTGAATTGGTAAACACAGATTATTTCAGAATGTAGAGAAGACAAGAATCGATGGTAACTGTTAGACACTTAAACAGCAGTTTTCTTCTCCAACAGAAAATGATCACACTTTTATCTACTGCCTTTAGAAATACTGCCTTGTACTCCAAACCAGAGCAAGTGGCATAGGCCAGCAAAACAAACAAACAAACAGCCTTCTGATCTGTTCAGTTTTAAAATATTTTTACTACTAGTATGGAATTTTAACTTTAAAAAGTAATTCAATGGCCAAGTCTAAATGTTTCCCAGAACTCAAACGTTGCTTTCAACTTCAGGTGACAAGAAGTCTTGCCTTCACTAAACACATCCTGAAATCCCAATGAACTGAGATGGCATTTCTGTTTCAGGTTTCTATTTGGAATAATAATATAAAGCAACAACAAAGACCAAACATCTAAATTCCATTTTCCTACACTCTGAACAATAGCCTCAAAGCTATTTATTTGTTTCAGGTGCTAGGGCAGAATGCTTATCTTGAATTATCAATTGACTATCTCCTGCAACAATTCAGGCATTCCAAGACAAGAGAAGTATTTCCTTCAATATAGACATCTAAGATTCCTCTAATCTTCTGCTGTTATCTAGCAAACAAAACTGGCCCCTTTCCAAACTCAGTTTCTACATGGAATTTGGAAGGGAAAACCAAAGACTGTGTACGAGAAGCAAACAAAGCCTCTAGCTATTCTGATACACTTTGCACGGATCTGTCATGTAAGCCCTATTTCTATAAGCAAAAACAGTTCAGTAAGGTAAGTTGTTTTTTTTTTACTTTAACTAATCTTCTGTTCATTGCCCACCATCACTCCCTAGTCTAAACTACCACTGTGAGCATCCAATTCCATGAAACTGATACAGAATTGATATTAAAGAGCACATAGAAATGGCAGAAGTATCATTCAGGTGCAGTGAGAAATGAAAAAATTGATATGGGAGGTATTAGAGGAACGCAACAAAAACATAAAAAAGGACTAAGAGAAGTTGTTAAGGTGGCCTTAAAATAGAACTTAACCATCTAATTCCTCCAGAGACTTTTAAGCACATTATCATGTCTTAAAAAGGAAAGGAGCACCCATCTGAAAACATATTTCTGAAGCACCCTAAATATGTCACACTCAGAGGAAATAATCAAGAATACTATTAAAAAACCCACAACAAAAAAGAGAACCTGAGTTTCTCAGAGCTCAAACATTTAACCACTTGCTTGGTTCTCCTCACTCCTTTACCAAAAGACATATTTTGCAAATCCTGAGCCCAGTTTCCAAAAAGAACAAGGAGAAAATTCATTTGGGTTAAGAAGAGCAATTTACCTATCAGTATCTCTGCGTACTTTCCAGAATATCAGTTCCTTAGAGGTGGGACTTGAAGTTTATTTGGTTCAAGACTTTCTATAATGTAATTTTCTGAATTGATTTCAGAAATACAGGAATTACTATAGCTGCTTAAATATATTTTGGTCTAAATTGCAAGATTCATTACTCAGTTTTTATTGCATTCATGAAGGTTTGTTTTTCTTTTACAAAGTTCCTCTACTGAGCAAGAAAACTATTTGAGATTTAGTTCTATAAACCAAATCCTAACTTGTTTCAAGGAGTAACCACTAGAAGTGCAGAGCCTAGCCTTGACACCTTGCTATACTTCTTAGTATGCAAGCTATGTGCAGAAATACGTCTTACAAAACAATGAAGTCAGTTAACTAATGGACAGTTCATGTTACAAGTGTTTAATGTAAGGAAAGTAATGTGGGCATGACAAGTCAGTTCACTCAGGACACTACAATAACATCCATCACACAAGACTTTAGGAAGGTCACACAAACATAGCTGAACTGGAACATGAAAATGATGTCTTGAAGGTTCAAGTTTCCCAAGTGACACACTCAAGTGAACACACTGACAGACTGGGCTGGGGTTGGAGGAAGAAGGTAGCACAAAGAAAGGCTGGCACAGTACTAACATGTTTCAACCACATCACTTCAGACAACATATTATTCACTTCCTTTCTGGGGACATGTGGAGAAACATCAATGATTATGCAGACAGTAGTGAGTGAGAAACGAATTACCAGGAGATCAGATTGCAAAAACATACAGGGAGCGTAGACTCGCCACCTCTCTTTTGTATTTAATAATTGTTTACTGCAGTTTTACTATAGAGCATGGAAGAAGAAGATGCCATGGTATTTATCTTCCTCTCCCCACCCCATCAAAATCTCAAGCTTTTTTATGTAACAAAACCAGAAGAAATTTTTTGGAGACAATTGGTCCAAAAATTTAACCAGTGAAGGTTTATGCAACTTCTGAGTTTGCCACCAAAGCTTTTCAACAACTAACAAGAGAGAACCTGAAGGAAGTTTTCTAAATGTGAAGCATTCTTTATCTCTACGTAATAAATCACTGCCCAGAAACACCATTAAAATCATTTCATAACAAGAAGTTGTCTTCTATTATTTCAGAGTGTAAATAATAAGATGGGAAGCCAGTTTAAAAGACAGAATATGATTTAAGTACAGTGAAGATCTCGCTATTTCTTATTTAATGAAACTGGCACATTGTTGGCTCAGCACTTCTATTTTACTTCCCAAGAAAGCAAGTTATTTAGGTATATTCAAAGAAAAAAATATAGAGTGAAATAATCCATGGAACAATTTACATACTTAGGATGTCGGATGTCTGGCAGAGATCGTTCCAGTGCTATATTGTTGCTAACAAATATGTTGAAGCCATTTTCTCTATAAGCTGAATCATCATGGTCTTCCTCTGTCAAAGGGTACGGCTTTCCATGTTCACCTTTCCCTACAATGAAATAAAACAATTATTTGTCTCAAACTGATAGCACAGAATGGACTACAAAGATAAAAGTAGCAGTTCAGTTAGTATATTAGCTCTGGAACATATCTATTTAACTTCTTCCAAATGTCTTTACTGATAAACACAAGACATAAAGAATAAAATCTGTCAAGATGTTCCTAAGTTAGCTTAGCACAGGTTTCAGAAAAAATGCTGCAGAAGGGTCTGCCCTCAGAAACCTCCCAGCTCATTCTATTTCCAGTGTGCAGGATTGGCATCTAGTGGATGGCAAAGTTCTTACTCCCAGACAGACATCAGAACAAAACTTATGCCATCTTTGCTTCCGGAACAAAAGTTATTTTCCTTGGCCCCGTTTCTTTGGTTAGGAGTTGTCAGGTTAGTAAAACTTCATTTTGCAGTTAAGGGAAAAGATCTTGTAATCCATTTCTTACTCTGTCACAAAATCATTTTTTCAGTTCCATGGGCCTTTTTTTTTTTTCCCCCTTCTTTTGTTGCTTCAAAAATATAATAGAACACTTATTGAAATTGGAAAAAAAAGCCAAAAAACAAAAACTTGTTCTTTTCACTTCATGAAAAGTCTCAAAGACTTTCCTCTGTTTATTTTATGGAATTCTCAATCACATCCACAATTCTTTGAGGAAAACAAAATCTTCACATAACAAGCTTCATTTGCTAATGAGATTGAGGTAACATAGTTGGACTCTTAAGTATAGACAGAATGGTGAGATTAAATTTTTCTTCAACAGTACTTCAAACACAATTTCAGGGAAAACTAGCTTTGAGCTGTATTTCCCTTGATAATTGGGCACACATATCAGTCACAACATCACCTCAGCATGAAGAATGAAGTGTCTGTCTATTCAAATTGTCTATGGTTTTTAATGGTAGTTACACTATTTTGTTAAATTACTTTAAATTAAATCAATTTAAGTACAGAACATAATGCCTGCTGCCCGCATTTTACCTGGTAAAGATTTCTACAATGAAACAACTAAATCAATAAAGCAATGCTCCTGTTACCCCAAACACAAACATTCAAATCAGGTATAAGTTCAACCATTAGAAGTCCCTCTCAGTTCACCCAGGTTTCCTTCCTTTCAGAGGCAGTCAGCTTAAAGCCATTTTATCTGCAAAAATTTGATTTGTTGATTAAGGATAAACAAAGCCTTTTTGCATCAGAATCCACTTTTCATTGTCTAATTGTGAACAGAAGAATGGGTTTCAGCAAACTGTTTTTGACTGATCTGAGAAAATGGAGCACTCAGTTATCCTGTGTTTTAGCAGGCAAAGCACTTCCTATACTCACTATTTCCAAATACAGCTTCAGCATTAAGGTTTAGAGTATGCAACTTCCCAGAACAAACAGTAACAAAACCAAATGTTTTGCTCTGGGCTCCTTAAACACCCTCATACTCAAAGGGACCAGCCAGATGGCCTCAGCACTTCTAGTGTCTTCACACTGCTGATTTGGTTTCAGAAAGTGGTCACTTCAATTCCCTAAAGAGACCAGCTGCTTGTTCCCTGGCAAAGGACAGGCTTTCTAATCCAGCTTTTTGTTCCCAAGTTAATTCTCACCACCAACTCACTTGGCTTGATTAGTACCTTCTGCAGGCAACTATACCTTTCTCTCTTCCAGTGAGAGAGCAGAGAACAAACAAAAAACACTTCAAAGAAAATGAAAACATGAAAGTCTTCATTTCTTTTCAACTATTTTTATCTTCCTTGTTCCTACAGAGGTCAAAGCTCTCCATACCTACTCGTAGTCTCAAGAAGATATGCATTCCCCTACATCTCACTGATCAGCTTATAACTTCTCTGTTCTTCTCCCTCCAGTGCACTCTCATAAGAAAATAACTCTTTTCACCTGAGATCTTTTAAGAAAATTAATCAGCTTCCCAGCTAGATTTGATAAGTGACCTGGTCCTCAGCTGATCAGAAGTAGCTGCAGAGCAGAGCAAGCTGAGAGAAAGAGTCAGCAGTATCCTTAAAGTCTATGAATCTCTGTCAACAGTTTAAGTATTTCACACTGCACGCACACAAAAAAAGTTTAAAATAGGCCATACAATCAAAGATGGTGTAGCTTTTCATTTTCAGTTTGTTTTTTTTTTTTTTACATGAAGTATTCTTTTTATCTCAAAGCTTGCACAAAGATGTAGAATTTCACTATAGGTCTTAATTAAACAATTAACATTACTTAAGAGAAGGGAAAATTGCATTCTGAAATACTCTTTGGCTATGTCATTTCATTACTAACAGGTATTTTGATATTTTTATTTTAGAACATCTCTGAGATATAGATTATCACACCCTAAAACTAATGCCAATTTTTATGATTTCATACTAAATATGACAGGAACTACAACATTTCAGAGCATTACTGAGAATTCAGTTTTATCAGATCTGTTTCATAATGCAATGAGAATAAGCCACTGTAATTCAAACCCTGAGACAGACATCTTAGCCCCAAGTATTTGACCCATCGCAATATATAGATTACTTTTGCACATATACAGGAACTTGGGTCATAAAGTACGCTAGAAGTTGTGAAGCATGACTACTTCCTGACACTAAAATATATGCCTAGAGGCACGTGGGCTTTTAATAATCCAGCGTGTGTTTCTCCCAAGCTTCCTCTTTTATTTGCTTTCTTACCTTGCAGCTGCTTCTGATTAGCTAGGACTCAGACAGACACCTCCTGCTGTACAGCAGTTGGTTAATTTTGGGAAAAGAGCTCAGGTTAAAAAGAAGTGATTTCTTATGGCTGGACTTGAAGAAGAGAAAGAAAGTGCTTAGAAGCTGGATATAAAAATAGTAATAAAAAGAGGACAACTTCTGGAGAATCAGTAGGCCTGAAGGATTCTCTTTATGCAGTAACTTGTCAGATATGAGTCCTACCCGTATTACAAATTACTGTAAGCATATTAAATTCTCTTCTTGCACTGATTTGCCTTCCTAGTTTAAGAAAGGCAGTTGCCTTTAGTGCATGCTGCTTAGGAGATGAACTATCCCAAAGTCTACTTAAAAGGACTTGATACTGGGGCTGCTTCTATTTAACATCTTTATTAACAATCTTGATGAGGAGATTGAGTGCGCTCTCAGTAAATTTGCAGGTGACACTAAGTTGGGAGGGGATGTTGATCTGCCTGAGTAGAAAAGGGCACTACAGAGGGACCTGGATAGATTAGATAGATGGGCCAAGTTTAACTGTTTAAGTTTTAATAGGGCTGTGTTGGGTCATGCATTTTGGTCACAACAACAACCACAGGCAACTCTACAGGCCTGGGGAGGAGAGGTTGGAAAGCTGCCTGATGAAAAGAGACCTTGGTGTATTGATGGACAGTCAGCAGAATATGATCCAGCAGTGTGCCCAGGTGGCCAAGAAAGCCAATGGAATCCTGGCTTGCATCAGGAATGGTGTGGTGAGGACTTGGGAAGTAGTCCTGCAGGGGTACCTGGCATTGGTGAGGCCTGACCTTGAATAACATGCTCACTTTTGGGCAACTCAGTACAGAAAAGGACAGTGAGGTCCTGGAACAGGTCCAAAGAAGGGCAACAAGGCTTGTGAAGGGCTTGGAGAATATGCCCTCCGAGGAGAGACTAAAGGAACTGAGGCTGCTTAGTCTGGGGAAAAGGAGGCTGAGACCTTATTGCTCTCTTCCAATATCTGAAAGGTGCTTACAGCGAGAGCAGGGTTGGTCTCTTCTCACTGGTAACAGGTGACAGGATGAGGGGAAATGGCCTTAAGTTGTGCCAGGGTAAGTTTTGGTTGGATATCAGGAAACACTTATTTACAGAAAGGGTTGGTAAGCACTGAGGCACTCCAAGGAGGTGGTTGATTCACCATCCCTGGATGTGTTTAAAAACCATTTGGATGTGGTGCTCAGGGACATGATTTAGCAGACGGTTGTTAAGAGTTAGGGTAGTATGGCTAGGTAGTGGTTGGACTCAATGATATTTAAGGTCTTTTCCAACCTGAGCAATTCTATGATTCTAAATGCCAGACTCAAAAGGTAAAAAAATATCACTGCATAAGAATAGTAACATTCTGGTGGGTGAAAAAGATCACTAAGAGGTACTGTACAGGCTACTGGCTACAGAGTGGTACTTTCAAACTACTGACAGCGAGAGACAAGCCTTCTTATGCTGGTTGTTCTGCCTGAAGGCAAACCAGCTATTCAGCAAGGGCATCGCAGCTATAAAGGAGCTAGGAACAGAAAGGGAGGCAGGCCCTAGAGCAGCGAACAAAGCCAGTCCTAAGACTTGCTCCTAACCCTGTCTGAGAATGGTTTACAGTTGCAGCACAAATTAGCCCAGGACTTCTTGTTCATTCACAGTTGAAGTTGACATCTCTGCACTAGTTAAATGTTAAATCTGAAAATTAAAAAAAAATAAAATAAAATTCACCACCACAAAATTCTTATCCAGTGACTGACAAATAAATAAACAGTAAAGTAAGATAATCTAGACATCCAAAGAAAGTACTGACTTGGTCAAATACCAGATGCTCAGGAATTTTTTAGTTCCACTTAGGGATATTACTGTCCCCTAGGAAATAATACACTCTACACCTAGCCCCAGTGAATTTAAGTTTTATGCTTGATAGCTTGTGGTAATTGATAGTTTAAGAAAACTTCAGTCAAAACATCTACTATTAATATTAAATACAGATGCAACAGAAGGAGAACAAGCCTTATTGTTTAGCAGATGGCATGAAGGGAAGCTTAGGGTGAGACAAGAAAATCAGAAACATTCTGTATCCTCAGCACAGATGTGTAATAACAGAATAATGTATCTGGATCAGCCAGGCATGATAATTATGAAGAGAACAGGGGTACTGTTTGCAAATAATCTAGAAATCAGTTCAAACATGTAACAAAATTGAAGTTCTGTACTGCTTTTCTATGCAGTGGATAAAAGACCTTGCTTGATAAAATTATTAACAATAAAAAAGCACATTACAACAGGTTCTGGTTTCTTTTATCCTTTTTCCTGTTTGCTTTCAGATGAGCAAATTATTTACAATTTAGTTGGGATGGTAGAAAAAACTGGCCTTAATACAAGTTAATATATTAACTTAAAAATAAATTTACTGTATATTCTACTATTTTGTATGATTCTGCCATTTTCTAATATATATTAGGAGGTTTTTTTTTTTTGCCTAATACACCTAAATATTCCATCCAGAATTTATTACAATGTTGTCTATATGTATCACATGTAAACTCAGAGGCCGTTCTCTCTTCTCAATATTCTCAGAGGGAGAACAGGTCCAATCATATATTAAAGCAATGTTTCAATACAAAACTGGAGTCTTATGGAGGGGGAGTGACTGTATTTCTTAGGAAGGGTAGACAAAGGAATACAAATCCAAAATAAATGTTATCAAAGGACAGCTTCGAAAAATAAAATGTGTAAAAGGAGGAATACAGATAATCAGTTGAATAAAAATATGGAGTTAGACATTACTAAACAATGGAAAACAATTTGATTGATTTTGTCAGTGAAAATGGGATTTAGAATGTCTATTTGTTTTATTTTCTTGGCTTCTCTACCTTGTAACAGCTTGGAAAACCATTGCTGTGATTTACAGTACTGAATTATTTATTACATAACTCTGTCAAATTCAGAGACAATACATAAGGCTTTTCCTCAGCATTACAGATACAGCTATAATCAAATCTTACTTATGCAATTGGGAAAAACAAAATCCCGGGCATCTAAATAATGAACAATACATTTTTTCAGGTGAGAATAAATCACTTATTTGTAAACATATAACAAAATGTATTTATTACTATTTCAAGATCAAATATAGAAAACAAAACAACAACAACAACGAAAATATCACTCCAGTTTTCTGGTAGCAAATATTAAAGTTCCAACTATTTTATTATCATTCAGATACCAGTAGCATATACTTGATTTCTTTTCAAGGACCATGCAGTCCTCAGTAAGTGCTGGGGAAAAATTATTGGGCATGAATATAAGGCCTTGTGCTTTCAGGATTGATGTTACAGTAACATGATGGTCCGCAGGAGAAACACAAACTAAATTCCTTTCTCTTTGGTAATGGCTTTATGCAAGTAGCATGGGTTAGACAAAAAAGACAAAGCTTCAAATTTTGTTCTTTAATTGCCTACTCACTTCTGAAATTGGAAAAATAAAAAATAAAAATAAAAAAAACATAAAAAAACCCACCCGAAATACACAGACGAGGGATGAATATTCTCCTTAAAGTTTTGCAAGGGTGTGTCCATATATTGGACTGTAGTTGAATTCTTGGAGTATTGTTTGCTAATCAGTAGTAGCATGAGATAAAAATGAAAAGTCTATTGCTAATGTAGAAATGAGATACATGCTTATGGCAGCGATGCATTTCTCTGCTCCTCAACAAAAAGAGATTCCACACAATATGATAAAGAGCATTTCCTGGAGAGAAGAGGAGATCAGAGAGACAAGTGGGAACCTCTGAAATATACTTATTTTTACATATGCAGTCTTATTACTTTTGAAAAGTATTAGTGTTCAAAGAAATGTATATCGAAGTGAAAAAATACAGCTTTTTAACTGCATTAGACATACTTTTCAGACTTCCATGGGCTGGGGCTGTCTCTTCATGTTCATCTAAAGATTGTAATTTCTGTGTCAGAATGCAACAACAACAACAAAAATGGCATGAGATTCATAAATTGAGAGAAGCAGATTAACAGTATTCTGCCTACACCATGGGAACAGCTTCATGTGTTCAAGCAAACAGAAACAGCTGCAAAAAGACACAGTAGTTTGGTGGGCACCTAAAACCTGGGAAAAGCAGTGGCAGTGGTGAGCAGGACAGAGAAGTAAGGCAGTTAGCAGAGCAAGGAATAGCAAAGGCTGGCAAAGCAGAGGAAGCTCCAGGTCATGCTGTCAAGACTGTAGTTTGAATCAGCTCGTTATAGTACAAGGATCAACCCCAACAAGTAAGGGGGACTTGAGTTCAGAACTGAAGAACAACCAAATCAACTGCCCTAGCCAAATCTTGCCAAATTGGATTGCAAAATAGCTATCGCTACACTTAAGTTGTTAGTTATTTGTGTATCTTTAATAAAATATTGCTTGCTGAACCAATCAATTGTCAGGAAGAGAAAATGAGCTCTGTGCTCATATGCTTAGCTCTCCCAGGTATCCAGACACTCCACTGGATATTGCTCCGAATTTCAGCCTGGCCTCTGCTGCTAACGTTTGCATTCTTGCAGAAAAGGCACATTACACAGCTAAGCAGAGATGGATTTTTCCAACTGTTATGATATCATTTATATTACTCATATTTTTATTATTTTACATCCAGACACTGTGCTTTATCTTAAATATGTGTATGTTCTCAGTCAACAATTAATTCCTAAATCTTATAGGCTATACTTTCTGGAATAGTAAGGTAACATATCCCTTGCCTTTTTCATACCTTTGTAACATAAAAAATACTGCCTCTGCATTACTAACATACATTGATGAGCAAAAATACAGTGCTTGGAGGGGCAGGAAATTGCTTCCAAATATGTCATGAGGTTAGCCTGTGGCACTGTGGCATTTCAACAAACATACAAATGCATGAACTCTGAAAAGTAAACTGCCTGAACATTTGAACAAATACTTCATAAGAATAAATACATCTAAAAAAATCTACAGCATGTAACACTTGCTTCAAATACTGCAACAGCTTGATAAGCAGAAAGAACCCTTGTACCCTCTTTCCCACTTTAATAAATCTAGATTAAAAAAAAAAGAAAAAAAAGCAGACTATTCGATGTCCAGTGTATTTAGAAAGCTGCTGTTTACTATGCAAGATAAGCAACAACACCTGCTGTTTTGATATGAACTGCTCTATCACTACAGCAGAGCAGCAATATCCTCAGCAGCATTCTGCAAGCTGAGCTGAATCTAGTCACGACCCTGTAGCCAAGGGATGCACAGTACATCTTCTCTTTAGTCTAACTACTTATCACCAAATGCCACAGCCACAAGAATATGTTTTTCATTTAACACTGGGACAGACTGGCCATAAACCATTAATCAGAGCCAAACCTTGCAAGCCCTGAATGAGTAAGCATGTGAGAAAGAGAGTTAAACCATAATAAGGGTTTCACAAGGTAACCACATTACCTGAAGAACATTTGTTTCAGTGCTTAGATAAATTAATTCATATAAAACTGTTTCAAGAATACTATTCTAATTGTCTCCACTACCAGGAGATTTTCTATAATTAGCATATGTGTCCAGGCAGATCTCTTAATGCAAAATTACACTTGCACAGGCAGAGTTCTAGGAAAATACAGAAACACAGAACGATAGGCTTCAAGCAGCTGTAACTAACACAAGATATTCTCCTCCCCCCTCTTCCTTCATTCTAAAATGTACCACAAGCATGTGCTCTTTAATGTATTCCGTCACAGAATAACAACAGGATGTGTGCCACAGAGCAACTCTATAATTATTAGGAGTTATTTATTTTATTTTTTGCACAAATCAGTCTAAAGTAGGTGTAGAAGGATGTTATGGTTTTATGAAAAATTTATTTATTTAAAACCACAACAAAGGAGGTTCTGCAGCTGTTGCACAAATAAGATAGAATGGCCTGTAAAAAGGAATTTAGCTATGCACGAGTCCACAGCGTGCAATAAAAGCAGTACTCCATGGTGTGCATCCCACTGAGAAAAAAATATGTGAGTTATCACAGCTTCCAGAAAATTTAGATTTAGCCTGTAAGATCTCTACCAGAAAAAATGTCTGTATCCATTCTTACATATGGAGACATTCAGTGGTCACAGCTGAAGTCTAAGGCAGTTCCAGGAACACGAACTGACTCCCAGAACCATACCAGGACACAGTAACAAGGCCATTCTTCCTACTTTTGTAAAGTTGAGAAAAGGACTCATAAACAAGAGGAGCTTGCAAACTCAGGCCCATGATGGTAACTTCCTCAGGCAGTACGTCTGAATTTTATTGCATTTTCAAGTCCACAAGGATCCACAGCATTATACAACTCAGTTCCATTGTTCTCACAATATGAAACTGAAGCCCAGCATACACACGACCGCCTAGCTTAATAAAGATGTGACAGTACTAGAATTATCCTCCAGATAAGCTGTGTGGTCCCAGGGAACTGAATCAAGAACATATCCTTATGCTTTATTTCAAAATTAGTACGTTTTTGCTGCTAGATCTAAAGTATCACCTTGTGTCTCAGTGCTCTTTTCTCCTTCCCATGTCTCCTTTTGGCAAATCAGTCACTCTCCTCTTCTGAAAGTGACACTGATACTACTGCAGCTGTGTATACTTGGAAGCATCACACTTCTCAGTAACTGCCTTTCTCTCCTTTTACAAGACTGTATCTCTACTACATTCAATAATTTTGTCTTTTATCATTCATTTGATGGTTTAGAATAAATTCTTCATTTGGAAAGAGCCTTACAACTGACAGATATTCTTGTGGTAAGGAGAACTAAACTTAATGCTTGACCTGGCATGAGCACAGCTCTACACAGGCTTTGTCCTTCCTAGTCATTGATTCAGTTGTTTCTGAATATCAAGAGCCTAATTAATGTCAACTGTTTTTCAAATCCCTGACATAAATTTGACTAAACTTTCTGTACTAAAGCTGACTGAAATTGCGAGTCAATACACTGTAGAACCAAGCAGAGACGGATGTGAAGACTCAAAAAAATCACATTCAACCATGAACTGAATTCCAACTAATGAGTTTAAAATATTGTCTGTTCAAAAGAACAACTCAACACCTACAGAATTCAACTGAGAATTTATCCCAAAGCCCACATTTATACATTATTCACTAGGAACCTGCACATGTCCAATGAGAACAATTTCAGAGAGGTTAATACGCTGAAAACTGATATTTGGAGTCAACCAAAAGTATTTGCTGAATTCCTTTCTACTTGTTTAAGTCTAGGCTAAAAGAAGCAAATAAAAAAATATATATTTTGTAAAGTACACTTTTAAAAATTGCATACTATTAATGAACCAATACAATACTCTCTCATTCATCACGCAGAGAAAAAAAAGTATTGAATATGAAACTAGAGTTTCACGTGCATACAGCTTTAACTTAGTGATATACATGAAACCACTACCTGAAAATTTCTTCCTCACTGAGAAAAATTAAAAAGTACTAAACTCAGTTATGCTATGAATGATGGAACTATGCAACACGCACAAATTCTCAATTGTGTTTTCACATATATGAGAAAGATCCCCTCAATAAATCCCATCTTTGAGGAAAAGGGAGAGGATCTTTAAAAATCATGCCAGGAGAGCAAGCATACACACCTCCCTAGCTCTTCATAAACACAGTAACAAAAGAGGATATAAAGCAGAGATCAATTTAAGTTGCAGGCTTTGTTTCAGAAGCGTTACCGTAAATACTACCTTTTATGTTGCTGCTGTTAAATAATCTCTACATTCATTGGACAACTGCTCTAACTTAGAAAAAAAACATTTTGCACTTAATATTTTTTGCAGTAGTTCCTCAAGGATTAAAATTAGCTTCTAAAATAGTTTAAATTGTCAACAAGTATAGCTGAAATTAAGAGAAATTATGACAGAGCACTTAGAATGGACTATGTCCTGTTGACAACTGAGGATGAGTTCCTGTATAAGATTTAATTTGGCATTTTGAAATGTTTTCAATTTTTGATGTATTAAGAAAACTCATTCTAGTTATTGAGTCTTGATTCTTTCATTTTTACTATATTTTCAGGATATCTTTTCTACAATCCACAATGCTTTTGTTAAAATCAGATGTGAAGTTGACAGAAATCATTAGTAATGAGCTCGCTTCCTCTACAATACATTCATCCTCCTGCTCATCTGTGAAAATGAATGAAATACACATGAAGTTATTGAAAGAATCTGTCCTTCAACAGGCCTTTAATGCCTGTGGGAGTTTGTGCTAAAAATAAATGAATGAATGAAAGAGATGTCTATATATTACATTCAGATTTTACACAAAGCAAGGAGAAAGCTTCCAATCAATTTCTTTCCCTCTCTCTTCTTCCGTTTTTTTCTATCAGCTGACCAAGAAATATTTGAAAACATGACCTGTTCTTTATCAAGGCATTCAGTCAAACAGCTGCCCTCAAGGATTCTGTAAGGGCCTTCTCAAAATAGGGATTTGGCTCCTGAATTTAGATCTTAAAAGTAATGAGATTAAGATTCCTTTAGATTGGGTTTATATTGAGATAGGCCTGTGAGATAAAATTATAGCCAAGAATCCATCTTTTTATCAGAGTCCTTATTAGCATTTTTGGGAAGTATAGTTCCTATTTACTAAATAGGTACAAAATGAAAAAGTGTTGTTATTTGAGCTCGCAACAATGAGATTGCTAAGAGACATTTGAGGACTCCAAGTTTCCATGTAACACATCAGAAGCTACAGTAAAAGCAAAACAAAATAAGCAAGCAAAAACAAAACGAACAAAAAACAAAAGCAAACAAACAACAAAAACCCAACAAAAAACAGATGAGCCCTTATGAAGAAAGGCTGGGTGACCTGGGTCTGTTCACCCTTGAGAAAAGAAGACTCAAACGTGATCCTATTAAAGGTTATATATATCTTAAGTGTGGGAGTCAAAAAGACATGGCCAACTGCTTTTCAGCAGTCTGTGAGGAGAGGACAAGGGGAAAAGGCCAAAAACTTGGAGCATAGGAAGTTCCGCAACAATATTTGAAGGAACTTCTTCACGGTGAGAGTGACAGAGTACTGGAACAGACTGCCCAGGGAGGTGGTGGAGTCTCCTTCTCCAGAGACGTTCAAGACATGTCTTGACACCTACCTGTGCAACCTGCTGCAGGGGGCCTGCTTTGTTGGGGAGTTGGACTTGATCTTTAGAGGTCCCTTCCAACCCCTACAGCTCTGTGATTCTATGATAATATGATCAGCATCACAGTTTATTACAAACTTCAAAACAAAGTTGATGATTGCATCAGCTGGGGAAAAAGTCATTTAAATGCCATTCTGAAGTGGCAGTATGTTAGTACCTAGCTTAACTTACTGATTAATAACAGCTAATTAAAATGTCAGCCCTCTAGAACTTTAACAGCGCACAGCATTCACTCTCCTTTCTAAAGCACATGAAGCTTGGATTTTTTCCCAGTATAACCATTTCAATGAAAGCCAGGAAAAAAATATATAGAAAAACAAATCCACTAGTGTTTTGTTTATTTAGAGATTAATTGTAATTTTTGCATAATATTAAAGTTAGATAAGTCTCTCAACTAAAAAATCTACTCTCATGCACATTGGCAGGATAAAATGTCACTGACAGCAATGTGGTTTCTTCTTTTTTTCCTTGGGGTGTGTGTGTGTGTAAAGAACAGATTCTTTCATCTCCCATATACTAATTCGCCATGAGTGCGGATGGAGCTGCTTCCTTTTGGCTACAGTTCCCTAAAAGGCAATGATCCCAGAGCATCATATGATGAGTTAGTAGATACTAACTCATGTAAAGAAAATCACAGCAAAACACTCATATTTCTGCTTTTTCAAATATATTGACTGGATTTCAACACAAATCACTTCTCCAGCCCTATAACTTTCCTCTGTCAGCTTGTACAGCAAAAACAAGAAGGCAAACATGGACAGTTACCCTACATACATTTAAGTCATAAACAACACTGAGATAACTAGACTGCCACTAAATTCATGGCCCTAAAAGAAAGTTATGAAAGGAACAATTTGTAGGCACAATTTCATTCATCTTTTTTAGCAATGAGTATTCTATTCAACCCTATTACTGACCTTTTGAAAGCTGAAAGACTAAAACATACTCTGAAATTGTATTTCTGAAGTCTGCTATGTACTCTGCCACACATGAAAAAAATCTAGTTTTGCAATATCATGTCAAAGAGAAGCACATGGGTAATACTGTAAAGCAATACATTATTCAACATCTTTGAGGAACCTTAGCAATTATGAAGTTCAGGCAAGCACCTGGTGAATTTTTAAGTATAAACATCTTTTTCATTCCTTGTGAAAGGCTTGATTGTGATTATCATTGTGAGTGATCTGTAACACACAACATTACTGAATACAGTGCAGACAGTGTATATGTGGTACCATCATACTTTGCCAACTCTGAACTCCTTCCACCACTATGTAGACTAGGAGGGGATTCTCCTCTCTTGGGTCTTTTGACATGAATTCAGGTCAAATAAATATCTTCCGGGAATTTTTAAAAGAAACCATCTTTAAGGCTGGTTTACAGCAGCTTATTTTATGTTTCAAGCTTAAAAGGTGACATAAAAGGAGTAAGGAAAATCTGTCTTTTGTCATTCCTTCTGAACTGAAAAGTGTTGATATGCTTTAAGTACTGTCAAGTACTTGTTTCAGGTCTTTTGTCACAGGTTAGTCAGGATGCATTTCCCCTTTCACTGAACTGGGACTTTCAGAGCAAAACAAGCAACAACTGGAAATTGAACTAGAAAAGCAAGCAATGTTTCTCTGTGCCACTGAGCCAAGATATAATTGCTCTGAACTGACAAACTTGATAATTTTAACACGTATCACAAGAGACACATCAACTCAATTTAGATGGTCTATGGAGCTCTCCAATCCTTCTTTCACTCAAAGATGAATCTATTCTGAAGGACTCTCAGTAGTTCATTTCTTTTTCACTTCTTACTTCCAGGGAGGTACTGTTTTAAACCCCCAACATTCACCAACACCAGAACTCCATCACCGGTACCAATGTGAATCCACAGGTAATAATATCCTTAGAACTAAGAATAAGTTAATAAGTTATGTAGCAGCCAGGATCTGCTTCCTGGTGTTCTCTTTTGATTTTATTTTACTCTAGTTTGTCTACCCTCCCTCCCTGTCACACACATTGAGAATAACATGCAAATGCAACAGGGCTGGAGGAGAATCTACCTTGCATCAATCACAAGAATTACTCCCAAATCTTTGCTTTGAGTACTGAAACCACTGCTTTCCACAGTGTTATGTTTCTGCTCACTTCTGTAGCCATGCAATAGAAGGCTGCAACTGAGGTCCTGTGTGGGTTCATATTACACCCCAGATAATCTCTTAACTAATATTGTGAAATGTCACTTCACATTCTGAGGAAGCAAGTTTGCTTTCATCCAGGAAAAAGAACCAAAACTTCAGCATCGGAAAGATCAAGAAAATCAACCCTGTATTTTGCATATACCAAGTTTAAACTTCTGGAGATTACATCACTGTAAATATCTCAAAATCCAAACCAATACTTGAGAGTATAAGAGCCCTATTTATTCTTGGTGCTGGTTTCAAATTGATCTCACTGTTTTCAGCAGTGTCCAAACAAATAAGCTTGAATGTTAGAATCAGATCTTAGCAAACAGCACTTTATATTTTACAGTGCAGATGGTTTTCTCATATGTGAAACACTTTATGTAACTACAGTAGATCGTAACCATCTTTTCCTTATTATACATTCTTTATATGCAATTTCCTTTGCAAGCAATGATTAACATTCAATTTGAGACTTTTTTAATCATGTAAGACTTGTATTAAGATAAATTGATGAACATTTTTCCCTTTTACAAAACAATACATCGAAAACTGCAGGAAGCAATCTCATGATTAATGGTATGCACTATTAGGTTATGACAGCTTATCAGGACCTTGGCTAACACCACAGTTCCAATTATATTGCAAGTTCTCATATTTTTTCTAAAGGGATTGCAAGTTCAGAAGCCTAAATTAGATTTAGGAAATTAATTTAATATACAGTGTTGACAGACTTCCAAATGTATAATCCCATGTGAAATACAAGATAAGTAAATCAGTGTTTTAGTATATACTTTTTCCCCCACAACTTTGATTACATTTCTGTGCCTAAGTACCACAGAACAAATCTCTTCCTACCAAGTAGGGAATTACATTTAATGTTGCTGACTCCATGACGTTTACTAAAAACTTTTAGAGTCACTCTGGCACTAAGTTTTCCTTTGAAAAATTATTCTGAGTTCAAGAATATACACCATTCAAAATAAGAAGGATTAACAACAGAAGTTTTGGGGAATTATTCTATTTCATTATGACGAATGCTTGAATAAAAGTGATGGAAAAAAAAGTCACCAGTGAACCACTGGTTTAAGTCACACAGAAGTCAGCTCTCAGGTGTTCATAATATACTGATGTACAAATGCACTCTTGACTCTTTTGCCTCTATTTAACATGAAACCCCGTGCATACGGAGTTTCATGCTATTACTATTTTCATCACATATAAAATTCATTTCCTATTTAGGTACTTGTTTAGAGTGTTATAGTATCCCTTTTTCAGTCTAGTTTTTTATTCTAAGATCCTGCTTCTGAATTCACGTGAATACATAAGAATCTTTATCCTGAGATATATTTTTCTACAATAAAACTAACCTGTGTATATAATGAGGACAGTTGCTATCAGCCTGAGCTGTTGGTAAGCATCATCTTATCTGATGTTTTAATGGTTCATCCATCTCTGTTGAACCAATCTGTATGAGATGTCTGCGCTGCAGCATGTAAAGGTCACGATCTTTGAAATACTTTAATACTAACCAAAATAACAGATCAAGGAGGCAGAAATGACTGTATGGAATATCAGCAAGAACTATAAATTTCACTTTTTCCTCTCCACCTAAGTCTTCCACATGGTATTTAAATAAATAAATAAGAGAAACAGAGTCTGAAAATGACTCAGCAGCTACAAGGACTTCATACATTGCAGAACTTTTTCCTCTGAGATCTTATTAACAGACAGAAGCAATATAGCTCAACAGTTAAACAAAAAATATTGACAGCTACATCTTAAAACTTTATTAATTCCTTAAACCATTTCTTTTGAAAGTGAATATATTTTTTGGAATTATGTTTAGGGTCCTTAGCAGTTACCATTCTTTTCTAAATTTGCCTAAATTTTCAATGCCCTTCACAGATTTCAATCATTTTAGTGCACACATTCAATTAGCAAAAAATAAAAAGGAAAAAAAAAAACAACAAAAACCACGAGTATTTGAAGAGCAGATTTTTGAAATATTTTCTTTACTGACAGTGTGACACAGAAAGTAAAAAAATAAATAATAATAAAAAAAAACCAATTCCCCTAAGGAACTTCTAGTATGCAATATTTCTATGTCCCTTTATAGAAATTACTTTACATGATCAGAAATAGCACCATACTCATATACAAATGCTCAATCTATACTTCTCTAAATATCCAAGAATTACACATGTGAATTGTTCCTCTTACCTGAAAAGGGCTATAATCCATCATTAATGCTATTATTTGTAATTGATGAGCACACACAGCAGAGAATGTATTGATGGAATTAGATGTAATAATGGAGTAACACTGACAATGACTGATTCTTTAAGAGTCTAAGTCTTACCCAGGGTATAAAGATAGCAGTGAAATCAACAGAATTTCTTCTCATGGATCTATTTGAATTACTACCAGAGGCCTTCCTGGCAATCTCTTGTGAATTTCATATTTTATGGGAGAATTCAGAGGATCTCAGACTCCTAGTTCTTCTTAGAGAGTCTGGTAAACCAGAGGTCATTGGTGCCACAGGAGCTGTCATACTCCTGTAGTGAAGAACTTGATAGATATCAGTTCTTCCCAGACAAGCAAAAGGAACTAGGTCAATGTCTGATGAAGTAAAGAAACGTGTTGACTCAGAAGCTTATAAATGAGAATGCCAGGGGCTTCAGCAACCAGGATGTCAGTTCTGTCCAGATATCCTGGCAGCCTTGCACTGCTCTGATACTGTTGCTATAGCTGGACTAACAAGCGTATTGATAGCTACCTAGGTTATTACCACAGGTTGCATTTACATTGCTAACTGCAACACAAGAATACTTTCATATAAAGAAAAAAAGACAGATGAAAGATTTGCATTTGTCTATAGTATTCATAATTTTAATGCAAATTAAGCATATTCTTCATCAAGGGATGCCATCAGATGTACTCCCAGAGGAAATAACAGAAAGAAGCCTATAGTTGAAATGCTGATGTCTTGTCAGAAAGATGGCACGACATATAAGCTCTAATAAAGTCATTTCCTTTGCTTAGCTTGCTCTATTCCCTCCCCTACCATTGTTACATCTGATTCACTGAATGAGATACTTCAGATATGGAAGCACTAAAGCTTCTGAGGTTTTCCTTCCTAAAGAGCCAATAAAAAACATATCACCAAGAATTAGGTTTTTAATTTTTTTTTTTAAGGTGAACTTTTACATTCATTTTTCTATATTTCAATCACTGGTTTTGAAGTAATGAAAGAATATTATTCAGAGAAAAATGAAAGTGATTGGGATGTCTGATTAAAATGTCTTCAATTTCACTATGCCTATTCCATACTGATGAGAAGTATGTTAAATACAAGTCATTAAATGCTTCCTCCTGCTTTAGTGTGAATCAGGGCTTGGATAACTGGAACTAATTGGCTATCTTTCCTTTTCTACAACAGTACAGCAATTAGCTGCTTCTCCAACTTTCCATCACGTTTCCTCTATTGATTTGTTGCATTCACATATCAAAACCAACAAAGATTCATAGAACCTCCTTTAAAGTTTTATTTCTGCTCAGAGAGTTTGAAAATATTGAAACATTATTATTAAAAACAAGCTCCAAGAAAAACAACAAAACAATCTGTAATAGAGAAGTACTTTCACCACTTTTCTAACTCAAAATTAAAAAACAAAACTAGACTTGATAGCATACACAAAATTAACTTGTTAAAATTGTTGTACAAAAGTCATAGTGGTCAAAGAATTCCCAAGATTCCAGACAAAATTAAAAATCTTAAATAGGATTAATTAACAATAGCCATGGGTATAGGACAAATGATTTGTCTATATCAAAGGTTATTTATCTAAATATCTGAGAAAAGCTAGTAAGGGCATGTCCTACAAGGAGAGGCTCAGGACATTCTGGTTGCCCTAGAGAACAGGAGGCCAAGAGGTGCTTTCTCATTGCTTTCTGCAGATCTGTGAGGAGGGGAAGTAGAGGTAGGTGCCAAGCTCTGAGACTCTACTCCTGGGAAGTGATGGTTAATGTGAGAATGGAACAAAGCTACTCCATGGGGGGTGGGGGGTCATGGTATAGCTGGGTATAGGTGTAGGAACTGATTGCCATCTTGTGAATCTCTTCAACAGTATCATTAAGATCATGCCAATATTTCAGAGAAACCTCTGTGTAGCCTACTAGATCTTGCTGGGCAAAACTGATAGTAGTGCAGTCCCATATCACACGCAATTTAGAGATTTTACTAGGTACAGGAAAAATATGGCTATAGAACAAATTAGCTTTTGAAGAGTTATGTCTCCAAAGACCGCTTTGTATTTTCATCATTGGTAAGAAACAATACCTTACAACATTCTTAATAGAGCTAGAAAGCATTATCTCTTCTCAAGACAAGAAATCAAGACACTGAGAAAATTAAATACCTGTGAGAAAACTGGAAAATCAACTTAAATTTATAGACTTTCAGACTGCTGCCTTAATTACAGGCCAAACCACCCTCTTCCAGTAACCTGCAATCATTCAGACACAGCCAGAAAAGTAGGATCATTTATCCAGAGTCTGGACAAAGAGAGGAGAGCTAAGCTCTCTCCTCTCCTCTACTCCAGCTGCCTCAAAGATTTCTCTAAGGACTTCTGCATGTGTTCTGGGTCTGTCTGGGATGGGGGTAATTTTCTTCACAGCAGCCTCTCTGCTGTGTTTTGAATCTGTGACTACAACGGCATTGACAGCACACCAGTGTTTTGGCTACATACTTGCACAGCCTCAAGACTTTTTCCAACAGGTCAGTCTAGGCAAGAAATCCAGAAGAGATTCAACCATCAACTGACCCAAAAGGATGATTATGACTGTCATCTGGATTCAGTTATAACGGTATTTTGAGGGAGGTGTTGATTGTCATCTGACAGTTGGGTCAAGACGGCATGATTTATTTTATAACAGTAGATTGGACGTTGTAAAATAATGACTTTCAGACACTGATTAAGGTGCAATTTAGCTAATTTCCCTCCCATCCTTTTAAATAAATTCATCTCATGCTGAATAGCTGTAAATTGTATTACAAAAGAAATATTCAAATCTGAAATTGCTCTTATGACAGAAAGAGGAACACAAACCTTCATTTGCACATGTGGCCTACAACACATAAAGGTACATTAAAATTACATTACTTAATGTAACAAAGTGTTCTTCAGTGCATCTGCAAATAGAATTTGCTTCCATTTCCACATCATTTTAGACTGTCAGAATGAAGTAGCGTTAGTGTAAGTAATACTGAAAGACTGGATTTCAGCAATGGTAATAGGGTCATTTGTATTGTTATTCCTAATATAACCTTGGATATTCCTGACAGTTATAACTATTGGACTCAGGTTTTATCCGCCGATTTAAAGACAATTCAGTTGCAGTTGTGATACATATCCTGTTTTTGGAAATCAACACTGTTACATATATTTGGTTACAGTATCACAAATGATTTCAACATGAAAAGTATTCTGTTAATAAAATTTTTGCCTATATCTTAATGCAATCATTATATAGCTATGAACATTCAACACATTGTTTCTAGGTTCACTTATTTTCAGAGATACAATATCTGCCTTTGTTCTGATCCCTTAGTTCAGATCGCGTCCTTGTGACATGCTGCAATCAAATACAGACTGTTACAGTTCTTTTTACTTGACTTAAAAGAATGACCATATGAGAAAAAAAATATCTAAAAATCTTAAATTTGCTCTGAACCTAAGCATACCTGAACGCATAGCATCTTTTTGAATACTTTCATAATCGTGCCAATCCTTCCTTTTCAGTCCATCCGTCCAGGTGAACAATTGTCCATCTCCCAGCCCCAGTGGAATTGTCTGTGAAAATAACAAACAAAGAAACATAAATAAAAACACACACATATATATATGGTATCCATTATCACAGAAAAATATCTAAAATATGCCACTAATGGACAAAACATTCTGTTTATCCAGTGCAAATACTGGTAAATGAATCAACTCTGGTAAATGAATCTACTCTTCCAAATACTGTGATAAAACTATGAATTAAGGTGTTTTGTTGTTGTTGTTGTTGTTGTTGTTTTTTAACTAAGTAATTAATTGAAGTATGTTGAATATACCTGAAATATTTCTAACTCCAGTACTGGCTCACAGAGGCTGGCTGTCAGAAAGTTAAATGGACCACTAAAACTGAACAACAGGTTCTCAAAAATGCCTCATTCTTCAACAAAAGAAGCACCTGTAATTTTTATTTACTTACATTTGCTTAATTCTCATTTGAGCAAGGTTAGAGTTATAGTTAGTAAGCACCTTCCAGTGTCAAAACAAAACAAAACCCTAAGAAACAAAAAAATCTCTCAATTTCCAGACTCTCATTTCCTGAATTAAGCTGAGCTTACAAAAAAATGTGGTTAAAATAACTGAAGAAAATTGTGATAAACAATGCAATTTACTGCATTTGTGCTGAAGGAAGAAAGGAAGAGATTCATAGCTGTTTGGAGTAACACAATTTTTCATTCTCCTAATTTATAGGTTTGAATCAGTAAGCTGTGCAGAATGAAGGGCATATGTATAATACATTTTGCAAATGTTTTTTAAGCACGCTCAAAGGATGTGTGAAAATGTCTGAAAAGCAGTTCTTTGGAAACAACATTTGACCAGCATTCTACAGATAAATATTATGAAATCCCTACAAAAATCTCATGCACATGTAAGAGCAATACTTTGAATTTGTGATACATCCATGTATGAGGTACATGAATCAAACAAACACTGAAATGATTATTTTTCTTACTGATTTCACAGCACTTGTGGCAAAAAATGTGAAGATATTCAGTGTAACCAGTGGAGTTGTCCCATTACTTTCAGATAGGATTTCCCTTTTTTTAGGACAGACAAGTGTTTGTCATGGTAAGTGATATGGACCTGGCAGTTAAGAATTCCTTAAAAAGTAGGTCCCAGTGCCTTCAGAGTTGTGGATAATGCCAGGAATGCTGAGCAAGGCAAAGTACCTCAAGCAAAGGATGCTAGAAGTCCTGTCTGTCAAGATCTGTGTAGAAAAAACTGTTTTGTGTAAGCTGATATTTCTGTGAACCTCAGACATTCAGGACAAAGCGTCGTGGGCTCAGTGTTACCCAATAAATCCTTGAACTACGGAGAAACATTCCTCCTATTCTGTTAGTGTGACCTATTTCTTTAGTTTTAATCTTGAAGTTAGGTAACCTATATTACATACCACCTAAAAGCAATCCAGCCTGTGTTTACACCTCTATTGCAGCTTTTGCAGACATATTACAAGAAAGTGTTCTTTTTTCATGTTTTAATATACATCAGAAGGTCACATAGAATCCTTAGAGTTAGAAGGGACCTTTAAAGGTCGTCTAGTCCAACTCCCCTGCAACGAACATGCACAGGGAGATCAGGCTGCCCAGGACTTGATCTGGCCTCACCTTGAAAGTCTCCAGGGACAGGGCATCAACCACATCTCTGGGCAACCTATTCTATTGCCTCACAACAAAAGACTTTTTCCTTACATTGAACCTAAACCTATCCTCTTTGAGTTTAAAGCCATTTCCCCTTGTTCAGTCACCACATACCCCACTAAAGAGTCTGTCCCCTTCTTTCCTGTAGCTCCCCCTTAGGTACTGAAAGGCCTCTATCAGGTCACCTTGCAGCCTTCTCTTCTCCAGGCTGAACAGCCTCAGCTTTTTCAGCCTGTCCTCCTAGGAGATGTGTTCACATACAGAAGAAGAGAAGAACTGAAGATATTCTGATACATCTAATTCATGTTATCAGAGTATATAACCTTTTGTGGCCTTGAAATTTACTACTTAATTTAAACAGTTCTTGTGTTCAAACAACACTAATGTCTTAATAGTAAGCAGCTTGCTTCTGAAAGTCAGAAAGACAAGACAGAACGTAGGCTGTAACAGATTTTATCTGCACACGATTCTAGCGCTCATCCTCCTAAATTAGCACTTGAAAGCACATTAACTGGTTCTTTTCAAAGTGAGGTACAGAGAGTTTGGCTTCATCTAAACTTCTGTCCCTTGTCAGTAGTGGTGCAGCTGGAGCAAATCTTTTGGTCCTACTAATTCAAGACTATTAGAGCTACCAAAAGCAGGATAAACTTTAATTTTGTGACAGTTTATTCCAGATCTGGCCTCTTCTCCTGAGAACAGTGATTTAAATGGCAAATTTGCAGCACACTGAACGCATGCTGAGTAGTACTGCTAGCTGCTTTGCAAAACTCCATCTAAGTATGTTCACGTCTTCCTTGTTCTTGATGACAATGACTGGAAAAGCCCCATTTCTAGAGCATCTCTAGCCAGCAATTAGAAAAAAAATGCATTAATGGTCCTCTCATTCTGGCTTTAGTCTTCTCCCTCTGTACCCACTGTTTTCATCTCTCAGTGCTACATCTGTCTGGATACTTTGATAATTTACATTATTTTGCTCAGTGCTTCATCCTTCTTGAATGTTCTATAATTTACATTATTTTTGCATCGAACTGGAATAAACTCTTGGTTTAGACAGACTATAATCCTCTCCTGTGAGGGCTAGATCATGATATGCGGTAGTGCTTCATTCCAGTGGATGCCAAGGTACTAAGAAAGAGAAGGACCAGGCACTCATTAGCACCTTCCCTCAGCTAAGAAGTAGTGAGCAGCTGGAGCACTCTAGAAGCTCGTCAGTGCTCCTACACAGCTGGTTTACCCACAGCCCTCCAGACCAGTTTTCCTTTCAAGTGTCCCACCAGATAGGCAGCCACAGCTAAGTTTTAGGTCTAGCCAGTGAAGACTGAATTCCTATATGTTTTAAATACTTGTCTATTTTGAGAATATACTAGATGGAATTCCTTCACCTAAAAATCAGACCACAGATTAGTAACACATAGTAACACAGAAATGCAAAAAGCATTTGATTTTCATAGTTTTCCATCAGTCTGCATTTCACATTTTTGTTTTGTAAAACTGAACATTGAATTAATATTATTGAACTGACTTTAAGAAATACTTAGACATATTAAATATCACTGCTGCCTTCTTGGAACCTGTGACCAATTATTGCTTACTAGCTTATTTAAAAATTCTTAGCTAAACAAAACTTTAGTTTTAGGTTCTCCTTAGTGATACATCATTATATTGAAATGAGAAACCAGTAGAGCAGCCAAGTTGAAACATGTTCAGCAGTTTTCTTCCCCAAAACATTTCTGTAAGTTAGTCACAAATAGCGTGGTAGCCCTTTCAACTTAAGAACTGCTTTTATCATTGCAGCACTATTCTAATAGCGAAAATCACTCTGCATACATAGAGCTAGATTATGACTGGCTGTCAAAAAGATCCTAAAACAATTTATCATCCAACCATTTGCTACACCTAGTATGCAGCTGTGAGTTGCACGTTTTTAAGTGTTTTGGATCAACGGGGATTATCCACCTACAGCCACATTACATACAACATCTGCCTTACTATTTCATTTTTACATTAACCTCAAACCTTTGGGGATGCAAGACTGATATGCTACTACACAGACTCAGAAGAGTCTTCTCCTCTAGAGAAGTTTCAACATCTGTTTCAATTACAGAGAATATGATGAACCCCCCAAAATAGCACAATTATAAAAAAAAAAAGCTCACTCTCAGACTATTAGATTCCTCAGAGGGGAAAAAAAGCTTCTCCACTGTGACATTTGAAAGCTCAAACTCAGAAACAAGTGCCTTCATTGAATAACTCATTTATTTTTAATTTCCCCCTGCAGAGGCAGACAATTAGAGAGGTCTGAGGCAAAGGAAGATACTATATCAATGGAAATATACCTTTCTAAAAACTACAAGGGATAATTACAGATTCACTTTGAGGCTGAGGATTTACTTTCTAGGCTCCAGGGGTTATTTTGCAGAACACCAATATACAATCAACGACTACATTAACAAAACATCAGTAAAGTTGATCAGCATAACCATTTCCAATTGTTTAACGAATTTCAGGAATGGAGGCACTTGTAACAGCTCAGGGAAAGATGCACATGGGAAAAAATACATGGTCAAGAAGCACTGATATGAGACATTTCCACGGATGTTTCAACAGAAGCATAAAGACAACCACTGTTTGATTCCACTTCATTCTCTTAAAAAAAAAAAAAAGGATTCTGTACAGTGTTAGTAAACAGTGTCGTATAAAAAAAAGACAATTCATTATTTTTTCCATACTCTTTAACACAGATAAATCTCAGGATGCTAAACCCTGACTAAGAACAGTGACTAAAAAGGATAAAAGAAAATCACAAAACTCACTGAACAATGAAATTCATTCACTTATCAGAATAAAGTTAGGGATCACTTTTCAAAGTGGCAGAATCACTGGGTATAGCACCATATGTCTATTAAAAATTCAGATATCTAACTATTGCCTTTTAATTACTTAGCTTTATTTTTAATTAAGTTTTTTTTCCCCAAAATACAAATCTAAATCATAATTTAAATCCCTGACTTGATGCAATGTAATATAAAATTGAGAACATGATGAATTTCATCATATCTTCTTATTTCCTGTGCCATTTACTTGTTATGCCACAGCGAATAAGTGTTCACTGCACTGACATTTACATTAGTTGAAATAATTAGCCCAGCACATCAAAAAAAGGGCAGCACTTGATTTACTCTGTGACATCTGAATAACTCAAGGTTATTTCATTTTTGAAACACTTACATCAGATTCTCTGTGCTTTTAGGTTCTAGAGTATCAAGAACAATCATGTAACATCACGCTATAAATTCCAAATTGTAGTTTTTAATAAGGTTATTTAGAAAATGGCAAAATCCCCGTGTATTTAATGGCTGTGAGATTTTACAGATGGGTATAAAAGCTATCATTGTTGCACTATAGTTATATTGATAGAGTTTTATTGATATACTACAGAAAATAACATCACAACTTCATATTGACCTGGACTACGCACACTTGAGCAGCAGGTGAATGACAACTCTGTAAGGGAGCATATGCGCAGTGGAGAAATTTGACTTATCATACCAAAATATGGAAGATTTCGGGTGTCTAACAATATGTATGGGTGTGAGAAGACTCACAGCTTCTTTACTACAGATACGGTTTTGCATGAATTATTTGGTCCCTTCTGACCCCTACGATTCTGTGATTCTGTGATTTTGCATCCATCACTCCTCGATTAAGAACTTGAGGTATGCTCTGACATTCAGGAAGCAGAATTTTAAACAAATATATTTTAGAAGTTAAGAGGAAAACGGTTCACAGACTCCTACTAAATTGAATATATCAGGTGATGCCCTAACAACAGTTCAAAGCTCTGCTAATCTGATTCATGTTGGGACTACTTTCCTATAGAGAGAGCAAACTAGAGAAATATATATATATACACACAGAGACATACACACTGAAATAAGTAAATATTTATCTTTTCTTTAAATATCTAACACTTCTAAAATAACTCACTGTTAACTCGAGGGGCATTTCATCTATTTTCATGTGAAGAATGAATTGCATACTATCATTGTTTTATTATTATAAAAAGGAATCAACCAGAAAGTTAAAATTTTTATTTACTGATTGGTAAAAATAATTTAGGCAATGCAGGCAAAAGTATTCAAATCCCCCAGAGAATACAGCTGAGTGGAACAGAAGAGTGTCAAGTAACTGTCCTGGGCACATCAGAGTATGTCCCTTTCAGATAGTATACCTCATCTTTTGTCATGGCTTTATGATTTTTGTTACTGGTACTCCACTAATATCATGCAGTGCATTGTGAGTTAAAGAGTTAATGCTTCAGCTCCATGGATCATTGATACCTCCAGGTACGTCTGTCTCAGAAGAACTACATGCCCCAGAGGACTTCGTGTTGCTTTGCAATTTTCCATTTTCTGCTCAGAGGGAAAGATAATAAACTGTTCGTGTGTCACAAGACAGAGGCCCTTTCCTTTTGGATTGACTCAGCAGCGGGTGCTCCCTATCCATCTCACCTTCAGCATTTAGAGTAAGACCTTTGGTTCTTGGACACTCTCTTTCATGTTATTTGATCTATTAGCTTCAATTCCAATTGTATTGTATTATTTGCATTCTGTTATCTTACTTAGTAAATTAGCTTTCCTCCTCAGATCATTGCTGCTGTTTTGTTTTTAGGCCCATCTCCCTTTTCCTTTTTCCCTTCCCCAACTCCCTTTTCTTGGGGTGTGGGTCTGTGGGTTCCCTGCACCAAACTGTTACAGAACAAGGCCGAAGTAGTAAACCATTGACAGTACGTCATCTATTGCCCTCTCAACTCAGCACCACTAACATCTCCACAAGTTAGGTATTTATACTCGCTGGTATGATGCCCCTTCCCTAATCCTTGTATTGTTGAGTCTACACAGAGGCATATGCCTCTCCTCATAGGATAGATGCTCAAGCACCTGAGGAGAGGCCAGGGTATGACCAGCTGTATGGGCAAGGAGGCAGAAAGCAGAGCACCAAAGGATGCTTTCCTGTCAGCTGATCACGAAAAATCACAGATTTCCAAAGGTGTTCTACAAGGTCTAGCAGCAAACCTTGGGTTTCCAAAAGGTTAGAGGACAAAAGGTAGGATCTACACTGAAAGGCAAGTAAAGGAGATTCATCAGAGATAGAAACCCCCACCTCTTTCTGTCTGGTGATTTAAGCTAACAGACTTGCTCAAAAACTAAAATACTCAAACAAATGTTTCTTAATTTCTTATTTCTTAATATCTTATTTTCACTCTTCTCAATTCCAACTTCACAAAAAGAAATCAAACTCAAGTAACATAAGCTTCAAAAACAGCTCCAAACGAACTAAACCACAGCATACTCATTCTTCAGTTGCTTTCCCCTCTCGCACTTTCCGAAGTCAAACGCTTTGCCAGCACAAACGGGTATGCTTGCACAAAACCTGCATTCCATAACCAGCTATTCATTTTCAGCAACGTTATGAACATACCTGAAGTCAAGTTAATGATGCTTCTTTTTAATGAGTGCCTCTTCCAGAATTTATTTTCACAGTAAAAAAAAAAAAAAAAAAAAAGGACACAGCAAGATTTTTGTGAGCGTGGCTATTGGTTATTTTTTGAAGAAACTTTCTCAGTGCTTTCATAGGATTCAGGTGTCAGGATTTTAAGAATGAAATCATATCCCACTGTGAGGTATCCAGGTACCATTCAATGGTGATTAATACTCAGATTTCCTTATACTAACTTACATCTGAAGTCATTTGTCTTTTTCAACTTCTTACAATAAAAGTACATCTTCTCTAATTCAACATTCACTGAGTATCGAAAATATTTTAGAAAGTGTACAGAATGAAGCAATTACAGTACAGTCAAGCAATTGTTAACAAAAAAACTAATGTTGTCTCATGCGACTACAAATATTTTAGAAATATTTTCTCATTTTTTTCCCCTTTGGTGCACCAGGAACTTCAAAAATAAAAATATATATATTTTTTATTCAAGGGTGTAAGATTGTTCAAGTATTTGTGGTACAGATGACAACAGCTTTGCAGCAAATTTGATATCAATGACCTACCAGACACAGCAATATTTAAAACAAAACAAAAACCTTCAATTGATTCTTAAAAAAAAAAACAAACTGAGCAATGTTCTCAATAGAAGTGGTATATTTTTGGTATATTCTAGTGTAATAGAATTGTAACAAAGTTGAGATGCAAAAAATTTGTTTTAACCAAACCTGAAATCTTGCATAAATAAAAAATATGTTACAGAAGTTGAGTTTCTGCTGCAATACAGATAGTATATTCTATATTTTTTACTACAAGTATAAGGTAAAACTTAATTACTTTCTCACAGTATTTGTAAAAGCTAATAGCCTTCTGTAAGTACAGTTTTTAATTGTGACAGAGAATATTACTATTTTTCATGAGAACTTTCATGAACTTTAAATTCTAGTGTCTATAAATTCAGTCTCCCATACTATTTAATCAAAATTCCCATACTATGAAACAGGCGCTGCATACAGTTGAAAAACAATTTTTACTTTTTACATTGACTGAACAACTTAGAAAACAATCAAGTATAAGTTCTTCATTGATTTATGCCACAAAAGAATTCGTATTTCAACAGCACTGATTTGCAGAATATTCAAGGTTTTGGCAATGTACACATGGAATCTATAGTGCATACGGAGGAGGAAAACATTTCACTGTCTTGTTGAGTGCCAAATAGTACTTATCTGTTCACAAATATTCCAGATTAGCTATCTTAAGAAGTAAATTTTTATTTTAAGAAAATTGTAAAAAAAATTTTTTTTAAATGATGCTGCTACTATTAGAAGCCTCTTCCTACCCACAAAAACATTCATCAGTCCAAGAATTTGCTAAGATATTTCAAATATATGTATAATAACTTATCTTGGCACTTTAAATGATGCATTCTTTATACTGAACTGAAGAAATCAAAAGCTCGTTTGATTAAGAAAAGCAACAAGCTGGAAAAGGACTGTTATCTTGCATTTTAAAGAAGACACCGAGTCAAACTCATCAGCTCAAATGGCAGTGCATTTGGTTACTGACTCTCCATTGTATGCACCATCACTTTCTCTTGAAGAAATCTATCCTTATGTCGGCATCAGGAAGAAATTCCCACCGTCTAACAGATTTTCAATCAAACTCCACAGACTGCTGCAGAAAATAAGCTGATTAAACAAAACTGACAGGTATGCAATTCTTCTTCAGCATCCTTACAGCAGGATGAAGCTGTCCAAAGTCTGAAAGCATGACAACTTTTGTGTTAAGTCAGCCCTGGTTTCCTGAGGCCCTCTGCAGTCTGGCACTTGATCCCAAAATGATCAAGTTCAGAACTAAACAAGGGTTATCACATGAGAAGTTTAAGATGCACCTTATTAAAAACATAAAAAATAAAAAACACTTCCTAAGCTATGGGCCACAGCCTCTATTCCACTTAAATTTTAACCATCTCTTCCATCTGGTATTAATAAACTGGTTTTCATTGTTTTTTTCATCTGCATCTGATTTCGAGTCCATTTCATCTGTGACCTCACAATCCTTTCCACTTGTTTTCTTTCTTTTCTTCTAAATGTTTTTAAGTCAAGCTATTATAGCTAACTCTGTAAGAACTAAAATAAATTGACAGGTATGGTAGAAAAGCTTTGTTTAACATACCCCTTTCACACAAGAATAAAAGGATTTCAGTCTTTCCACTATAACTGTTGAATACAATCTTAGAACAGATTTAATCTTAATCTTAGAACAGATTTTGCTTCTTTAATTAACTTGCAATTAACTGGATTCAGTTAACACTGAGAAAGTTCTGAAAAATTGTAATACTAAGGTACTATGGTAGCTCCAGTTTTTTTTGTTTTCAAGTTAAATGAGAATAACAACATAAAATTTATTAAATACTGCCTTTCTTGAAATGCTCAGTCTTCATTTATGAAGATGGGTACTGTGAATGTAAAAACTGTGGAGATCACAGAAATGATGTGAAGCAAAGGAGTAGAACACAGTTACTAGTCAAAGCTATCTTATATCCTTGGACTTAGTCAGTGTTAAATTTCATGAGGGAACAGAGGTAAAAATGGCAAAATTTTAATCAACTCCTTAGGCTATTAGCTCAATTCTTAATCTTACAAAAGCATGAATAATAAGAAAAGGGCACTATCTAGATCTTTTTACTTTCTTTCACTTTCAAATGTTGCCATTTGTAACCTTTATTATTTTTAAATGGGTTATCCCAGATAAAATAGACTAGTGATGGATACATAACAATTTTCATTAATACGATACCACTTTACAAACAGAAAATAGCACTGTTTCTAGATTTTTTAGGTGTAACCTCTGCTTTTTTTTTTTATTGTTATATTAAAATTGATTATTTTTTGAAGTACTAGGATACAAAGATACAGCCACTTGTATTACATTTTAAAGACTCATGCAAAATCATCATTAAACAATGAATATATATATATGTCAAAATTGCATTCCCACACATTGTATAAAAATTCGGTGTTCCCAAAAATTAAAGGAAAAGCAGACCACCTGTTGAGTCATCATGCTTACTTTTGTTGAAACACCAAAAATAAATGTACTCCTCAAGTAGGTTTTAAATCATGTGTGAAAGTGTGAAATTCAATGATCATTCACAGAAAAATATATCTGGAAGCTCCTCTGAGAAAAAATCTTGCCTGACCTCAAATTAGGGCCTGGTTGGCTCAAAACACTTCCTTGAATTATCTAACTAATATGCCCTTCCAGACTTCCAGTAGCAGAGATCGCACAAATGCTTCATTATTTTTGCAATTAAAAAACTTCCCCTTTCATCTAACCTGCATTACTTGCCAAAATTTAAGGCTTTTATTTCTTTGTTCTTTCCACCAGGGTCAGGAATAATGTATTTCTGTTACAGCAGCTACATCATGGACATAAAATTTATTTTCTCCTTCAGACTAAACATTCTTATATTTATCAACTTCTAATCTCTTGTCGCTGACCCCAGGAATATATGAATCTTTGAAGAGAACAACATTATTTTGTTAGTAATTGGCTCAGACTAAGACTAGGAATTATATACTGCTTATTAAAACAAAACAAACACAGAAATGTATCAATATCAGCTAGACAAAGAACTAAGACAAGTACCTTGAGGCAATTACATCTTACAGTAAGTAATTTAGTCTGTCTTATTTTTAGTAAGCTTTTTCACTGTCTGACTGCCAATTAAATAGCCTAGCATACCCACGTTATGCAACCACATACTTCACATTTCCAATCTAATCTCACACTGTTTCATGGAGCAGCACTGATCTCTCTTTACTTAAAGTGGACACATGACTGAAATCTTGAGATAATCAAGACAATCAAGACAAAATTATGCCAGAGATGAAAATACTGAAATCCAGTGGTATACATACAGTTAATTTTAACAATTAGTAATGACGATCCAATAGGTCTTGTCCCTCTCATGTAGTGCTCAAATTAACACTGCTTTTTCCCCTAGCAGTAAGAATATATTTAAAGAGTTCGGGTTTTCCTACACACAGGAATTCTTCCCTCGATGAGAGAATGAAGTGGAAATGGGAGGGGGGAAGAATTGGAGAAGTTTTAATGAACTATTTCAAATTCAAACAATGACCTCATTTTCTTTTTCTCTGAATCAAAATCTTTCAAACTGGACAAACAGATTATTTTCTCGGCCAAATGCCAATTAAGCTGACCTTTCCATTTAACACCAATAGTTTTCAATTATAAAAACACTCATGGTATATTTCACCAAACGGTACGTCGTGATTAATTAAATCTAATTTTATCAACAGCCAGAAAGTGAATTGCATATTAAAGTAAGGTGAAAGAACAGCTTTGATTGATACTCTGAGTTTTAATTTCTAATACCTTGTCTCCCACTCTTTTGGTAGGAATTGAAGGTTACAAATCATTGAACAGGGTAAGCTACTGTAACTCAAACACAGCTTTAAACATCTGTCCTTCAGTATTTTCCTCTGATTTTTTTTGCCTGCAGTTTATAAACACCAAAATGATAGGCCTGGAACTATGTGCTACGCAAACATTTTTATAAACATAAGGTATTTAAAATACAGCACTGATATTAAAAACAAAAATCACTTTTTTTTTTTTTTTTTTTTTTTTTTTTACAGAAGCAGCTATGTCCACTTGTGCTAAAGACTGTTTCTATAAATATTAAAAGGTTTCCCTCCTTCTCAACATCTAGTGCTGGGGACGTAAGCTGATGTTTACTCATTAATGAAAACAGACTAATTTTCATAGCAACCACAGCTCATACAAATAGCAGCACTCAAGTTTGAAAATGTATTAGTTACTGTGCCTGAGTATTTTGCACATGAGGTCCTCCTGTTGTGCTGTGCAGACAAATTAACAGAAAGGTTTTGACTGTGTTCAAGAACCTTAGACAAATATACCTTGAACCCACAGCTTGTGGGTTCACCCAAGGGTACTACAATATGCTCTTTGAGTGTTTTCATCACCTCCTCTTTTGAGGCCATGTTTTGAAGCAAGCTCAAGACAACAGGCAGCCCCTGAAGGGTCACAGAAGCAATGCTGGTTAACCCAGCCCTCACAGAGGCTTTCTCTGTGGGTTCGTGTCTTCCAGCAGGCTGGTTCCCACCAGGCTTTCTGGCTGGGAGCTTCAGAGCGTCATCATTCCACTTTTGCTAAGCCTCTATGAATAAACATAAAGCACTCTTATTCCCTTTACGCTGCCTTGGCTGAACTGAGCATCCTTATGTTCCCCAACAGATCTGCTATCCAGCTGTGCTTCAGTGGCTCCAAGGCAAACTCCAGGGCTCCCTTAAAGACCAATTCTCTTTACAGCTGGGACAATTACTGCCACACAGACACTGAGAAAAAATGATATTATCTCAGGTTTTTACCAATTACAGGGATTAACGTTACTAGTCCCCTTTTTCTCTTAGCTGGGTATTTCCATATACAAAAAACCTGAACTTTAAAATGTCTCAGGTCTGGAGAGGAGTCAAAAAGGAAACACATTAAGTTGTCAGCTTAATATGTTTTAGAATGCATGGGGACATTAAATTTCACTTTTCATCTATGAATATTAAACATTAATGAGGTCTCAGGTACAGAGACATTCAAATGAAACATCAGAGAGCTATGACTTAGCTCTTATAAAGGGAAAGAAAGTTCACTAGGGAAGCTAATAAAGGTCACAACCACAAAAATATCTTAAAACCAGAATATACAATAGAAAAAAAAGGTAATTTGAAGTAAACCTCGATTTAAAAGGGCTATTAAGAAAAATATGCACCTTTACACATGTAAAAATTTTATATAAAACACAGAGAAATGGAAAGTAATTAAGTACATACTCCTATCAACATATATATCCCTAACAATCTAACATTTTAAGCCAAAATGGGTACAAAGAATTATATAATCTTTTCAGTTGGAAGGGATCCTTAAAGGCCATCTGTTTAAAGTCCACTGCAAATGAATAGGGACACCTACAACTACAGCAGATGCTCAGAGCCCCATCTCACCTGACCTTGAATGTCTCCAGGGATGGAGCATCTACCACATCCCTAGGCAAAACGTTCCAGTGCCTCACAACACATACTGTAAAAAGTTTTTTATTTATATCCAATTTAAAACTCCCCTTGTCCTATCACCACAGACACTGCTAAAGAGTCTGTAACTAGCTCCACTTTAGATATTGTTAGGGTGCTATTTGGTCACCTCGGAACCTTCTCTTCTCCAGGCTGCACAGCTCCAGCTCTCTCAGTCCATTCTCATAGGACAGGTGTTCCACTCTGGGATCATTTTTGTTCCCCTCCTCTGGACACACTCCAACTGGTCTATGTCACGCCTGTACTGAGAACTCCCCAACAGGATGCAGTACTTCAGGTGAAGTGAGGTCTCACAAACACAGAACAGAGAAGCAGGATCATCTCCCTTGACCTGCTGGCCACACTTCTACTGATGCAGCCCAGGATACAGTTGGCTTTCTGGGCTGTGAGGGCACATTGCTGGCTCGTGTCCAGTTTGCCATCCACCAGTACACCCAGGTCCTTCTTGGCAGGGCTGTGCTCTATCCTTTTGTCTGCCAGCTTGTACTTACATCAGAAACTGTCATGACACGGGTGCAAGACCTTGCACTCGACTTTGTTAAACCTCATGAGGCTCTCCTGGACTCACTGCTCAGTTTGTTTAGGTCCCACTGGATGGCATCCCATCCCTTGGGTGTGTTGACTGCACCCCACAATTCAATATCATCATGCTAAGGCTGCACTCAATCTCAGTGTTGATGTCATCAATGAAGACATCTCTTGCACTGGGTGACTTGAAAACAACTTGTAGAGCTGACAAACATTACTGTGATACATTCATAAGCAAAACCAAAGTAATAATAATAGCTGCATGCTAGCATCCCTTGTCTCTCTCATGCCTCCAGCTTTGGAGACTCCAGTGCCCACGGCTATAAAAGTAGTAGTAACAGCAATAATAATAGAAACACCAGGGATTACGTGAATGTGTAAAAGGTAATAAGGTAATATGCAATATTTGCATTTCAATATAGTCAAAATATAAGGAAAGAAAAAGATCTAAGGATGAACAAGAAAAGCTGTCAAGCAAGTAACATTTTTTTCTCTCCTACATTTCCTTTATCGTTCTGTGGATATCTACACCCCCCCCCCCCCCAAGCTATAATAAGGAAGTATTTATTTCCTCTATCCTTAAAAATCTGTAGCTACAAAGCTAAAAACAACCTGAGAAAGATTCAGTTTTTGAAGGTATAGTCTAGCATATTTAGCTGAAAAATAGTGAGACAAAATTCAATATTAAGGTATTAAAAAACCTTGATATTACATAGACCAAAACAAAACCAAAGAACACCTTGAATGTTACTGATATCCCAAGCTATACACAGAAACCAGTATTGCGCATTCAGACAATTTTTAGATATTAAATTACGTAATACCAAAGTTGCTAGAATATGACAGCGAGCAGAGGATATTCTTAATGCACATAATACATTTAACTGAGCAGTTTTTGTTTCTAAATGGCATATTATCGATCTGGTACACAATAGCATGGCACATTCTGTACAACAATGCATTAACAGCTCAATGGTGATTTGAAGGATAGGTCAAATTTTTTACAGACAAATATACAGTAAGATTTTTAAAACATTTATCATCACATTTATATCCCTACTACACAAGATGTTGGAAGAAAGATATCATTATCTGCATTCTCAGAAATTACATAAAGACAAAAGAAAAAGCTCATCACTTACGTAGATCTGATCAGATCACCAGAAATGCTGAATGAAACAAACCTCTCACACTCTTTCTCCAAGTTATTTGTGTAGCAAAATTTAAGTCCCAAGAAACACCTGTGGCTCCCTGACTTTCTGCAGGTAAAGCCTGTTATTCCCCTAATTGCAGGTGAATAATCAAATCTAGTCAAGGTGAAGGAGAGGAAAGAAACTGAAGTTATTGTCTGTGCACAGCATGAATACTAACAGAAGACAAAAGGATATGCTTTTTAGTATTAAGTTGAGCAGCCACACATCTACATTCATACAAACTGTAAATCTATCAAATAGGAGGATTTCATTTGTAATGAAATTTCAGAATTTAAGCAACTTTTGTTAAGTATTTCCTATGGACACCTTTTAAATAACAGTACCTAGAGCAGTTGTAATTTGAGTTTTAGTACAGATCCTTAGTTTTGATAGCGTCCAAGAGTACCAATTAAGAATCATAAGACTACTGTGCTCAGCAGTGAAACCTGGTTTGTCTCCAAAAATGTTTGCAAACTATGTCTAAATAAATGAGCAAAGAAATGTAAGCAATGGCACAGAAACAAAATACTTGATGTTCTAGATTACGAACGTAAGTATGGCATAGACAAAGCAGTCTTTTCCTTTGTCAGATATAGAGAGAAGGATACAACTGCAGCTGAGATGTTGATGCCTCAACAAGTATTCAGCTGTTTAGATGAATAGCAAATATTGTAATTCTCTGAGCAGGCAAAAGCCCCTAAGTTTTCAAGTCCCCTTCAAAGAAGATGTCATATGCTATCCTGTCAGAAGCAACTCTTCATCTCCCTCATTTTTCTTAAGACTGGAAACTTTCTAAGCCACAATTCTCTTTGTATGTACTTTTTCATGTTAAGCAGGCCTGTCAGGTTCTACAGAATAAACACGACTCATTCATTACTGCCCCCCAGGACCTCTTTACCTCACTCACACAGACATGGCACTAATGACATCTGCAGTGACAGCACAGTGTGCTATCAGTAATGGCTTCATGTCACACTACTCTTCCTGGAGATCGAGCGCATGATACAGACATTTGTTAGACCTATAGTTCACTGATTATTTGTATCAAGTCCCTAGTCTTCTGGAGTCAGGTGCTACCAGTTTATACTCTACAGAAAGACCATTTGTGTATGTAATGTCTCTCCCACAACACGTCATGGAATGCATGCACCTGTCCTATGCATTTCTTCATTTCTTTAGGTGCTCAGTATTCCACACAATTCAGCACTAGGCTATGGTTGTACTTGTCATTCATGTGTGGTCGGGTACTCATCTCCAGCATTGGTGTTCAGTAGCATATATTAATGCTTTAAGAATAGTTTATTTTAACATTTCTCCCAGCATTTCAGTTCAATGTACAATTTTCCCTATAAGTGAGAATAGTTCTGCTTACAATGACCTGAAAAAGAAACTAAGCTTCAAGACAAGTTAGAAACAGCAATGAAAAACTTCATTTCATACCAGAGGGGAAAAGCCCTTCAGCTATAGTTAACAGGCTCTTCTGCAATGAAAAATACTATCATTGTATCTCTATACCTAATATCAATATATGCAGCAAGGTAAACTCAAGCAATTCATCCTATAAGCAATTCTCCTAAAAGAATCCATTCCAACACAAGCCTCATTCAATTTCTGTGGCAACTGGCTATAACTTCTATTTTCATCTATTCCCATCTTTAAACATCTCTTTAAATGATGGGATCATCCTTTGAATTAATGCTTGATTAATCACCAGGTGCCAATACCTAATGCTTATGGTGAAACAGAAAACTCAGTGCAGAAAAATCTGTCAGAATATTTATCTTTTAATTTGTGCACATTTATGTGTGTTTTATATAGGTTATAGGATTATATTTTCATCAATGAATTTGCATTATCTAAAAGATTGCAATTCTCAGAATTAAATACAGGTAACTAATACTGTGGTTATGAGTGTTACATTAAAATATTTTTCACAAATATTCCATACAAACATTATAAAAATAGGACTTGATGGCAAATAATCACATGATGATTATTCCTTTATCACTTCATAGTTTTTAGAACAAGCTGGCACATTAAGAAGCTGTATTATATGACTAAACATTGTGACTGAATAATTTTGTTAAGGTCCTGAGTGTTTCCTTTCTGGTTCTGGCTACAGGGGCCCAGAGCCAACATGGAGCTCATAATACAGAGCATGGTAGCCCTGTTCCACCAGATGGCATGAGTGCAGTGGGGAGGCATCCACAGGGGCTGCCCCAGTCCTTGGGAACCATTTTGATCTGGTTTGAATGACAGCTGCTGCAACCATATTGGGCTTGTTTGGGACCACTGACTAACCCATGGGCTGCCTCCCCATCCCTGTGACCCTGCCTGGCCCTCTTAAAGTTCCTGACCCCAGCTATGGGACAATGGTCTGGCTACACCATCAGGCTTTGTCAGAAGCATCCTGACCCTCCTACTGGGTCCTTGCTGCTCTCTGATGAACCCTGAACTGTAGAAACTCCAAGGTTTCCCTAGCTGACAAGCTTTGAAAACCAGTTATAAGTGTATTTGAGTTTACACTTAAAATAATCATCATATTAATTAATCATTACACAATATGAAGTAAGGACAATAAATAGTCAACTAAAACATTAACTGCTGTAGCCATAGAACCACAGCTATCTGATTCAGACATCAGCCTTGTGAAATGAAATCTAAGGAAAGATGACAACTTAAATGTAATTTTCTCCAGAAGATGTTCTTGAGGCCTGAGAGCCATCCAAATAGTTATTTGGAATACCTACAAAAACTATATCCACAGAAGACCATCTGCTCAAGTTACTTGTTAAATGAAACCTCAGAAAGATGCTAAGCCTGAGGTGAATTAAATCTGGGGAACAACAGATGGAGGTCAATTTTCTGTGACTTGTGGTGAACCTGAGCTCACTGCCTCTGGTGAAACCACGCAGCAAACTGGCTTCTGGACTCTACACGAATCATTTACAAGAAAAACATCGCTCTGCTAGGACCATAATATGTGCAATTAAATTAACGTACCTGAAAACAAATGCTATAAACACCAGTCTGTCTTTGTTGAAAATATGATGCTACAGCCATGCATTACTGTTTACAAAAATGGTCACAAATCACAGAATATACTTTCCATAAAACAACTCAGTCATAGAAAAAAGGAATGTAAGTTAAAATAAAGCCGAAAAGGGAAGGAAAAAGCATGAAGACAAATCATTTGCCCTGTTGGTAGGTCAAAACAGTATTGAAAAAACTATCATCTATCAAAAATTTTAGATAAATAGAGATACCAAGCGAAGCATTACATGTAAGCACTGTCAACTCATGTAATTTGTAGCTTTACGGACAGTAAAATTCTGAAAGGGCAACAAGTAGCCTACTAAGAACAACAGGCCATGGTGTCTGGAAGTAATTCTGTTCAAGATAACGTGGTTGTTAAGCGCTGAGAACCCTTAGGAGCAATCTTTGCCATTATCTTAATTGGCTAACTAGCCTAAGTTTAGCAATGTTCATATTCTAAGTATGTACCATTCCCAGTATGTGTTTTTCACAGAGACATCCTGTTCTGGAGACTAGGAGCTGCACAGCATGGATCTGAGCTACATTATGATAGCTGCATTCCAGAGTTAAAAGTTTGGGATGTTGTATACAAGAAAAGCACTCCTTGGATAGAGTACTGATGCAACAAACACCAGCATTCTCACTGGGGACTAAAATTTTGCTAACATCTTTTTTTTTTTTTTTTTTACAGACATATTTACAAACTCTTTCACCTCAGTGAAATAAAATTAACTGACTTCATGATGAAAAAATATATAAATGTCTCATTCTTAAGGTCAGTAATATTGAATTCTTGAAATGGTTGCTGAAAAGGCTGCAGGCATTACTAGTAGTGCATATTACAGTCACCTGCACACAAATTTTTATTCCTGCAGTTGATTCACAAAGTTTTCATTATCGATTGCTACATTTCAATTCAGTTACAGTAAACTCAAAATGAAAGATCTAAGATTTTGTAATAAAAGATCATAATTTTTAAAACACTCTTTGCAGACATAGATATAGAACTTCTCTTATGTCGATAATACTTATGGTTTGGATGCTCATTCACTGAAAGAAAACTATTCAAGTGCTGAAGGTCTTCCCTATACTTTCCTGTTACTTGCCATAGGAAATTCCAGAGATGAAAATGATTTGTTTACAATAATTTAATCATAAAAACTAAAGTATTACAGCTACGATACATTCAAAAATGTACTATTTATTTTTGTAAATCGTTCAAAACTTTGAATGTATAATAGCTGCAATACACTCAAAAATGTATATAGACAAAAAAACTTCATGGTTTTCAATTATCTTAATGTCAGCTGTTTTCTGCTTAATTCTCATGCGTTAGTATGATAGATGGATGCCTTTCTGTTAACATCCATACCAAGCTTCTATGACAACTACCTTTGGTAAAATGTGATCTGTGTTTCAAGAATGTATTTCTACTGTGTGCAGCTGTCACAGGTAAGCTGCTGAAAAGTTAACAAAATCTCTATCATTCTATGGCTTTCACATGTGTCATCAGCTGTGCTCGTTTCTCCCTATAGAAACTTCACCCTTGAAAAGTTTCACTAAAAAGCACAGCTGAAATGAAGATGAGCACTGGGTGATGTAAGAATGGAAACGGAAGTAAACTGTTTAATGTGTGAAGATATTGTATGTTTTGTTTTTCTCTTGGTTAACCATTGTTAGCAGAGTAAACCTGCAATGAGGGGCCTACCTGAAAGAATAGCTAGGCTAAGGAAAGAGGATACTCACAGACAGGATGTCTTTCCTGAAGATCTAAAGCTTCGAAATAACGCCCTTGGCCCCTGATTTCTGCACAATGTCCGAAGCCCACGTTTCCCCATTTTACTTGTTATGCCTTATATAAGGGATTGTAGGACAGAGTAATTGCTCATGCATTTTGTTCTGCTGACGGTGGGGACATTTGTTTTTGATCTTATGCAGTCCTAAAGTATGTTGCTTTGAGAAATTATATTAGCACGTATGGAAGAAAGAACCCCAGTATGGCACAGAGTCTTAGCAGAAAAAAGAGTTGAGATGCCCATGTGAGCAGAACACATTTTCTCACCGGGTATAAAGGTAGGAAAAAGCAAGTTCAGCCCAGACTACAGTCCCAGGGTATAACATTCTTAAATGTGTTTTAACAGAAAACAGTATGGAGGGAACTTAATTCAAATAGCCCTGCTGGAGAAGAAAAGCCTTCTCATATAATTATAAAGTACCTGTATTTTAACTGGATAGTACAAAAGCAGTATTATCTTTAAAATTATTCTTCTCTTTGTACTTTCCTACACAGCTGCTACCTAGAATTTTAACTATTTTTTTTTCACGTAGATGTAGTTACATCTATATAGTACAACACACTATTCTAAAGAAATGCTAGCACACTGCAGAAATCTGCTTATTTGTTCAGCTACAGTTATTACTGAAGATAAGCAACATTAAAAAAAATAAATCTGCCAAACATTAAAAGAAAGCTGTTCAAAGGAATAATGAGTTTGCTTTTAAAGGATTGGGGGAAAAAGCTGTAATTATGCAAAAGTGTGCCTCACCCACAAGTTTCCTGCCTTTCCAACTTGCAAGCTGCCTGAATGACCTAGTCAGTCAACAGTCACCTTACAGTGCTTCCTTTCCTGAGGATATTATGTAGTCCTACATTTATTGCCACATGCCAGATTGAATCTTTTCTGGAAAGCAGGTAGGTATAAAGGCTACACAAGGTTATCCTATGTATGCTATGTTTTTACAACAGAAAAACATAAGCTAATTCTATGCTTTGTTTATTGTCTTGTCCATTAATTAGTCCATCTTCATTGCAAGAAAATAAAATGGATTATAGCTTGAAATAATGTATTTGAAACCCTTCTGATTTTTTTAATATTATATTTACATACTCTGAGCTTAATTTTGAAAATTTTCTATAAAAAAAAAAAAAAAACTTAAAAGATTTCAACTTCCATAATACATGCAATACATTATTTCCACTGTTCTAAGTGGAAAAGTAAAGTCATCTGTACTACAAAAAAGTTGAGAATTTTTTACCACTGATAAATAATTTTCTCTTTTTATTTACTGCTTTAAAGCTAATATACTTTATCTAAAACCAGAACACAAACAAATTTATCTTATAATAACTTCACAGTTGTAATAAGAAATGCATAGCTCCCTATAGACAGTTCTAGCACCATAACATAACTACTGACGATTCACATACTCTTAAAACATTTTCTTTTTTGTGTTTCTTATGTGTCTACTGTAAATAGCAAGCCTCAATCAAGTCTTACAGCAAACTCTCACAAAAACTTAGACATTGCCCAAGGGATGAATGTTACATCTGGGATGCCTTCCATACACTTGTTTCTTCACTTTTAAATCTATCCTTGTTTAATAAGCTGATGTTAACTCATTTGATTATACATTTTTGTTGAAACCACATGATGCATGGTGCACAATGTATGATGCATATGCATATGTAAATTCAAAATGCTCATTAAATATATACAGTAGGCATACATAGGACAGATAAATTAAGAGGGCACAGTAAATGATAAATACAAGTAAAGTAAAATGAAGACTATTTACAACTTCTGTTAAGTTGCGTGAAAGATGAAAGAAACACATGCAATTTAATGAACATGCTCAGGACTCACAACTGTCAGTCTGCCTAATGCTCAGTGGCACTGGGTGCATCTAGCAATGACCAGGCTGTAGAGTTGAATCCAAGAACACTGAATACACCAGAAAGCAGAGGAGAAATAGAGAAAAGTATGTGCCCTACAAATGCTGAAATTACAGAAGACGAGAGAACGCATGGAAGTGCTGTTTCTGTCAATGACCTAGAAACTTGTTTTTCTTGTTTTCTCCTTCCATCATCAGTAAGAATATTCAAACTCAGATGGAGCAAAACTACAGCCAACTGTGAATGCAGAAATAGTGATTAGATGTATGAATAATGATCTCCTTTTGCTATTCATAGCCAAAAACACCAGAAAAGAACATTCAGATTGCTTGAAATGGGGGAAAAAATAATAATAAATCATAAAATGAACTCATTTGAGGTCAGAGATAATCAGATGAATAATTTTAATCTTTCAAAACCAACTTGATTCAGCCTTAATTTTTATGATGCACAATAATGCCACTTAATTTTGGAATGTTTAAAAATATATGTATGTATTTAGTCAATGGGATTCTAGAGTTGAAGCAGTCATTCAAATCATACAAGTTCTTAATTTAATCCCTATGAGCCAGATGAGGTTTCAACGTTGCAACTCTATGTGAAATTGACTAAATTTCCACGGGGTTATACCTAAGAATAGATGTAACAACACAGTGGTAGATGAAATCAAGTCTCAGAGGCAGAGTACAACATGGCTAAAACAATCCCTAATGTATTCCAAACTGAAAGCCTACTGCTTCATGTACCATAGCATCTATTTTGCTAGTTGCACTTATATTGGTATTATTAACATGAGAACTAGCAGTTGTAATAAGAATTTCAGACAGATTTTTAAGCGGAACTTTAAAAGAAAATCAGAAATAGAAAGAAGAATGAATGATGCATAGACATTCAGAGCAGCAATTATTTATTTACTTATATTAAATGACTTTAAAAGATACAAAATTTCACAGGAGGAGATAAACCCCACCCGAGATGTTTCATAATCACTATACCAAAAACTCAGCGAAACTGAAGCATGTCTGTACTTGTAATTCTTTTGAGACTTTCTGGGAAATACAGATCTAAATAGGGCTACACAGAAGATAGGTCAACTCTTCAATAAGCAGTTGCTTTAGTGATTGTTGATATAAATTATGTGACCTTATTCTATAGACTTAAAATTATCAAGGTATACCATATCCTCTATCAGAATTCTGCAGATGCTTTATTTCCTTCTATGATAGCATTACTATACTCTTCTGAGAATATATCTATCCTCCTCTATCCTCAGCTGTCACATTCCTGCATGATTTATACCTTTTGATCTAACTCCTCTTGGATGTAATCAAAATAAATGATGCCTTTCCATAAGATTGCTGCATCCTCTACATTTTGAATCTCACAATTATTTTTTTTTATTAAAAATTCAGTTGCAAAAATCTCATAATGTTTTCTACTCTAATAACAATGTTTTTTCCAGTTCTACTTAATTTATTTTATTAAAAATTGAGTTACACTTGCTGGAATGAGAACAATGAGAACTGCCAACTATAATGGCACCGAGTCATCTCTAAATAAAAGATTTAGCTTGTAGCATTAAAAGTTCATTATAAACTCTTATCAAGCATCCTCTGTTCTTTTCTGTCCTGTCCATGAATCTGGTTTAAATTCTTATATTTAATTCCTATTACTATTAGCACACAAGAAGCTTCCTGCATAAGAAATTGACAAAAAAAATCTTTGGGATCATCTACTAAATTAAAATTTATGCTGAAGCAATATTAGCCTACTGAAAATGCATGTTTGGCTGGATCTTCTGCAGAGCAGAAGTTTCAACCATTTTCTTAACTGTAAACCTGTGACAGCAACTATTGGTGCATTTATTTAGATATTTCAAAGTAAGAATCAACTTTAAAAATTTTCTGCATTACAGTGACAGCTTTTTACCACAAATTATAGCTTTTGGATTATAATTAGAATCCTAGTTGCTTACTTCAATGATGATAATTATAATTACTAAGTTTTATTAAGAATACTACTTGCAGAGTCTTATGAGCAATAATGTACATTATTACATCTTCTGCAGCAATAAAAAATTTCTCAAAACAATTGAAAAATTTTACCACAGTAGACAATATGAAAAGAGTAGGACAAGATCAGTGTTAAAAGGTTATAGAGATAAAGTGAAATGATGTAAGAGTTGGTCTTCGAAACTAAATCAAGTTTACAGTTTACAAAAGTGTTATTAACTTTTTTAATATGTGGAAGTAAATTTATTGCATATCAACCACTGCAGGAAGCAAAAGTTTTATGTTTGTCTCTTTTTAAAACAAAACCAACAAATATTATGTTACATAAAGTATATAAAAATGCAATGTTAAGATACTCTTCTGCAATTCTTCAACACGAAATTTCTTCATATAGCATGGCAGAGAAAAAAGCAACAGTAACTTAATTATTTAACGATACGCTTCTTTAGAATTACATTTTTCACTGTCATGAAGTACACAAAGTAAATGCAGTGAGTACGAAATGGGATGGTTTTATAATAATAGTTGTTGTCTTTGGTCTATTCAACAAAGCCATCAATTACTATTTCAAAAAACAACATATATTAATCACCTGAAAGAATTATCTTGACTTGCTTCATAAAATATGAAATTTTCCCAACAACCCAGAGACCTCGACGTGGTATGTAGTTCTATTTTTTTTTTCCATTGGAAAATATTAATAGTCTTCTCAGTACCTTATATATTACTAACATTATTAGTTCTCTAGGTACTCAATCCATCAACACGATGAGATTAAAGTGATCTTTACATGAATCTGATTCCTGCACAGCAATAATTTTTTGTAACTAACACAGCTCTGTTTCATTCATTCAGGAAAACCAAGTAATATTTCTTTTTTCAGGGTTCCTTTTATTATTTTACCTATAACAGAGGAATATGCTTCAAGGCTGGGACTTCTGGGCACTATGGCAACCTTAAAATTAAAAATTAGAAACATGGAATATGACAGCACTACTTTGACAGTAGCAATAAATTTAATTGACTTCCAGAATCTTAATTTCCTGTATCCTATGAATGAAGCATTATTTTCACGGGAGTTTCCAAGATAACTTGTCACAGGTTATGAATTTAATTTTGATACATGAAGGCTATTTATGATCAAAACCCTCTCTGCAAATTACAGTACCTACCTTCTATCAGAATCTTGACAGGTAGCAGACATACTGCGTCTGGGAAACTGTGACAGAAGAATCAAGAGCTTTCAGCATTTAACAGCTCTTCTGTACTGGAATAATTTGTTTCCTACCTGCACGGCCATTAACTCCAAATGCCCATTTACTCAGGAGCTGATGACAGGGAAAAGAAGAAAATTCATCAACTTGGCAACAACAGGGACAGATCCTATTTTGCGTTTTAAACAGTGTATTTCTTTGCAGAATGTAGTCCATCCCACCGAAGGAAGCAAAATGAGAGGGCTGGAAGACTCCTTGCCAAATCCCCAAGTGCAAACAAGGACTGATGTTTGGAGAGGCGAGCCTGATGTAATGGTAACTTCTGACATCTAAACACATGATCTGTAGGTGCTTCAAAGACAAATCTCTAGACAGCAACAGTCCAAATCACCTCTAAGTATTGTAGCTTTTACTTAGTATTTCTATTTCAATAGAAAAAACATCATTGCCATCACCTCGAAGTTTTTGCTAATAGACCATTTCATTGCCATGTCATGGCAAATGTTAAATGTGTAAGAAATTCAGCCGTGAAGATACAGAGTAAAAATCATAGAACGGTTTGGGTTGGAAGGGACCTATAAGATCACCTAGTTCCAACCCTTCAACTATAGGCAGGAACACTTCCCACTAGACCAGGCTGCTCAAAACCCCATCCAGCTTGGCCTTGAACATCTCTGGGGAAGGGGCATCCATAACCTCTCTAAGCAAAATATTCCAGGGCCTCACCACTGTCACAGCAAAGGATTTCTTCCCTCTATCTAGTCTAAATCTACTTTCTTCTAGTTTAAAGCAATTTCCCCTCAGCCTGTCACTACCTACTCTTGTAAAAAGTCCTTCCCCAGCTTTTTTGTAGGCTTCGTTCAGGTACTGGGAGGGTGCTTTAAGGTCTCTCCCCCCAGCGCCTTCTCTTCCCTGGGCTGAACAGCCCCAACTCTCTCAGGCTTTATGTGTAGGGGAGGTGCTCCAGCTCTCTGATCATCTTCGTAATGCAGATAATGTTATGGAAATAAAAGCTGTTCACTTGTGAAATGCCGCTGCCCAAAATAAGCATAAACGTGACTTCAAGAGAGGGGTCACTTGAAAGGCAGATCAGAAATATATATGAGGAAAGCCCTAAAAAGACACAAGGTATTTAGCATCTGTATTGTGTTCACACATCTGGCAGCTTATAAAAGCAGAACTGATCAAAATAATGTTGATGTGCATTTTACCATTCTCTTCTCATTTAAAGTTAGATAATAGTTAAATAATACCATATTGATGAAAGAAGTTAAACACCACTAGAGAGAGGTTTATTTGAGCAGTAATTTTATATTCCAAATTTACTTTTCACTATACACTGTTTACATATTTACAGTTTGGGGTCTATACGCAGAAAATCTGTGAAGCAGCTGGACTGTGTCTGTGTATACATATGAGTAACACAAAGAGAAGTTCATCTGAGAGCTGCTTCTCTATCTCTCATAACCTGACCCTCATCTCTATCTCTCAAGAGTAATTTTGCTATTACTCATCCTCTTCTTATTTCCATTACTATTAAACCTCCCTTGCTTTTCATCCCTCCCCTCGACTTCTGGCGCTGATTAGGATAGGATTGTCCAAAAGTGTGGGCTTACTAAAGCATGAGTTCTGTATCTAAAAGCATGGTAACTAACTCTTTCCTATTAATATTTTGTTAGTGACTGCTTATACAGAGGAATTACTTAAAATTATATGAGAAAGAGAAAAGAACTGCCATCATAATGACGTTAGGAATGTTTTTCTTTTTTACTTTATCAGAAAACTTTGAGTAGACATTCACCCAGAATTACCTGAAGGAGAATGAAGTACAACGCTTCAGTTAACTGTTCTCTTCAGAATGTCAATAATTTAAAAAGCAAGAACATAATTGTAATGATCTGGAATACTGGATACTGTATCAAGGTGATCTTTTTTTTTCTTCTTTTTGCCACAACATCTGTGACAAAAGCCTTTTTGCACAATTTTAAATCTATACTGCAAACCCAAATTTTCTAAAGAATAAAACAAAGCAGGATCAATTGATTTCATTTGAAAAGCAATGGTCAAGCTCAAAGTGTGTTTATACTCACAGTCAGTGAATTTGAGTAAACATACAGAACTAGAATTTATCTTCAACAACACATTTATAAGCATTTTTTAGCACTGTGATATTAAGGAAACTTGTCCAATGAAGATAGCTGCAACTAGAAAGGTTCCAGAGGTTCCTCTATACTAGCTAGCCACAGAAGCCTTATTGCAGCAAGTTTTCTCAATAACCTTTTGTCTCTTCATTCTGACTGGTGCTCAATTTGTGTATTTCCAAGGCCTGACAGTTGCAAGAGTCTATCAGAAACACAGGAGCCAAAAGAAAAGCCTTATTCTTCCAACAAACTGAACAGCTATGCAGCAGCCTCTTGAAGAAAATGAAGAACACCATATCTGTTCACAGATCCACAGACTGAATCACAAATTTCACAAAATACGAACTGCAACTTAACTTATAAAAAATAATCTGTGTAGTCTGTCTCGCTGGTTTAAATAAACCTTATTTCACTCCTACATGCTATATTGAAAATCTGGATAACCATATAGCTGAATAATAGCAGCCAGGAGACAGATGACTACACAGAAAACTGGTTAATGTTTCTTTCTATGTTATAGACTGAGACTGCAATAACTTACTTGAGCACTGTGAATAAATGTTTATATGTTTTGGTGGGCGTGTATGATTTTTTTTTCTGCCTCCCTAGAAAACATTGTACGTATCACATTTTAAGCAGAAGTTTACTGCATGAATATAATTTTGTATTGAATATATGGAAATAACAAAATCACTGTCCTGGAATTTAAGGTACTTTGGTTCACATCTTGGACATGCACAGTTTAATGACAATTCTATTTTACAAAACAAGCAGCTGTAACAATTTTTTTTTTAACTGTGTTTCTACATTGGCCTGAATTGAAGGAAAAGCTCTCTAGACTGACTCATATCAGCAGAAAATTCAGTAGAAGGGGAGTACAAAGGAGCACATGGGTGCATACCAGACTATGTGTCTCAATGGTAGGAAAAGAATAGGGAGCTGAACCTTCAACTTGACATTTACCTAAAAAAATATTTTGCAAACAAATTAAAAACTTTTGATTATTTGATCTCTCTCTCTCTAGAGAAAAATCTTCACATACTGTGTATGTTTTGGATACACAATTATCAAAATATATTAACAAGTAACGTTCAAGATATTCTTTCTAATCTAATAATCCTATGCTATCTTGAACCTTCATTATTCCTGATAAGAAACTCTACAATGATCATCAAAGACCTTTGAGGATCAAGAATAGAAAAGTGGAAAAAAGAGCAGAGCCCGATGCAATAATTCTGACATTGAGGATGAGGAGAATGATTTGATGGAGAAGCATCCATTGACTCCTGGCACAGTTTAAAAACATCTGTTATATTTTCCGCAGAAGAGAATGACCTCACTTATAGTATTGTTATTCAACTGCATTCTGGAAAGTCTCAGGAGAGGTTGCAATTAGCAGTGACTTTGATGGATAATGTATTTTAAAGGAGTTGCCTCCATTCAATCAGGTATTTATTGTGCTTGCATAATAAGATATATAGATACAAGACACAAAGATGAGACAAGTACTGAAGTGAACACAGCAGAGTTGTCCAAACTAAGATGAAAGCATTTGTTATGGAACACAACAAAGATCTCAAGGGCACTATCACATGCTAAGAAATGCACTGAAAGTAAGATTGCTTCTATACAGATTTTTCAGAAAAGGAAAGGTATGTAAGACCAGGTAGAGAGAGGAACAAATTATACAATATTTTTAAATGAGCTTTCATAAATTATTTTTCAAGCTTAAGAACCTGAGCTTTTTAATCTCTTAAGAGTGAATCGAATGTAAACTGTGAAATTGTGTTTAATTTTTTCATGTGTATTTAGCTTCAATAACTTTTGCTTCAAATGGTTGTGTTCCTTTCCAAAATAGCAATTATCTACACATAACTTGTCAATGACACTGTTTTACTGCTATAAGCATTGAAAACATATAATTTTATTGTCTAGAATGGCTGGCAGCAGGAAAGTAGTGGAAACTGGTACTTCAGACCCTGGTATACGAAAATCAACATAGTAGCTTCAGTGTTGAAGGATCAATAGGTGGGTAGGTCATGTCACAGATGTTTGTTTCAGCAGGTTGCCACATCTGTGCCTTACATCAGCCTGAGCACTGCACTGATAGAGTTTATCAGCCTCACGGTATACACGGAGGAATGCTATTTTCTCACAGTCCTACAAGTAAAATTAACTGGCAAATCATGCTAACATTCTGCAATGAAGATATTTTTCCATTCAGAGTCTTAACTTCAATTAATTCAAGAATTTACTAACTCAAGATTTTTGACAGGATCTAATTATTAAAAAATAATACATCTGCAAAGAACTTTAGAAAAAGTAAAGAAAAAGCAGAACAGCAGGAATATGAATCAGTGCTGTGTGCTCAATTAGATGCTGTTAGTGATAAATTTTAAACTAATTGTTTCAAAATTGTTTTGATTTAATAAAGAAATTTTAAGTTACAACATTATTAAAATTATTGATCATTACTTGTAATTAAAGAGTGATGTGTTTCTAAAATGAAAACATTTTATAACAAGGACCTTTTACAGTTTTCAGGAGTCTTCTTATGAATTTGTCTACAGATGTTGACTGTAAACTAGAGGAACATCATTGTAATGCCTAACAATTAATGAAGGAGCAGAAAAATCAGTAATTTAGTGTAATTTAAGTTTAGAACAAACCTTACATGCAACTCAATGCCTTATATGTAAAAGGCATGAATTTTGGCCTAATATTTAACTTGTGCAAAATTAATGGTTTTCAGTCTGTCACTGAACTGGAAAAAAAAAAAAATCAAAATCCCAAGGAAAATTAAACAATTCCTACTTTTTCCATGGAAAAGAAACATATCTGAAGGCCAGTTTTATAAGGCTTTTTTGAGTATTGAAGAAAGTCAAATATGCAAGCTGTCACAATGTGCACTGTTAAAGCTTCATCAGCAGCAATTAAACTTTTAGGAAAATATATGAGCCATTATTCTTTTTATAAAAAGAAGGTTCTAAGATTCTATGAGTTCAGAAATGAAACATTTGAAATGTACAAAACTCATAAACTATCACAGAATCACAGGGACCCCAAGACATCAAGTACAACCCCCTGCCACTAAAGCACAGGTGGGAATCCAGACAGGTCATGAATATCTGCGTAGAATGAGACTCCATAACCTCTCTGGGCTACCTGTTCCAGTGCTCTCTCATCCTGACTGTAAAAAAGTTCATATGTTAGCATGGAATGTCCTATGTTCATGTTTTAAGCCATTGCTCCTTGTCCTATTACTACACACCACCAAGAAGAGCCTAGCCTCATCCATTTGCCTCCCATTTCCCCTTAGATTTTTATAAACATTTGTCAGATCCCCTTTCAGCCTTTTCTTTTCCCCAGGCTGAACAGACCCAGGTAAGTTAGCTTTTCCTCACAATGGAGATGCTCCAGGCCCTTTATCATCTTTGTAGCCCTCTGCTGGACTATTTCTAGGTGATCTCTGTATCTTTTGAACCGGGGAGCAAAGAACATGGTGTGCTAGATGTGTCCTCACAAGGGCAGAATAGAGGAGGAGGATCACCTCTCTTGATCTGCTGACCATGCTCTTTTTAATACACCCCAGGATGCCATTGGCCTCGTTGGCCTCCAGGGTGCACTGCTGGCTCATTCCCCTTGGTGAATCCATCCTGACAATTCCTGTTAAGCTTCTTCCATTCCAATTGCTTGGAAATGGCATTCAGAACAAGTTGTTCCATCACCTTTCCAGGGATGGAGGTGAGGGTCACTGGCCTGTTCTTTCCTAGATCCTCCTTCTTGCCCTTTTTGAAGACTGGAGTGACATTGACTATTCTCCAGTCCTCAGGTACCTTTCCCATTCGCAAAAACCTTTCAAAGATTATAGGAAGTGGTTCAGCAGTTCAGCTCCCTCATCACGTACATCCCATTGAGGCCCACGTATTTCTGTGTGATTTTGGCTAGACATTCTCTATCTCCTCCTCAACCAACAGGAAGCCTTCTATTACCCAGACTCTGTCTCCTACCTCTAGGGTCAGAGATTTCCAAGAGGTAGTCTGTAGTAAAAACTTGATGCAAAGAAGGAATTCAGAATATCTGGCTTCTCAGCTATAGCTTCAGATACACAACAAATTAAAAGCCAGAGCTTAGTTCCTTAAACTTGGTGACTGAAGAACAAGGAAGCACTCCAAATACACAAACCATTTATAAGCAAGGAAGCGTGCAATTTTGCTTCCAGTTGATGGCAGTATGGATTTATCAAAGCATTCCTTAGATATGATCAGATAAAACTCAAGGGAATTGGCATTTTCAAATGAAGGAGAAAGATGAAGTCATTCACAGCCATTTCCCATTTTAAACTATTTCAAGATTCACACAACATTAACATTCAAAATAATCAATTTTAAGTGTACATCTCTGCTCCTAAATCAAATGAGAAAATAGACATCTCTACCAAATTAAAATTCATGCTGAAAGAGCTACATGTTGTAGCTGAGTCTCTGTCATATAAATAATTTTACAGACTAATCTGCAATCAAATAAGCTATCAGCTGATAAGGCACCATTCATGCATTTGAATTTATATTTGAATACTAATGGTTCCTAACAGCCCCCAAAGACAAGGGCAGGACTGGTGGGACCGATAATAAATTCCATCAATTTAAAAAAAAATTCTCTTTCACCTTTTCCTTTTTTTCTCCACTGTGGCTCTACTTCAAGGGAGGCAACTTTATCATGAAACTTAACCACAGTCTTTGATACTATCTGGAACATAAATGATCTTCAGTGCTTAATGACTTTTTAAAAATCATATCTTGTGGAGATATGATTTCATGGAGAAAAGGGGATTCCTTTGAAAGATTTCCCAAATCTAATTTCTGACAACGTGGGTGAAATTAAAACTCCACAAGACCACCTGCCTCTCTTCTCATCTGTACTCTATCCCACTTCCATTCTCCTGTTTTCAAACCACTCTACCTAGTGCAGTGCTGCTGTGACTAGTTCGACTTAACTGATTGTCATGTTTTTGTGATTTCTGTTATATTATTGATATTCAACATCATGACATCATGTAGTGTATTGGGAGTTGAAGAGTTAATGCTCTTGGGCTAGTGGTTAGGAGCCGGCATTCTCACTGCCACGGCCCAGGTTCAATTCCCAGATGGGAATACCCAGAATGCCATGACACCGATTGAGTTTCATATTTCCAATCTTCCCAACTTCTCTCTGCTGTGATGTCTTTCCTTCGTAAATAGGATGGAACACCTTCCCTACAAGGACAGTCTGAGAAAGCTGCAGCTGTGCAGCCTGGAGAAGAGAAGGCACTGGGGAGACCTGAGAGTGGCCTTTCAGTACCTAAAGGGGGCTGTTTGAAGGAAGGGGACAGACTCTTTAGCAGGGTCTGCTGCAATAAGACAAGAGGAAATAGTTTCAAACTAAAAAGAGGAAGATTTAGATTGGATATAAGAAATTAGCAGTTTCACCACAAGTGTGGTTAGTCATTAGAACACTTGCAAATGAGCAAAACACTATTATCCCTAGTTTAGGTTTCTGAATTACGTATTTTGCATAAAAATGTGCCTTACATACTCAGCCTGATTCACACAACTGAAGTTAGATATGCCAACCATCATGACTAATGCTTAAGTGATGTAAACCACTTAAAATTGAAAATTATGGTGAGAAATGTTGAACAAACTTAATAGACATTTCATCAGTTCTACTTAGAATAACTGAGTGCAAAATTCTACAGAGTATTAAAGTATAAACTGCGTGAGCTAAATCATGGAAGGCCCTAGATTGTTCTACTACAATGTTAATTGTTAAAACTCAGAAAAGGAGACTCCTGTCAGAAATATTAAAAACCAATTAGAGATTTAAATGCATTTGGCACTCATTTTTACAAAGCAGCATACACTTATGACATACAAATCACTTGCAATTATCATTGCTTTGCTTAACTGATTTGCTAGTTTTAATGGTAGGCAAGAGTATATAGAGTTCTTTAAAAAAAAGTTTATTTAAATTAATGCATAATTTTTCTTCAAATCAAAACTATTGCACAATATCCCTGTATTTTTAGGCAAGGCTACAAATATGTGTCTATACGTCACACCATGACATTTTAATGATGTAATAGGAGAACCAGATGGCTATGAAAGGAGTTTACTACACTCAACATGCTGAACAGAGAGTAGCTGTGCAAGTAACTAAGAAGGGCAAGGAAGAAAGCCAAACACTCCCTCCTATAGGCCCAGGTAGGTCAATTCAATCAGACAAAGGCATTTATTCCACTGAAACTTTCTGAAACAAGGGTTGAGCTTCCTTCTGAAAGCAAAGCAGCATCAGTTCTTTCAAAACACTTTTGATGGAGTTGCTCTTTTATCCTCTAGCTCATTGGTTAGAGCGCGGATTTCAGGATATAGAAAGTACAGGTTTTAAACCCCTTTGATTAATGGGCACCTGAATATTTGCTTTTCACTTTCAAGAGTTTGTCACAAACCTTTGGTGATGAAAAGCTCCATTCCTTGGGCTCACCTCCCTGAAATCATTGTGAATCCTTGTTACTCAAAGACTGCAATAGTTCTGCAATTAGGGTATTCACACGGGAAGAGGAAGGACCAAGTTCAAGTTACTACTGAAATGAATGCCTAATTTAGAATACTTAAATCTTCATTGTCATGGAATCTGAAAGTTTGACTCCCACCCCACAGGGCTGTTTTAATGATTTTCTAGTTTAAAAATATATTGAAGTACTTAATTCTGAAGATAGCAGCTCACTAGACCCTTCAAAAAAACTAGCCAACTGGTCAGCATGAAAACCTGAATGCAAATCCTTTAGAAAAGGGAAGAGGTGCTGCCAAGCCTCCAATATTTCAGCAACATATTTTAAGCAAAACTATTTTATACCACCTTTTCTGGCAGCTCTCATCTGCTCGTTTAAGGACATCCCCTGCATATCACCTTGCAATGGGATACAGATATCCACGTGCACAGACATTGCTTTCACAAATGAGACCAATAACTCAAACAAGTTCCTTGCTGCTCAGCTCGTACTTTGTAAACCATGCAAATGCTGAGGAGCAGCAAATTATCAGCTTATCCACCTATAGAATTTGAAACTTAAAATCCAAGGGAGTTTTCTTCCCAGCACTTGACAGGTGAGCTATGAATACATTGACATTTAAATGCTTGATTTAGATGCCGGCAGGGACACTTAGGCAACAGCATCCCTTTTGTAAACTCATCTTTTAAACACTTTGAGATTTACAGATAAATAATACTTGTAATAATGATTCTGGAGAGTTTAATAATAATGTCATCCACTAATCTGTTTAAATTATCTGAATGCCTTCAGCTAACCTGAATTAAAATCTTGCTATTAGCTTTAAAAGAAGCAGGGTTGTGCCTATTTTCCATCACTAAAACAAAGAAAACAACCTAAAAATCTGGTTAAGATTGCTAAGAGACAAAAATGTTCTTATTATGTCATTCAGAAAATTGCAATGCTTAACAGAAAGAAGGAAAATAATTAGCTATCTATTAGCTTATCATGTATTATACTGTTTGTGTGCAATAAGCATAAATACAATTTTACAAAGTATAAGGTGTTCTGGTAGGGAGAGAGGTAGTCAAAGGTAAAGTCTACCAGCTTACATTTAGATCAATGTCACATAATTGGTACACAATAATCAGGTATGATTTATATTTGAAAACCTTTACAAAAAAACTTCAAAACAACAAAATAACGCAACAAACCCCAACTAAGGCATTCTGACACGGTTCAGGCCAATTTCTGCTTGATTCAGTAGACAAAGTGCAAAGGTACAGATCCAGCAGCTCCTAATGCTTACTGCTAATCTTTTGCAGGCAGGGCTGTAGTAGAATCACTTATCTATGCTGCCACTGCCACTGTATATTTCAAAGATTTTAAGGAAAAAAATTGGCACCCATTGTATTAAAGTGAAGTAATCTACTTTCCCATCCAATATGCACAGGTGGGTTTTAAGAGTGGTAATGTAACTAAATACTCCTTGCTCCTACAAGAACACAGCTGCACTTACAAGCTAGGATTCATTTTTATCTATCTTTTCCCTGATAGGAGACAACAAATAACACTCTTCTATTTTCATGAAGTTAATCTTCTGAGCATGCTAACGACTGTGCTTTGCAAAGGCTTACTGTTGTTTCTCTGTGGAAGCAGTACAATAAACACATTCTCATGCCAGACCCAGATGAAAACCCTTTGCTCCTAACAGGGATATGCACTCTGTTGTCAAATTACTATGAAGTGAACTTTATAATATGAAGGAATAGAAGCAAGCACTCCCTATTTCTGCAACCAGCTTTCTTTATTTTTAAAAACTAATTAAGTGACTATCTTCTTCAGCACACTTCAAATTAGAACTAGCAGACCACTATTTCAATAAATTGCCCTTAACACTAACAAATTATCCTGGAATGAAGTACAGAAAAAGAATTTATTTCTGAGGAAGCAAATTGTATAGCAAATGCAGAAAATGTTTATTAGTTTAACAGAATCTTAAATGGGCTAATGATAAATTTTAATAGTGTGTTTTGTAGTATGAATTATTTTACTACTGGTTGTGCTAGAGTTAAAGCTAAACTTCATGAAATCTTCATTTGAATGCCAAGTTTGGTAAGCCAACTCCTTACCAAAACAACACCCAAAAACCCTAATCAAACAATGGTGTTGATTGGGATATTCTTTATAAATTTGTGAGATGATTGACTACATTAAACAGAAAGCCCCTTTTTAGTGTTTTTAATTAAAATCCTGTAATATTTCATAGAATCAAATAACCACTCATTCATGGTGGGTCTGCATTTCCTGACTACAAAAGGACACATTTTTTTTCTATCACATATAAATTGTCATAGATGCATATTGAGATAACCAGCTTAACTGTTCTTCCTTTCATGGTCACAATTAATGTGATTTTTGAAGAACAAATGAATTGCTAAAAGGCCTCAGGATGCCTAAACATCCTTCCCATTGTGGATTTTATATGGATCTTTGATTTTCATTATGTGGCAATCATATATCATAAACATTTGATTGAACCTTATTCCCAGTCTACAAAACAGACACACACACTCTGAATAGGCATCTTTGGAAATCAGAACACTGAGTTAAACAAGTAAATTACAATCAGGGTCACTAAGCAAGACTACTATATTAATAAAATGCTAAAACAAACAAATAAAAAACCATAAGCATGATATCTTTTCCAATCAGAAAATACAAGTAACTATGTGTGAAGTGTGTGGGGCTGAAATTCAACTTTATGAGATACATCTAGATAGTCCACAGAATTATATTTCTCATATTTATCACGTTCGTATTTTTAAAGTAACTATAAAATGTTCATACACAGTGCAGATGATGAATCTGTTACATACGCTTAAGTACAAACATCTGAAGGGAAGCAGAGAACTTGTTTGAATATAATTATAAGAAGTCATTAAAAGTATGACTCGAAGAAATTGGATAGACACTTAAACACTTCTTATAACAGTGGGTTAATTAAATAATAACACTGTATTCCAAAGGAAGCTATAGGAAGAAGGCTGATGCATGGCGAGGCAGCCAAGCAGGCAGAAGACATGAAAGGCAGTTGCAAGGACTGGGGCATGGGGTCTATGAGACATTTAGGTGCTGTAGTAAAACAACGGGATGAAGAAGGTAAAAGAAAGACTTATTGCTGGTAGATGTTCAGTGGGATACTGAAGTGATTAAATCTGCATCTATGTGAGGCTCTGAAATTACTGCAGTGAGGTCCTGTGGGGTACATGTGGGACAAACATCTTCATGTAGATAATATGGGGCTGTCAGCAGGCTAGGCATGCACTGGAAGAAGCATGGCTACTGCAAATTGGCACTGCTACCTGCAAACATACCACAGGAGAGGCTTAAGTGCTAGTCATTAAAGATTTACATACATGCCTTCTGAAAATACACACACCTAATGTATCTTATAACTCGTGACCTTCTAGAAGTTTTCCAGAAAATAGTTCATAAGTAAATAAATAAATAGATAAATAAGCCAGTGAAACTTCTAATTGGTGTCTACCAAATGTGGTTTAGTCTGAAGTATTTCTAAACCATGTGATTCACACCAGAATAAACTACCTGCAGACAGCTCGCAAAAGGTTGTGCAGATTTTATGTTGGTCAGGGTTGGCTATGGACTCACAAGGCTGAAGGAGCTGCAGGGATCAGCCAGCAGCAGCAATCCTTCCCTGGACAAACTCACTTAGGCATGATGCTGTGCCACAGCAATGGGTTTCAAAGAGATGGGGGCATAGAGCAGACAGCTCCAAGCAATGTAGGTACTGCAGAGAATGGCTTGAGCTTGCACAGTAAGCTCAGCTACCCTGCACAGTTCTGTGTTAGGCAGAATAGGGTAACCTGCATTGAGAGCTGCAAAGCAATACCACAGCACTCTAAATAAAAAGCTTACTTAAATTCCACTTCAAACTCAGCACTCATAGCAGTAAACTTTACCAGACTGAAGCAAATAAAAACCAGAATAATCTGAAATATAAGAATTTCCCATCACTCTGATTTGCCCACCAGCTGCCTATTTTTCCCCTTACATCCCTATACACACACATCTATTTCAAAGCAATTTGGAGGGAATCCAAAGAGCTACCAGATGCCATTTTCTGTTCCCCAAAGAGAACCACAGATTATAACATAATAACACTGTAGATCATAATTAAAAATGATACAACATAAATCCCTTTTTAGGGTTCCATTCTGTAATTTGAGTTTTTAAATATGATTTTGCAATTTTTTAATATCTGCTTCTATTGTCTCTTGTTTTCCACAGCTGGTTTCTTTGGCTACTATTCACGCTGCCGAAATTGCAAAGAAATTACGCTTCCTCATATTGACCTTTGCAGTTCTGCTTGCTGGGAGCATATTTTAATTTAGATTTCCAGTTCTGGCATGAAGAATTGTGCAAGCATGCCTGTATCCAACACCAGTGGAAGGTGCCAATAAGCACATAGGAGGCGTGACATTAGACACAGCAGATCTAACACGAAGCAAAATGAAGATAACTAATCTCAACCTATTCCCAAATGATAACTTTCATAAAGAGTAATGAACATTTCCATCTGATCTATATGCAAGAGATCAGAGTAGGACAAATTTCTCTGTTCTGAGCGTAACATCTGAAAATCCTGAGAAGTGCAAGACCTATCCACAGATCACCACAAAATACAGCATAGTGATACTACAGCTGAAAAAGTTCTTCAGTTATCACATATCTTCTTTTTATCAGTGGAGAATTAGAATATAAAAATCCTAAAAAAAAAAAATATTGAATTCCTTTCTACTCATTATTTGTTTTTCCCAACCGACACCGAGTTCCTTTAGGAAAAAAAGTATAGGAAGTATATTAAAAAAAAAAAATGCAGAAACAAACTGCAATATTGGTTGTTTTTTGTTTTTAACTGTGCTTCTGAAACAAACATCTCTGAAAAGGACCCAGAATGATCATTTTTACTCCCCTCTGAATTAAAGGAAATAAAAAATGGCCCTTGTCCCCAAAGGAGAATTTTTTATTTAAAGATTTCACAAGAGTTGTCATCTGAATTGTGACACACAGCTCCCCTGAAACTATACCACAGGTACTCTACACCACTTTATCACTCCTGGTCTTATTCCCTATCTCTGCTCACAGGACAGAAGCTATGCAATTTGCAAATGGCAGAAACCTTCTGCATTTTGCATACCAACTTTGGGAACACTGATGTGATAATAGCACACTTTCAATTTGCTAATGGTAGCGGGTGCAGTGAGTTCTTTGTTGGGTACAATCACACATGAAACAAAAGAAAACTGTGAATGTATGAAGATTAGTGAAGCCTCACATTTAACTTAAATGCCATGCAAGTTTTTTAAAATGTTAATTATTGAAGACAATCACAATAGCTGTTCTGCCACCTGCAGAGTAAAATGCCAGCAAATCAGACAAGTACTGAACTTTTTATAAGTACTCCAGAAATGCTTGGGCCTTTATGTTACAGCTTCCTTTTCCTCTTTCTTTGTATTAGAGAAAATATTAAAGGCTTAGAACTTAATTTACCTGCTAAATGCAAAGCTGACTCAACAATGAAAAGTAAAGCACAAAAGTACTTGTAAATTACTGCCATAATCTGTTCCCTTTCTTCCAGCAGCTACAGCTACACAACTGTCTTTTCCCCTCCAGCCTAACTAAACTTGTAATTTCTAGATGCCAACATCAAAACAGCTTAAAGTACTTCTTATGTATTCATTTAATTACATCTCCACCAACTTCTGCATAAAAACATTTTGGCCATCAAATTTCATATTTTCTATGGCAAGAAACCTTGTTTCATGTAAGTTCCTGATTAACTGTTGCTGTGAAACCTCCCTAAAAGCTTCCACCTTTAATGCTAATACTTCATGATACTTTTCTAACATGTTTCTGGGGAATCAGCTTGTCTTTTTCTTGCAGAGAAGGGGGAAAGTATGAAATGGGTTCCTGAAATCAATTCCAGATGGTGATTTTTCTCATCAGCATCGCATACTTCCCTAGGGACAAGATCTCCCTCCACCACAGACATTTCAAGCACACTCATTCTGACTAGTTAAAAACAAACAACAGCATTAGTATTGAGAGATTTGTGTTATTTGGTTTATCAATTCATTTGAAACATAGGATTTTCACTCAAAACCATTAACCTATTTGTCACTTCCAAACCATGAGGATGTGTTTCTTCTCAAGTGTTATGTTTTAAGATTAGTAATAAAGTTTCAGAAGTAATGGAATGTCTTCCTTGTATATGCACATTATTATATATTATGGAAAAACAGAAAGTCAGATATGGGGCTAAGACAGATGAGTAACAGAAATATAAGGGAGTATAGGGAGTTAACCTGGTAGGGTGCTCAGCACCACACAGCCACTCGCTCACTTCCACTACCAGGTTGAAGGAGAATCGAAACAGTAATGCCATGGGTTAAGATATAGTTTAGTAATACAGAAAAGGATTGGAAAATAACACTAATGATAAAAGAATATACAAAGCAAGTGATATACAACACCCACTGACTAGTGCCCAGGCAGCCTCCAAGCAGCAGCAGCAGTCCCTGCTCCTGTCCAGCTCTCCACCCACATTATAGCTCCCCATGGCACTGCATGGTAGGGACACCGCTTTGGGCAGTCCGAGGCAGCTGCCATGGTTCTGTCCCCTCCCAGCTCCTTGTGCTCCTCCAGATCATCAATGGCAGGGCAGCACGAGGAGCTGAAAAGTCATCAGCACTGCTCTGTGTAGCAATGCTCAGCTAGAACTAAAACGCTGTTGTGTTAGCAATGTTACACCCATCGTAAATACACAACACAGCACCACATCAGTTACTGGGAAGAAAGTTATCTCTGTCCAAGCTGAAACCAAGACAAAAGGATTCATGACAAGTTGACACACACTTTTTACAAACTAATCTAGGACTGATCTTTGCTATCCAAAAGCTCTGTAATATGCTAGAAAAATCATGGCACAAATCCTTTCACTTTATGACAAATGCAATAATATTGTGACAGCAAAAGTCTGTGTCAGATAGCTAGAAAAAATAACCCATTAGCTCCTTCTGGCTGGTTCCTTTTTTCAGTCTTTTCATTCAAAAATGTTACAATGGCTGCTACTTGTCATGACATAGTATTTATGAGGCATATGTCTTTTGTTAAGCACTGTTCTTTTTACCGATTTTTTGACAGGTCTTATTTACTGCCAGATAATATACTAGAACATTTTACTGACACTGGTCATGTTAGAACTATAAATTAAAGCATCGTTATAGGAAAATGAGTCTTAGTAACTTCAATAACACCTGTTAGAGAATAGGAAAATTCTGCTATTTGATTAAGAAGAATTTCTGCGCTGCAGAACAGAACTGACGTGTCATGTCACAATAACCTCATGAAACTTATCCATCTGCACTAAAAAGAGTATCTCAAAACAATGAAACATCGCACTCAGTTATTATTATGAAACACTTCCGTATTTCATTGATCTTAATACTTCAACTTTATACTCAATTAACTTAGCATGTAAGTAAATATCTATTTACATCTAGACATAAAATAAGTAAAATTTATTTAATCTTCTGCTTTGTTCAATTGTCTACACTGGGAAACAGAGTAATAAAAACCCAGGTGGAGCTGTGAACTTGCAGCTGTATGCAATTATCTCATGCCATCTGAAAATACTGCTCTACCAGGATGAGCTAGCTTGAGTGTATCTGCTCTGTTGTGTTATGCAAACCTAAACAAATGTTATTCAGACAGATTCTCCTTTCTCAGAGAATGAATAGGACATGCTATTAACACATTAAACATCTGTTAGAAATTGCTACATCAAATCAGCATGCCAATAATTCATCAGTGGTGGTTTTTATCTAATTAACTTCACAGATACACAACTGATATAACATGAATATTAACAGTAGCAGTGAATGCACTCAAATTAATACTCAAGGTCTAATAAATATAGCATTGTCCATGTAGAAATCTGTGCAACCACAACAACACTGATGATCACACAGCCTAACTCTGGTACAGACTTACCCTTAGAAGCAGGAAAACAGACAGTATTTTAGTTTTTTGATAAAGCTATTCTCATCTTCTCCCTCTAGAACATACCTAAAACCAGGTAAGGTATTATTATTCCATTCATTTTATTACTGCAATATTTAGGGGGAGCAAGGAGGGCATGTCTATTTTTTATGGTTGATGTCATGTCAATTTGGCTTGGCTATTTTTTTCTTTTTTATGGAGGGGGGGTGGTGTCTATTTTTTTGAGTCAGGTGGATACAGTCAGGCCAGAATTCATTAGATAAAAGAACTAAAGGGATAATAAGTCTCTCTGCTATTCTAATGCAATTACTCTGATTTAGGAAGCAGCCCGAGCAGAAGGTTGAGTTGGCTCAAATTCAGTCTATTTTAGAAGGCTGTACAAAGCTGTAAACCAACTCAATCTCAAGACACTTATTCCTGCTTGGGAACTCAGTACCACTCAAAAGCTTTTCCTAACCTGGAAAATTGAACTCACTTCAGAGATTTGCTCAATAAACTCATGCACTTGCATATATATATACAACAAACAAACATCTGCCAAGCAGAAAATGACCTATGAGATCTGTTTAAACACATTCAGAAAATATTTAATTTCAATTAACTCAGCCATCATGCAATTTTAAAGCAAAGCAACCAAGTCCCCACTCCAGCACTATACCTTCTGCTAAATTCAAGGCAACAGCTGTGAAACAATTGAGCCGAGCTCTCCTTGCTGTTGATGGGGTCTCAAGGATGGCACTCACCCTTGGGAATGTAATATTTATGGCTGTTGTTACCTCTGCATCTCTCACAGAAACTCACTTTGAAGGACAATTCAGGGGGATGGAATACTTTACGAGGCTTCACAGGATGCTGTACGCTGCTGAGTTCCTTCAAACAGCCTCAGTCAATCCACTTCCCCGTGTGTTTAGCCCACGAGCTCTATAGAGCTTCAATGCAAGGCCTATTCTCAAACCTTACATTTCGGTAAGAGCTGTTTGAGCGCTGGGAAATCTTTTTTCTGCTGTTCCTCAACTGGACGTCTGGAACTACAGAAATAAGAGCCCAAAGTGAGCCATTTCGCCTAAAATTATGGAATTTTCCACTTTGCCATTATGAACCATTCTCCTGGCTTATTCAAATGAGAGCAATAAGCTTCTCCAGGGGGCAATTGAGAGCATTAAATTAGGTTTTCACTAAGAATTGCTCTCTGGAGAAGCCCTGTTCTCTCATAGAGTTTGAAGACATCAAAGGGAGATTATTCAGGTAATTTAATCTGCTAAATTAGATACTAAGTTGTATTATATTGCTATCTTCTCATAATATTGAGTATAGTGCAATGGCACTCCTGTATTTCGAGTGCAACTTTGTTGAGTTTCTTGTCTGCATTTAAACTGTTCTCCAAGGCAAATAAAATTTTACATGTGCTACCTTTTTGTGGATATCCTCTTAAACATGATTATAATTAATATCTCTTACAAGAGATCTGCATTATTAGTGCCTTAAAAATGGCTCATAGCTCCTAGCTCCAGAATAAACACATATATCATGTCTGATGACATACTCAATGATTTAAATTCTGTTAGAATAAAAAAAAAGAACTAAATAAATGGTCATATTTAATACTCATTCTACTGATTCACAGCAACTGAGGATATGACAGCTATGAATTAAAGAATTCTCCCAAACTGAAAAAAAAATAAAATAGAAGTTACATGTTTGTTAAAGTAAAAACTGTGGTTGCACTTGATCAGTACATATGAATCAGTAGTGTTCTATAATAACCCTAATATTAATTACTTAACCTCAAAATAGGTAGAGGAAAGAGAGGAAGCGACTGAACCACTCAGTCAGAGAAAGAAACAACTTGAGAAGTCACAGGCACAAAAATGAGTAGCACAAATGAGATGCACAGATTGACCCAATGTATTTCTTAGTCACTGCCCACAGGCATCCTGATAAACTACAGATCGATAATTTATTTAACAAATATATTTTTTATCATAACACTTCATAAAAGACAGTGCAGCTACAGGTTTATATTTCCGTTGTCCCAGATAAAGGAGAGCAACTGGCTACAAACTGAAGTAAGGCCTACAAACTGAGGCCTTACTCCTGTAATGTCAAAAATCACACAGGGAGCACAGGTGCAATTACCTCAGAAAATGAGACAGTCTCTTTATCCTTGGCCATCTCTATCCTTGCTTCAGCTGTATCATTATTTGTAAAATGGCATGTCAGTTTTTCAATTTACGTCCTGATCTGGGCCATAAAAATATTTCAAAGCTAATCTAAGCATGCATATGATTTATTGCTCTACTGTAATGTAAGTCACATTAAATTAAGTAGTAATATAATTCATTACTTTCTCAACACTAAATACTCTTCCATATATTATTCTTTTGGAAATAATAGGACTAACTGAATCCTTGACATAAACTTCACAAGGAACATGAATATAGGGATCCCTCATCTACATTCCTTATACTTAGCAACCAACAGAGATAAAATGCAACCGGAAGCAAATAAAGACAAGTGGTGTGAAGACTTACACGAAGACCTACTTTTAAGACATTTACTTTGTCTTTTCTACTGTGTGTAATATCATATCACCATATGAGGAGACCTGGACACTTCTTACTCTCTAAAGAGAAAAAACTATTAGGAAGATAGTTTCCTATCAATAAAAAAATCAAGTACAAAGCAATTATGTGTAGATAATCCTATATGATACCATAATGTTCTAATTTTATATATAAAATGAATTTAATATTTTTAAGTATTTCACAGGCTTACTATTTCTTCTCCAAGTTCACATTTCATTTTGCAGTGTTCATTTTCCTCAGAAGGCTGAGGAAGGTGATTCTGCTTCTCTTTTCTGCTCTGGTGAGGCCTCATCTGGAATAATTCATCTAGATGTGGAGTCCTCAGTTTCTCCAAGAGAGACATAGATCTATTGAAGCATGTCCAGAGGGACACAAAAAAATTATCCCAGGGGTGGAACACCTCCCTGTGAGTATAGGGTGAGAGATCTTGGGCTGTGCATCCCGGAGAAGAGAAGGCTCCATGGAGAACCAAGAGGGGCTTTTAAGTTTCTAAAAGGGGGGGCTCTCTAGCAGGGTCTGTGGTAACAGAACAACGGGAAATAGTTTCAAACTATAAGAGAGGAGATTTAGATCATATATAAGGAAGAAGATTTTTACAACAAAAATGGTGAGGCACAGACACAGGTTGCCAAGAGAGGTGGATATCCCATCCTTGGAGATACTCAAGGTCAGGCTGGAGGAGGTTCTGAACAACACATCTGAGTTGTAGGGGTCCCTGTTCACTGCCAGAGAGTTGGACCAGATGGACTTTAAGGGTCCCTTCCAACTCAAATGATTCTATAATTCTATGATTTTATCTGTCAATTAACAGTCCAGGAAAAAGTGTAATACAATAAAATAAAGAAGTTGGCTCACCTGCTTACCCCCTTAAAGTGCTTCATAATACAGCATTTCTACTATTAGCATAGTCTTATACCTCTCTCAGAGTTTTCTATGCCTCAAGCAACACCACACGACATAGCTGATTTCAAATTGCATGTAGAAGAACTGGGAAGAAGGGTTTTTCCCATTTGCTTAAACAACTGTAGCACTTCTATGTTTGTCTTGTTAAGTCTGAGAAAAAAGGTCAAAAACTGATTTTGTGTATTTGTATGGTACTTCCTCCTGTGATTCATGCCCTGTGCAGAAGTTCTATAGCTTTTTTGATGCTTACAGACCTCCATTCCCCTCTAAGAAGTTAAAAACCTGTCTCTGGTTGCACTGTATTTACAATTTAAATATCTCACTCATTACTAGCAGGACAGCACAAATGATTCTCTTGGACAGAGCCAAGAGCTCTCTAACACTAAACAGAGGAGCTGCCAAATAATAAAATGAGTTACATGAAACAGGTGGCAGCACCTCCACAAATCCAGTCCAAGTTCACAGAGCCGCTGAGGGGAAGTGCTCACTGAAGGTGTCACGGGCTCAGTGTCAAGTCTCAAAGGAGAGTGGAAGTAAGAGCTGTCATTTAAACATTCAGCCCACTTAATTACTGCTGCTTGCTCCACTGCCACACGTGACGTGCAGCTGATAGGCTCATATCACAGGGCTGGGTACTTCACTGCATCGATCTCTGCCTCACATCCTTTCCCTTCTATGGTACACACTCCTATTAATAGGAAAACATTATCGTGGACAAAAACTTGTGCAAATACATACCCTGGTGTAATCAAAAATATAACTACAGAAACTAACAGCTACTATCGTGGTAATCTACTGTGTAGTCCAGAATGCAAGCAGTGCCACATGCATGTAGAAGGCAGAAATCCCTGAATTTCAAAATCAGTGCAAAAGAACAACTGAAAAAATGCCCAGCATTTACGTAATAGTGATTAAGCCAGTTAATGTCATAACCAGGGCTCTGTCAAAAAGAAAGAGGTGAGGTAAGCAAAAATAAGGTGAAATCACTATGTTTTCAAAAGTAAGGAGCAGAAAACACACAAGACTTTATTTGTATCAGAGATACACTGTGGCTAGACAAAGATACAATATTACTAGATAAATGCGAAAATCATTTGAGACTTCATCAAAACACACTTGGGGAGGTAATGCTTTAAGGGACAAATATATACCACAGAAAATACTAAACAGTGCATTGTACTGAGCATGTACAGAATTACATAGTTAACACTATAGGCTAGAGATTACAGAGACTGTACAGCAACAGTGGGGCACTTCTTTCTGAGGTACTGACAGAGCTAAAATAAAATCCTGTAAATAGGATACTAATCTGTATAGCATAAAAAGTCAAAGCAAGGATGCAGAATTGAATAAAGGTAGCCTGTATTGCAAGAGCACTAAGTACAAAAAGAAAAAAAAAAGATGTATACTGCATAAATAGCTAAGAAAAAGGGAGTTAATACACAGTAAAGACAAAATACTATTGAAATAGTCTAATAACATTTTATAAATTCACACTAGGAATTAATAGAGAGAAAACGAAAAAAATATACCACTGAAATAAAAGAGTATCTCTTTATAAATACATATAGGGAGCTAATGAAAATAATGAAGAGGTGTATACAAAGCAGTTACTGTTAGAACATGAAGAAATGGCCTAGAAGAAAAGAATAATGTACCCAGACAAATGCATTACTGAAGCTAATTGGGGTGTTTTGTTGAAGGAAAGGCAAGGGGGTCACCATCTTGGAAAGTGATCACAAAATAACAAGAGAGAGGCAGACAAGTATAACGAATATGCTGTAGAAAATCATAACTGAAGCTGCTGGAACAGAGTCACTGAGCCAGACTCTCCTTCCACTCCCATCATCCACAAATACATGTACTGAATTAGGAAGGCTGCAAGAATTAAGAAAAAAGAGCTCTCTACAGATGCATGAAGTTGTCAGAAACATAGGAAAAGAATAATAGTTGGAAAAGAACAAAACGTAACGTATTACACAGGCTAACTCCAATTCTATTGAGTACAGTAATGTGACACACAGATAGGCCATGCATGTAGAATACAATATTGTTAATCATGAAACTTCACTGATGTGATAGAAAAACAGGTTCTATCAAGACATAAATGTAAACACCCACGTCCACTCTTTTAATTGAATTATAGTAATATTAACAGCTAAATGTCTGTGTCTATTTAAAACAAATGAGGCATTGATAAGGATGTCATCCATATACTGAGTCTGCCTTTAATTTATTTTCTGATAACAGTCATCGTTTGACATGGAATTTCATGCTCAAAGGTCAATCCAGGAGGGACATAACTAAAAATGGTGCATAAATATCTTCGAGGATCTTGTCTGTTTTTCTTTGCTTTATATGTCAATTCAAGAATGAAGGAAATGATGTTATGGAGCCACAGTCATTTCAAGTTAAGAATACCAAGTGAGCACCCTTGGGGATGAGACTACATATTCACATCTTTTGGCCTTGCAACTTTTTAAGGAACACCGAGGTCCAAATACCATACGTGACATATCATGTATCCTGTAAAACAATGTCTGATTTCACAGAAACAAGGAAGTGAGGACCTCTACACTGATAAACAAGAAAGTGCAAATTCTATCAAGAACACTAAGCCTGTAAGAAAGATGGACAAAAATAATAATAATAATTTAAAAAAACAGTAAAATGAGTACAATCTTTTCTTATATTTGTCAAGATAAACAAACATGAAAATAGTAACAACAAACCACTGCAGACTAAAATATAACCAAAAATAAAAAATAAAAAACCCTAAGAAAGCAAACTTCTAAAAACTCACTAATATCTGCTATGACTTTCAAAGCAGTGTTTCAAGCTAAACAATATTTAGTGATTTTCTTATTGCTACATTTACTGAAGGTCAAAATCTTACATCTCAGATTCACTATAACCAAGCAGTTCACCAACTGAGGCCAATGTTTTGAAGTGGGAGAACATGAAATGACTGAATTGATAGAGCAGGAATCACACAGAACTGCACCTCTCTTCCCCAGAAAATTTATTACACAATTTTCTATTGTTGCCATTTGAGTAGTTACCAAAATTAACTAATTTATAGTATTCAGGTGCTACTTCACAAGTAGAAATAATGGAAACTGGTTTTAGAAAAAAATTACTTTCATGTACCACAATCATTATCCATAATGCTAAAGTTAGACTACAGAAAGATAATCACTTTACAGTGAACAGTGCTATAAAATGTTAAAATTGCAATCACACCCAGACTCCAGAACTGCACAGAAATAAATTATTTTCAGAAAGGGCTGCAGTTCTAAAATAACCAACAATAGTTGAAATAACAAGAATCTAACCAAATGGAGTTAGGATAATCCAATGGATAATCATCAATCTCTTCCAGGCTTTAGACTTTGCGAACCAGAGAAAGAGATGGAATTTGAAGTAACATATCTTCTACCTTTTTAATTATTATTATTATTCTATTTTTACTGATTCTCTGATATTCAATAAAATTCAAATCCAATCTGAAGAGCAATTTGCATACACTGGTAGAAAGCTTGATTTAGGAGAATCAGTTAAATATGGATAATTAGAACACTAGGTGTTAAATTGCAGGAGATTAAAATGAGATTAAAACAAGATTAAAACATTTAGAACAAAAAAAATATATAAAATAAAATAAACCACCAACAATAAAAGCTACAACAAGACTCAAAAAAATGGTCATGCTTAAAAATAATGCTCTATTTTTCACTTTAAATTGGAATTAGGTCCTGGAGAAGATATGGGGACAAATGAGATGCTCAAGTTTCTTTTAATTTAGCTTTTGTATTTATATGATTCCTATGATTATACTTACAGATTTATAAATAAATTGTGCGTGTTTATGATTTCTTTGATTCAAAGGTCTTTTGAAAGAAGCATGTAATTCTTTGTTGCAATACAGTAATGTCTCTGAACTTTATAGAATTTCATTCATTCTGATACTTTTTTACTGATAATTATTGATATTTATTATTGACTCTACTGAGTAGTTATTTTTTTCTTCATTTCCTAATAAAAAGATGATTCTTCTTATGAATGAGTTAATATTCATATATTCCTTTTTAGTCATTAAGATTTCCATTCATGTCAATGTTCTCTCAGTTTTCAATATGAAGTTATTTATTTATACTCCTAATTTTTCTGTTAAAGTCTAACTTGATACCTGCAATGCTAAATCCTGCCACTAATTTTCAAGCAATCTTCAAAGAGTTTGAAGCAATTTATCATGTTTATGAGCTGAGCACCTTTGAGTTCTGTGCAAACCAAATAACATTTGTGAGAAATTTGTGTAACTGGAAAGCGTACTTTTCCAAAATACCTGAATTCAACTTCCTGTTTCCCTTAAAACTGTTTAAAAGCTTCTACTATGGTAACAATATTATCTATGCTTATAAAGGAAAAAAAGATAAAACTAATTTTTGAGCAGTGAATGATGCTAAGCAGTAGGTGAGAAATACAGTTGAGTTCATACATTTCTTTGGTACATCTAAGTCATTCATATAAAATTCATTCTGAAACCTGACATTTGCACAAATCCAGCAGATAACTACTGTCACAAAATAGTAATGAGAAAAATATCATTTTTTATTAAAAGCAATCCTACAAACCAAAAAGTAATTAAATGCCTCACTCTTCTCAATCACAGGCCAGGCAAAACGGCATTAAAAATAAATCTACTTTATTTTATTCAGATTTGAAACACTATTTCAAACAAGTTTGTTTTGTCATTGTAGATTACATAGATCACAAGCTTTGCCTGTTTACTGCATTAAACTAAAAGCACATGTTCATGAGAGCGAAATGGAAAATGCCTTTTTATCTCTTCCTCTTTACCCTAGCTTCTCCTCACAAGCACACAGAATAGTAAAACATTAGCCAAGAACCACCACAGCGAGAACTGTTATCACATTGATGAAATATTGACAAAAGAAGATTTACATTGTACTGGTGGGACAAGAGTTAGCCAAGATCATAGCTCGAGTATAGTTGGCTCTTTAACTTGCTTTCTCTAACACCCGTTCAAAAGTGAAGAGAGATGCAGAACAAACGTTAGCTCTTCCTTCCCTCCCCCCCCCCAAGAAGAACTAAACGTGCACAGAAGTAACAAAACAATACAGAAGGAACAGTGTATCCAGTGTGCACCAGATACATTTTAGAAGAAATTAGACCCTCTTCAGGATCAATACAATTCCTCTTTATATTCCTTTGTGTAGCAGATATGCCAATGACACACTGAATTGCTTCATCTAATCATTGCAAAATGTGAGATTTAAAACTATTTAGAGAGAGTTTGAGAAGAGACAATAGTTTCTGATTTGCTTAAGTACAGGAAGTAAGGAAGAAGAGCAATTGTAATAATTACTTTATCACAATAAAGAACATAAATTTGATTTTTTATTCCCTGTCTTTCTCCTTTTATTGTTTGAATGAGATTTTATAAAGTATGAATACTGGAAATTTTAATAGAGATTTTCTCCTTTCTTTTTCCAGCACAGCCAGCATTCAAAACAATGAAAGATGAAAAATTGCTCAAAAGCTGCAAGTCTTAGCTGTGGTTCTAGTAATGTGAATGGAGGTACAGAGAAGGATACCTAAAGACATGATTGGCAATGAATGAATTTCTAGCAAAGAACATGGGTAGATAGCACTATTGCTTATGTTCTGTATTTATAATAGACATGAATATTTTAGTTGTAGTAACGTCAGATGTCAGTGCCTCCACTCGACACTCACTTAGTGAGATGTTAAAGTACTACATCAAAATGTCAGAAAGATTTTAATTCGGAGCAGAGAGACAAACTGTCCTCTTTCTTCCTCATACTTCTAAGTCTTCCAGTCATGCAAATAGCTCAGGAAATAGTAACAGAGCACAGCATAAATTCTAACTCATACAACAACAAAAACCCAAAAGGCAAAGAAAATAAAAATTGAGTGATTGAGTGAAGGCTTTAAAATGGAATTATTTACAATAGTACTGACGAATGTTGTAGGTAAATACATTTCTACACTACCGTGTGAGTCAATCATAACCCAAACAATCAAATCTAAGTCATGATTGTTAATTTTCTGCCTCAGAACTGGCCAACAGAGCCAAGTATTCAAATTTACTGTAGGGCTAGAGTACTGGACATTTCCATTTAGAAGATCTATCAAGAACGTGCTTTGAATGAGCCTTTCTCCTGCTCACAACAGAGACAGCACCTTACAGATATATTCGCTGGGTGAGGAAGACTCCTGAGGCAATGACTGTTTCAAAACTCCAGCATTCCTTGCCAATACAGAACTGTAAATAGAGATGACAAAATTATAGGATGACTAAGAGAAAACTCACAATGCAACTCTCACCTAAGGCTTCAAATGCAGGAAGGACATCCTTGTTCTCAACTCACACACAAAAAAAAGTTAAAGTTGGAATATGAAGGGCTCGTGTGCTTCAAATGTAGTACTTTCCTGAATGTAACAGCTGGAGAATGTTGTAAAAAACTTGAAGTAAGAAACGAATACAAGATGCTCCTTATTTCTAATCAAGCTCTAATTTTTAGAATAAAATTATAGTGAAACAGATTATAGTAATTATATAATCACATATTTTGTACCTGGGACAAATTTAAATCCAACTCCGCTCCAAAACTTTTCCATTATGTTCATTAATCTTATATTCATTTCACACTTAGACTTATCACACTGAATTGCTTTCCAGCTGTGAGCAGTGTACACTTCAAACATAAGAAAACTCTTTTTTTTTTTTTTGCCAGTTGAACTAATAATTTTAAAAACATCCATCTAACTTTGGCACAGTGTACAAATGTTCAGACACTGAAGGAGCTGATATTCTTTTCAGTGCAGCAGCATGGCTCCAATCAAAACTTCAGCAGACAATGAAGAATCTTCTCAATGCTTAACCTAGAAGTCTTGTCTCTTAAGGAACTGCTTAAAAATTACCCTGTACTGACCAAACAACTTTGTACATTCCTGTTTGCAGAATGCAAATTCTAAAACCAAAATCTAAAGTCCCAGCTTCTCTGAAAGCTCCCGCTCCTGGTGCCTGCAGAGTTGGCAGAAACAGCTCATTGCTACTCTGCATTAATTGTTTTCCAAGAAGTTCCTTAGAAGACAAGAGCATGTAATCCTGGCAGAGCAACAAAAGCCTCAGGAGAGTCTTAGCAACAGTCCAAGAGTTGACTGTTATGTATACAGGGGTAATATAAAAAAACATAGATTTTATCTCATTTTCCAGCTGATAGCAGAAGCTTATGCAGCAGCTGGAAGGAAGGATCAGAAGCAAAGAGGATGAAAGAGGATTAATTTTTGTCATCCTAATTCTTTTGGATTTTGATTCATACCTTTAACACATACAGAAAATATACTCTAGAGGAAAATAGATGTAACTGTGTCATGGTTTTGTGATTTTGATATGGAACACTAAGACAGTATTTGAAGAAGTGCCATGAGCCTAGCTCACCCATCGCTGCATGCCACTGATAGTTAGAACCCTTTACCACATGAGCTGGGAAGCACTAAGGGTGCTGAAGTGCCTTCAGGGGGGCCTCTGTCAGCGTGCCCCAGGAAAACAATCTGACAGCATCCTGGGAATGGAGATGAGACCCAGGCAGCAAGTCCAAAAAGCCAGGATTTTCAGCCTGGCACTTAGTTCCTCTGAATGTTCACACAAACATGGGCTCTAAAAACATGGTAACACAGAGATTGGCTCAGTTAACAAACCTTGAAAACTTCAAAGAAGAACTGATTCTCCTTGACAGAGACTGATACAATGCCATATGCTGTAGTCTGTTTTTGTTCATAGTGATGCTTAGTAACAATATAATTATTCCCTGTGCTGTGTAATTAGCAAACATACACAATGGTAAAGCAAATCAATCTTCGGAAAAAAAAAAAAAAAAGATCCAGCAATATTTTTAAAATATCACAACCTCTAGCTAAAGCTAGAGGCAAGCATTGCAACTGAAATTGTGACAAGTCAGGAAGCAGACACTTTTGTAAAGTAAACCTAAGTATTGTTTAAGTTTCACAGTGCATAATATTCACACACAGACAAAAAAAAAAAAAATTAGCTGGACAGACCACAGATAGATGTGCATGGGAATAAATAATTGTGTTTTGTTATGCTCTTATTGAACAGTAATAATAATAAAACCCTTTTGAAACTACTGAAGAGATTTTCTGATTCTCATTTGAGTTGAGCGAGTAGCATTTTTACAGGTAGGAACAGAATTACCTGTGAGGTCAACGTTCCTTTATCTGACCCAAGATATTGCACAATTTCATTTAAAGAAGCAAAGAGAATGATTGTGATGTTAGTATTCTATTTTTCTCTCTCTCTCCTTCCATTCAACTACATTTTTTAAAAAGTTTACTATCTGACTTTTTTTTAGCCAAATAAGAATTCACAGTGTACAGTGCACAGTCCAAAGAGGGTAGAAGAGATCAGGGATCCTTACAGGTAGAGTTGCTCTCACAGTGCCAATGGGACAGTTTTGTCATATGTTCTCACACGAAGGAAAAACCCTTGGCCAGCCTCCATCCTCTATTCACAAACACTTCATTCTATTTTGTTCATTTGTTTTAAAATATGACATACAGCATTAGTTTTACGGTTTCAGATAAAGTAATTCCATTATGTTCTTCAGAGCTCTACGCTTGAAAAAGAAAGAATTGTTTGATAGGCTCCATAAACCTGTGGCTTTGAAATAACCAAGTGTCTTACCGACAGCTACCATACTAACAATAAATTAATATCTGTTTTTATATGCAATTATTCTACTTCAGCACCCATACATTCACCAGAAATGGACCAGGTGTCAATAAACTGTATTTCTAGAGGCAGAAGTGAATGCCACTCACAGCTCCTTTTAGATGTCAGCAGCAATGTGATGCTGTCAGAATTCTGCTGCTCTTCTTTATACCGTGCTCCCCTCTAATGTCTCTGCTAACCCTAATTGAATGTGTCCTGATTTCATTTAATCCAGGTTGCCCTCAATCAGTAACTCTGAAGCCCCTTCTCACACTCTGTATTGATCTAAAGGCCCAGACAAAGAAGTGATTTTGTACCAGGAGAAAATCCATAGCACCTGCTCCAGTTCTGGATGGAATAAAACCTTGATGAGATGGCAGCCAGAGGTTTCCCACAACCTGAGGGAAAGTTGGATGAATAGTGGGAATTTGGAAAAAGCGGACTCCTGGATTGACAAGAAGCAAATTCATGCACGTGCCATCTGTTTGAGCCCAGCTCTCATCAGGCCTTCTTCATTTACATAAGCACTGGCACTAGGCACAAGCACATAGAGATAACTACAGGGCAAAACCTATATACGTACCCTTTGCTGCATGTAGAGCTGAAGGGAATCAGTTTACTAATAAAATTAAAACCTGTTTGGAAGGTTTGTGTATTTTTTTCCAACCCACAGAATATGTTATTCAGTTGACACAAAGATGGGAAATACTGTGAACAGCTTCCTTTACCAAGAAAGTTACAAATTAATGAAAAGCTGCTTCTGGTGTTGCAGTGCAACATTTCCCTTTATTTATTTATTAATATATCACTTCAAAGTGAAATATCTCAGTTTGTAAAAATAATGTTTTCTTTTTCGTTATAAAGCTTTTGGACTCAAATCTATAAATAAAAAAAATCACATCTAACAATTCTTATGATATCAGTATATACATAATTTTCATGTAACTGATGCAGCAATTCAATCTCCCTCTCAACTACTTTCTAAACCTATGTTTTGAAATTTGGAGTTACTTCTCAGGTTGAAGTATAAGAAGAAACACGTGAACTTCCACCAATCCATCTTTTTGACATCTTTGTTATTTAGCCAGTGGTGCAGTTTCCTATTGTTGATGTGATAAACGTTTACTATATTTCAAGTTCAAAGAGTGGCTGCCATAATTAATATACTTCTCCTCAATGCACACATTGTAATAGAAGAACAGACTTGTCTCTTTAAACTGACAGAATATGAAGTCCAATGAAAAACCCCCTGGATGCAAGCACAGCTGTCTCAGTGAACTTTTTTTGCCAGAAAATCAATAGGGAGCTGCAGGGGACACAGCAATTGAAGAACAGCAGTTGATGGGTCAGTCAATTAAGTAGCAGCAGTGAGTAGAAGTGGAAGCAGACAGGCACCCTTTCTGTGTTAAGCTCAGTATAATGATATTGAGAACCCTGGTAAGGTTTTTACAATCACACAAAAAACGTATTACTGATTTTAAGTCTAATGAATACATTATTTTTCTTATGTGTTGCTATAAAATGACTTTCTACTTCATTTACTTAGGAAAAATCTATTAAAAAATAAGTAATGTCTAATTGCTTAGAAGGAAAAAAAAATCAAAAGGAAACCACATAATGAAATTCATCTCATATGGCCTCTAAATGTAGATTGTTTTATTTAAGTTGCTTTAGCTACTTCTAAAGCCAATGGGATCTACTGGCAGTCCCAAGGAATGATAGATCCCATTCCTACGTGGGTGTTCTGTGTTGTTTTCCTCAGATGCAATACGGCAACGTAACTAAGTGTGAAATTCACTCCATGTAAATACAGGAAAGCAATTAAAATAAAAACAATTTACTCACACAGCTTAATTCACTCTGATGAAAAAACTGCATTTTACATACATCAATAAAACAGTAAAAAAATAAGGTAAAAAAAAGTAACAAGAGGAATAAAAACAGATTACAAATTAGTAATACAGAAATTTTTAATTTTTAAATATCACGTTCATAGGATTTTTTTTTGTTTTTAACCTTTAGCAATTTTATCATCAAATGCTTTTCCTTTTGATAAGAATACTTTTCAGATTTCCATAGCCTATATACGAAGTATACAGAGCTGAGGGTGCATTGTATGAATGGATATACATTTATTTATTTATTCTGCTTTTCCTTTTCCTTGCCAAGCTCACAAGATGTCACATTCTTGCTGTGTTACTTCCCTTTGTATTAATCCTATACCACATTCTCATTTGGCAGTAAGCATTTTAAATTATGGTTTCCATCCATACTCAATTTTAGTTATATTCTTCAACATAGTCCCCTCTAAGCATCAATGACTATGCTGTGCACTTCCTTTTTTCTTAATTCATTCAAGGTTTTAAAAATCTCCACGTGTCAATATTAATACAACTACATATTTAAAATCTAAGCCTATAGGTATAGAGAATATGTAGATAACCAGATAACATACATATCACTGATAAGCTTCATATAATTGGAACATGACTTCGAATTGAGATATCTCTCCTATGTATTTGTGCTTCATATAGCCTTAGCAGGCCAGAGATAACTCAACTCCTTGTCCTTTTGCTTTTTTAACAACGCAGATAGTTTTGCTTAACATATACAAATATTAATCATGTGTGAATTTAAGCAACATATAAAGTGAGGCATAGGTTAAATCAAATTTACTGTAAATTGTTGCATAAAGAATATAGCAAAACATCTTGACTTGTTCTACCAAAAAATTCAAAACCAGACAGCAAATAGAAACACCTGATGCACCGTGCATTGGGAAACTCGAGATAGAAACTCACCCTCAAAAATTCCCAGAATATACATATTATTGGCAACTTTAAAACGTCCTTCTGCAACTTTGCAAAAACAACAGAGGCAAAGTCTGAGAGAAAAAAATCTTAGAGAGAAAATTCACATGCACATTAGTAAAGTGCTGATACTTAATAACATATCTGGAGAACCACAGAGAATACCGAAGCATTGACCTTTCCATTTAAATCTTCAGCATAAACACAGTATTTGGCCTTTATGAGAAATTTCTAAATTGCTCTACTATTCCTAACTGCGTATCTCTTTGTTTATTACTTAATTGTTTAACTTCTGCCCTAGCAAGTACAGCTACTTCATAATCATCAATAGGCTAGTTGAATTAATGAAGATTGGAGATACATACAGCTAAGTGTAGGCGCAACTATTTCTGAAGCTCTCTTATTAAGAAAACCCATGGTGTAATGGTACAACTTGAAAGAACATTTTCCACTGAAACCTATTGGATTATTTTATTAAAATTATTTGTAAATTCATGACAAATTCCCAGATTTTCCTAAGCTTTATTCAATAATTTATTAAATATATTTAATTACATCAAGGACAACTCACGTAAACTGTATGCAGATCTTCTCATATTTTTCAACCATAACTTCAATTTAACTTTTTCTTAAAAAGCAAAATTGAGAGATTACTCTTGTGTCAGAAATCGAGGCTGAGAGGTGAAAGAATCAGGCTCAATCAACAAAAAACAAAGGATTTACAGACAGAGAACTAGGAAAACTAGCTTAACTGATGGAAGTGACAGGTTGATGGCAGATTTACTAGCTGTGCAAGATTACAATAAATTTGACTCAAGCTTAGGTCAAACCATGTTAAGAAATATTGCCATGTCAAAGAATTTCTCAGATGTCCCTGTTGTATAATGGCACGTCAGCAGAGAATGTTATATTCTTCAGTGACATATTCCTCATCCAGACGAGGAAACAGTCTGATTAGTATTCCTTATTTAAATGTAGCATAGCACTGAAAAATGTCTTAATCATCACCCACCACAAAATAGTAAGTACCCAATACTTTTTTCTTTTTGGAAGTTTAATTTATTACTCTAAAATATAACATATTACTTAAAGCACACAATACAGCACCTCCTGAAAAACACAGGGAAATACTTCTCTACTTTGGATCCCAAAAGAAATGAAGTTACCTCGCTATCTCTACACTCTGCCTGACTTCCCAGCTCTGTATTGCAAAGATGATCTTGAACACCATTAACACTGATTGTCTAAATGCAAATTCCTATAATCATCAAAGCTAAAAACTTTTATGGAAAAAAATCAGCTGATATAAATCACTTCAATTACAGTGGAACTTATGGCTTTATTTCAGTTAATGCCAGGTGGAAGTTAATTCTCTGGTTTCTATCTAGAATATTAATAATCTGAAATGCCACTTCTGCAAAGCTTATGCATATATAATTTTATGTGAACTCTCCTTGAAGTTAATGGAAATACATTTGTATTTATATACACAGGAACAAAAGTATTTAGAGGATGAGTACCGACGTCTTGAAATAATAATAATGATGATTAATGAATGGAAAAAAAACAGGCCAGTATAGTAACATTTTGTGTCTGCCTTCACTGTTATTTACAAGCCTTCATGTTCACTTCTTAATAAAAATAATTAATTCTCTGTTGCCCCTCTTTCTCAAGGTTTAATTAATTGTGTTGCTAGTCACGTGGAATAGAGCCAGTAAAGGTTCTTCCTTGTGATAAAACATGTCTATAAAAAGTTAAATATCTTCCTGGTAAAGGAATTTTTTACATGAAAGCAGCACAATCAAAAAGCAAAATATTTCTAAAATCTTTAAGTAACTAAAACTCATTGATTACTGTCAGATAATACACACAACCTGGATTACTAAAGGGCACATCAACAACTACTGCCATACATTTCATAGCTTTAATACACCAAAGATCAGATGCTTTTACAGATTTTTGACACCAAAGAGAAAGGACAAAACTGTTCCACCTTCATATCAGGTCTAAACCCTGTGTTAACAGAGTTCAATAATTAATTCAAACACTATTTCTTTTCACTGACTACTAAGGAAATAAGATATGCCTTTTAAAAAGGAGTTTAAGTGCTTCCCTGACTAGAAATGGACTGAAGAAAATAGGCCTGGCATGAAGTTAGCTCTACAGATCTACTCTGAGTGCAACAAAGCACACACTCTTCTACACACACGTCTCCGAAGCTCAAGATCTACTACTGCAGCACAAGATCCACACAGCAGCAATGGATGTGAAACAATGAAAAACTCTATGTAAAGAATTTACCTTCAGACTGAAGGAATTCAAATGATGCACTGTAGTACTATTACTGAATTCTTAGGATGGTATATAGATAAGTACTTGTATAGCAAATGATTTTTGACTACAGAAATTTTTTTACACTTTGATAAAACCAGATTTTGAACTGTAATAAATATACAGATCTCAAATACAGCATTCTTCACCTTCATCAAAAGGTAGGTAAGGTAATGAAAGGCAGTACTCTTTCTTAGCTGGCTATAATGCTTTTTAGTAAAGATGTACGGGAGACACTACACTCTGTCCATATACCCATGAAACTTAGATCCTTGTAATAGCGTTTTGGGGCCAGAAATTTCCAACATCTGCTGTTGCTTTTATGCTATCACGTCCAAGATACATTATATCTGTCTTAATAAGTGTGCTTTTATCATGTTTACCTTAAAAATCCTATCTTCATACATTTGCATATTAAGTTTATAAGGACCTTTGTTATGGTTCACACAAGATTCTTTAGAGCACATTATATTTTGACTACCATCCCATTTTTACCGGGTAATGGATGAACAGTATGGAGTCAGCATAAGATGCATTTTTCTGGTTTTTGTAGTCTCTTAATTTGAACCATATGAAAAGTTCTAAAAACAAACAACAAAATGCTTGAACATTGTTCCATCCATGAAGATATTTCTTACATTCCACTTTTTATCTCCTCCCCTCAAAACTGGCAAAACAGCACACTTTGTCACTACCTTGAATTTGCCATACAGGCTGTTTCCAAACAGTCTGAGTGCCACTTGCATCTCTTAAAAAAAATAAAATAAAATCTTTCTTACACAAATAGATCAGCTGTCTGGAAAGTGGTTACCTGTAGTTTAGATTTATGTTTATTTCTCTGATTGCGTTAATTGATATTCATGCTATTTTAATCATATTTACGTTTGAAGACATGAGTTCAAGTGCTGCTTAGGATTTTGTTTTTCCTGGATTCTAGCCTATTTCTCACCACAAAGCATAAGGTACTAATCTAGGAAATGAATTTTAATAAATGAAAATGCATTTGAAATCAACATAGCCGAGTATAATTGGAAAAGAATATTTTCACTCAGTTACATTTTCTGTGAAAGACAAATGTGGAGATACTTCGTATGTGGCTAGGTAAGAAGAAGAAATCACAAGTTAGATTCCCTCTGATTAAGCCATTTTTCTAGCTGACAACTGTCAAAGCCATCCCAGAAATCCATGAATATTAAAGTACTGTTCACTGGCACATTTGGCATTTTGAAACTGGGCAAATAGAAGTCATGAAATATGAAAGGAGTGCCCCATGTCATTTTGTAGAAAACATTGCCATTAAGATGATGTATGGAAAAACTCACATTTTCATCTTCTGGGAGCACTATACCATATTTTCTGTATTACTTTGCTTCAAAAGCATTCTTAGTGATTGACATCCTTCTTTGGCTGCAACATCTTTAAGAAACCTAACATAAGCAAGATTTTAAATTCCTGTTAATATCAATATATGTATGTGTTTTAGATAAGTGTGTGTATATTTTTACTTATAATGAAATTATCTGCTGAGATAGCATTCTAATACAGCTGTTTTTCATATCTACTAACAGCCATACAAAGTCATTAGGTCAACCTTAAAAAACACTACATTTTTTCTTATAATTAAAATTTACCAAAGAATACAACAATAGGATGGCACCATTTTAGTTTAATCTCTTGAAATTCAGACTCAACTTCTGTGTTTCAATTCTTCCTTTCACAATGGGCAAAAATTTCTGGAAAATTTAAATTCTCATAACACAACGTACGTGCTGATCTCCAACTAGAAATATCTTTCAAAAACGCAACACTTTTTAAGGCTACACAAGCCATAAGAATTGTCCTTGTCTGGATTATGCAACTATACCTTTCACCTATTCTGTAACATGAATTAAATACAACCATAGGACCTTTAATGCAGTTATTTAACTGCAAGTAACTAGTAAACAAAAATGTAGTTCCAAATAAGACATACATTCTCACTTCAAGTTTGTGTATTGATTGAGCAATGAATTTCAGATGACTAAATAAAATCTTGAAACATAAGTCTCTAAATTTCTCAGCCACATGGGACTACAGCATTCCTTGCATGTTCATTTCATTGGTGCATCCTTATACTTGTATCATCTGGGAACAAATTATGAAACTGATTGTGCTTAATAGATACAATCATTTTTAAACATTTCAGATTCAGTGGTCACAAGAAGTGCCTGATAAATATATTCTGGGAGACATTTGCATCCATAACACGTTAACAAACATTGACTGATAAAAATACTGCCTCATTATGTAAATAAATAAAATTTAAAAACGAAAACATCAAAGATACGTAGCTAGGAAGAAACAGAAATTATATTTATTTAAACTAGAATAGTATTAGTCACTGACCATATGAGCACATTCAGTGGGTACACAAAGGACTAGCATAGTCTTGCACTTGTACTCATTTAACTTCTGACTCTCCAAACTCAAAGAAACAGAATATCATCAGTAGTGAAGACCTTCTCCATTCCTAAAGCCTTATTTGTAGGAATCTACATGTACCTCTGTGACAACATCCTATTCTAGAGCTCTCTAAAGGAATCTGCCTACTCTTTGCCCTTGTATAGAGCCTGACTTCGAAGCATTAGTTTCAATAAGCAAATACCCATCTCGTATACGAACAAGTATAATTTTATCAAAAGCCTTGTTAGTCAGTCACATACAGTAATGCTCGTTTGTGAATGTCCATGGCCACACAACTCCCTCATGAGAAGCTTAAGATGCTTATAGCTGCCTTATCTTATAACATCCTATTCACCTGCACAGTGATTTGAACATGTCTCTCTAAGCAGCTAGACTTGGATCTGTCTCAGTTCTTCTGAGTATCTGTCATTTAAATGATACATTTAATAAAATTGATTTAATAAGATTGCTGATAAAACAGCTTTTTTTTTCTACTTCTGGCCTTGGCTTAACTAATTAAACTCATTAAATAAAGAACAATTAGCTATTCATGGAGAGTAATATTACTCATCAATTTTCATATTGTTTAAAATATAAAAAAAACAAACAAAATCTTCATTTTATCATTTCAACCTGAAACCCCATGCTCCTAGTATGTGAGCTGTAAATCAACACATCATCTTAGCAGTGAGATAAACAGGCAGTATTTTTTTTATTCAAAAGATAGCCCGAGAAATTTATGATGTCATCTTGTATGCTTTTTAAAATACATAGAAATACAAAAACAGCTCAAATACAGGAATTAGGAAGATTTCAGTTGACATAGCTTGCATGCATTGAAATAAAAGACTGAATACACCTTTGTGAATAAAGATAAAAACATTTAGTTTGTTTTTAAATGCCTTATTCCTTAAACAGTACAATGACTTTAACCTGACACATTCTACAATAGGCCTAGGGTAAATGCAGACAGGGAAAACAGCCCTTTTTCTGTTGCCTGTACAAAATGACTTCTGCCCTTTTGGCTTCATAAAATGATCTGTAATAAATATTTCTCATGTTCCTATATCTTTACTAATTCACTTTGAAAAGCCAACAATACCTGTAGGCACATTCTGTTATGATTAATGGCAGAAGCAGTGGCCTTTGCGTAACAGCGTTCTCACAGTTCCATAAGTTTTCAAGGTCAAAATTGTACCCAAAAAAGTTGTTCTTAAACAAAAAAATTCTTTAAACATGAGCAGAGTAATATTCACACAGAGTAATCTGCTGATTAACTTACATACAACATGAAATAAGAAGCATAACATGAAGATTCACATTAAGCAAATTCACCTGCATTTCCAGGAAAACATCAATGGGAATGTTCCCACTCCTCTTTCATTATATGTTGGAAGTGCAAACCACAACCCCACTAACTTTACCATGTTATCACTGTTTGCCTGCACTAATGGTAACAGCACAAGACTGAAGCAGGGTAAACACTCTTTCATGAGGTCTGTTAAGAAAAAAATGAAATAATGACAAAATTCATGCCACTAAATATCAAAAGCCACTAAAAATAAGTCCTTTTCTAGCCGGCCTTTGCAAATATCTTAAACAGAACTGAATGATGCAAAAGTTTTGTTCTTAGCCTTCAAAATCTCTCAGGTATTAATCTCTGAGAAACTCATCGCTTACATCACACAGTGTGCAAGGGGGAAAGTTATCAGCAAACTTCCCACTATAAATATATACTCCTGTTGCTTTATGCTCTTATAGCACTCTTAGTAATCATTACCATGCATTAAAACCATTGCCTACTGTTAAAGAGGACAACATTATTTCATTAATTATCTTTAATGCTAGAATACTTAATAAATTCATAGCTGTGGCAAGAAGTATCCAAAGTATAGTAGAAAACTATGCAAGAAATAAAAAGCCTTCTTTTATACAACAAAATGAGTTAGAAAAATATGAATATGTAAAATAGAAATGTGTAAGTAGCTAATTTCAAGCTTAAAATAAGGACTTCTCAAAAGAAAAGGAGCTTTCTGCAAACTATTAATGACAGGAAAAGTTAACGAGAAAGGAAATTGCATAAAACTATGCATCACTAATGTTTTGATGATTTTTATTAACATTACAACAATAACAATATATTCTTAGGAAACCCCTGCTTATTACAATCATCCAGTTTTTTTGTGGTTCCTACCTTTCATTTAGGTACATGAATCTACAGTTTCTTGAAGAAAAAAACAATGGTATATTTGGATGGGATTTCTGAGACGATGTTCTTTCACTTATTTATGGAAAAGAACAGCACATGGATATTTAAGGAAACTGCAGACAACAGTATATTTACAACTGCTTTTTGCAGTACCAAACATGTTCGGAAAAAAAAGAATCAAATTTTATAAAATTTTGAGCAGGAGAATAAGCCAACTGCCTTGGAATAAGAGTAAATGGAACAGGAAATAGGGATGAAACAGGACTGCACGTCATGGTAGTTCAAACATTATAAGAGGTGGTAGTGATCAATGGTCAGCATTAGGCTCAATGCCCAAAAACATTTGTCCGTTTAATTTGTGGTAATTAAAGAAACTTGCATAGCATTCTGCTTCAAACAAAAAATTAGGAAATCAGCAGTACTTTTGTCAATAGCCATCAAGATGAAAATTATTGTTTATCCAATGCTGAACTTGTTTTATTTTCCTTGCAATACTCTTTTGGGTTTTAATGATAAAGAACATAGTCAAGCTCACTTGTCAACAATTGAACTGCTAAGTAAATTCTACCCTTTGGTCATTGATGTCCCTACCAGGAGAGTTTACCTTGATTTCAAGTGTTTTTTTTTTCCCCGCTGTTCTTTGGTTTTGTTTTTTCACTGCACAAAAATTAACATAGAGCCAAGAAACAAAAAGCAACACCCATTAAAAACAGTGCCTGTAAAAGGACATTTAGAACCAATAAATAAGTAAATAAACACAAAACTATCAGTATAAAAAAATCATATGCAACATTGTAAAGAAACATTTTCAGTCAGGTCGAACAGACAGAAGTTTGTTTGAGCAACTTAGGGTCTAGAAAACAAAAAGATACCACCACACTTCACAGACATTTCAATCATCTATAATAGAATTAGTTAAAAAAATCATAAAAGACACTGATTTTATACTCTTACACTAAGACTAATGTTTTATTTAAGATGTCAATCAAGATGTAAATGAGGAATCACAAAATCATATTTAGAGGCAGAAAAACATATGAATGGTAGTATTAAAGTATTATACTACCTACTTTTAAGGTAGTATAAAATAAACTCCAGTTAGCAGAATCAATGCTGGCTCATGACCTGGTCCGTTAAATCAAGCAGTACATCATTTTGGATTAGTACAGAAAACTGTAAGATGGAGTCTTTGACTCATAGTTGAGTGTTTTAAAATAATCTGTGAAGTAACGTATGGCAGGGTGCAATGTAAAGGTGATCCAGTAAAATAAAAGTGGACATATAATGGCTAACTATGAGAAGCTTAAGAGAAACGAGATTTTTAAAAGTGTGCAAAGGGTGAGTATATCCAGATGACATACTAACAAACAAGAGGACGTAAAATGCTTCAGCTGATATGACAATAAATTTAGTCACTTTCAATATATTTTAGTATGTTAAAACTACATATACTATGGGTACTATTTAGTCAGGAGATCAAGTTTTAATATAAATTGACTTGAAATACCAGATCTACCATGGCCTAGGTACCTTACCTGCTATGTTAAATCTACTGACTGCATTGTGTGTGTTTATACACACAGCATAATTGAGGTTTTCACAAAGATTACATCCAACTGATTTCTGTGAAAGCAAAATAATAATACTCTATGGCTGTATATTCTGATGTCAATTCTATATACATTTCCTAGAGGCAGGTGTGCAAGTTAACTAGCTGCTATTAGCACCGGCTGACCGCTGTGTACTGGATATGTTTCTATTTGTTCTAGTGCCAATTCATACCTAAGAAATTATCAGGATCAAGTTTCTCTCTTCACATCTGTGGTAAGAGGTGATAATGCTACCAGAAATAAGGGAAGAGGAAATTACAAGAGGAAGTTTTAAAAAGCTCTGTGGAAGTTAAAGAAAAAAGTATTTGATTTTAAAATCCAAGTTAATAAAAAAAAATGACACGGACCAATGTAAACTACTCAAAGGGTATAATATTGTAACTATAATCAACTGATGTGCATTTAAAAACAATATACATTTGATGAATGAGTGTTAACAGCATCATGCAAAGACTAAATTTACAATTGTGAAAAGAGGAGTTTCCTTAGACAAGAGACAGAACCCAGTTAAGCACAGAAATGTTCCTTGTACATAAGGAACAAATGTGACAGATTACAGCAAAGACATGTGGAAAAAAATTAACACAACCCAGAAGCCGACTTGCAGCATGCCTTCTCATCAGAGGAAAGTGAAACAAAATGAACAAGAACTGTGAGTATATGAAAAATATCACCCAGATAATAGCTGAAAATTTGAGAGGCAGTACATAAAAACATCCTGATTCCTTCTCCCAGAAAACACCTCTACATTATAGCGTAGTTAGAAAAATCACTTTCATAACATGAAAGGAACACTGCTGTTCTTATCACTTGGGAGGCATAGTTGCTAAGATAATTTGATTATCCACATTCGAAAGACCTGGAATAAAGGTTTCTCTATGTCAATTTTTCATTGGCATTTTAATTAAATAATTGGTCTAAATTCTAAACTGGGAAGTGAAATGATGATCTTATTTAAACAGAATAACTGAGGTCATCAAATGACTTTTAATTAAATTGTTAATTGATTTTTCTTTAATTCTTTAGGATGATTGATGGCAGCACACTTAGCTGCTCAGTTTGTTAATTGCCATCATGAGTCAGTTCCACGCAGTGCACTTTGGTAGGGCTGTTCTAGTAACTCCTTATAAAAAAAAAAAGAGAGAAATTACCATTATTTCACTACACCATCCAGCGTGATTCTTATATACTTTATGATGTAGTTCACTTAAAAAAAAAAAAAGTGAGCATAGATCGATCACTTTCATTTGCTGTAGTTTACAAATTAATGTGCTAATAAATTAGTAGCTCAATCACATTTTCTAGCAAATCTTGTTCCAATTGGCTTAATAGCTTTTCTTACAATTGTCAGACAGAATGTTCATCTCATTTCTGGAAATTACACAAAACAAGCTACCTTAAACTTCCCTTAAGGGTTGTTATAGAGATGGCAATTTTTGCTGGCATGTTCTGTAACTTCATTTGCAGAGTTCTGTAATCTTCTAACAACAGACCTTCTGCGATTATGCACAGAATAAAGACCTGGAGAAATGACAGCTCGGTTTCATGCACAACCACTGCTATCTGTCTTCAATTTGTTGACAGCACAATTCCTATTACCACCAGCAGTGCAACTGTTTCACCTTCTGTGAAGGCAATCTCCGAACTTTTTTTTTTTTTTTTTTTACAGTTTGGGATAAGATAAGCAATTACTACTGCTCCTAAATTTTAGGACATGTAGCAGAGATGAACTATTGATATTTTTTTTAAAGCAAATACTATGTTCACATGAATTCTGTCAGTGAGACCTGAGCTACCACAAAGCCTAAAAATGCACTGAAGCAATTTACTATCATAAATATGATTCTCACATAAAGCAAATTAAAACAATCCCAAATGACTAAATCAAGATTCACTGAAGCAGCCAACTCAGCAAGTCTCAGTAAAAAGTTCATGCCACCATCTATCACCATCAGGGATGGTGGAGCATCACCATACTTTTGAGGGGTATTAACAAAATATTTGTAGAAGGTGTATGGAGAACAGATCATCTAGAGTATCAGCTTAGTGGTATACCACTGTATACTGAAGAACTGATAAAATGACAGGATAACGTTTATTAGCTTGCTTCTAAATAGTCTGTTAGGGACAAATCTTCGCTTTCCTCATCAGGCAGAGTACTAAGAAAAATAAACGCACCTAACAGCCAACTATTTCAAAACATAAATATATTGAACGTTAAGTTAGATCTGAAAAAATACTATAGGTAGACAGTTTTTAAAAAGGCCTAGAGGCATAGTTAAGAATGGAAAAGCATACATCTTGATAACAGTTTTTTTCTTTAGTTCATTCACCACCTCTAAGTACATGGATGGCTAGAGCCTGTACCTACTTTGAACTTAATCTCCAGATTAAGGCCTCCTAAACCAAACAAGGTACTTGAATGAGAAGAAAAATAGATATTCCATCTACAATACACATAGAGGAAAGAAACATGATGATATTTCAACAGTCCAGTTTTTTTTTATATTCAAATATTTCTAACTTTTGTCATCAAAACTATTCTCCCAGAAAAACACCATCCTTGAAAAACTATTTGGTCAGGAAGTCAGCTATTTTTCTCTGTACCCTAGATGTGCTACATGGTTGTCTTCACTGTCAAGGCTACTTGTCTGGCCCTACGTATGTACAAACAACTCACAATAAAGATCTACTATGGATCACAAAACAAAGTAGCATAGCGTGAGTTTCTTTTGAAACAGTTAAAAAGAACAACAAAAAACAGAACACATGCAAATGATTCAAATAAGACTGATCAAATAAGTTACTTGGCACTTTCATTTCAGGCTCACTAATTTTTCAGGCATTATCAAGTAGGAGTGCTTTGTAACGTTACAGAAGAATAAAAAATATATTTTAAACAAAAACAAAAAATGAATTAGATGGTATCATGTTGTAATGCCATGGAAAATGCAACAATTACAGCAGAACAGCAAGGTCCTAGGCTGCAGCAAGTAAGGACTTGCTCAAATGCAACAGCCATAGCCACAGAAAAAAAAAAGGAAAGAAACGACTTACCTTCTGAAAGCCTCAAGTACACATGAATTGCCAGAAAGATACCCTCGACTCCACTGCCACCCTTAAATGAGGTCTGGGAAGGGGTCAATCCTGACTCCTCCTCTTCTGGTAACTCAGGTACATTGCATGCACCTGAGCTCCCCTGGGTTGGCCCTGCCTTCCCACCAGGTGCTCAATCACTGTTTCAAGCCATGATTCAGCATTTCCACTACACTGTGTATCGGTAAGAAAATAGGCTTGATTTGGGGAGAATGGATTCTTCAATAAAAAAGATGGAAGAAAAAATATCTTGTCAATAGCAAATCACCTCTCCCACTACTCTGTAGACAACAAGGACCAACATCTCTTCTTTCGAGCAAAGAGCTCCCGACCTGACATGCCAGCTGGTATGGAGTATTAAAAGCAGATGATCTTGCTCCAGCAGAGGCCAAGTTAGAGATTTCTTTTGCCTAGATGATCCTGAAGCTGTCCATACTGAGGCTGACACATAGTTCACACCTCCAGTCACAGTCCTATTAGAAATCCTCTGCACAGGCAGCAAGCCATCTCTACACCACTCCCAGATACTCTCTCTCCTTTCTCTCACTGCCAAAGGGCAATGTGAGCAGCAGGCCAAACCCAAATCAACTCCCCTCCCACAATCAAGGAAGCACTAGCCACATGCAGCAGCATGATTGCTGCACCTACCCTAATAAAATTTAATGTTAATTCAACTCTAGACACCATAATTCAAGTCAAGCATAGCATAAATGAGCATGTCAGCAGTATCCTCCTGTACAAAATACGTATCTCTTTATATGTGCAGAGCCTGTTACCTACAGAAGTAAGGAAATATCAAATTTCAAAACCCAGCAAAAAAAAATGAGTGCATATTTTTCCACTTTTTACAGCTGCATGGGAAACTTAATCAGGTTAATAAAAGGTTAACAAAATACCTACAGGAAAACTGCTATCGCTGACTAATTGATTTTCACATTTGTTTAACTATATCATTTTTATATGCTCATACTCCACAATAAAGCCGAAATGTTTTCTGCTGTTCTCATCACTATAGTTGATCAATCTTCAGAAACCTGCAAGCCTTATGTTTCCAGCACACCCATCAGGCAGATAAAACAAAAAGACAAACCTGTCAAGTGCTGCTTCCTCAAGATATACATTAACCTTAGTAGTTGGTTCTTTCCAATCAGGAACAAGTTATACAAACAGACAAAAAGCAATAAATAACTTCAGATCAAAAATGTTGTGAAAAGCAGAGATCACCACTGGGTTTAACCTATCTTAGTTTCTTTGCTGGTGTTCTTCGCTGAAGCAGCGTTTAAATTGAAATAAAGTTTCAGCTTTGTATCACCTTTTTGCATAGCAACATCTGGGAAATCAGCTCAGGTCTTGATCCACTGCATCCTTCAAGGTCCAATCAACTATCTAGGAATCTGAACTCTAACCTCTGAGACACTGGCCTGGGAACCCACCTGATCTTGCCCACCTACCTCATTCTTCCCATCCCTCACCCTTGCTTTTCAGGAGGAAACAGCTCACGTGCACTGATCTTGAGCATCTTATTCGTTACCACTTTCAGCATCAAGAGAACCACTGCCTAAATACTCTGAAAATTTACCTTTGTATATAAGGTATCATATAAAGGAAGAACAAAACTGAACAGACTGTTCACAAAAGCAGACAGCTGTGCAAGAAGACAACTGTGTCACAGAAACAGATCAGCCTAGGACATTGTGCGATTCACTGAAAAACAAGCTAACTAGTTGGCAGTGACCTGTAGGAGCGATAAGATACCAACAGGAGAATATTTCATTCTAATTCAAAAAAATCCTTCAGAAATTAATTGAAGTCTGAATCCTGGTTGAGTGAATAGCAGAAGTAATTAATAAATAATGTGTGAAAGGCAGGAAATCAAAAGTCTAAACAGCAATCCGTAACAATATAGAGTGAAGCACACTTAGGTATAAAAGCAAAAACGTGTAATTTAAGGTTCCTACATTTATTGTCTTCAAGGGAAACAACTGAAATAATAGTTACGTTAAGTTCTTCATATTTTCTATTGTCAGAAATCTTTAAAACTTGAAGATTTCAACTCTGTTCTTAGTAGTTTAAAATATGACCAAATAACCTTGTGCTGAATTCACCAGTAAATTCAAATAAATCTACTTTTCCTTTCTTCTACTCTCATTTACTTAATTGACATGACATGTGGTATAACAAGCAGAACAAAATGATCTCTAGCAGAATGAGGTACTAGGTAGGTATTTGTAGCCCCACATGAAGTTCAAGACAGAAAACTGCTGCCACCACAAACAGCAATGCTCTGTACTGCTTCCTAGATCTGATGCAAATGAGAGTTAAGCATTCCTTCTCTTTAATCCATTCCTATTGAACTAGAAAAAATAGAAAGCAAACTTCATCAGCCATTTCTCATTGATACACTAGCATAAATACCAGTTTGAAAGATTTACCCCAGTGTGACTACTACTGCTGCTTCTGCATCACGGTGTCCAGGTTTTCCTTCACCAAGAAGCAATGGATTACTTCATTCCAGAGCACGGAAGTCTACTACCCACCTGACAGATAATAAATAGTTTAAGCAGCATATAAAGGCTTCCCAGATTTGTCATGTTCAGTGTTTAACTCAAAAATCAATTTCCTGAAAGCACATTGTGCTAAGACAAAGTATTTAATTGTGATATATGTTTTTGAAACACCAGTGAACACACTCAGATGCCAGATAATGGAGTCAAAATAGCACAAGTGAAAACAGAATTTGTCATCATATTTTAATGCTAATCTATAAAAGAAAATTAACTTTATAATATGTTTTAATTAAGCTTCTTAAAAGGTCTCTGTTAAGAATGGCAGATCTGTCTTTTGACATTATGTTGGGATTAGCTATAAATATTAATCAGGTGATTATATCTTAAACACAACTGTTACTCATACATTCTCAGTAGTTCCAAACTAATGCTACAGAGCAGTTGTGAGAACAGCTCACAAACTGTTCAAAACCAACTTTCCAAACTTACCAGACTTCAGACTTAACTGACACTAATCTCCAACCTATGTGAAAGCCCTCTTAGCAAACTCATGAATAAACTCAACCAACATTACTGAAAAGTAACAACCTATATGCAGCATTTTTGTTATTTGTTTTCTTTTCCTTCAGCACAGGCAGAATTATGGGAAAACAGCACAGACTTTAAAAATATATTCAATTAATATGAGTTCTTTATTGATATTTAAATATATGTAATATAAAAAGAACATCAACAAAATAATTCAGCTACTTATTTTGTTGTCTTGTTTTCTTTCCACAGCATAAAACGCTGTCAGCTATGGCACACTAACAACAGGAACACAATTTACATTTATTCTTTAAAATAATTCAAATAATGAAGGCAAAGCATTACAGATATGGTTCTTTCTATTCAGGTAGAGCAATAATAATATCAAATGCAATGGCTGTCATAAAACCAGTAAGAACACTAAACTTACATACTCTTTATATACATGTGTATATATTTAAGTACAGGTAGTCAAGAATTTCAGTTAATGATCTTCCATTACTGTCATAGGTGCAAATCCATTTACATCAGTTATGATATTACAGATCACCACAATCTGAGAAGACGAAAACTGGGCCATATTTATTTATTGGTTAAGGCCAGTCTTTGGTATTAACAACTCCAGATTTATAAATTCCCAGAAACTCAGAACACCTTGGATTCTTTTCAGTTACATAAAGGCTGATTAGATCCTTGCTTGCCAAAATAAAGTTCCCACTTTGTGCATCCACTATTGTTAAAAATTTACAGGATTGTTGTAATCTTTGAGACCCAAACCCCATGCTAATCCAGCATCTTAGATATATTTTTAAATTACATCTAAGTGATTTCACAGCAGTATATAATGTCTTAAACAAAAACATCCCTAAGGACACACTAGGTACAGAGCCCAGATTCATACACTTAAAACAAGAATTTCAGTTCTGCATGCAATTGGTTTCTCAGCATCTTACATTTGGCTAAGCACACAGCAACTTGAAGGACTGGGGTCCATTTAAACCTTAATATACTGAAGATTTCTTGGGGTAACTCCGTCCCAGAATGGAGATGACAAATAGATGTATAACATGGTGCAATTGTCACACCAAGGGGAAATTATTAGAAATCATTTTTCTTCAACAAGGCTTACCTAAAACTGAGGCTTTTTTGAATTATCTTAAGAGATAAGTCATTAATTTTTTCAAATCACAGACCATCAAAAGGGAGCCAACTCATGAGCTTCAATTTATTAGCTATCTGAAATACAAATTGCAATTAATATTTCCTTTCATACCAAGGATGTAGCGTAAAAAGCTGTATGACAGAAAGTGACTGACTTCACATAGTCTTTAAGAAGGGGAATATGTTGCCATAACTCTTAGATAGTCACCTTTTTGCAGCTCCTTAAGTGATGCACCCATACTCCAATAGAAAAATGTTTTTTTAATTGACTTTTTTTCCTTCCGACACCAATGAAGTGGTTATCTATCAAAATATAAAAAGAGCCCTAGTTTTAATTCCTTCTGCTACTTCTTCCCATATCCCATGCGCAGGATGACTGCTGTGTCTGCCGTTCATAAATCTCAAAGAACTAACTAGTAAGAAAAACCCAACAACAGCTGCTAGAATCCTTTGCAGGAAAGCAAACTAGAGATTTTGTTCAGGAATTAATTCAATTGACAGGTAATCAGACTCCGTGAGAGCTCAAAAACACTGTACTCCTATATAAGAGAAAGTATTCTTCCAGAGGGATTAAAACATTCAGAGGATATCTTTGATTTAAAGCAGTAAAGGAAAAGAAATAAAACAATAATTAAGAGCAACAGCACCTGAAAGGCCAATGACCACACAATGAAATGATTATTTAGTATTGCTATAGCTTTGTCTTATAGAACAAGATACTATTTCTGTAAGATACATTTATTAATCAAATAAGATGTGGATGAGAACAGTTTCAACACTCTAAAAGCACCATTCATTGCATTTAAGTATCACTTCTAAGAGAAGTGTAATGAAAAAAAAAAGAAGGAAAAGCAAATCAGTAAGATTACATGAAAAATACTAAAATGTTAGTCCTTTCCTTCATAAAAAAAAATTACATTGAATGTTAACAAAATATGATGCAGAATTTACTTGAATTAAATATATTTATAGTAAAGAATGGATATACGGGAATTTGCAGACCCACATAGCTGAAGCCACCATGAGTTGTGCCACCAACTCTGCATCACAAATACAAAGTTCAAAAGAAGACAAGAGCTGATATTTCCAAATTTCCTAAAAATAAGTTCACATCCAGAACTGAGCAGTTCTTCTCAAGGACAGACTACTGAGACAAAAGCATGACGAAAACCGATGAGAAGTTACAGATCAGAACAAAAGGTTTCTGACACTCATTTGGGGTTTGTTTATAACATTTATGTTCAGTAGAGTAGGCTTAGCAAAGTCATTCTCAAGGGAGCAAGAAATGTTTGCTATGATGGAAAAAGACAGTTTTTCAGGCGAAGCAGAGATGAAAGTGACCATGTGTACAGGGACACTGACAAGCATCCCAGTTGTCTTGAAAAGAGCAAGCATTACCTGCAGGCTGGAAAGAAAACCTCTCTTCTTCCATTTTAAACTGTTGAAAATGATTTTATCACTCCCCTAGAGCTAGAATCCCTTGGACACAGAAGTTGGAAGACTTGTTTATGCTATGATGAAGACTTGCCACATTCCATACGTACAAGGTAGATCACTCAGCCATGAGTAGTTTCTCGCATACAGACAAATGACAGCAGCTACACATGATGGAAGACAGCTTAATAATTGCTAAACTGAATAGAGAATCATAACAGATTTAACACTTGGATTCTCATAGGTACAAAAAAAACCAACACAAAAGTCAGAACAGACTTCCTCTAAATTAGAAAAGCATGAAAACCAAAACCAATTACATATAATGAAGTTTATTCTGCCCATATAGTGATGACTTTCTAGAAAACTATTTACATTTTAACATAAATAACATTTCCTCATTCCACTAATGAAATGAAAAGAACATTAGCTGGACGGTGCTGCTTTTGCACAATGAAAGCAGCGGACATTAAGCAGTAATCACAGTGAGTTAACTGCAAAAAGCCCTTCCCTTACTGGAAGCTTTACTGTATATTGTGTGGAGTAAAATATCCATAATGTCGTAATTAAAATTATATCTACTTTTATAAATGAGAGAAGAAAAAACCCTACACTTAAAAATGCTTTCATATACCTATTTTTGCCTAAGTTATTTACTTAAGCTACTTCTCCCAAGTTTTTCTTTTTTAAAATATTTCCTCAACAACAGTAAATTTAAACACTTAATAATTACTATCAGCAATAATGGCCTAGAGCTGGTGGAGATGTACGGAAACAGAATGGAGAGATATTCACTCTACATCTTAGTAACATCATACAGGATATTATTTCTTAAAGCTGAAAAAAAACAGAAGTGACATTTAATCTAAACTGTTAGGCAAGTATCCTCAGCTCCAGAGGAGGGTAACATTGGTTCAAAAGGTAAATTTGATGTTCCACTGCCAAAAATACTGAAAACAAAAATGATAAGGTCCATGTTATATTTCATGAAATATGTTTTCAAGAAGTATGCAGAAATGTTATGTCAAGGATGCACATCTTTCAGAAATGCAAGAAAAGACAGTTCTTTTAAGGACAGTTAAAGAACTCAGTGACACTGATAAAAGTGTTCCATTAGAGAAACACAATCTGAATTCCTGGAAGGTTTCTGTCCCAAAGATTTTGTTTACAAGCTAAGAAGCTGTGCTGTGACATGATCAGAGACAGTCAAAGCAAACACTGGCAAAGCAGAGACATTATCCAGAGGATGCTGCTCCACACAGAAAGATACTAAAAAGCACGTGCAGATGCACATGTATTTAGATCTGTACATATGTATAAATTACAATTATGAAGATGAACAGGTATGTTGACGTTCAGAAAATCTGGAACACGGCAGATGGGATCGAATGAACTCATTCAAGCAAAAAATACGATCCCATCAGTGAACAAGAGTTTAAAATGTACATTTCTATGTTTTTTTCTATGTTTTCAGAGAAAAACAATTGCCACTTGAGAAGCCAAATAGGACTGCACCACTTCAGCAAAGAACAAGAATTAGAGGAAAACGAAGAAACTGAATGCCTGCCCATTGGCACTGAGTAAGCACAGAATTGGAAAGAAAGTTGCTGGCTACATGTAGAAAAGAAGCCCAACATGGTATAATGATAAATACAGGCAGGTGGTATCAAACAAGGGTAACAGCCACCTAACAAAGAACTATGGGTATAGACTATTCTCTTTGCAGTGCACAATGCTGTATGAACAATCATTTCAGAAATATAATTCTAGTAAAAAAAAAAGGGCCATTGTTGAAGATTGAGATGGGAATGGTGTGTCATTACATTACCTGAGGTAACAATGTGAAACACCAATTCATAGGAAAACAGATCATTGCCAGATCTAAAACCAGAGTTTATTCAGTATAGTGTATAGAGGTTAACATCACCAGAGTAGAAGGAGCAAGATATATTTGATGTCCCTGTACAGATAGTGTCTCAGAAATCAATAATTCGAGTCATAGAAGCCTTTCTAACAACTGAGAACATCTCTGGAGTGCAGGCATGACCAAGCAGATGCATCACACCGTCAAATACAGTGGAGTTATACCCCTATCATGTGCATAGACCATACAACTACTCTGCTATTTTGTTAGTGGAATAGCAAATTTTACCTCCTAGGCATCCTAACTTTTAAGAGGTATGAGGTGGATCCAAGGAATGCTCCTAAGCGCTTACTACTCAGGAAAGCAGAGGCAGAGTCAGTACAGCCTGCTCTTTTTCAAGGAACTGCAGTGCCCAGTAATACTATCTTTGGTAACATTGAGGTAGCCAATCCTGAAGGACAGAGATATCCAGAACTTGACTTCACACTTCTTTATCTTGGCAGTTGGGCTATTACAGGTGAAAAGATAATCAATTAATTCCTGGGGTAAATGGCCAATACTTCACAATACAGTGAAATAACACTGATGGAATTTGCAGAATTGAGTAAACAAGACCAAGATACTAAAATATTTCCCTGTCTGGGAAGAAATCAAAATGGCACTTTTTTAAAAACATCGTCACTGAATGCCATTGGTGAGGCCACTGAATTTCACTTCGATTTTAAAGCACCTCCAAATTCCCAAGACATGAAAAGATGGAAAGGAAGCACGCATTTAAGCAACCCACCCAACAGGCATATCAATCAACAATGACACACTACAATTACAGCAACAGGCTTGCTGCTGTTTTTTCAAGTGTGTAAGCCTTCAGCAAGGTCCTTAGTGCTGCAGGCTCATATCACCATTTCTAAAACAGAAGTGCTGATGACACACTAAATTTTAAGCATAAAATGCACTGATCTCCTCTGAAAGTAGAGTACACTGTATTGATCTCAGCCATCCTGGTAGAGACAGCAAGCTGTGGAAGATAAAAAGCCTTGCTGTTTCTAAATGCTCTTAAGGAGACTAAGAAAGCAGATGCAAGGTAACAGAAATTAGAAGGGACTACATTTTGAGGTAGCTGACTTAGTCAACAGAAAACAATTTTGAACAGCATTCCCTAATTCTTGTCTCATTCATTTGCTTCTGAAAGGCAAAAACATGCAATCATGCAGATGCACATAAGAAAATTTATAAACGTTTAAACCATGAGCTACCAAACACTCTGTTTCAACTAGCTTAGAAAAACTCTACTGTGTTTAAAACTGAAAACAGATCATTTCCACAGAGCAGCCAGCTGCAGACAGAGAAATCAGCAGGCTTTTTTTTTTCCAGTCAAACAACTATACAAAAGAAAGGTTTGGTAATCCAGAATGGACTCTATATGAGCTCCTTTTGCAGGAGAACACAGATGTACCTCCTTAGTAGTTGGTAAGCCAAAAGAGAATGCAGCTAACTCAGTTGATGCTGTATTACGGTGTTAAGCTGTGCTAAAATAAATATTAAAATAAAAATCATCATTACATGTAATGAAATACACAAACTCAGAAACTAATCAGCATCCCAGAATCACTTTTACAGCTGTATCTTCAAGCAGAGCAACACAAAGTCTAACTATACAGTATTTAACTGAGTGTGGATCAGGTTACTCAAGGGCAAGAGACACAGTTCCTTCTTTTGAATACCTCATTTTTAAGTCCTTTCTAAGGGAGAGAGAAGCTGAAGATTTATATTGGTTTTGGAAAGAGAAATCTAGCACACATTTGATCATGAGTGTGTGTTAATTTTTGCATGACAAAAGCACACACAAAAAGAAAGGCAAACACCTCTAAGTTGTTTATTTTACAAACTAAAGAAACTATTTAAGAAAAATCTTATGTTTAGCAGATTTCATGTCCCTAAGCCCTTTAAAACTCATTGAAAACAGTAGATAAACTTATTCTTAACACATAAGGGATTAACCAAGTCTTAACATTCATCAAGACCTTGTTAGAGGCATAAAGAGATAGAATGCATTTTCAAGGTTATGTCATTGGAAGTCAGTAGAATAGTGCTTGCATGCCTAAAATTAAACAGCTTTGAGCTACTTGGTGGCCTGAGGTCTTTAGGCACTGACACTATTGAATAATTCTCATAGATTGTCACTAATATTACCCTCCACTGGTCTTGACTATCACGTGCAAATAATCCATCAAAAAATTCCAAAGCATTATTAGTATATAAATGGTAGTTAAGTTTTACAAACTGAAAGTAAATCAAAGAATATCTGAAAAAGAAATTCTCCATCTCCCAGGCATTTAGACTCCCCAAATCACTAACACTGAGGCTCTGATTCTTACCTGCGTCACAACAGAAATTTGGTCTTTAGAAGAGAATTGGGCTTTGCAAGATTATGCACAGAAGTGACAACATCGATAGTTTGATATAAGATCATTGCTCTTCTCTATTCCAGGGATCTTCTGGACAGGGAAGGGAGATATATAATATTCAAAATATTTAAAATATTTTACCCCTACACAGAATAACAGAATCACTGTATCACCAAAGTTGGAAAAGACCTCCAAGATCATCCAATCCAACTGTCCATCTACCACCAATCTTTCCCCACTAAACTATGTCTCTTAGTGCTACATCTGAACATTTCCTGGTGATTCAATCACCTCCCTGGGCAGCCCATTCCAGCACCTCACCACTCTTTTGGAGAAAAAAAATTTCCTAATATCCGACCTGTATCTCCCCTGCTGCAACTTAAGGCCATTTAGTCTCACCCCATTGCTCTTATATGGGAGAAGACACTGACCACCATCTCCACACAACCTCCTTTCAGAGAGCTATAGAGAGATAAGAACACCCTTGAGCCTCATCTTTCCTAGACAAAACAGTCCCAGTTCCCTCAGCCACTCCACAGCCACTCTTCCCTTCTCTGGGCACACTTCAGGGCCTCAATGTCTTTATTGTGAGGAGACAAACCTGAACACAACCCTCAATGCACAATCTCAGCAGAGGTAAGTACAGAGGGAGATCAAGAAAGAAAATCCACTGACTGACTTCGCTGGAAGATAGGAAATATTCACAATCCACTGCTCAAATACACATTTCATACACTTGATAACATGCTCAATATTTAGGTATCAAATGTGGCACAAGCATTTCAGTCTTGGTGGGTGTAATAGCAGAGGAGCTGGTGTAATAAGATGTTATGGAAAAAAAAAAGAAAAAGAAGAAGTAAAAGATTGAAAGCTCCCGTCTCAGAGCATCTAAGCTCACAAAAAAACTCCACAAAGGAGGAATATGATCTCCAATGAGAGATCCCTCCTTGGTGACTGTCAGCCCTTACATGAGGTCTAAGAGGGGTGGAGCCTGGCTCTTCCCCTTCTGGTCACACAGCTGAATTGCCTTCACCTGTGCTCCCAGGGCTGAGCAGATCACCTGGTCTTTTCTCCACATGCTCAAACAGTGGTTCAGACTGTGACTCAGTAGTTCCCATATAGTGGGTTTATTCATTTTTTAATAAAGTTCTTCCATATGTAGGGGTACATGATGAAGAAAGTACTGCATATCATATTAAAAAGTTGCTTTCAAGCATGATGCACTCAAATCAACTTAAGCATACATACAACTATACAAATCAAAAATACAGATTTTAAGGTCAAAAAACTACAAAAGATGAATAAAAAGCTTCATGCTTTTAATACTTTGCAAATTATTTATACATTTGTTTTATTAATAAAACATCATTGTGTTACATAGAGATGGTTTGAATTTCTGTTTCTGAGATATTTTTAAAATAGGTTAGATTTGACATGAGACTATTTGAGGTAATGTGGTAATTAAGATTTGACCAGATGTCAGCATTAGTAAGGGACTCAAATGAGGTTTAGGAAGATAAATGCACTATTTTAGCTGTGCTTGCATGCCAGACGTTATCTAGAGAAGATATCACAGCTTCAGCAGTTCTTTGTTCAGGAGAGATTCTGGAAAACTGTACAGTAACTCAAGCTTTCTGCTATCATACAATTTTATACATGATCTTTCAGACTTAGAGAAATTACTGTTCTATCAATAATAATGACATTATAGAATTTGATCAATACCTTATAATTCCACAAATCTCTCAAGAGAAATTATCTCTTGAACTAATGATCATAAATTTAAAAACATCCTATACTTTTCAGCAGTTATTTTTGATGCATTAGCAGACAAAAAAAAACCAAACAGATAATTTCCTTTCTTCACCACAACCACTTACAAGTTGCAGTGCATCTGCTTACAGACTGAACAGGATAAATTCACTCTGCATGCTGATAACAGTTCACGTATAAAGATGTGAGGTCAAATTAAGCTAGGTCAGATCTAAAATAGAATGTTTTCAAGTTACAGTCACTTCTGGAGAACAAATGAGCACAAAAATGAACAAAAGAATAAACAAATAAATAAAAAGCCTCTAAGGAATTATATTGTCAGTCTTTCAGCAGACTTCAAGAGACCACGCACATCATTTTTAAAAACATTTTAAGAGGTTGCTTTCAAATACAAAACAAATATGGTCTGATGTGTGGGTACACCTCAGGTATCCACGTTTGCCTCAGAACCCCTGAAGAAATCCAAACAAATCCATAGCTTCAAAGGGACTGAATAGGTTCCAGGCAGCACCATCATTCGTAAGCACAACCATAGCAATACACCTTGCAGAGAGCCAAGTTAACCTCCAAAATAAAACAGATGATAATACTTCATAGAGGGTAACTTATACTAAAATAGCAATAAAATCAAACTAAAAAAAAGCTGTTTGGGCTTAGTCAGAACACAGCACTTCTACAAGTTCAGTAATCTACATTTCTGTTTTGATATAATCACTGATATTCAAAATGCAGTTTATAGCCAGCAGCCAGACCTTAAATAAATGCATAAATACATGTGGACAAAAACATCTAAAAGAGTCCTAAACTGATTTCACCTTTGTATCCTAAATCTCTTTGTAAGCCCTGTGCAAATAGGTAGAACCTCTTTAACATATTTAGCCCTGTTTGGAAATAGTTTGTCTGTAATTTTCTTCAGTTCTTAATGTTTCATTTCCCTGTGTAGTTTTAAGTATACAGAGGACAAATGATTATTTAAATTATCTGAATATAGGCAGATCTAGATAAAAGCATCAGTAGGTCCCTTTCTCCTTAGCTTCGCATCTTGTATTATGATTTTATCTGCTCGAATATACTCAGGCTTATAAAAACCAGCTCTTTATTTATTTATATATTTATTAACCATAGAGAGCCAACCTAGAAAAAAAGACTTTTTAGGCAAGCAAATAATAGATTTATTTTCATTCACTGGATCATAGACTTGATTAAAACAAACAAACAAAAAACATGACTTTCTTTTATTTTTTAAGTGAAGATATAATTAATTAATTAAGTGGTAATGGCTGAATTCATGAAAAAAGATCTAAGTTTCATCTTTCCAGCTAAAGATTTGAGACATATGGGACATATGGCTATGATTAAGCTTTTATACAAGACTCTTCCAAAGCCATAACTAGTGGTTGGAACTTGTTCCTGTTTTGTATAGACATCAAAGTAAACAGATTACATTATTGGCTTGATTAAGTAGACTTGCACGAGTCTGTATCAAATTTGAACAAAGAAAGCAAACTGAAACAAGTCTGAAAAAAAAACTGAAAAAAAAACTGAACAAGAAATATGAAGTAAAAAAAACCCTTTATTTACAGAATATTGTAGGACAGAAAATATCTGCCACCACAGTATCATAGAACACTTCAAATTATTATTGATCAGGTGAAGCAGTATTTGTTCTTATTTACAAGGAGAAATTGTTATTTCTTGCACATTTTTTTCTTTTTATTTTTGGATTAGCAGTAAGTTTTGTTCAACTTAAAGCAGATACATTAAGTATATAACAAAACCCAGAGACATAGCAGCACACTTAAAATTTTCCAGACTAGTAAGTACCTGAAACATGAACCTTCCACATCAAAATATTCAGAAAGATAAATCCTAGCATTCTCTGTAAATATAAGTCTAGGGTAAACTATCAGATTGTGCAAGGAGAGTTTTCTGACATTTTCCACTCCCATAAACAACCTAAAAACCTACAGGAAAAGAGAACACTATAGGAAAAAGAAAACTTTCTGAGAGACAGTTGAAAAAAACACTTTTAGAACAGTAGTTTATAAAAAAGCAAAAGCTAAAACTGTGTCTGGGGAATGACAGAAATACAATCTCTATTCCACATTCCATTCCTTCCTAACAGGTTACAACCGTAGGCACTTGCATAATGTGAATGATGATGCTGACAGAAATACTACTGTGCTATGGGCAATGCTAAGCACATGTAAGGCATTCCTCAGTATGTACAATGAGGAATACTCTTCCACAGAAGAAATACAAGTAGAACTAAAATCAAACTCAGCAGAAAAGCAGCTCATATATTACAAGCCACATGACCTGCAGCAAGTGATACAAGCCTAGGCAGCACCTACACTTGGAAGACATTGCAAAAGTGGCTGTCATTCACTTTGCAAGCTTTTGCAAGTATCTCAAAGAAGATACAGAAACACAGCACAGCAAGTGCAGCACTGCTAGAAAGGAAAAGTAACATGAGTTAAGTTCTTCATAGGACCGGGTAACTGCCACAGAAGAAAAGAAAGGTTTTGAGTATGAACATATATGAAGTGTTCATTTAAGTTTGACGTTTACATTGAGACCCACATGGGCCAGGAGCAGTAACATAAGCAGAGAGCAAGCAGCCAAGAGAAGTTACTATGTTAAGAGAAGTGGTATCTTAAGATATCTTAGTGCCATCTTAAGATATCTTAAGTGGTATATTAAGAGAAGTTGTAGTGATTATGATCTTACTGATGTAGCTGTCACTTGAAACAAATGATACATTCAAAAAATAGTAAAATACAAGCTTTGTAGGAGAAAGGATTGGGTTCAAGTCCAATTCCAGTCATGGAGTTGTTAAACACAATAAGGAGAAAATGAGAATCTTTTTTTTTTTCTGCTCTGTTTTCATACTTCAAATATAAACCTTCTTTATGCAATCTAAGCTTTATGGAATTCTATGGTTTTTGTTTGTTTTAATTTCAACTATTGCAAATTCAGGTTAGATGATTCAATAGCTCTTGAGTTCATGTACACAGTATCTATATGCCACTCAATTTCATCATGGCCTACGGCACAGAAGTAATTACATTTAGATTACAAACACATACATATGGTATCAGAAAGAGAATACAGTAAAAAACAAGGGAGAGAGGTTCATAAATTTAATTCTCCAACTCAATTTGTGAAGTTACCCTATCTAAAAATAGGGTTATATTTAGGAGTGTTAGTGTTGGAGACGAATTGCTTGTTTTTCTTTTGAAACTAAGCAAAAAAGAGATTACTTGTGGCAATGAGTACTGAAGAAACTATTCCATTTTGATTGCTATGCAACAGTGGCTAACACAGGAATGAGATCTTATTCTTTCCAGCTACACTGGACGATTTTATTTTTCCTGTGCAATCTTTTCCTGTTTGATTACAGACATAAACTTGTATCTGTAATATTTTTGGGTCACATTTTCCCTTGAGCAGGTTTGGCTACCATTGCAAAGAAAAAGGTCTGGAGAATTTTGTTTTGTTTTGTTTTTAATAAAAGGATAAATGAAAGTACACACACTAAAGACTAAAACTACACAACTTTTTTGTATGTTGAATAATATGCAATTTATTATTATTATTATTATTATTGCACATGGCTGTGAGAAGCAAAATACTGAATGTGAGCTGGGTACTGTAATAAGAGTTTTAAGCCTTCTCAAGTTTCCAATCAGACACAAAATCACAGGAGAAAAAAAAAAAAACATACTGAAAATCAGAAGTAAATGATACCACTCTGATGAATAATTAAGCATTTTCTCTCTGGGAAATAGTTTTCAAAATGGAAGACATTCGTGAAGAAAAGCAATATGTGAGGTAACAGAGCTTTCCTCAAGTTACTTGTTCTAGTTACCAAGAAAAGGTCCTTCAAAACATTCAGAATAAATAAAATGCCTACACACACACAATCTGTATGTTTGTCTTATTTTAAACTGTGATCTAACAATCTGCTGTGCCAAATCCCGAAACAGGTGCACTCACTGATACTCAGCACAGTGTTCTGTGCTTGAATAGTTTAGATAAGCCAACAACTCGTTATCCAATTGAAATACGCTTTACATAAACAGAATTATACAGCTAGATCTTACCAACACTTGAAAGGAGAACTGGGAAATCCGTGCATAATCCTGCAGTGAGCGCTTGTACAACATTCACAGTTTTTTTTCTCAGCAACTGCAAGTGGATTATCGCTCACACTAAGTTTTGGACTCCCAACGGATTATTGCTGTAACATCTGTTTCCTCAAGGTTCATTTCACTGCCTTTTTGCTAGATTCTACCAAGCTCTGTTTTTCCCATAAGGTAAGGGACTATTTCAGGCAACAGTCTCTCGCCTTCATTACATGGAGCTGCATTATCTCACATGGAAAGGTGAGCTTTATATACATTTTTATCTTTTTTACTCTCTTTCATTATCACAGTCATTATCAATTCAAGCACCATGATTTCCATCTTGTAATACGTGAGTTGGCATAAACTGCAAGAACACTATACCCTTTGCTAATCTTCTTGTCCTACTTCTTCCATGTGTTTTATTCTATCACATTATTCCATATACTGCTAATTATTAGCAGAAAAAGTATTGGTTTTCCTTCTTCCAAGCCTCCTCAAGTATCAAATCTTATTACTACTATTGTAACTTCTCCACAACACTGTATTCAAACAAAGCAACACCATCTTCTGCACCAGCATTTAACACATGCATTTATAACGTCAAGATATTCTTTAATGTCAAGAACTTACCTTCTTATATGTTATCATGCTAACCTGATATACAAAGCTACTTTCTGGGTTACCCAAGTTATGCAGATAAAGAAAACATGAACCATAAACATCATAATTTATAGCCACTTCAGGTTGTGAAATATAAGTAAAACAATTTTAAAATGAAAATTAAAAAGCAAAACATTTTAAAGAATATTATAAAAATGAAAGAGAAATGTCTGTTTACTGCTTTGTTTCCTCTCTTTAGTCTAACACTTTCAGAAATTCATTTAACTCAGTTCTGCAATCTTGATGAAGCGTGCTAGCCCTAAGGAATCAGTCACATGTAAAACCTTCCTACTGCTACATCTCTCAGAAATATGAAGGAGTTTCCCTTGCTTCCACAGAGCTACGCCACATCTTCGCATAATTCCAAGTTCCACTGTGTTCCATGACCTCAAAACTTCTGATGCAGTGAGTGAATTTCAGCACACCAGGATAGCCAAATGTGGTATTTTCTGACTCACTGGGTAGCACCAGGATCCCAAAGCAACATCTGGACAGCATGGGCTGGAAATTGCTCCTTTCTGAGTTACAACTTGACTGTACCTCTCTGTACATCATCTGGCACCATCTGACCTGACATATGCTCTCTTATACACTGAGTGACCAAAAGTGAAATTCTCTGAATGCGGACCTGAGTACATTGCACAGAAGTTAATTAAGTTAGAGGATTTCTAGCTGGTAATGATTTATACACTTGAAAAAGAATTTTTTGAGAGTGATGAAATGTTTGCTTAGTAAGGAAAAAAAAAAAAGTAAGGTTCTGAAGACACTTTTAGCAGTGAAAAATGCTGAACTGGAACAATGAGTGTGACAACAGTTCTGGAAAGAGTTCACAACTTTAATCATGCTAAATAACTTTGCTTCTAAAAGCTCAGAAATTCAGTGTGCATGACACACACACCGAGCTTCAGCAATTCTAGATGACTCTATTGTGGCACAAAAAAAGATACGCCAGAATAAATACTACAGTTACAAATTAAAAGATTAAAGACGAGTCTCTCAGATTCTGTCAAACACAGAAAAATTCTAAACTTTTCTCTTTTGCATGTAAGTGCATGAGCGTGCTTCACCATTTCTATGGACCTGAATGGCTTGGGATACCCCTCTTAATCTCCCTTCCAGCTTACTGCACAGTCTTAGTACATTGTTGGCTGAATTTGGCTCTAAGTAATTAAGATCTCAGACCATCTATTTGTAAAATACTCTCTCACAAACACATCATATAGAATTTTTTTTCTAATTTAGATACTCACAGTATTCAGAATAATAATTTAAATGATGAATGTCCAAATACATTCAGTGAATGTTTTTTTTTTCTATGAAGCTGACCTAAGCAGTAGAACACCAGATAAAACAGAGATGTAAATGAAAAGGAAATATACCTATTTACATTATTTGTGTATTTTCTGCCAAAAAGTAGCAATGAGCTACAAGAATTGTAAGCTGAGATTTATGGCCTGAGTAACTCTGGTTTTCAATGTCTATTTTCCCCTCAAGGCAAAAGTACAGCAGATATAGGAGACAACTGTGCTGAGCACCTCAAATGAAAGAGACAGCAAAAGACTTTAGAAAAATGATTGTATTGGAAAGGTGGCGCACAGAAAATGTTTTCTTGTTAAAGGATGAGGACAATTTACAATTTCTGTTATTCACAGCATTATTTTAATGTCACTGAGAAGGAGATATTAACATTTGATTTAGCCAAAGAAGCTTACTCCTGCTGACAAATCTGACATTTGTTTATTTATATCCACTAAAGTGCTTGTTTGTTTGTTGTTGTTGTTGTTGTTTTTTCCAAAGTGCAGCTAATCTTTTCTTAGATTTCTTTACCATTTATACTTTTTTATTTCCTATGCTGTGGTTGTAAGGACTCTTTTGGAAAATACACCATCAAAACCAGTTTTACACACGCCAGCCATTCCTATGGAATTCTGACATATTAAGGGGTTTCTGAAGACAGAATAGCAGTAACAGTGAATTAGAATGTAGAAATCTTATATTTTGCAGAGACTTCTGCAAATGTACTCTGTAAAGCAAAAGGAAAGCTTACAGGATGATGGGTGTAAATACAGGACTGTAGAACCCCTGAAGATGCAACATTCTCAGTTAAAGAACTTGGCTAAACTTTCTACATGCTTTCTTTTTTTGCCAAAGGAAAATGAACAAATTCATTAAATTTCTGTAACAGTATGTTATAATAATGTCTGGATTTCCCCCAAAAAATTACCCTATTTTTATTATGGGCATCTTAGTATTTAGAGGATTAAAAACAAGATTCACATAAGGCAGTGAAATGAGCCAAAGCAGGTACCACAAAATCTCAACCTTAAATAGGAAATGAAAAAGTTAATTTTTTATGCCCAAAAATTTCAAAATGTCCACAAGAAAGTGAATTTATCCTTTCCTGTTAGGGTGGGGGAGCATCCTTATCACTATGTTTTGAAAGTGATATGTCAACTCCAAATCATCAGCATCAAATTCCATCACAGATTTTAGCTAAGTCAATAATAGAATAACTAGAGTGCTGCAGCTTAGAGCTTCATAAAACTGTAAAAAAAAAAAAAAAAAAAAAATTAGTTGGGTGATAACAAAGAAATTATGAAAAAGATGAAAATTACTATCTTCCATGTGAACATTGCTTTGATGAGGGATTAATTCAAGCTTCCAAATAATTTGTAGTATTTGATGTTATTTTGAAACAGTGATAGATTTTAACCATAGCAATAATGCATTAAATAAGCTGGCACTGAAGAAAATTTTGACCTACAGCCCTGAATGAATTCCCTGGTAAAATATAACTGCAAAGTACAGCCTCTGCAGCAGAACTTTACACTGATGTGGAGACATCTGCTCCAATGTACCTCTGCCAGCAAAACACAACAGCCACAAATGGCTTAGGGTTGCCTTATTTGCAGAAGAAGAAAGTGATTAGCTCTCTGTAATACATCCATCTGTATCTAGCAAATTAGCCTATTCTTAATGAAGTCTATTCCGACAGTTAAAAACTAAACTTAAAATATCCTGAGGATCAGCAGAGTATCCCTTATTTTGCAATATCAGCAAGAGTGCACAACAGATATATGACACAGAATAATAGGATTTACAGATGTCATTAAGGAAGAACAAAGTGTAAGATAACATGAGGAAACCTACAAGGTTTGACTTAGGGATTGCAATCACATTTATTTTTGAATGGACAATGATTAAAAAAAAATTGCTTTATGTTCTTTTAATTATATTTTTTAATAGAAACTATGAGGTTTTAATCATAAAAAGCTTTCCATGTAATATATATTACCAATTTTTGTCCTTAACATGCCAACAATATCAAATCAGAATATGCTTATCTTGAAAAAACCATGCTTCTGTAAAAATCAGATCTGCCCGAAGTATCTAACGGAGCATTATAGCCCACAGCAAGAAGAAGCACTTAAAAATATATATCTTCAGAGGAAGTCTTAACTTCATGAAACTCTTCATCCACTCAAAGCTAGAGTGAACTGAGAACTGCAGAGATTCATCATGCACAAATCTAAAGCTCCAGAGACACGTTTTGAAATTAGTTATGCTCAGAAATTAGATAACTGCTCCCTAGATGCAAGGAACGTTTGCCCACATGCTCCCCTATGTGCTTGAGATCATTGCCTTTACTACATTGAAGAAAGTATGCTGAGAAACTGAGCGTGTTTTAAAGCACAACTTGTGCAGTCTGAATGAACATTCTTAGCAAATTTAAATGAGTGAGGATTGTTTATAAATATTTTCTTAAAAGAAAAAAAAAAAAAAAACACCATATATTTCAGGACTTCATAAAAAGTTTAGCTGTTGCTAAATAACACCAGACATTTTCTGACCTCAATCAGAAATTTTCAGTACTTCAATACAGAATACACTGACATATACGAATGACTATATAAGCTACAAAAAGTAGCTTATATAGTCTGAAGGATTCTCCAGTGTCAGAACAAAGAAAAAGACTTTATGCAAAAGTTTATTTCATCAGACAAGCACCACAGGCTAACTCAAAACAACATTTACTTATTTTCTAATGGCTCCTGCTGGTTCAAAAGAAATAAACAAAATATCTTTTCCACTTACTGTCACTTTCACAGCAAATCATATTTTATTTTTAATCTTGCTTTCCTTGTAATGCTCTCACAAACAAGACAAGAGAACTGAAATAATCTTTTTATTATTCCTTCCCTATAGAGATTTTATTTTTTAGGTTCTCAACACCTCCCCCCCCCAATAAAAAGCAGAAAGCAAACAAACATTCCCATTCCAGCACATTAAAAAGAGATAAATATGTACAAATAACAAGGTTCAAGTCTGGCTACATACTTTCACAGATTTCAGAGGTGTTTGGTTTTAATCGTGTCAGTTCACCAGTTTCTGCGTTTGTACTGGCCATGTTTAGATCAAAACCTCTAAAAACATCAAGGATGTCTGGAATAGTGTTATTGATTTAGTATAAAAGGAACTGTACTCTAGACCTGTTGAGCTGTGTTGAAGTTACTGCCGTTGTCAATAAAAAGAAGAAAGAAAAAGACAACTAAAAACAAACTTCACTCGGACTGTTCTCTGCCACTTGAAAGAACACAGTTTTATCTTGACATTGAAATACAAACCATTTTGGGAAATAGCAGGAAGCTGTGTGATGAACACTCTGCATTCTCCAACAGCAACAGCATGGGTGGCACTGTCCTCAGCTAAGAGAGAATGGCACACATAGAAGAAGGAAAAACAGGAGCAGTAGTTTTGTTATTTCAGGTGACCTCTCTATTGCATAAGTAATAGGAAGGCTGCTAGAACTGAAACACTTCAAAAAGTGCTAAGCCTTTACCATGAAAAGAGGGAGATGTACAGTATGTCACTTGGTTCAGTACGGAAAACTGGAGCTCCGACAGATACCCTGCTGGCAGCCATATATGCAAAGGTCAAGAGTGAAGACCAACAGGAATCAAGTGACAAAACCTGTTCTGCAGTTGCAAAAAGATACTAACAAAAAAAGCCATTCTAATTAATGATTTGAAAGCCATGCACCACATGGTCTTGGCACGAGGGTGGAGAGAATAAGGGAACTAGATTTTACCTGCACATACAAACAAGCAGCAATCATGCTCTTATGAGCCTATCTTTGTCAAATCAGGTTAAGAAATACCACGTAGAACAGTTCATTAAACCCTACCATAGCTTCAAAGACATTATAGTTCAACATTTTGTATCACAGAATCATATGATATGAAATGTTGATCATAGTAAGGCTTGGGTTGGAAGGGACCACAAGGACCATCAAGTTCCAGGCACCCTGTCCCAAGAAGGGCCGCCAGCTTCTAGATCAAGCACTAGATCAGGCTGCCCAGGGCCCCATCAAACCTGACCCTGTACACCTTCAGGGACAGGGCATCCACAGCTTCTCTGGGCAACCTTTTCCAGCACCTCACGACTCGCAGTAAAAGACTTCCTCCTGACAACTAATCCAAATCCCCCATCTTTCAATTTAAACTAATTCCCCCTTGACCTATCACTATCTGCCCTTGTAAAAAAAATGATTTCCTTCATGTTTATAAACTCCCTTTAAATACTGGAAGGCCACAATGAAGTTGCCCTGCAGCCTTCTCTTTTCCAGGCTGCTCAAGCCTGGTTCCTTCAGCCTGCCTTCACAGGCTTCATGTGCACTGGAATACTGTAAAAATATTTATGAGAAAGCATTTTCAGTCATTCGGAAGCAACATATGCCCGCTCCTCTTCTGTTCTGAGCAATTGGAGATAAGGCTTTCTTTATCTATTCATTAGATTACACCTGCAATATAGCTTCTGCTCTGTTAATTATGAGTTCTAGACGCATCATATGAAGAAGGCAGCATTCCTCAGATGATTACTGATGTCTCTGAATAAAACTGTCAAATGGAAGTCAATAAAAATTTTAAAGACTATTCACACTTCATATCTTGTAGTTTCACGAGACACTGTGTGCAGCACTCACTAATGCTCAGGTAATCAATAGAGAATTATTAGATGGGCATTTTTATTTTATGGACATTTTCGTAACCAGTTGCCTGACTTTTTACCCGTGCTATGCACAATGGTTTAGGTTAAATACTCTTTACAGAGTGATTAAAGCATATACCTGCTTATATTTTTGTGACTCTGGTAAATTGCTCTTGCAGAGAGCTTCAAGAGTGCACACAGGAAAAATAAATAAAACAAAATGTTGCGCCTTTGAAGTTCACCGTATGAAATTATGGGATTAGTGACCAGCTTACTATTTTTTCCAGCAGTTCTATGACGTTTTGCTTTTAACTTTGCAAATCTTTAAGTGTAGTTTAAATACAGGTTGAAATCTGCAAATGATGTGGCTCATACTGTGTTTACAAGATTCTTCACTTTAATGTTTGTGCAGATGGCACTGTATTTTGGAAGTTACTTGTTTCTAAATCACTTTCTAAAATATACATAAGACATTCATGAATACACACAATTACACTTTATTTAACTCCAAGCTGGGATTTGTTGCGCAGCTCAACACTGCACAGGAATCTTATTCTTATCTCAGTTTTGTATGCCAGATCAGATTATACCCAAGATGCAAGTAGATTTGGTTGCCGTAGCGGGACTTCGAGTTGCTGTAATGGCTTCACTTTATGAAACCAGTTTTGCAATAAAGAAACTATTGCTAGTGATAAAAAGACACTGTCATCTTTTATTTGGAAATCGCAGCACCTCAAGATTTTAGGTAAAAGAAAAAAGAAGAATCTGGATCTTCCAATATTATGCTCTTTGTCAAATACACAACATTTTATTTGGTCGTGTAAAAACACCCATTCAAATAAGCTATGTGATTCAGGAGAGTCTAGTGTTTGTGCAATACTAAATCACTAGGTTTTAGTCAGAATGACAAAAAAGTTATATCACAGTGACAATGAATTTAAATGCTTCCCAACATTCTAAGGTACTAACAACAGGCATTTCACTAGGAATAGGAAAAAAAAAAAAAGACGTTTGATTTCTTATTTTCAACAAACTAGTTCCACAATACTAACAAAGGAAAATGCTTGAGTAAAGAAAGACAACCTAGTTGTGGATGTGTGCACACAGCCTTTGCATATGAGGATTAGAAAGAATGTATTTTTTTAATTGAAATGATGGATTTTTATTTGTTTGTAACAGATTTATACACCAGATACCACACAGCTTATAAGTCCTTTTTGATAATTAACTTGATATTAAAATATTCTAACACATCACAATTAAATACTGACAGCTTCAGCCAGCCAACAAAACTAGGACACTATGTATATGGATAGGTGGACAAAGTGAAGACAAATTTTTAAAAATTTAAACATAATTGGGCGATAAGCCATCCCAAATATATTTCTATTGAATTCTTGGAAGCAGTCTGAAAACCAGTAACTACAATAGTCCAGCAATGGTCGGCAGACAACATTTTTCACCAGAGGAAAAATGGAATCTGTCCACAATATCAGTTACACATGCACAGCTACATGTGTACACCAAAAACCTGTTAAATTCAAATGTATATTTTTGCAATTCAGTATAAAGAACATTTTAAGCAGCTATAGTGAACATCTTTGATTATAGTAAGATTTCCTTTATGTAAGAAGCTCCAGGTGTGCTACAGTTTCAGAACATCATGGCTCTTAATATCAATTGAACTCTTAATGCTCAGGAGAATATTTCAGAATCTTTTAATCAATGTAATGCATTTGTTTACTTATCACTGTCAGGAAATAAACTGCATGAAAGCAATTCTTTCACCAATATGAAGATTTCCTCCATTAAATATCTGATGTGGCTGCTCTGATAGCTATGCCTCCTATTTTATGATTTTGACCTACAACCTCAGAGACAGATGTTGATGGTACAGGAATAGAGGTTGAACTTTCTCACCAATATTCCATTACATCTGTTGCCATGTGAAAGGTGGAAACAGAGCCACACTTGACAGAATGGTGTCTGATATGGAAGTGCGTACAAAATACAGGTATGTTTGAATTCCTTCATGAGGAAAAAAAATACACCTACAATAGCAGGTCACCTCCCCTGGTGTAGGTTTTCACAACTGCAGCATGAAGGCTCCTGTTCATCACTTGTGAAAGTGACTATGTTAAAAACCACTATTTTCTAGCTGAAAATTTGCTTTATAAAATAGTGTTATTGTGCCCTTCGAATCTGTTGTAGCTCCCATGGAAAAAATATAGGCTGCTCTGAAAGTAATGCCTCCTATGTACATAAACGTAACAGTATGCATGTATGTAATACAGAGTACTACTTTCTTCTTAGATTTTTTATATTTGCTTGATTCAAAATTTGCAGATTAAAAGAAAAAAGTCAGCTGCTTGAAGAGAAACATATGGAGAGAATAAGTATTTGTATATGTAATTATTGAGAAAAGAACAAAAAGCCTAAGATGTTGTGCATAGCTTCTATTCTGCTACATTCTGCTATTTTGATGACAATTGTATATCCATCTGTTTTATTGCTACTAAACATGGCAATTCTGTATATATTAAACAATCTGTGTGGTGGAGCTGAGACAAAAAAATAAAAATAAAAACAAAAGCAAGATGAGAGAGCTACTAAATCAGTGTGAACCACTTACTCAATCTGTTTCAATGATGCAAAATCCTACAGAGAGAGGTTGATCCCAATGCTTTTTTTGTTTAAGCTCTTACCTACTAGAAAGGAAATTTACTGTATGGAGAGTGAATATGACTGAAATTTTTTACCCCAGTAGGTAAAACAGTCAAGAGACTGAAATTACTGATTTTTTTCTTGTCACAACTGTTTCATTGAATTTTTGCTTATTCCAAGTAACCACAGTAAATTTAGGGGCAGCATACCTCATTCCTACTCTGCTCAGTATAACATCTTCAATCACCATCCCAATATTATATTTTTCCACTTTGTTTATTGGTATCACCTGCACACACACACATATAGAAACTTCGAAAAGATGACAATAGGTTGTAAAGTATATAATTTGTCTGCGTAAAAAGTTTACTTGTGAAATTTCAGTGAGCTTAGAAACAGCAGGATTGTGAAGAATTAACGTACTGAAGTAATTTGGTCTCATTTCCTTAGGAAAGATAAACAAATTTCACTCAACTAGCTACTAGCTCCAATAATACTTGTAACAGAGACCGATGAGGTAAAAGAATGATGTTGACAAATCTACAGGTTGCTAACTTTCTGCAGCTGTTCTATACTTACAGGAAAACAAACAAACAAGGAAAGAACTATGTCGTATTTTATAATATTAGAGTTCACCATAATTCCAGGTTTGGCTCTGCAAAGATATCTGAAAAAGTATATATGTATTAATTCACAGCTTCATGAAATAACTGACATTCTCAGTGAACAAACTCAAAATGTAGCTGTCCAAATTCTGCAGAGAGTCAACTAAAGAAAAGACTCATGGCTTTTTTCCTGAACTGTGAAGTTAAAAATTCTTTCAAGGAACAGAAATAATACCATGGTTGATAACCAAGAGGAGACAGGAGAAAATTAAGATTATTACTGAAACTATCAGACAATTTTATTCAAAATATAATCATTGACTATATTCAGTTCTGCCATGCATTTGTTCAGAATTTGGTTTCCCTTCTGAAACGTTAAGAGTTATCCACCCATACTATTGACATCAGTCATGGAAGTACCTTGAACTATTCTCACTTCAAAGCATAGTTCACAGCCTCTTATCCTAAAAATATGCGTGAAACTAAGTAACCAGCTTTTCTGGACTCTTTGGAGAGCCATCAGTCCTCAAACATGCAACCATCAAAGTAATGTACATTATATGTCCCATACGCCTCATCTTGTCCTGTACATACTATTTGCAATTATGGCAAGATAGAGACTATTAAATATGGAATCATATACTGCAATAATCCTTAAGTATTACTGTAATAAACATGATATTCTCTCATTTTAAATTATATATATACTTTAGCAGAATTTATATTTTTAGTAAGAAATGTTAAATAATAAAAATTAAATAATATTTCATATTTCACATATTAGCTTTAATATGTACTAAAATATTTCATCTCTTTTTTTTAGTATTAATTTCATTTTCTTATTTTCATGAGTCATTCAACTCAGACAAAAAAAAAAAAATCTCTATAACCATTACACCTCCAAAGTGTTTTGTTTTCTCTGAAGAGCTATTTAGGAGGAGAGCTTCCCACAAACAAGATCAGCTATTTCCCATCCAGGATAGATTTTGCCTTTGTATTAGGAAGCCTGCTGGCTTTGGGCTGCCTTGTTCAGCTTCTTACCATAGACCATTAAGCTTTCCTTCCCAGTTCTCACACTACTACTAGCTACTGTGGGGTTGCCACCTTGTGAGAAACACAAGTCCTCTTGTAAAAGCTCCAGTTTTATGATTCTTACCCGGATGTTCCTCATGAATGCTATCACAAACAGAGAGCATGAAGCACAATTATTGTTTTTAATGCCTTTCTAAGTCCAACCTTAGTGACTTTCATGATAGAGAGATCAGATGTTATGCATGTTACACTAAAGTGACTTCTCCTTACTTGACTACTTGTATGGATTTCACCTGTAGTATGATAGGTGAATCAAATAGAATATTCAAATGAAAATAGCAATTGTGGAGATTATAACTGCTCATTATGTTCAGAAAAACATCTATGTAAATCTTATAAAGACTAGAAAATTCCATCTTCAGTGCAACTAACAATTTCTTTTTAGTGATAATGGCGCTTGCTGATTCACAGAGACTGCCTTTCTGCAGCAGATTAATTTGGAAACAACAATATAAAAGCATATGACTGGTTTTTCAGCTCTATTCATTGAGGATGTATTAAAATTCCTTTATTGTTAGGCGTGCTACAAAGCAAAGACAATGCATTATAACATTAGAAGAGATAACTGGAAATTAATAAATTACAGTTATCACCATTCACTTTTCATTTATAATTAATCATTCAACTGTATAAACAAAGCTTAAATTTTCCACCTTGCTTTACAGTTAGTACTGAAGTAGAAGGAAAACAAGATTCTAACTTAAAAGAACTCAGGTCCAAAAAGAAAAATCAAACAATTTATCAGTAATACAGTGCACTAGGTAAGCATTTTAAAACAATTCAAATGTATTCATATCATGCAACTTTGCTTGCTTGATGTCAATTCATGGCATTTCTCTATTGCTATTAGCTATAGTACAATTTCTTTACTCTTGCCCTTCTTTAACCTTATTGCAAAGATTACACACATATCAGGCAGAAAACTCCCTTTTATTTCTAACTGGGGGAAAAAGATCGTTACTGTGGATTTTCAGGAAAAGGCTCCCATGAAATTTTGAGGTTAAGGCATGTTTCCCTATCATTCATTTGTGAATCTGTGCACAGAATCCTAACATTCACCAAACATACATCTAGAAATATACATTACTGTATACAAAAAAATGCAGTAGCTAACTTTTATAAGCACTTATTTTCTTACTTTAGCGGAGAAACATTCTTAAGCCTGTAAGATGAAGTGGTGAACTTTGTGGCTTTCTAATTTTATTACTACTCTTTTTAGAGCTCTGTATTTTTTAAAAAGAACTGGACATGAAAGCCTTTCTGTCATGAGAGTCTGGGATAGATTCTGGCATACTTTGTCATATTTGAGACTTCATAGCAAAAGGGATTTCTTTAATTTCAGTGGCCTGAATGCAGATTGCAGCAGTACTTGCTGCAAGCATATAAGAAAAATATTTTTTTCCTTTCATTCAGCCAAGAAATATCTGTCCCCATCCATTATAGCATAAAGACTATGAATTAAATATTAGCTTAGGACTGACTTCTGCTTGGCTCTTTGTGCAAGCGGAAGTATGAGGGGAACATTCCATTTTTCCATTCTTATTCTTTTCATCTATCTTATGATGTAAGAGAGCTCACAAAAGTTTCTGTTTCAGCAGTTACTCAATATTCTCATTTTACCTACCCGATTCTGTGGAAAGGGACTCAGATAAGCTACTGAACTATGGGATGGACAGAGACTTTATGGGAGAAAAATGACACCACTTGGAGTTTTGTTCTTTGAGGATAAGAGGGAAAAAGTAGAAACTACTGAAAGTCATATCTTCAATTCATTTAGCCAATCATTTCTTCTTTCTGTCTGGTTCACTCCCAAAATTCACTGAAAAATTCTGAACCCAATAAACAATTTAAAAACAAAAAGATCTAAGAAGGATGCTACTTCTGCAGCTACACTGCCTCCTTCATGTTATGTGAAGTGAGATCAAAGAAGATGAAACTGTTATGGCTTTTCCAGAGCATATTGTGAAAAGTAACAATATTAGAAAAACAAAGAAAAAAAAAAAGAAGAAAGACAGAAGGAAAATCAGCATGCACCATTCTTTGAAGTTGCAAATTCTGGGACAAAACTGGGACAGTCTGATACTCATCTGAATACCCACAATTACCTGGAGGGTACAAGAGAGATCTTTGTTTCCAGTTTGTCCCCTTCCAAGAAACTATTGGAAGTAATTCTGAAATATCTAACCTTCTAATTTTTTTTTCTTGTCACATTCTGCAATTCTTTGGTTCATCAAGTTACAGAGCTATGTTAAGCAAGTTGTTAGCAAGTAAGGAAGAAATCCCGATGCTGTAACTTCATTAAACCTGATGCTTGCTCACACTTCCCACCTGTGAATTAGAAAGGCATGTTTTAAAGCTAAGAAGAAGAACTATTTCTGAAGTCAGAAATGGACACAATTTCTACTCTTTTCAAAGAGGGAGTTCAGCTCCAGGGAATACCATTTGAAGACACACAGCACAATCAGATATGCTAAAAGTCAAAGAAAAGTTATTTAAACATTTGAATTTAAAAAACTATAATCTAAAAAAAGTTCTCAGAGACTGCCAGTTTTACCTGAAACTCTTTTTATTTTTTTATTTTTTTAAGAGGAAAGATCTTTTGTGTGGAGTGATGATGATTAGACTTAGATGACTAATGAAATGTCAAATGCACAATTCAAAGTTACAAAGAATTTACTAAAAAAAATTGACTGTCTATTAATGAATATGAGAAATTCCTAACCAGATTGATCAGTTCCGCAATCAGCTCCTGTTGAACTTGATAACAGCAGGGAAAGAAAAAAAAAAAAAAACAACAAAAAGAATGAATCTCTTGCACATATTTCTTTTTTCTTTCTTCTGAGAGCTAGAAATTCACAATGACCTTGAAGATCTAGATTACGTCTCCCCCCTGCTTTTTTTTTTATTTATTTTTTTTATTTTTAACATTCCACACTCCTAGCAAATAATGGGGAATTATGGTTTGTGACACTAAACCATATATATATATATATATATATATATAATGTAATGAACTTTTCAAATAGATTGCTGGCTCTAGAAAATGCAAATATCTATGACTATTAATTTGTCATGCATTAATACACAACACAAAAACAAAAACCACACAGTAAAAATATGTATGTGTTCTGAAAGACCATTTTGTCATGCTTTTTTTCTTAAGCAATTCACCTGAAAATAAAGTTATCCATAAATTTACAGAGAGCAAAAGAAACATTCTCCTCTTGTGGGAATACTCTTAGCTTTACATAACATAAATATTCAGAGTCATGGGTTGCCATCTAGCCCTTGGAGCCACGAAGAAAAGGATTAAAGTATGTCTTGATGTCAGAGTATGGATTAAAAAGTTTAAAGTTATGCTCAAAAAGGAAAAAATAGAAATAAGCCATCTCAAGTTTCCTTTGATATTCTAAAATATTTACTTATTTCTGAAACAAAGAATAATTTTGCTCACAGTACAAAAACATACTCAAAGGGATTGAAGTAAGAACTATCACACATATTTTTCCGCAGCAGTTTATCCAGAATAAGAATGATAAATTAACACCACAGTTTACAGAAGCACAATCATGGATTAGCAAGTTCAACATATCCACAAGGCCTTCACTTCAAAGTAAAATAGATGCCTGCATACTGAATCCAGAGCCGTCCCAACTCTACAGACTGGTCAGGCTCAACCTGAAAACCCAAAAGGGGCCACTAGGCCAGAATCACTAGCCTCAACAATCAAATTCTCCAGTGATTATAAATCTGAGATCCCACTGCAATGTCAATAAAGATATGAAAGTTGCACAAATTCTGAGTTATTTCTCTCATTTAGTACCAGAAACTACAATGGCATATTTGCTTGAAAATGAATGTCATGCAATATCCTAGCATCCCATTGAGAGAACACATTCATCATACATAGCTGCACTCAACCTTACTCAAATGCAGCAGCCACAGGTGGTTTTCCAGATGGTTTGTAACCCCTTTGCCATGCTACCTTATAGGTAATCTAGTACTTCAGATCTGTATATTTATTTGAGTCATTTACAGTAAACTGTGACTGTCTCTGTTACACGTTCAGTTAGCAATATTGTTCTCTTTGACTTCAATAGAACGATTGTCAGAACACACAGAATTTAATTTAGGCCTGAGAATCTTCTGTTCCCATTAGTCTTCCACTAGGTAATAAGCAGGTAACAACTAACTGTACTTTCAACAGCTAAAAGGAAGGAGTAATTTGTTATCAATATCAAATCAATATCTAAATTTTTGCAGGAGCTACAATCTGTGTAACCATTCACTAAAAAGTAAAATATAAAATGTACACATACTGACTGCAATTCATAAACTGTATCTTTTTCATGAACATATTTTCTTATATTGAATTCTTATTTTCTTGTGTTGAATGCTTATGAAAATAAAATAACAACCATACTGTTTGTGGGCTGTAGAGAGAAGTGACAGACAAGAAAGGAAAGAATTTACATCTATATGTATATATATAGGAAACGAGCATCTGAACAAAGGACTCAGTACCCTTCCTTATGTCTATGTCTATATCTAGTGAAGATCTTGCTTGTTATGCAGATAAATCTCAGATCTAATTTAAGTTAGCGTCAATTAAGAATGAACAAAGCATTCCATAACTGGAAGTGAAAGACAGCATAAGTAGTGCCCTCCTTACCTTTTCGTACTCACTTGGAAAGTGTGTTTCTTAAATAACAAAACTTGTGTACCTCTATATAAAGTATTAATAAGATGAAGTAGTGAAGAAAACTGGCAGAAGTAAGAAACCTTTATCACACCTAACATTCTTCTTACCCGATACAAAATAAATGAATAAATAAAAATAAAAAAAGAATCTCATTTTTCCATTGTTTTCACAAGAAAGGACTCATCCAGAATTTCTACAATTTAAAAATCGTCCTGTTTGCAATACACATTCAAAATAATGGCACAAGTTTGAACACAATATAAAATTAACTCAACAAAATGGACTATTCAGAACTCTGGTAGAACAGCTCCTTCAAGAGGCATTTAAAGCTCCAATGAAATTCATTACAAGAACCTGACAATTTAAGAAAATTCAAAATTCAAGAAATTTATTTAGTCTCTCCTTGGAAAACAAGGTGAAAGGACATATAAAATCAGGGGTAGGGCAGTGAACAATTAAGAATTCATTTCTTTTGAACTATGAAAAGAAATACCTTGCGGAAAAATAATTTCTTCACATTTTAAGTCTTATCGTTTTATGTAAGACTGTTTTCCAATGTTCAGGTCCCTGTAGGAGTTGTTCTCCGAGGCTGAATCTAAAATCAATGTTTCAGTCTCTAAGAATATGAAAGTTAGGTGTTTAAATCACCTCAGAATAAAACACAAGTTAATTTCTACCTAAGCACATAGAGACTTTCTTAAATAGAAAGACTTGAGAAAAAAAAATATTTTTACCACTGAAACGTGCATTCACTGAATAGAATGATTCATTAAAATGTCATCAAGTTGTGTTTCTCCAGCCAATTGTTTACAGATATAAAAAGAAGTATATGAATACTTTTTGAAATCTAAATTAGGAATGACTGTAAAGATTCATAATTAATACATGAATCCATTCCTGGTATTTCAAAGCTGGTGTTCTTGATGCATCAGACATTTTAGGAAGACAGTGATATGCATATATATCAGTTTACAACAAAGACGTTTAAGTTCATTAAAGTTATCAAGCTACAAAAATGAGAAGTGACTCTATCCTATGTCAGCAGAAGGCTCTTTCTTGAGATTAAAACTTATTTTAAGGAATATAGCACGTAATATTAGATGCTTTTAACTGTAGTACTAAAAAATAGAACGAGCTTCCTTTTCATTATATATTTGCCCAATAAATTGATATAAAAAATTTTAAAAGACATTAATCGACTTAAATTTCAGAACTACACAACTGTTTAAAATGGTGGACCACACCCTTCCAAAATTTATGCTTGATCTCCCATGGTGGTAATGGTGCTTTCTTCTTAGAGGTCTGCCTTGTGCATTTTGTTATTAGAGAGCATGGCCATGAAAAAAAGATTTTGGAGAAACTGAAATATTTCTTTCTCTGAAGGCTGCTACCTCCAGAGTGGGCAGCTGCACGCATACATCTGGGGAACCACAGGCAGTTTGGCATGCAGAGGTTATAACATCAGAGATAGCAGACTGTAACTGAAAAGTACACATGAAGTTGGCTGTAGAGTTTTAAAATTTTACTAGTGCTGGGTATGAGGCACCTTTTTAAATCCAGCTTAAGCCAGTAACATCTCTAAAGTAATATTTCTTTTATCTGTACAAGGTGTGCTTTGCCATAAGTTATTCTGTCTGATTAGACCAGACTTTGCTATGGTACTTCAGTAAAAAACATCTTCACTACACTTTGCATAATCGCTTTTTAAATTTTTAAGTATCTGAAGGAAATTCTGATATGCAGCTATCCTTAGAATAGCAGTGCAGGCACTGCCTCACAGTGCAGAATGATGCTTTTCTCTTCCTCTTCTGAAAATACACCAGTATTACTTACTTTTCTTTCTGGTTCATTTTTTTAGACCTTGACAATTTTCTTCAGTAGGTATCAGGTTTGGATAAATATTTTTTAAAACAAACACAACTTTTTTTTTTTTTTTTATATTTGATGTGCTGACCTCCCCATGATAACTTTCATTATTTTCTGGATCTCCGTGGACTTAAATGAACAAAGCAGAATAATGGTCACTTTCAGATAACTAGGTACCTATTAAGTGTTAGCAGGGTAACTATCATTCCAAGACGGGATCTCTTTTTGTGGACAACATCCAATGAAGCTCAGTGATAAAGTTATGAAAACAGTAAGTTTCCACTAGCACAGGTTTTGAGAAACGGTGTTCTCTCTAGTTATAAATAACTTGGAAGACACACAGTGTAAGAATCATGTTACAAAAAGAGAGGTTATCATTGTGTTGCCTCATGCAATTACTTAGAACTATGCCTGAAACAGTTTTCTTTCCTTAAAGTCAGATGATCAAGCTCGTGTTTTTGGGATTGACTTCAGTCTACACTCTTCCCATTCAGGTAAGGTTTACACAGCATCATCCTGAAATACCAGAGTTAGAGATTCATCAGGTGACACCATGAAGGAGTAGTGTAGATTAAGTTGTAAGTAGTTGCCGATAAGCTTATCATTACTAATCTCTAACCCTAATTACTGATGTCAGTAACATTTAATTCCTCAGCCCATACCAACCCAACTATCTCTGACATTTTAGTTCAGTCACTGAGGTAAAGAATTCTTTATCAAGTCAGAGACTGCCTTGAAGTTCAACTTGTAAAAAACAAAAACAACAACAACAAAACATAGAACAACACAACTTATTGTTTCCATTGCAATGAATCCTTCCCAGCAGAAGCAAGGGAGAACTGCCTGTTTTTCAGATTAACCCTCACTCATTAACTTAACCCTCAGGACTCCTCATTCAGAATCATAATAGTATAATAACATATAGAGTGGTGGGTTTAGGCTTTTTTGTCCCCACTCTTTTCATTATTTTTATTTCCTGTTATATATATATATATATATATATATATAAAATTTCTTAGAATTCATTTTCTCCGCACCTCAACACAACACCTCACTTCAAAATCACCTGACTAAAACTTTAACATTAAAGTAGGTTTTTAAATGCTTTTTCAGGTATGAATCTCAAAGAGCTCCTTTTTCTAAATGGCACACACAAGGACCACTTTTATATTAACAGATGTCACAGGGATTTTGTTAAAAAAAAAAAAGAAAAAAGAAAAAAGAAATGCATTAAATCCATTTATAGAAGCCTATTATTTAAAAAAAAAAAGTGCTGGCACCAGTCCAATTCCTGGCAGCTATTAATATTAAGAAAGGATAAAGATGTAGCATTCATAATTATGACTACAAATATAAATTGCTCCAAAACACTAAATTTGACAAATCTTCTTCAGGTGTTCCCCACTGCTATTAATGATTTCTTTAGCTACAGCTTCTGCTATTCTGTTACTTCACCTTCCCCTTCCATTTGAAATATTCAGGAAAAAGCAGAGGCTTTCATTACAGCTTTGCACTTCATATCTTCATCAGCAATTCATCTCACTTGCTAGCCCTTAATGCACCGAAAACATACTTTTTTTCAAACATAAAATGCACTATTTAATTAACAAATTTAGATAAGCTCAATATGTGGAATGTACTTCAATACTGAGGGAGATTGCTGTACTGATGGTTGTATTAGCAAGCATAGTTAATGTATTCACAGCATGCGAAGCTCATATACTCCTTTGGGATACAGATTAGAGTTTGCAGAGATTTTATATTTTTCCCCTCTCCAAAATTGAAGGTTATAGCTTGAATTTTTTTGTTGTCGTTGAAAGCACTGTGCAACTGTCTTTCTGCTGTTCTTCTCTAAAATAACTAAAAAATATTACCCACTAGAAATAAGAATCTGAAATTTCACTGGGATTCCAATCCACACATCAAATTGACCCTCTTCCAGTCAAAATAGAAATTTCAAGACACTTTTTGACAACAAACAGATAAAATTTGTGTATTAGTTTTAGAACTCTATACCTATACTATAAGTACCTAGGTTATTGTCAAGCAATCTGTGCAGCAAAAAAAAAATAAAATAGATAAAGCAGTATTAGTGGTGTCTCTAATTCAAACAATAAAGAGTTTATATTCTTACAGAACTGCTACTGTATCTGTACATAACAACAACAACTCAAATGTTTATGTGTGAATGAGCATTCAAAGAAAGAAAAAAAAAGAAGCATAGAAAGTATAACTCATTTCAAACTGAGTGTATTAAGAAAAAAATGCTACTGAATATTTCCACTCATTTCTTGGCGAGGGAAAGAAGATTGATGGCAAAAAGTTCTCAGTGTTACATAAATGACAACTTAAAACCTTTTAGGATATCATTGCTCATGATAGTTTCATTACACCAGGTGCCTGAGCCCCACACAAACCCCCCACTCTCTGAAAGAAGTAGCCTGAGCACAAAAAGATTAGTAGACAGAAAACAGAATGCTAAGAACTGCATAAAACAGCAGGGATGGTAGTCAAAATGGAACTGCTGAGGCCCTAATAAAACCCAGAACATAACTCTTAACCATTGTCCTTCGGAGCAGTAAACTGTAGCCCCAATTAAAAGTCATATTTCGGTGGCAATTGTCAGTTAACATTTTTTGTTTTTTGCCATTCTCTGTCTTTCAGAACTCTCATTAATGCACTGCTGTTACTCCTCTCCCGCAGATCATCTTTTATTATCACAGCATCTGAAATAACCACCTTACCTGCAAAAATGGTTTTTTTTGACGATTTTTGACATACTCCTACAGCGTCCAAGATTTTACTACTAGAGGTGAATCTACAGTTCTCAGTTTTAAGCGTCTATAAAGGATGTACTTATTTCCACTCTGGAAGCTCTTCCTGATCCAAATTATTAACCACAAATGCCAGTTTCTTTCCTTTGTTAATCATCAGACTGAATACTCTGCTGGATATATTTAGCCATTAATAAAAAAGAGACAAAACTGCATGAACAGCTGTTTGTGTAAACACACAGATTTGTATATCAATGTTGTACTTGAATCCTTCCTTCTATTTGATCATTTTCACCTGTAAGCTTATCTTCTTTTTCTACAAAAGTAAATAACTCCATGAAGTAGTCCCCTCCCCAGAATGAAATTTTTGCATATTTCACTGCCCCTTTTTTTATGCCTTAACTTGGTCTACTGTGTCTCCTACACACACCATTTTCTACCATACAGCATTATGGTAAACATGAGAAAATACATTCTCATGGGCTCTGTTTTCAGTGCAGAAGGATTAACACCATTTCCAGGCAGTGAAATCATGTGGATGTGCAAACCATTACAGAACAGACACTGATATCTCATATTGTCACTATTATCACTACTTGGATTTACAGGTGGTTTTTTTTGTTTGTTTGTTTGTTTTTGGTTTGTTTTAAGTTATTATTTTCTCTCTCTCCCTCTGTCTTTCCTCATCTCTTATGTGGGTGCTAGGAAAGAGGAGGAAGAAAAAAAGAACAAGGAAAAATCACCACGTATTATTAAAAAAATTTATGACAGCTGTTTGTACAATCAGCTCTGCTAGGTATTTTATTAACAAAGTCCTTATAGCAAGAAAAAAGCATTGCAATTGTCTATTTCTGTTACTTCTGTCTACAGGCTTTCCAATCTGTCTATTCATCTCTCACCAGAAAGGAAGATAGAACTACTTCCAAGCATGCTTCAGTTAAGTTGGGCTATTCAATTAAGTATTCAAATAAAAGATTTCAACACTATTAGTACACAGACTGTGTATTAACAAGTCCAATGACTCTCCAGCTTTTTTATCTCTGAAAGATGGTCATAAACATCACATATATCACTGACATGTAACAAAGGAACAGAAAGAGAAGTTGTGTATTGGTATTCATGCTTATTATTTGCCTCAGAGATAGAATTTGCACGATATTAAAAAAGTAATGTTATGTCAAGAATATTACATTACAACTGCAGATAAATAATTAAGGAAACTACTATCGGAACACCATACATTGAAGAATGTATTGTTTCCTCTCCTAAGGAGACTCATCATGAACTACTCATTGCTGCCTCCAGCAGTTTTTTCCACCCTTTTGTGTTTTAAATAAAATACTTCTTTCCATTATAGGAGCTGGACCAATAAACATTTTTGCCTATAAACTAGATGCCAAACATCAACTATTATAAATATGCATTTGAACTGTAATGTTTTTCTTCAGTTCTGTATTTTATTTCAGGTCTGGTGAATCTAACTGCCACTTTCCCCAGGCTCAGCTCCTGTGATAAATTATTTTACTGAAGTTTCAAAGTGAGGAAAAGTTTTAGCACATTATAATTAATTCTGAAGTTAGTAAAATGACAGCATTTTATATCACATAACATCTGGTACAGGTGTTTCAAGTGTTTACCAGCAATTTTGTCTCTTTGGATTTTTATTCTTATTGAAAGTGAATAGCATTTAATTGTAAGTCTATCATAAATTTTTGAATGGCTGGAACGGTTTTGAATGGTTGCCACTCTGCAACCAATTTGCAACTAGTAGACTACTAGAGTAAATTAAAAAATAATAATAAACTCAAGATCAGAATAAAAAAAAGTCACCAAACTATCTGTCTCCCAGCAAACATAAAATGCATTTGCAAGCAAAATGTTTTCTTGACTCAGAGATATTGAACATTACCCTCTCTCACAGATGTTCCATATATTTAATGTTTCTGTCTTTTGGGATTCAGAACCACAGCAGCTAACACCACCTCTGACACATTCCTCCATGTCTGGCATTAAATACTGTGGACTCCTTGGGTTGGGATGTTATGCTCAATGCTGAACAGTATTGACAACATGTAAAGGGAAGATCTGCCATCATTTTCCCATGGAAAAACAACTAGAGGAAAGGGAAATTGAGAAAGGGGAATGAAAAAGGGAATGAAAACTGCAGTCACTTCTGGTAACATAAGCTGTCAAACACTCAAAATACTATTCTGAGATTTCAAGCCCATTTCAAGTCCACACCATTAGAATCTAAGAAAACTACAGATTTCCTGTGATTATAACGAATGTCAGTATATATACATATATAAAATAAAAGTATGAATTACTGCATAGTAAATGTAGTTATGAGCTTGTCTTGTAAACATACTGTATTGCCATTTCACAAAGGCAAACAACATTGATCCATGTATTATTGCTTACCATTTGTTACTCAGCTTGATGTTTCCTCGGTTGCAAATTTGTAGCTGTTTGTATCTTACTACAAAACAGACTTTTATTTCCTACACCAGCCTAGGTGCTACATCCCCCTTGGGAGGAACTGCTGAGCCCAGGGGCAGCCTCCGCATGAGACCTCCCAGCAGACACCAGTGTCCGGCTGCACCTGTGCTTCTTCTCAGCCCTGCATGAGAGGCTGCTTTAAATTACACTGGAGTGCTTTCCAGAGCTGGAAGGAAGCAGATGAAATATGCTCACCCAGAGAGGCACTGCTATAAGTTGAGAGACAGCAGACACTTCACCTAGTTGGTGTTCTGCTGGTTGTTTCTACCACCATGCTGTGTTACAAGCTGGTGGCTGTAAGAACAGTCCTCCTCTGTCAGCATAAAATCAAATAGCTTACACCACAGATTTTCTGAGTTTCATCTCACCTGTCACAGTTTCACAACCAGCAAAATAAACGAAGGGAAGAAAGGCTCACACACTACACACAGAACGATCTCTGCTGCTTGGTACCCAGCCCCAGCTGAGAGCCTTCTCTGGCCCCAGACATCAATTTGCTTTTCAATTCAATATGCTAAATTTATTGTGATACCATCATGTGAACTGTCCATCACACAATGCCAAGAGCTTCTGTTCTATGTTATAAGGGTAAATGGCAAAATTTAAGGAGAACTTAACTGGCTATGTCTGAAGGACCAGGACATATGAACAAACAGTAGATCAATGCATTTGAGAATACAGAAATTCTGACAGGACTCATTTTATTTCTTAGTTAAAAGAATGATGCCAACATTTATCAAGTTTTTTATTATTTCCATATCACTGTTCCTATGTTGTATCCAATACTTTCAAAAATACAATATCAATAAAATGAACTATTTTTTGTTGCTGTTGTCCTTATGTCTGTCTCTGCATTGTATAAACTTAAATGCTGCCAAATTCCTTATCACTAACCAGAAATGAAACAGATTCAAGGATACGTAATTACATAAATGACAAAGTAATCAACATTTATCTACCATATTTAAAGCTCCTGCCATACACAAACTGTTTTATTTGCCAAAATTTCTATAAATAATAATAACCTAACTAACCAATTTCAGAAAAGAACATGAACATTCACTTGAGCTGAAGTAAGTAAAACTCAAGTTAAACTGGATTCAAAATTATATCTGCTTTAATATACTTTGCAAAAAAGAATGCATTTAATTCTTAAATGCATGTTTCCTTGACAAACATTTGGTGGGGAAGAAATATAAAATACATACTTCTCTTGATATTTATTCTTTTTAGCAACCTGAGATACCATTTGTAGCAATATAATTAGTGTAATTAGTGTGTATTTTGAAAACGATAGATAGAAGCCACATTATCCTGAGAGAAAACTGTTTCACCTTTCTTCTGACTTTTTCCTTTCGTCCACATCCTGTGATGAAGGTCCTATAATCTCCTTTGTAGCAGAAAACTCAAAGGCATTGCAATTTTCTTTTTTTTTTTTTATACTCTATCAGCTCCAGGCACCTAGGACTTTACACTAGTAATAAACATGTTTCCTTTCCTCAGGAAGTATTATTTCCTGCTATTACTGCATCACCTTTCTCCTGAAGTTTCCTGCCAGATCACTTTTAATTATCCTCCCTTCCCAGTCCCTCTTTTCTTCTCAAATACATCCTAACTGCAGCCGAAAATGATTTTAAGCTCACAAAATAAGTCACAGTAGGTAAACAGGTTATTTTTTACATAAACCTCTAAACCACAGACAATCTTATGGAAATATGAAGCCCAGGTCCAAGCAGTTAATTCTCACTAAACAACACTATTTTCTCAGATTTTCAGAGAAAGGCAGCAATAAAGGGATAGAGACATCAGTTTTTGCCTCTGGCTAGGTAAACTAGATCTTTTTATAATATTTCTTAGACTTCTGATTTTATAAATATAGTGTTAAAAGTATGGTTTGCCAATACTTTGTCTATCACACACACAAAGAAGGGAAATAACTCGCTCCTTCCCTTCAGCATGGTTTGCCAGTAGCTTCCTAATTCAATACATAAGATAAGGTACAAGATTTTCTTCTCCCACCCTATTTAATGACATCTATATTCTGACTTTTCACATGTTCTGTTATTAGCACTGCAAACTCAAAATACCCAGAAGTCTGGCTACCTTTCAAGTCACATCTATGAAAATCAGCATCAAACTTGGTTCCTTTGCTCTCAAAAGTACTTCAAACCTTTTGAAAAGGACTAATCTACTTTCTTCTTAATATAAAATTCAGCTTTTTAATGCTGAAATTAAGAAAGAAGAGGCACTGATTCACCCAGCTTTTCAGTATGAAGTTCTCTCTTAATAAAGAAAGTGACCGCATCTGGATTTATACCCTTCTATTACTTTAATTACATCAGCCAGAAAGGTGTACTAAAGGTACCAGGTTCCAGCACCAGTGTTAGATCATTGACATCCGAAAAATAGTTGGAACCTGGTATCACAGGTAAAGGTAGAGAAAGTATTTGGTAAAGATCTAAAGAGAGTTCAGAGAAGAAAAGAACCACTTTAAAATGTGTAACTTCCAAAGTTACAAAATGTGCAGAAGATTAATGTTCTTATTGCTGTGGGGTGGGTCACAGAAATGTTTTCCTACTTTTCTGTGTCTGAGTGCATAGCTCTCCCATCAAAGACATACTGGTATATAATAAACATTTCTGGATCTCTTCTTACCACTGTTCTGCTGCCTGACTTCAGCATAGGCAAGACTGAAGATGACTGAACTTACAGCAGTGAAGACAGCCCTGTTCTTGACTTGAATGAGATAGGGAACAGGATATCCACAGGAAGGAAAATTGACTTGACAGTATTTTCATTTCTGGCTCACAGCGTTTTTGGAGCAGACAACAGCAAAGCACGCCTTGCCTTACACATGCAAAGTACTCATGCCAAAAGCTTGAGAAATCAGGAAACCAAGCTGTTGCACTTGAGCTTTATCAAAACATAATCTTGCCTCCTTATCATATCATCATACCTCTGATGTGTAAGACTGCACAAGATCTTGCATAGTACATTCCAGCTGATAATTTGTATTTAGGGCTAAAATAATATATATAAGAAAAAAAAAAAAAAGCCAATTAATTTGTTTCAACTTTAATCCATTTTATCAGGATCTCCAAGAGCATTTATTAAAACACTATGGCTTAGAGTGAATGAACAAAAACAGTGAGTGACCCTTCATAAAGAAAAACTTTTTAGAAATACTATCATGCACTAGACTTGGCTGTATTATCTATAATTTGTATAATAATAGCTGGCACTTGAGCAAAAGCTCTGGTACTGCCAAATCACTTTATGATAAAAAAAGATTGAGCAAATTATGTCCATTTTGACAATAAATGTAGACTCCGACTTGAAAAATGGTGTGGAAATCAGCTTTTGTAAGCTGTGAAAAACACCTTGAGGGCTCCTGAGATTTTGCAGCCTTAGAGTAAGCAAGTCACAGTACATCCTACTGAACTTGGAGTTACTGGCTTAAAGCTGACATTGTGTATAAATATTCACTGTGATACTCTGTCGTGAGAGGGACTTAATACACTTACAATGGGCAAATAGTATCACCTTATTTAACTTGTTTGCAAACATTTGTAATAGATTGATCTGTATTCCAACCCTTCCTGAGGTAAAACCTGCTCACAGGAAAGTAACTGAGCACTGAAAAACTTATCTGCCTTGTTTTCAGGAAACTCGGCTGAATATGGAATAATTTAATTCACATAGCAGACATAAGCTATGACAATAGAAAGGCACAAGTCTCATGTTCTCTTATCTCAAGGTGTTTCTACCCATGGGCTTTCCAGTATCTCATACAGTAATACTCATCAGGACATACTTTCCCAAATTTTGTTATGCAAGATGTTAGTTACACTGAAAGGTAAACTGCCAATTCACTGACATAAACTGTATTTTTCTATTATCTGGCAAACTGCTAAAGTGCACAGGAGCCATAACATATTCCGTGAGAGTTCTTTATGTATTCATAATAGTACTATTATTTTCTACAGCAAGACAGACTCCCTTTTCCAATATACTACAGCTTCCAACACGTCTAACATATTACCTATGTACACACACAATTACTAAGGTTTTCCAACAGACAATTTTCTTCCAGTGTAAGATTAAAAAAAAAAAAGCAAACAACAACACATAAGTAAACCATAATATATTTCCCTTATTATGTTTTCAAAAAGAAGTATTTGTAAAATAAAATGTTTTGTTGATTTTAAAGACCATGAACAGCACTACAAAAAAAAAAAAAATAAAATAAAGCTGGGTTGTTACTTTTTAATAGTATTTTTCCTTCCTTTGTCTTTCAGCTACAAGCAGCTGAACAACAGCAAAGAGCTCTGTAAGATATGAACACCTCACAATAACAGAACTTTCCTTCCCCCTCCAGAATCAGTCTTTGTTTAACCATCTCTACTGACTGCAACTATCAAGTCACCTCATAGACCAAAAAAGCACTGCTCATGCTCCCAGGACACTGAGGAGTTCCTTTAACTACCTCCAGCTAGCAGAACACAATCGTTATGGATGGAATAAATTGCTAAGTCTCCATCACGGTTAGCACAGTTCCCCCAAAAACAGCTAATCATGAAAAGAATTATAATGGTTAACGAGAAAAATGAATGACTCTTACAGATCACTGCATGCAGATTTTTTCCTCCTTTTCTCCTCAAAGAAAATCTCACCACATTATAGATCACACTTACTTTCTCCAATGACAATGGACTTTTTGGAAAGAAGACGAATTATAATGGAAGCATCCCAAAAATAAGAACAAATGAGATCCCTAGATACCAATATACTGAATGTTTGATATTACCAATAATGGTTAAGGAAGTGTGGGTTGTTTGTTTTTTTTTCTAAATTTTATGGCAAAATTGTTTCTCCTAAGTTATCTTTGGTGAATTTCATTTAGCAACGTATAACTGACTTCATCATATTTATCATATTCTGACATTCCCAAAGTCCCAGATTTAGAGCATGAGTAAGGAAAATATAAAATAGCCAGATTCATCTTCCTTTCTTAGCTCAACAACAAAACCCTCTAAGGCATTAAAATAAGTTATATTTTATAATAACACTGAGTTATCCATCACTCTGTCTGACCTGAATATTCTTTTTATGTCTAAAAAGTTTTGCTATTTCATTGCTTTACATTTTAGGAAACAACAAAAAAAATATATATGAATCATTGTTTCAATACCACACAGCAACTATTTTTCAATCCTGCCAACGCATGGGAAATGAATTTATTCTTTACTGAAAGCACTGTCTTACTCCACCGGGGCTGTTTGTCACTTCCTCCAGAGCGACACTAAATCAAGTTGCAAAGTACTGTAATGTAAATCACAGCCTAATTTACTTGTCACTGTGTTGTGACACTTGGTTAAAAATGCTTTTTAATTGCAAAGATAAATTATACATTAACAATTCTTAGTGGCAGCTTCAATACTACATCAGATTATTTCACCCTGGAGAAAGGAGCTGAGCAACCGCCACAAGCTAAGACAGAATATTTTTAAATTATCGCTTTGTCCAGATTGATGGTGTTGGTAGTGTTGCAATGATGAGTTCTGTCCCCCACAAAAACAAAAGACATAAACAGTCTTTTATATTCAGTAACTCATAAAGTACTCCTTCTTTCTTGAACCTTTCAGATCGCTTCAGCCTCTCACTTGCAAATTATTACTCAGAATCCCTACAGTAATAAGAACTGGTTCTCAGTCAAGATGAAAAATAAGACTCTCTCTTCCATAATCCTGGATGGCAAAATAATTGAAGATAGAACAAACTATGTTTAAAAAAAAATAATAATAATTTTTTAAAAAGTAATTTTTAGTGATACTGAACATCTCCACCTCAAAGATTGTAATTCTCTCTTCAACGAGATTTTATCCATTGAAAGCTGAACTGGATCTGGCTCCTCCTGTAGCTAGTTACCAGCAGGCAATGATCAGTACCTGATCTGATCTCATGCCCTACAGGTGAAAACCTCCACGTGGCAATGACTAGTATTGGACCAGAAGAACGTACTTTGCAGACTTTCAAGTTAAGATTATATCGTCACTAAGAAGCAACATGGGTGGATTTACAGAGATTATGAAAATGTGAAGCTATCAGTGAGGAAATGTGAAACTATACATTTATTTTAACATCACGACAGAAAAAAACATTTTTTTACATACCTTTTTACCTTTTTTGTTTTTTTTTTTTTTAACTTCATATCTTCTGATTCCACTTAGCTAATGGCCACATTAACTCTGAAGGTCTCAGACATCTAAAAAATGCTTCCAGGAGTGCAGTCAGAAAGAAAAAGAGGAACTGCCCTCTCCTGCATTTGGGACTTCTCCTTATGCCAGACACTCGTATTTGCAGAGAGCCCCCAGCCCCCAGCTTCCACCTCACACTCACAGCAAGGTGCAAGTGCTGCTGTCCTTGGGAACAGCAGCTGCCTTCTGTTTAGCTGATTTTCTTGGATATGAGTAAGAAATTTTTCATTATAAGGGTGGCGAGCCCCTGAAACACACTGCAAAGTGGCTGCAGATGCCCCACCCCTGAAAGCATTCAAGGCCAGGCTGGCTGGGGCTTTGAGCAACCAGATATATTAAAATACGTCCCTGCCCATAACATGGAAAACGCAATAGATAAATGCATTACCTGGTACCACCACAATCTAGTTTGCACAGTAAGTCCCCATAATTAATTGATAACAAGCATATAGCAGGCCAGGACTAAGTCCTGTACAGATAGCATAAAGCCTGCTCACACAAGGAACTGCAGGCCTGAGGCTTTCAGCAATGACAGTATCTTTTTTTACTGGGCCACTGGGTATGAAAATGCTTATATAGCTGTCGTTGTATAGATGAACTCACATTTGGGATGAGACCAAGCTGATACCAAAGTCTCTTTCCACTTTTATGGGTGCTGCTGGCCTCAGCTTGAGCTGAAAGGCAGCCCTAACTTAAGTACCCAAGATGGAGCTAAGCATGCTGCAATTGCATTTATTTGCTGTTCCTAGAGGAGCTTGATTCTCAGCTACATGATAATAAGTTGGTCTCCTCTTCGACAACAGAGTTGTAGATGCATCTGCCAAAGCAGTCTCATAAACAGCTGTAATCAGTTGCACTTCCAACACAAAACAGTAACGCTCTGCTTCAGAGACTCTGGCACTCTATGAACAAGCTAAAACCTGCAGGTTGTATCTTTTCATACAATAGAGACAGGAACTATTTTAAGGAGATATTTCTGACTGGATGGCACTACAAGCTTCACAAAAACACAAGGCTCTTGAGTTTGTTATAATAAAAAACAATTAGACTTATAAATTAATTTCTGTGGACTACAATACTAGCAAGCTCTCCTCTTGTTTCTTTATTTTTTAGAAGATACAAAATGCATTTAAAAAATAGAAGGCAGGCTTCCTATAAGAACAAGACAACTAAATAGTAAGTCAATGCTCAGAAAACTTCTTAAGATGTAGATAACGATCACTGAAGTATTTAAGTGTTGACACCTAATTCACTAATTGTGTCCTGAAACACAGTTGGTTGGTATTAGGTTGCAAATTATTGTGCCAGGCATGCATAGTAAATCTCCTTATTATGATTCCCTTTGTGAATATTTATGCAAGTCTGCAACCCCCTATGCATAAGAGACCTGCATTATCACACAGAGTAACTTGGCAGTTTCCAATAAACCTAATATAATTAAATCAAATCAAATAAAAAATGAAAGAAGGTACAACTGTGTGAGAGGCTGACACCATGAACTTTCATGAAACTGTGGAGTTAGAGGCATCCAGCATACTGAACACTAAGCTCCAAAATAATGACACAGAGCTATTAAAACAAGCAAACAAAGAATTCTCATATCAAGATCCAAAATATTGATTGGAATTGTTTTGCATTTAAACACAACTCTAATTTGCATTTCTAATTATTCTGTCCAGCTAAAGCCTTGTACATTAAATAGATTAGCTTTTGAGAATTTCTTTGGCATAACTCTTTTGGAGTACATTTTAACCAGCCTTTCAGTATGGGTTTGCTATAGGGCCAAGACAGTAGGGATACACCCAAGACACTGACTCTAGCTCCCTGGTACTACAAAATCTACTTGATCTACTATATAAATTGGTCAAATATAGTCTTCAAAGATACTTTACCCTTTACGAGTGCTCCTATGAGTTATTTTAGCCCAATTTTTACATCCAAGGACCTCCTTCACATTTCCAACTTAATATATTCCTGACCAATTTGAAATTGTGGGGGCCCTTTACTGAAATTGTGCTGGATGTTTACGGTTGTTCTTTTTTCCCTAATAGCCAGAACACAAGCACTTCTTTTAAATTCCTCCTGAATTCCCAGCCTCCCCTCCTCCTACTACTGAAGTGCTCTCCCTGTACATCTGTTTATATTCATCACTCAGGATCAGAAATGGGGGGGGACCAGGGCACAGCATTGCCATCAACTTGTAGGATTGTGCCAGCGTTTTTCTTTCTCTTCTCTCATAAAATTGCAGTAATGCTTGTCTTCTTACTGAGTCACATTAATAGACTGCAATTACTTAATGATCTGGTGAGACAAGGTATTTTATTCACATGACAACTGCAGCTGGTGAGCTCCTTTTTATAAGAATTCTTAAGCTCCACATACAACACTTTACATGTTACTTTGTATAATACAATTTAAGTACCTAGCCCCCTGCTTCTGGAGAAAATTCTGTTCATGCTGACAAACCATCCCAACTTTGCAATGAAATTTTATCAACTGTCATTGAATTCCTCTATGTGGAAAAAGTTGCACCCACTGAACATTCATTGCTGCTTGCTGAATGTTTATGGAGACCAAGCAGTGGGTATGTGCATTGTGAGATCATGGGAGGTATGTTTCAGAAATGACGCCTCATAGCAGCAATTAAAAAGAGGGTCACCTCCAGCAATGCAGGTATTCACGTGTGGCATTCAGGCTCTTGTTCACTACTGGAAAAAATCATTAGTGATGGTGAGGATGTTGAAATAATATTGTTTTCTAGCTGCAAACGTGCTTTATCAAATAGCATTATTGTGCTCTTTGAATCTCTTCTAGTTTCCATGGAGATAAATAGGAGGCATTACTTTTGGAATAGCCTATTTACTATAAGCATATACTTCAGTAATTTTGCAAATATTTTTGATTTCAATGTAGAGATATTATTAAGGCATAAAAAGTGGAAAATGAGAACAATATTTGTTACAATACAATAACTCTTAACAGCATGGTAACTCTGTAATAATACAATAACTCTGCAATAATTCTGTGAGGCCAGCAAAAATTTTAAGGTATAATCAGAATATACTATAGGTAAATATCATACACAACTTGAATCTCTTAATACCAATTTTACAGTAATGAAAGGAGTTTGAAAATACCTGCATATCTATATAGATAATAGTTTACAGCCTTCTATAGTGAAAAATAAATAGATGAAATGTATGTTTAAGAAGTATAATTGTATCTGGTTGAGGATTATTTTTTTTTTTAAAGCACTTTTTATTTCCACAGAAAATCTATTTTTCAAGTAACTGATTTTTCCCCTCCAGAAACATCTCAGGTTGATGTGAAAAACTGAAAAATTAGAATGATTTTTTCTTTTTTGCCTGAAGAGCTATTTTGGACCTAGCCCAAATTTTTTTGGGTTACCAAACAACTTGAAACAATTTTCTTTTTTAAGTCATAACAATTTTAATCTCTTCCTTGCTAGCTTGACAGTACTGCTGTCATTGCTGGTCACTGAATATCATGCATACAGAACCTAGCTGTGTTGATGTCCTTCTAAAAACCAAGGGATTTCTCAATCAGTGCAAATTTTTGTTGTTTTGTTAGCTTAAAATTACAAGGTACATGTTTCAGAAATGGAAGATCAGTTGTGGTACACATTTTGTGCTTTTTATTTCTCAATAAAAAGTAACATTCTTCTGACATCAGTGACATAGCAGTGGTTTGAGATATTACCTCCAATGTCAAATTTCACACATTTGAAATGTTGTGAAAATTCAGTTTTCCAGAGTTAACAGCTGTTATCATAGAGAATGTTACTATTGGCCTCTTGGAACTGTACACCTTGTGTCTTGCAGCTGGCACTGAAGCAGTGCTGTGTGAGATGAGATTTGAAGTTCTCAGCAGAGAACCTTCTCTCTTTCTCATTGCACAGACATATATGACCTTCCATTGAAAAAGCACGTGTTCAGGTTGAGCTGGATTTAGTATCCTAAGGATAGATTATCACTGTCAGGTAATGCCTGACACAAAACTGAAGGGCAGACTTTCTAGCCATGACATCAACAGTACGGTCAGGTCCTGAGGATCAACTCTATCTGAATTCCTGAGCACTCCTCTGAGCCATCTGGCTACTCCTAGCATTTTCCTCTGACAAGAACCTAGTCATGACTGAGAGTGAGAAAAAACAAAATTCCTCCATACCTGCTGTGAAAATACAGTGAGGACAATAGAAAGGTGGGGAAACCTCAAGGTGCCTTGGCTCATCATAAAAGCATTTCTCATCTAACGCACCAGCTCTGCGTACCACACTTATGTAGAACACTATTTTTAAGGACTGACTGCTTTGAATACACAGTAACAAGTATTAATAATGTGCAACAAAACATTATTAGGAAATGCATTAATGATTGCCTGGCTTAGTCAAGTTTAAAATTTGTAATTGGCCTCATACATTAGTTTTTTCAGCTCCCATCACAGGTATCCCTAATTCCCTAACTGAAATATATATGCTTAAATTCAGTAATTTACCCAAAATTCTTGGTTTCCGTTTTTCCCTACCTGAATTGTCAGGTATACACATTCTCTTCTATTAGTAGCCAGAATTAAAAATCACATGTGCTAAGGAAAAATATTTTATGTACTAGTGATGGAGTTCAGCAGATAGTCAAGAAAGCAGCCAGAACACCAAGAATTATTAAAAAGGAAATGAAAAGAAGTGCAGCAAGATGCTGTGTAAGTAAAGGTGTATCTATATTTTGAGGGATGCACGAAACGTAGATATGAGCTCTAGCAGCACTGGGAATGGATGATCCTAAGTGCAGCACCTCTACATAGGCAAGATTAAACCAGACTGGGATTCTCCAGCTTGGAAATACAATACAATACAATGACTGAGACAGATGCCTGAAAAATCTCTGAAAATCATCAGTGATAGAGAGAGAAAAAAATTAAAAAATAATTAAAAAAAAGCAAACAATTACTCACTATTTTTTTAAACTCATTTCAATTCCTAATTTTTCAGTTACTAGCAATCTGAAAAAAAAAATCCATTATCTACAAACAATCCAGTATAATAAATATCAGTAAAATAAAATGAATAGCACTGAGACAGAGAAAAGATCACTGCATGATAAACAAGGATCCTGAGTGAAAATGGCTCTAACCAGCACAAATTAAGATCAGTTTTATGCACCAAAGAACCAAGCATAAGAAATAATGACAGTAGTGGCCAGAGACAGCATGTTTTTCTAATCAGGATGGTTACGGTCACCTGATAACAGAAACAGAATCATCAATACTTGCTTGCGTGCCTTCTTTGTGCTACCCTAAATACCACTCCTGGAAAGCATTCTGAAAAGATGTATGGTAGGAAGAACTGTAGCTGGGAAAAAGTCAGAGCATCCAGGGAGAACCAGAAGCAAAGAAAATACCTGAGAATAACCAGTAGTGAGACAGAGACAGCATCTGCAATGTCACTTCAACTCAGAGATGGAAATGATGGTTTGGGGACAGAGAGGAGGGAATAGAGAGACAACAGTAATTCAGACGGAGTCGATGGAAAAACAAAGCTGCTCACAGGGAGCAGGTAAGAAAGAGCTTCCCAGTGATTCAGGGAAATGCCACGATAGCATTGAAATTGGTAGAGTATATAACAAAGACACGGAAGCAGGTGGGGACTTCAGTGAAGGAGACAGAGAAGCCCTGAGCTGACAGGCACAGAGGACTGGAAGGTTGGAAAGAAAGGAAAAAAAAATAAAAAAAATCAGAATTATATTGTAAATGCTTTCTTTAGGCTGGAGGTGGAATGAATCAGAGCTCTTTCGAAAGAACCTTAAACTCAGTCTTCCCACAGCTTCAGTTCTCACAAAGAGAACCAAGAGAAAGAACAAAAGTGACTGAGAAGTAAATTGTACAGAATAGTAAAAACCTGCCTGCATAAAACCACTTCAAAATACATGAAACAAAAACATTTTCTGCAGCCTATTTGTTGCTGTCTGGAATAGACCAACAATACTTACATTTCATTTCTGGAAAAATAATTTTCCAATAAGAGTTTAGATGGGTTTGTGTTCCTATCCACATAGGCTCTTCCAGTCCTAGCTCTACGTACTCCGAACAGGCACACAACCTTAGGTTTAGTTCTTAACTAGACAACAGAATGATTCTGCTGCATTCCTAACTGAACAGGAACATCTATTAGTCAGGTGATTGGATTTAGGTAGGTTAATTAGATTTGTTTAAATACACCTCACCTTTTATGCTACGGTAAGAAAAAGTCATATTTATGAGTCACAGGAGTTAAATGCATTCATTAGTCAGGCTTTGACTCAAATTCTGACTTGAGATATAATACTACAGCTTTGTCAAAGTCAGCGGTGCTGCTGCCATCTACACGTTGAAGGAACTGACTAATTATTCCACCCTAACTGCATTTGCATCTTAAAACTGAAATGCGTTATTCTACTGCCAGTGATCAAAATCCCTTTCTGCTGCAGGTGAGGGCCACATCAGTGACGAACTCTTGAACAATGATGTAGAATCAGAGCAGAGAAAGTCTCAAGGGCCCAGTTAAGATGATTTTAAAATGATTTTGTAGCACCAGGATGATTCCAAGCAATGCAGCAGAGTTAAAGAATTAATGCACAAGCTGAACAGTTTCAGGGAAGAAAGGTTCTGTTTAAAATGTAAACGTGCAGTGACAGCATGTCGATAACTATGCAAATGCATTCACTGCTGTCATACTTAAAATAGGAAAAACCTGTAAAAAGTGTCAAGAACCACTGCAAATTTAACCCACTCAATACACTGCTCATTTAATGAAATACTTCTACACAAATAATTACTGTCTTTCAACAGAAGTGCTCTTATGGACTGACTCAAGCTTTTGCATTAAAAGAAGAGTCTGTTTTATTTGAAATGGGCTTTACGTACTGTCAAGCACTTGTAGGAGAGCAATCCACAATGTGCTGACTGTTCCAATTGTTTTCATTATTTCATGCCTAATTTAAATGACCTTAGTTGGACTGCATGCGTGTGTAACCTTAGATGCTTCCTTTCCCTGGTTCAATTCGCACACCATCCAAGCAGCTTTAAGGACAGCATTGGGAACCAATCACACTTTTTACCTGTTTTACATGGCTGGCAGCACACAGTAGATTCACGCCATTAACACATCAGTCTCACTGGTGTCACTGGAAGGTCCCACGACCCACGTTGCCCCCATGTTTCTCCAGGAGCAGGCAAACAGCCATTAGTTAAATATGCAGTCAGGAATCAGCCTTCTTGCCCACCATCTTCTTGCCCATAAAATACTCCACCTTCAGTACAGCCCACAGCTACAGGGCTGATGTAGGCTTGCACTGAAACACTGTTTGCACAACTATTTCCACTAGGACAACATAGAAAATAATCCATCCAAGCATATTATTTAATCTCCTTTATAACACCTTCAAAACAAGCATCACAAAGTTCTCAACACCCCTGGTGTATCCAGACAAAAGAGCACTGATGTAGGTTTGACTTCTGTTCTTTTGAGAACTTCCATTTGCCCAAAGAAAGCTTCCCTTTCTTAGACATTAACTAAGAATATCAAAAGCAGTCTTCGCAAATACAATCAGTACAAATTCTCCAAATCTACAATACAGGATAAGCAACTTTACTAGGCCTAAATTAATTTCAAATTACCCTGTTGAGACCCTTCCCAAATGTTTTTCATGTTTTATGGAGCTTTAACGATAGCCATGAAGAGCAAATAGACCTTGAGTTCAAAAATTCAGGCTAGACTGAAGGGAGGGAAAAATAATTTTTTTAATTGCTTTTCTCTTATTATTCTAAACTCTGAGGAAATACAAATCTAAATGGCCCTGAATAGTTGTGTTGAAACTGACTTCAGAGAGGTTTATAGATCTGCATCCTTCATACTTATTTTTTCTTTTTTAAACCAATCTTTCCTACGAGTCACAAATTCAGCATAAAACGTCCTATAAGCTGGTGGTAAGGAAACCTATGCATATGATCATTTACACAGAGCTCACTGAAATCCCACGTTCAATGGGAATTGATGCACATATTCCTGAGAGAGATATCAAAAGAGTCGAAGTCCCATAGCTCCAACGTTGACCACTATTTCTTCCACTGTGGTACGTCACTGAATTTCAGCCTAGCCCTGTATGAATATCCCAGGAATACCCAGGATTTTTTTTTTTAATAAATTAAATGAGGCATCTATCTGGGTATACACAGAGTTAGTAATCCTCCCCATTCTTTTTTTTTTTTTTTTCCTTTCTTTAGTTTGTTAGGCATTCTTTCTGATTTTATGTTTTTGTTTGTTTGGATTAAAAGAAAAAATGGAATCATTCCAGCTCATGGTAGGCACCTCCCTTCCCTCTTTGCTCTTTCAAAAACTTTATTTCCCTTTCCTGCTCTTTGCCACTAAAGAAATTTCTTCATCAGTGTTTTTCAATTACGTTCATTTATGGATTCACTTCATCCAACTTGCTAGTTTGTTTTCTTTCCACTTCAATACTCCAATAACCTCTTACTTTTGCACAGATGGGTGTAAATGGATTACAGCCTCAAAGAGGTGACAGACACTGGAAAAATTCTAAGCTAGCCAGATCGGTCTGAAAGCGAGAGGCACAATATCCCAATCTGGCAGAAGCTGTTGTAGCCTGTAGAAGAGAAGAAAGTACCAGCTGTTGTAACGCTGAGTAACATTTCAGGGTTAGACTATCTGCACCATCAGATGCCACAAAAATAAAGTTTGCAAAAATAAAAATAAAAGAATACGCTATCACAGTCTAAACCCAAACTAAAATTGCTGTCTGATAAAATCACTAGGTGTTCAGTCTCTGTGTTAGTTACAATTACTGTGCAACACACATTCATCTTTAATAGCACTAGTTTTGTTAGCACAGACTGTAGCCAGACATCTGTCCATACATGCTCATGACAAAGATGGAACGTGAGATAAAAATGTGTGCTTGTGTCATCCTTATTTTACTACAAAATCAAATGTGAGATAAACTATGCTGAAAATCTGCATTTTATTTAAAAATATATGAACTTTAATGTGAGAAAAAAGGTTTACCTTTCTTGAAGGTTTACCACTGTAGATATAAAGAAATATATATATTGTTTGTGTGCGTGAACAGCAACAAACTGAAAATGCTGTTCCTATTAAAATAAAAAATATAAAGAAAACCTAGTCAAAAGTGAAGAAGAACACAACTTGTAATGTCTTAAAATTGACACCTTTTGAAACAGGTGCAAAGCAGATGTGAAATACTGCTGTTTTGATAGCATTTCATTCCCACTATAAAAGCACACTGATGACAGCACAAAGTTTAAAAAGCAAACTAAACTAAAATTCAAACAACACTCAAGGGAAAATTGGTCCCTTATGTTTAAACGGTGGATTAAAACAAAAATGAAGCAACATAAAACCCTCAGAATAAAAATCCACAACAGTGAGTCCTTCAGTCCTCGAGAAATACGTAAACATTCAATAATGTAAAATCACCTTGCAAATACAACTTGAAAGCAATAAAAATAAATAAAAATCAATCCCTCCCACTCCAACTTTTTTCCATTTCCTGGACGAATGTCATATTTCATTGTTTACTTTATTTTCCAAATAACCGCATTCCTTCATTTCATGTTATTCAGATGTTGACTCAAAAATAATAAAATTAAACAGTAACCTTGATGAAGCATTAAGTATTCATGCTAGATCTGAAACTTTATTACATTTCAACATATACGTTTGGAGAAATTATGACAATTTTAGGCAATTCCTTCAGGTAATGTAACAACAAAAATAACTACATAGACAATACAAGTCACAGTATTCCATTGCCTAAAATGTTTGCATTTTAAGATAATGATTTAAGAACAGCAACCGAAGCACAGCACACTTCCTCAAGATTAATTTGCCTCTGAGGGAGTAGATAACCCTAGCTACAGACAAGAGCAATGCAGGTAACAACAGCAAGACAACAGCAAGGCAGCTCTGCAGGTAATCTCTACTGTCATGAAACAACTTCACCCACCCTTTTCATCATCTAAAAATGAACACAAAAACCACAAAACATGTAGGATTTTGATGACAAGGTTCTTTCCCCCAGCCACTATGCTTCCTGGGAAGGAAATGACCTTGTGTTCTAGACTCAGTCATACCTGGATTGACCTGTGCATGGCAAATGCACTATTTTCAAATATGGAGTTTGCTTTTTCTGTCTCTACAAAAAGAAATACGAATCAAACCTCTTTTGAAAGGAGACAGGACAAACAGCAGCCTTTAGAATACTTATTCTGGAGTATAGATTTCAATGCCTGTGAATATTTTTGAGCTTTCTATCATGAAAATCACTTAAATATATTTTCAATTGTCTTTTTCACAGATTTCATTATTGCTGAATGCTTACTATTAATTCATTAATAACTAAATAATCTTACCTGTTCTTTTTTTCTTTATATCTCTGTTCAATGGAAAATTCACCCTTCAAATTCAATCCTGTGCATGTAAAGAAAAATGGTAGATCCACTATGTTGTAGTGGATACTGAGAAAGAAATTAATGGATGTGTAAACACAATCTTCTCATTCTGGGTTGTTTGACGAAACACAGAACAATGACAGAAGAGGACTAGGTTGATGAGAACAGTAGAGTACTCATTTATTTGCAATTCCACACAAATGCACGTGGAAATCTGGGGATTGCCCAAAATACTGCTGTGAGCAGTTTCACTAAAGTCCATAGCTATTAGTCTCCATAGATATTTTGCCAGCTAGAGACTTCTGTGGAAGCGGTCAGAAAACATTGACATTGAACTTTCATGGTCTGCTGAAAATTTCCTTCCACGCCACTGCTTCTGAACATTTATTAAAAAATATATATATATATATGTATTTAATAAATATTAAACATAGCAGTTTGAAAACAAAAATAAATCTAGCTTAAAAAAAAAAACACAACAAAAAAACAAAGTAGTTTTAAGTATCTCTAACATTTTACCTGATTCTCTTGTTTCTAGGTACTCATTTGCTACAGTCCCTCTAAAACTTTGCTGATACTGTTATTCTGCATGCTTATTACTCCTTTGCCTAAATTCCCTTTCTCATTATGCAAAAAAAAAATAACTGCATAACCAGCTAGACTTGGCTATACTAATATATTCTCTTGGCAAGAAACTACTCAGTGTTTTTACTATTTTTCCTCACTTAAAATATATAAAACAAATATAACAAACAAAAACACGAACAAACAAATCAAACCTCATGATTAATATGCTAGTAAGGAGACAAAAGGGTAGTTATTTTTTTCCACAGCATAACTGGAAATATCTAAAAGTACCATTCTTTTGGTTACTGATGCTTCTTGATATTTTACCCTTTTACCTCCTTACTGACTCTTTTAACTGCTGTGCGAAACCACAACTTAAGGCTTTTATGCAGCATTTTCTTCTTTCTTGCAGGCCTGGGTTTGCCTTGGTTCTCTCCAGCTAGCACAAAGTGCTGACACTCCTCAGATGGTACTCCGTGTGTGGCAGCACATACAGGACCAGACACACCCCAGAAAAGTTGGCTTGCTCATGTACTTTACCCCCGGCACACATTTGTACTCACAGATGGTTCAGCATGTCTCTGTGGGGTTCAAGTTACCCAGGCCTTAGTAGTCATTAAGGTCCACCAAGAGGACCTGGCACCAACTCCAAGGGCAACAAATCCCCACAAGCAAGAAGAAAATTCTGCATAGTTCAGATAGCATTTTATCCTGAAAAAGGAGTGTTGAAAAGAGCTGAGTATTAATGCTTGATACCCAAAAGTGCCTTACACCATCACTCTCTTTTCAAGAGACTATGTACAACAAGCACAGACCTCCACGGTTTTAAACGTGTTCCTAGCTGCAACTAGGAATATCAGGAGTATCAGCTCCCATTTTCATGTAATGAGGACACAGACAGTTCAGCTTGTTTTCCTTTAACTTGGGTCCATATTGTCTGTAGAGAATAATATTTCTTTGTATATTTAAATAGCCACCTATAAAAACATAGACATTCTATTTTTAGATTGTCTAATAAATAATACTAGTAATCCACATTTCCCTGTCAACCATAAACATCTTTGTATAACATCTTTGATATTTGTAACATAACAAGCCACTTTTTTTCCAGTTCCCAAGCCTCAACATTACTGAATGAGTATACACTAAAAAGACACAAACCTCAAGTTATATATCCCCATTAAGACTTAATACAGCAGCACATGACCTCTGCCTGTTGCCATGTCACCAGCAAAAATTGCACAGCATTGCAGATTTTCCATCTCAAATGTCTTGTCCTTAAAACAACCACAACCCCCATAACTGTTTAAAATGTACATACAGTAATGATTAAAAAAAAAAAAAAAGCCTGTGTATGACTTCTCTTTCACGTGTTCTGCCTTGAGTTATTTTCCTTAGCTGTAGCTGCATACCTATGTTCACACTGGTAGAGATCACACAGATGTAAAAAACCCTAAATTTGGCTAATGATGCTACTCTGCTGGCAGAGTATCACAGTGATGCACTGATCTTCAAATACCTGGACAATAACAAAATTCAGTCATTTTCTAAACAATGATAAGGAGATTTGACAAGCCCCTTTTGTTAATGGATTAATCTAAAACAACAACAGCAAACAAACCAAAAAAAGAAAAAAAGAAAATCCAACCAACAAGCAAAGAAACAAACAGAAAAACATCTAACCAACCAACTGACCAAAGTAATCTACAAAAAGAGAATGATCCAGAAGCTCAGACAAGACTTTTTCAGAGGAAGGCAGGAAGGGTTTTACAGCAGACTTTGACACTTTTTTGACAGATCTTCTTTCACAACACTCTGTGAGGCATCTAGCTGCTTGTTGATATTAACAAAGTAAGCTACACGTTTGATTCTTTAGTACTACTTGATAATATTTCCAGAAATTGTACTAGATAGGCTATCCTCATCAGCAGGCTTACTCTGTTCTGAAATCAATCTACCTCTTGACTGCTCAGCAGCTAACTCGGTTGCAGTAAACCTCCAAGAACACCATGGAAGTTGCTGAGTATCCCTGACTTCTTCAGCTATGGATACTGAGCAAATCAAAAAGTTAAAACACTTGCAAGACAGACATGGAAATAACATTGCTACATTGGATAGTATCCAGCAAGTACTAAATTCTTTTTGGGCAGTTTCATCAGGAAACATGGAGAGTATTGCTGTCTTGGAAAGCCTGAAAATCTGTAATTTCTTTCTCCAGAAATGAGAACTGACCTTTAACTCCCTCCAGGCAAATAAAGGATCTGAACTTCAGACTACACATTCTCCCATCACTATGGGAATGTCTGTGAGAAAAACAATGAGGAAAAAGTACCACTGCATCTCCTTTACACAAAGAATGATAAAATGCAGCTCCAGGGTCACTGTCTGCAAGAGCTGTCTACTACAGCTGCCGCCCTTGCTGTGGCTTCCTAAGAAGGATACAGTGAAGGATTCACATTTAGGTCATCTTTTTCTGGCTGCTAGCAGGCCAGCCCATTGCCCCTGCCCTTAAGCAGGTCACAAGGACACACTAAATCAAGGCACTAAGTCCTCAGAGTCAGAGTTCTTAGTCATTCTGCAGCTGTTCTACACATCAAGGGTTGAAAATTCAACCTTTCTAACATCCAGACCTCTTTCTAGACCTAGTCTAGTCAGTCGAGTCAAAGCACAAATTTACATATTCTAAAGGTGCATTTACACAACTGTACCAGACACAAAACACTATACCAGAGATCTAAGGTGGTTAAACCTTGTGGACAAGTCTGTTAAGCCAACTTTTGTATCATGAAGACCAAGGCAAGTCCTACACTAGAAATTCAACCTGAGAAACAATTTGAATACTTTATTTAGTTATTCTGTGTCCCTACTTACCTGCCACACTAGGAGGAACATTAAAAAAAAAAAAACAAAACCATAAGCAAAGATATATTTTTGAGACATCCTTCCTTTAGTAAGCAGGTTCACTGCCTTCACTCTTCCAGGGTGATTAACAGGGGTGGTATTACAGTAATTAGTGTAGCCTATCATAGGTTACTACAGTAAGCTTCATGGAAATTAAATACAAAATAATATAAAAAGAAAGAAAAAAAAAGGTCAAGACTGACAGTTCAAAGGAAAGAAGAAACATGAATTTCTTAAACAAAAGAAAAGTTCTAATTGGTTTAATACAGTCAGAATGGAGGGAGGAAAACCAGGAGGTAAGACCAATGATTGTCCTTTGTAGTATCATTCTGCAACCAATTTCCTTCTGTGTTAGGAGTTATAATCACCGTTTTTCAAAGCATGGTTTAAAACTAGACCGTTGTCAGAAATTTGCTAAAAGTACTATGTCCAAAGTCAGGAACTTCCCAGACAGCAGTTCTTTATGAATAGTGCATAATCCATTTTATTTTTCTATTGATAAATTCCATGCTGTTAATAGGCGTTAATCACACCTTCATCAGTATGCAGAGTGCCTTCTATTGTGTAGATGCTGATTACTGGTAATTTGGCAGCTGTTACAATGTGTTAGCTGCTTCAGCATTCCAGAATATATAATGACTACTTTACTTTCTGAATTTTTATTTAGTCATGCATGTATTTCTCCTTACAAACATGTCACATGAATGAAAGCTAGTCACAATACTGTGGTATTAATGTGAAAGCAGAGCAGCACAGCATGCTCTACAAGTAGATAGGATGATGTAATATGGGAAGTGAGAAGTTCCCAAGTGAGAAGGTTTGACTTCAGAGCCCTGGAAACCATTATAATCCATCTTTTGTTAATATTATTTATTTATTTATTGAAATATTCTACCTTATGAGCACTTCTTGTAGAAATGCAACTATCAGTATCAAATACCATTCATGTTCCATAAGCAAAGTCTTCTCTTTGGAAAAGATACCAAAGACAGGCATAATCTTCAACAGAATTAAACATTTGATTCTGTACCTCATCTATAATTAACTGCTTTAGATAATCTCACAAGATAACAGGAGGATTACTAATGCATTTTTATTAAATTAGTATTTTAATCTTTCAAAGTAAAGAACAATAGAATCAGGAACACAGTGAAAACAACGGAGAAAAAAATGGCTCTCCAACTCTGCTTACCAATTTTCAAATACAGGAAATGTGTTTTCTTCTATAATTTCTTCAGATTAAACTTTTTTTTTTTTTAAACACATAATTTGAATATGAACTACTTTAAAACAGCTTTGATCTATGTTAAAGATAGTAACTTCTCACTATCTTATTGGTCACCATTGCTTTCATTAAAAAATAATAAGATCAATATAAACTCACTAATTCAGTTACTCTAACCCCTTACTTAAAAAGGATATTTTACCTTTCTAGACATACAGTTACAAAACGCATCAGTTTTATATGAGCTCTGTACATGACAAGGCATAGAATACCAGAGTAGGTTGGTAAACAGAATGAAGCTAGCTTGTTTTTCCAGCAGTTCAAAAGAAATCATTAAAATGAACATGAAGTGCTGGATGTCTCACTTATAAGGGTTATAATATCCTTAATATGAGGTGGACAGATTTTCAATCTGCATGCCCTAAAGCAGCTTGTGATGTTTCTTTTTTCCTTCCTTGCCAAAGTCAGTTATTGTTTTAACAGATTTTTCATGAGACAGTCACTTATTACAATTTAAAAGTACAACATCTTGCTTCAGTAAATTTAAGATCTACCTGTTCAAAAGCATTATTGTTTCCCTCACATTGCAGAGCAGGTTTAAAAAGAACAATAGTCACTAAAAATAAACATAACAGTCTCTCAGGCAATGTCAAATGCAATGGAAAAAGAGTGATAAGAGTTCTCCAACATGAGTTTTAATGAACCTTTTTCTCTGTTGTGTCAGTGCAAGTATCATTTATTTTTGAAGCAATCGGTCACAGCTTTCTGTTACAGCGACGGCCTCTTGACTGATTTTGCCAAAGTGCAGAATAGTAAGGAATAATAATATTCCCAAGACAGTATTCAGTAATGAACAAAATTTGAAGTCAACTGAAGTGAAGTACTTGTATTAACTTGGCTGTAAATTTGTGAAGTACATGGGATCTATGTCTTCAGACCACAGGACAAAAGTCAACCACTAACTAATAATGATTAGGAAGAAATAACTTTTGAATTTTGCCCTGTAGGCATGTTATTCTATAATCATCCATCAGAGGAACACTCCAACCCAACCCACGCCCAAACAAACTAACAACAGTCTCTATAATTTCTCTTAGTTCTTCTCCTCCCCTGGGACTGAAAAAGGGTGCTTAAACAGAATACAAATGTATATGTTGTTCACGCACTGAAGAAAATGAAGAAAGCAAATACTTATTTTAAAAATCAAAAACTTGCCAATGCTCAAGAACACAAGGGGAAACCATCGTAAGAAGGCTCATTACTAATCAATCTGAAGAAGCTTGGTCAGCTCAGGTACCACTAGAGAGCTTTGGTCAGAAGCAGAAGTGCAATAGACCCACTAGAGCATCTTCTTTCCTCTCGGAATCATTTTACTTTAGATACCACCCTCCATTATAATTGTTGTCTTATTACAATTTGCTCCTGACTGCATCTATAATTGACTGTCATATCCTAAGAGGTGTTTAAAATTAAACATTTTTTTGCACAGACAAGAGCGATTCACCACTTCTAAGTGTTTGGGCTAAAACAAACAAACAACAACAAAAACACCACTGAAAAACACACAAAAATGAATAGACAAACATGATAACTTTGACATAATTGTGTCCCTAAATAAGTAAACTCCTTAATATTGACAGCATATGCTTGAAGAGATCAACCACCCAATCCAGAGACATTCAACTAAGTTGGAAGGCACCACTCTATTACAGTTTCAAGCAGCATCTTAACTCTACACAATTCACTGTGAAAAAATCCCACAAACTCATACATGGACAGATCTTTCTATGTAAATTATCACACAAGCTCTGTAGTCAGTAGAGCAAGGACAGGCACTGTCCTACAGAATGTGGCTGGGTAGAGAGAGGCAGGTGTATGGAGCAGTTGTTTCTCCACTTCAGTGAAAAGTGCATAAAAAGAATCAGAAAAATTCCAAGACAGAAAGAAAAAAGAAATCTTAGGGGCTGCCAGAGCTTTGCTGTGAAAAATTTGATTCTAGTGGACTGCCATACCACTGAAAGCTGGTATGCGTCAGCCAGATTTCTCTTTCTTGTTCCTAACCATTACTGCTCTGTAGGTAGACACCACACAAAGCACAGCTGCAAAATTCTAACAATACTTAATTTTCATATATATTTGTCTGCTTAGAAGGAAGAGACAAACTGACAGTTTTCCATGACATGTTTGCTTGGGTGAGCTGGAATATTTAACAAACAAATGGAAATACTTAAGCATGTCAGAGACCTGGGTGTAAAACTTCTCACTTTTTTTTGAAAAATAAACTTCTTCCATTTCCTCTCAAGGAGGAACAACCATCCAGTTAAAATTGTAAACTAATAACAATATATTCTAGGAAAAAATGCACGTGAGTAGCCAGCTCCCCACAATATCTATCAGAAAACAAAGAATCTTCAAGAAACCTCTTTCAACGAAAGCTGAATATTAACAGCAGTCAGAATAATTAATAGTCTTATGGTTCTTACATATCACCCTTTGCATCTAAAATTGAAAACTGCTTTACAAGGAAAGTTTTCTAAGCAATATCTTACAAACAATGGAAATTAATCACAAAGAAATGAAATAAGCTACATATGGCAAACAACCAAAAAGCAACAGAGCCTCAGATTCTATAGGTCAATGTCAGTACTTAGATTCACACTTTGCCCACCAAGAAATGGTTAGGCACATTTCTTACGCTGTCTAGGCTTCTCAGAAAGAACACTCCGTGTTCTTTTTTCAATACATTTAAACAAACTGAAGGAGTTACAGATAGAGCTTGTTGGTTTTTAATCATTCTGCAACAGTATTTCAGCATAGACTTCTACTATGTGATTTTATACAAAGTAACTATGAGCAAACATGGCACAGAGTAAGGAGTTAGGAAGCCTTGATCCTGCAAGAATCTATTTCAATTTTCTCCAACACAATTGCCAGCTGACATTTTCTAACCTTGGAATTAAGCTGCACTTTTCATACTAGATTATGTTTTGCTTTGAGAATGAACACAATAATCAATTTGTTTTTACTCATAGGCTAACTACTCACAATATAAGGGACGTGGTTTTTATATACATCAATACACACACCTGGAAAGTCTATTGCTGTAAGAATTACTTCTCTTCTTCCCCTCCAACCCCACCTCCCCCCACCCCCAACTCATTGAAATTCTAAATCAAATAAAATTCACGAACTAATTTTCATTCAAAATCAAAATACTGTTAGGGAAAAACAAAACAAAACAAAAACAAAACACATCATTGAAACCATTTAGAAGACAGTCTCCTATTCATATACATACAAATTCCTTCCATGTGCAAGTTATGCTGACTATCATGCCTGAATTATAGGGCTGCTCTGAAAGTAATGCCTGCTATTTTATTATGTTTGTCCATAACATCAGAGGCAGATATTGGTGGCACAGCAATAGAGGCTGAACTTTCCCACCAACACTGAGCAGCATGCTGTTGCTGTGTGACAAAGGACAGCAGAGTGTCACTCTGACAGAATCATATCTGACATGGAAGCAGGCATGAAGCAAAGGTGTGTGAATTCCTCCATGCAGGAAAAAAAAGCACCCATTGACATTCATCAACACTTGAGAACATTTATGAAGACCAAACTGTGGATGTAAACACAATGAGAAAGTGGGTGGTGCATTTCAGCAGTGGTGAGAGCAACAGTGGGTGTAAATTTATTATTAATTTTTTTTATGAGTGCAGTATGCTGCTCTTGTTCATTGCTGGTGAAAGTGCATAGCTAATGGTGGTGGCTGTGCTGAAAAACAGTCTTTCATAGGTGGGAACTTGCTCAGCCCAACAGTGTTATTGTGCTCCTTGAATCAGTTGTTGTTTCCATGGAAATAAATAGGAGGCATTACTTTCAGATTGGCCCATGTATGTTTACAATTCATGCAGTAAATCTTAACCTAACTATTAATTTTTATTTTGCACCTCCATCTTAAAGCTTGTCTTAGACTTTCTGTAACAATTGTTTTTTTTCAAAGCTATGAATTATTTCTAATATATTACTATGTTTTCCTTCTCTTTGAAACTGGAAGATACAGGGTTACTATAATGACTACTGACTTATAAATATATATTGACTTTTTATATCGACTTATAAAGCACTACATAAATTGTTGGCATTCTGCATTAGTCAAAACAAATACAGGGTTGTTAGCAACAACAAACAAAAAGTTGCTTTTCTTTTTTTTTTCCCAAGTTTTCATAAATATGGCTCTATTGAGTAAAACACTTAAAAAAAAAAAACCCAACAAGCAATTATACTATGTTAGATTGATGCTACCCAATCTTATTTTTAGACCTATATGAGCTTTGTAAACTATTACTAGGTTAGCTACCTTACTGATCTCTTTTATCCACAGGAAAGACACAGTCATCTGTGGTTCAAAGAATCTGCTTTAAAATATCACTTGTATGGTTGAGAAAAGGGGTTGGGACTGACTCCTTCCAAGCCTTGGCCTCCTGACAGATTTTTTTTCAGATGACTGTGATGTTGGCCAGGGCTTGGTAACGGCTTTTATTGATGGGGTACTTCATTGCAGGAAGAATGGAGATTCGTGAGGTTGCTCTGAGCACAAAAGAGGACATGAAAGAAGACACAAAGGTCGATGCTGGAAACAAGTCAAAAGAAACTGCGTGGCAGATGGTATCCCAGAAAGGAAGGACTCTATGGTAAGATTCAGATGTGAAAGAAAAGTCAGCCCAGATGGTGACTGACAGCACTGATTACAAAACTCAGTTCCCATTGAAGGCAATGGAAGCTTTATTCCAGTAATGAGGATGGATGTCAGTGAAGCCTTTTTTTTTTTTTTAAATCTTGTTTTCCATTTTTTCCCCTCTGCAAACACCTGTGCAATTGTATAAATCAAGCACTGACATCTGATCAACAACACAGTTGACAGTGTCATACCGTAACTTGTACGTAAAAGCTCAGGATATTGGCATATATGTATTTAGGAAAGAGAGAAATGAAACACTTTTACATCTATAATAGTGCAGTGCAGGAACAGGTTTTTAGCAAATCAGATTTCAAAAGTATATTCCAAGACAGTTCTTTGAAAATACCTTTCCCACCTTACACATACCGTTTTGCACTGGCAACTTCACATTCTGCTATTCACTTGGAGGAAATAAAATAAATTAAAAATAGAGAGAGAGAAATGAAAAAGAGAAAAAAAAAAAAAAAGGTGAGATCAGCTTTTATCTTCACCAGTTACTGTCAGCAAACTATTAAGTGGTATTCTGGTAAGCACCTGGTAAATCCGTGATCAGCACAGCCTACAGAATCCTAATGAACAAGGTTTCCTGTAAGTAACCCACACTGAGGAGAGAGAAAGAAAACACTTCTTTCTTCTTATCCAGTTATGCCACACATTCTTGTGGTAGGTTCTATTCATATTGAAATCCAAAATACAGTCTTGATATCAAACAAAGCTCAATACCAGGAAAATATGAATCATGTGGAAAGAGCAAAATATCATATTCATAGCTATAGAAAAATGAATAGTATGGAAAAATGAATGTAAAATTCTGCAGATACCCCGTAGAGTAATTTAAATATTCTCAGACGACAACCTCACCTTTATATGCAATAAAGGAAATGTAAACAAATATTTCCATTCCGTTCTAGAAAGGAAACAAAATAATAAAAAAAAGGCACCACAAACACCTACCCAACTCCACATCCACAGACACAATACCACAATCTCAAATACAGCATGCTCTTTATTACATTCTGCCATATTCAAACATGTCCCTGGTTTATTCTGGACAGGAAAAATTAGAAACCATTACAATGGCAGAAAAAGATAAACCAATTATATGAATAAAAAGTAGGCTAAGCATGCAGAAGATCTGGGAATCTGTTGCTTGCACCAAAGAAGATGGAGAGAAGCAGTCATGGACTGTAGGAGGACCAACTGAAGCTTTGAATCTTGAAATCATGTTTTTGTCTCCCATAAATAATAACTAGTACACCAAGACACAGATAGGTAATAGGAAAATGCATACTGTTACAGTTACACCTACACTTGCTTTCTTGGAGTGTCATACCTCAAATTCACTGTAAATCCATACAACGACATCTACTTTTGTCCCTGGCTTACCAGAAAGTTCTCCAGCATCACTCCATTTCCTCATGTTCCACATCTTGATTTCCCATCAGCAGCTACTATAGATCACTTTAGTTTACTCATTAACAGTATAAGAATTACTTTTATAAAAGTAATATGAAAATGTCCATCTAGACAACTATTTGTTTCAGACAATGATCAACAGCACGTCGTAAGGAAAGATATAAACACAGCAAACAAACAGCTTCACTTCCCTAGAATACTTTTCCAGCCTCCAGCAGCTGGTTCAAGGACTTCACAAGCCAGAGATGGTGTCTTTAGCACTAATGCATTTTTCTCCAATGAATGCATTCAACTGCTTCTTGCAGCCATGCAGACTTTTAATAGGTACATTCCCTGGTTCAGAAAGCTCTGCAGCTTAATAGCTTACTCTTTGAAGACCCCTGCCTGCTATTTGTTTTGAACCCAGCATACTACTTAATTTGATGTTACTATTTCTATTGAAAGTGCATATATTTTCCATGTTACTCTCTTCTATGATACCTCTATCGTGTTTCTTCTCAGTACTCTCTTCTCATCAGTCACTCAACAATGAAGCCTTTACATAATTTAGCCAGCCTTGATAAGCATCCTTTTCCACCCCATCTCTGATGATTATGATTGCACCAGAATTGCATACAGTATTTCAGAGTGCAAAATGAATTTACACAGTAGTAATAACATGTTATCCTCTTTGAAATGAAAGTTAACATTTTCATAAAACTAATATAAGCATCAAGAACTCCTTCCTGAGTAGCAATTACTATCTCAAAAGTTATTGCTGTGTATATGGAACTAGGATTATTTACTTCTGCATTCACCTGATTCACCTGATAAATCCACATTTTATTTCAGAGGGCTCAACAAAGATTATGTTATAGCAGTAAAATTCTGCTTGTATCTTACTCCAGCTTTCCCCCTTACCTTTTTTTTCCTCTTTCTATCCTGTACAATGAGTCTTCCAAACACCAACCACTGATCCCATAGGTCACTTTCCTCCTCAGCATAGATCACCTCAGTTTCCAAGTACAGCAAACTCAACACATAAAACAGTTATTTTTCTTACTGATGACTCTTTTGAAGTGATTTGAATCAGTCTTTCAAAATTTGTTTTACACGTTCTCTCCTCTTAAGCAGCTTGATGTTTAAGATGTTTAAGATGTTTTCCAACCTCTTGGGCATCTTAGTCACTGTTCTCCTACACAAGTTGGGACTTATTTTCAAACACTGTTTTTATCCCTCTTTCATAGTTAAAGGACCTCTAAACTGATAGAAGAGGTTGCTCTAGGGAGGTGCATGTTCTGTTTCTGTTAAGGACATTTGCTCAAGTGTACTTCAGGACTATGAACATTCAGTTTTCAGCTCCCTTTCTAAAAGGCAAATTTAACAAAAATTACAACTACTACCTAAAGTTACTGGTGAAACATATTACATTATTCAGTTATTTAAAGAACTGTCACACACTCAAAATCCATTGTCTCTGAAGCATAAGCAAAGCCAGTTTTACTAAGATGGGACTAAATTACTAAATTTGTGGGGCTTTTGTTGCTAGTAACTTTTGTTGTTGGCTGGACTTTTTGGGTTTGTTTGTTTGTTTTTTTCTGTTAGCTTCCCACAGTGTTAAATCCGGAGGAGAAACTGCTCAGAAAAGCAGGCTAAAGTGAAACCCTGAGACATATTAGGGATGCAATGAAGAGAACCTTGCTTTTTGAAAAATGAATGAGTTAAATAAATAAATAAATAAATGCAGTATACTCTCATTCTTACTCAATTCTCAAAGACAAATACAGCAAGCAACACTTTCTACTTAAAAAATGAAAAGAATTATAAAGTTACCTGTGCAATAAGTAAACGTGTAACTTTTACAAGTTAAAATTAAATTCACTGCTTTCTTGAATGAACTTCTGGGAAATGATCTGCATTACAGAATTACCCCAGCCTGCACCACAACAAGCAGCAGTTTCCCACTCCCATGGCAAAACCTGGGGTGAATCACTCTCATGCTTTTCAGTCTGAAGTACAGAGTGCCTCAATGGCTACATACTTCAGAACTCAAATGCTGTTTGAGTTCTGCCCAGCCGCAGAAAACATGTCTTGGGAGAGGTCATAGTCTCCTCTTAAGAAGCAGCTTCAGTTTCCCATATAAAAATATGAAGCATATTTATTCACACACAGCTTCAATTCACCTCGACATTAAAAGCCCATAGGTCATGTTTGTATGATGCAGTTAACATAAAACTAAGAGCTTATTGCAATCAAAATAAATGCATCATTAATCCAGGGTATTCTAAAGCAGCTTTACTAATATGGTAAAATAAATTAGAATAGAGAAGCAAGGTTGCAGTTAGCGTGTCTTTAAAAAAAATAAAAATGTTACTCAATAACAATACCTGCCAGAGATTTAAATTAGAGACACATGAAAGGAGAGGTAGTGGAAACATGAGTGCAAGATGACTTAGAAGCACCAGAAATATATTTGATGGGATACAGAAAGGAACTATATGCTATTCTTTTTTGTGGCTGAATATTTTTCTTTCTTTCTTTCAAGTTTCCTTCCCATCACTTCCATCCTAACACTCTGGCAGGTTTTCACTCTTCATTATCATGAAAAGAGAGTATCTGGTCTCTTTAACAACCAGATCAGTAAATGGGAGGTTAATCTGTAATATGAAGAAGGTTACTCAGTGGAAGAGAAGGTCAATCACTTGATTTTTTTTTTTTTTTTTTAAATCACACATCAGGAGAAAAGCAGGTTAGCAAAACACGTTATAGAGACAGCAGCTCAGGGCAAGTTTTTTGAAACAAACTCGTTTGCTGTCTCCTACACAAATGGATCATACGAGAGTCCATCATAGAAAGGGCAGAAAGGACTAACTGGCAGATTGGAATGAATCAAGTGCATAACTGATAAGAGCCAACATCTCTATTGCCCACACATTACTAGGCTCAGAAATAGAGAAGAAAAAAAAAGTTCAGTAGATCATAGAAAGTAGTCACTGTGCAAAAACCATACATAAAGCCAGCCCACATACAATCTGTGCAGAAGGAGGAGCTGTAGAAAAAAAAAAAGCAACAAACCAAACGTCCACGTTTATTAAAAAATGGAAAATGCCAAAGTTGCTTTAGGCTGTACTGAATTTATATCCATAAACATACACTTCCACACATATTTGCACAGCTCTAAGACTGCTAGGGCATGCTACATTTAAAAAAATATACTCCCTCCCAACGAAGGAAGCAAAGCAATGGTCTCCTCAGCTCCTCCTGCCCATAAAGAAACGCACGTGGAATCAGAGAATCATCTGAGTTGGACTAGATGACCTTTAAAGGTCCTTTCCAACTCCCCTGCAATGAACAGGGACACCTACAGCTCCATCAGGTTGCTCAGAGCCCCGTGTATTCACATGTATGTACTTTTATAAACGACAAAAGGCACATCAAAGCCCACACTAAAAAGCATTTCTGGAGAATTTATCCTAGTAACAGTTTCCTTAAAATGCTCTCAAGAAGAATCTCAACTCTGTGTTTTGGTTAGGCTTTAAACTTGATTCAGTAGGATTTCACTCACATAAATCACAGAACAAATGTTACTAAAGCACAAGGACAAAGGCGAGTCTTTCAAGACCTCCCATCTGAAGGGGTTGCAGTGTGCACAGGCAGTTAGTACACGTTTCCTGCGCTCAGCTCCCTGTGTTCATTTGTCACGTGCATCCATTCCAGATGCAGAAGCAGGATGCTGCTTAGCATGATGCCACTTCCATTTCCCTTCACCCATTATAAAATACGATTTTTCTGCATTGCTTCTGAAGGAGACATCTGTTGTTTGTCTTGAGCATTTGAAGAAGAATTTCTATCTCCTTCGTTCATACTGATGTTGCTTCAGTAAATACACCTTTGTTTTTTTATGACTGCACCTTCACTCTATGTAGGGCCAAAAAAACGTCCAGCAGCACATGGAATTCCTGAGCAATAATTAGATACAACCCCAATTTTATAAAGAATTAGCCTCATGTTAATAGCAGCTCTTTGTAAAGCACTTCCTCTCTATGCTTTGGGTACGGATGGCTTAAATAATGTCTTGGCATCTTTAATAGCTCTCGATGCCTCCTCTCCTTGTGAAATAAGGAAAGAAGGAAGGTGAGAAAACAAAATACATGGTCATGGACCATGTTTCCAATCAATTCTATATCCCAGTGCTGCAAGAACACTATTCTGTGAAGCGTTTGCATGCAATTTTTAAGTTTTCTGATAATTTTACAGCCATCCCAAGTACTTTTTAATGTCCATTTATGCTGTGACTCTAGCCATTTTGTGATTTCAGTGGAGAATTCATTATCTGTATCATAAAAGCTCTGGATTTACATTTTTACACTGATGTTATAATTGTCAAATTTGATCAGCAATTTGACTGTCACTTCAGTTTATATTGAGCCATTCTGGAAAAAACAACATGCGTTCAAGCTTGTCATTCATTCTGAATCCATATCAAAGGCAACATAAAATGTAGTCATTTATCAGAACCTGAAATACTGCAATATTTTCTTGTAGTATGGCATTAATATGTCTTTTTTATGCATTTTCTGTGCTAATGTGAAACTATTATTCTGTAGAAAAAGCGATCTAAAAATTTCCAGGATTCAAACAATCAAAATAATTTACCCAGCCATCAAATAAGATTTAAAAACATTAAAGAGACTAAAATGTGTTCTCTCTCCCTACTTCCCTCCCCCCACAAAAAAAGCAACACACAACAATCAACCACCCTAGAAGAAACAAACAAGAAGGAAAAAAAAAATCAAGAAGCTGTGGTGTATTGCTATGCTGAAAATAATAAGTCTTTCCCCATTAAAGGGCCACAAGAGGCACTCTGCCGTTTATATAGAACATCTGTATGAATAACGGTATTAAAACCTGGATTGTATTCTGTGTAGGACAGATTCAGAGCTGATGAGCTACTGAAGAATTCTATTTCTGTATAAATTTAGGTAAAATTTGCCATCTCGTCTAAAGTAACCTAGCTCTGGCTAATTACTACTATACCTCTATGGGCTTTTTCAGAGACTGGAAAAATCTTGCCAAGGGTATAGTTAACCTGTTCAGAAGAGAGATTTTTCTTGCAAGTATCTGCTGGCGCTAGTTCTTACAGAGATAACTCTTATAGGAGGGAATACCTCAGACCTCACAGATGCACGTGCACTTACCTGATTCTGCCTATTCTGACCAACCACATCAAGCCACATATTACAGTAAACTCACAACTTCTATCCCAGGAACTGAATGGCAGAGAAAAATGACAAACTGACTGTTACAGACAATTACATTATCTAATGCAAAACTGGGAGGTTTAATCACAGCTAGGCAAAAATATATAGGGTGAAGCTCTTATCTCACACTACAGAAGCCACTAGCACTGCAGGGCTGCATGTGAAGAGCCTCTATTTCCCAGACATCAGCTCTGAACAGAGAGATGGGGAGCACATGTGCTTCTCCATCTTCACCTACAAGCAAAACTTGTACGGATCGGTTATAAAATGTTCTTTCTTGTCCTAAACATTTATTTATGTGCTCCTAGTACTTAATTTATAGAATGCTACTTTCAAGGAGCAATAATAAATAAACAGGTTAAAAATTCCTAAACAAACTCATCTATTATTCCACTTGTATTCTAAGTACAGGTATGAAAAATTATGCTTCTTTAAGCAAATGAGCACCTTAAGTTAGTCTGATAAATCTGCACTTACACACTCCAGTGAGCAATCCAATTTCCAGAGCACCCTGTTTTAACACGAGTGTCCTGACCAAATCCTAGTTCAGATAATTACTCTGCCTGGCTAAATCTCTCAGCGGCATCGCATCCTGTCATAAACTGCCATATAGCATGGAAGCAAACTGCTAAATCCCCATTGCATTTTAAGCTCAGAATCAATGGCTTATCACTGATTGATGAAACATTTAAATCGTAAGGGCCAGATTTTCTGGTCTGCTATGTCCCATTTACACTGTAAGTCCATCGATTTTTAAAGATAGCAATGGGCCAAGTATAAAGAGCTGCCACAACCTGAGCCGGTAGTCCCAGACCTTCCCAGTCCATGCAGTCTGCTGCTCACAGGGTTCTGAAGAACACATGCAAATATTTTTCGGCTATATCAGGAAAGAGTCCTGGCAGATGACAATCAGATGAAGCATCTGCCAAATGCTGTTACGTTCTGTCACTGGAGACTTAACTGACAGTTTTAGGCCCTGGATGGTAACCAACAGGAGGGGGGGGGGGGGGGGGAACAAAATCCTGTAGCTGTCTATTAAATCCATGTTTCAGCCAGTAACTGCTTGCTAAAGTGAGGACAGAGCTCTTGAAAACATAGGAAAAAGAGAAGGTAGGGAATTCCTTTTACAGGATCTGACAAGAGATCTGAAAGTGGCAGTGCAAGACAGTGCCATCCCTGTGAAACACTGCCTGGAGCAGGAACATGGCAGCCCTGGCCTAGGCAGGTACAGGAATCCAGACTGGAGTGGTATTTCCAGTGTCAGCTGCACATATGCCTCACCATTTGTGTTCCTACAGTTCTGTTAATATACTGCTATTAGCTTGGTGATTAAATAGCTGGCTTGAATTACCAGGTGTTTGAATTGACTTAGAGGCATATCTTCTACTCTATGAAGACAGACGTGAAAATTATGGAAATGAAGGTAAAGACTTTGAAAGAGAAGCAGAACATTCAATTAAGTTCAGGGTTTCTTCCACTTCTTCTCCCATGATGCAAGCTTCACCTCCCAAGGAGACATCCTCAAGCAGATCTCTTCCCAGCAGAGAAATCCTTCCCATCTTAATGGAAAACTATCAAAGGCATATTTTGACAAAGATTGCACAGCCCAGTCCATCAGCCCATGCTGCTCCTTCAGACATGGCGATTCTCAAAAAGAGTTGGAAAGCAATGAATCACAAAAGATCTTGACCTTAAAAACCAGTTTACACTGACATTCTCAGAGAGGAGTTGGTACAGAAGGTTGACATCTATTAAGGCCTCTACACAGTTTAAAGAAACATTAAAAATTGAGAGTGCTATTTTGTTCAGCTGAGGTAATTTTGTCTCATGACTGTGAGGCACGTTTCTGATAGATGTAAGATTTTCAGCTGTGGATTCCTGAGCGGCACCGTATTTAACTTGTCAAGCTCCAAATTAATTTTGGTAAGCCTTATCTAAAGTAACCAAACATGCCTGCTCCTGGCCCAGGTCCATCAAAGTAGTTAGCATACCCTCAGTTTTGCTCAAGTCAATTGCTATAAATGCTTGCATCAGCATATTGCTAGATGAAAACCATAAGTTACCTGTCTGAGCATTAAAAAGAAAAAAAAAAAAAAAAAAGAAGAGAGAGAGAGAGAGAGAGAGAGGAAAAAGAAGCTGAATTGTTCATTCTTTCTTCTCTCCAGTCACCTGCCTGCACACATGGGCTGCTTCTTACTGAGCTGCATATGCAGGACATGGTGCCATCTGGCTCCCAATGTGTCCACAGTGTGCTGGGTTCTCTGGACCCGAACAAAAGAAGGTAGAAGGTTTAGGAAAGCAGTGAACAACATCATGCCTGGGGAGGAAGTGAAGCACAGCTTGGCATGTATCTCCAAGCAGTGAGAGTTCCTCCATCCCGCTGCTCAGATTAGGGAATGGAGCCCCCACTCATCGCTGCAAGACATCCACTTGTTGGCCAGCACAGAGCTTTCTCAATCTGAGATTTTTGTTCCTATGAATCTGAAATGACCGTGTTTAAAAAAAAAATATATATGGCTACACACAATAACAATAGTGAAAACACATTACCAACACAAAGTTAAATGGAAATACAACCAAATATAGAAAGCAGCCCATTTTATCCTGCAAGATATACTCTGTTTAGCAACATTGCTGAAAATTGATAGGTATTAAATTAACCACAGGAGGGCTCCCTCTGGTATACTGAATACAACAGAAACATACTGTTAATTGCCAAAAATAATATTGTATCTTAAAATTAACAAAGGTTTCACACCTCAAACGATATTTTCCTCAGTAGGCACCAATATTTACAGGGGAATAAAACTATACATGAGCAATTCAGATTGAAAAAAAAAGTGAATTACATAATTGTTAACTGTCTGACTGTTAAATACTTAGTGGCAAAGAGACTGACGGTGCACTGCATGTCGAGGCACTAAGGGCTGGCATGTAGTGCCCAGGAGAGGGGCCCAGGGCAGCCACCCTTGCACAGAAGCAGAGGGAGCTAGAGAGCAGATGGGGGCCAAACACTCTGGGAACACAAAGGAGAGGAATGAGGACCTGCCTCAAACAGCACATGTACAGAAACTGAGGTAGTCTTAACTCTTACTGTCAGCCATACACTCCACAAAATTGTAAAAGTTAACATCAGCAACAGTCAAGCAGCTGCTTTTGTGGACTTTGTCACCCTATTTACTTCTCTGCTAGCAAAGAAAGAAAACTCTTCTACCTCACAGGTTTATAGTGATCATCAGTAACCAAGACAGTAGAACAAACGCCTACATAACTGGCCCACTTCTGTCAGGGCAGTAACAGGAAACAGGCACCTACCCGTGTCCTAACCTAGCCATGTTTAATACAGCTGTTGAAATTAACTGGAAAAGCATTGGAAATACAGTAATGGAGAAAAAATGAATGTTTCACTTCTGAGACGCAGCTTTCATGTAGCAAAACTGACCAGCCTAAACAAGGTACCCAGAGTGCAACAGCAGTGAGCAAATGGAGCTGACTATCCCTGCAACAACCATGACCATCAGTTCAGCCTCGGGCTAAGTGTAAAATTTCAGTTCTTTAATGGATTTCAGAAACTAATGACCTTTGCAAGATAGATTTCACTCCTAAACCACTTGCTGGATTCAGAAGCCAAAGCTGATGCTTCTACAGCCACCAGACCTAGAAGCACCATGCATGCACTATAGAAAAAAAAAAAAGGAAACACCATTAGACCTGAAGTGGTCAGGCAGTTGGAGTCTGTGACCTTTGAAGGTCCCTTTCAAACAAACTATTCTGTTCTATTTTATGAGAGCACAAGCTGCAGCCACAGCACTTCCCATAGTAGTGCCTGAAGCAGAAGGGTGATGTTGTGCATAACACTGAGCCGGAGCATAAACAAATCAAAGCAAGAAATCTACCTTCTTATACAGGTCAGGAATTACTTCACTAAACTGCTCTACTCCTTCAGCCTACCACACTGGTACCCCATAAAAACAGGCACAAAGCCATCTGATAGCACTTTTCACCAATTATACACTAAATTTTCACCAACACTATATTACAGGCACTGGAAAGCTGCAGCAGGAAATTTCATTCTATTAGATGAAGTTCTCGCTCACCTTTTGTAACTGTATAAAAGACCAGGTTACAGCCTTACTGCAGACAAATAAAGCAGCACTAACTTCAGTTAGCATCATTGTAGCCAGGTTGGCAGTAGGATTACATCCTGCTGGTTGTACTATGCTGTTCCCACAGAAAACTAAGATGAAATTAAAGCCTTTACCAGCTTATCCTAATACCTAAACAACGTGCCTTGAGGTTGTGTCAAAAGAAATGATCAAACAGGATACTAGTATCACAAGTAATATCTCAATGGCAAAAAAAAAAAAGTCAAACTAGCGAAACTGTCATTGAAACTCAAGATACTAAAACATGATAAAGAGTTTATAAGGCTTCTCTAATATCAATTTATTTTATTCCTACAGTTTAGCAAAGAATACCAACTTAGAAATAATTCAAAAAAATTTTTTAGAGGTGAGGTGGCCGTTCACATATAGTATTTTGTTCATACTGCTCTATTGTCAAGCAATATTTTAGAGCTCCTTGCTTCATGTAAGGTAGACCTTTATCTCGAACCTTTACTTCTGAAGCCTCATTTTAAATACTGTTCTAAACTAAATGTAATTAGCAGCATTCAAAATACATTGACCAAACCTATCAATATCAGAAGTGTAAACCTTGGAAAAATATGTTAGGCAAAAACAAAGTTCGTACAAAATAACACAGAGCATTAATGCATGGCAATGAAAATCATTAACACTGTCTGAAATCAGTGTTGTCAATAGCACTTTCTCATCTTACGATCTATCCTATGGAAGAAAAGAAGAGCTTCTCTGGGCAAATTCTGTCTGTTTCTGAGCAGTGACAAAAATATCTTATGTAACTTCTTGGAGCACAACTATAAAGAAGAAAAAAATGTAATCTGACGTTGCTATTTCAGAACTTTTAGGTAATGAACCCTCTCTGAGAGGCTGAGAGAAGCAGCACCCAGGGGACACCGACACAAGCAGACTACTTCTGGCATGCAGACTGTTTCTGAACCCTGCTGTCAGGATTGCCATGCCTCAAGCAGCTGCCACCACCACTGCCAGGCCAGAGCTGCAGCAGGCAGCTGAAGCAGCTGGGAAGCTCGCAGAGCCCCATTCCCAGCCCAGTTTAGAGATGTCTGCTTCAGTAATGCTTTGTGAAGTTTAATCCTCCTCTAGTCAGAGTATTAGGATTTCACCCCCACACCGCCTCAGAAACACCTGATGATCAATAACATTGGTTAATTAAAACAAGAGTGCACTTATCATAATGGCCAGCACCAGAGTAGCACCAGACACATGTTCAGCATGTGGTTAACATATTAATCCATGACAGCTCTGTCCCTCTTCCACAGTCATAACATACCATAACAAACATTGTCTCATGCCTTCACCTGCAGACCTGGGCAATCTAACAGAAACTCAGCACAGGCAACAGAAGTCTGTTATAGTTCCAGTGAGATTGACTTTAAACTGGTGTTAAGTCACTCCACACATGGAGTAACGGTATGCCAAGGGCAAAGCCAGAACCTCAACACTCAGCACAATCATTCACCTCCTGCTAAGAGGGGATAAAGATGTTATCTATTGTGACAATGTTTCTAGTGTAATCTTGTCTGTTAGTATCTTCTTCCTAGCATAGTCTCAGTGACCACTTTCTTGCGATCTATTTTACACTTGAGTTCAACTCAAAACTTGCACTGCAACCTCCATCCCTTGCGCGTGCTTCAGGTTATGATGTGAGCACCAAAAGGCCCAAGTACCATGGCTGCACTGTGCTCCCCCTCTGCCAACCCACTGTCCTCAGAGGGCATGACACATCAGCTCTGACAGTGACAGCAAAACTACACTGGAGTCAGCTGCGAGGTTCAAAGTTTCATTGACAATTTTATTGTTTTCCCATTAAACTAAACTCATTCCCACTTCATTAGCAGTCAGGTGAAGAAGAAGAAAAAAAAAGGAAACTAGTAAAAGAAAACCCTTTCAGGAACCTTAAGATTTAAATGTTCATCATTAGTACATTCTGCTAGCCCTTCACATATGTTCAGCTACTGCTCTCCAAGGTCTTTTTACATCATTTTATCCAGCAGCATTTTTTATTATTATTTTTTGACACTAGTTCACAGTGATTGCTATCCAGTCACACTGCACTTAGGGCTCAAACTGGAACACACAAAGTTCAGCTTATCTCAAGGCATATTGCCCTTTTAAGAGCCATGCAACAAACATGAAAATGATCATTTGCATTGAACACTTCAGCTTTCCTAAATCACAATGTAAATCAGATACGGTGAAGACTACAGCATGCACCCTGCAAACTAATGACAGACCCTCGCAATCAGGTATAATTTTCTTTCAGCAGAAATTATAACCAACTCAAGTCTAGCACCTGACATCTACTGCATGTTAAAAAACCCTTGGAAGGACAGAGTAAGCTCCAAATTCGGAAGCTACCCTTCACTTCCTCCTGTTGTAATTAGGGTATCCTCTATTCAGCACATTTCATTGCTAAACCGATGACACTTCAGAGGAATAACTTCCAGCAGCTTGTGTAAACAAAAAATCAAGCATGTTGTTGTTCAGTTGAAGCAAGTGAGTTAAATACAGTCAGTATGCAGAGAACAAGCTCTATGCGTAGGTGCTGACCCCTGACATTAAGACCACTAGCACATCATAGTGACACACAGTGCTGTCTAATGCGCTCCACCAAGGCAATGCAACTAGAAGATGGAGCCAATCTCATGATTTCTCACTAATGACCTATAAAACATGTGTATTATATTTAAATCACAACACCAACGATAGCGTTGAAGCATAGCAGCGCTGAGCAGAACACACATAAGCTTTGGTAAATCTCAGGCAGGGTTTTAAAGCACACTGTTAATACAACTCCCTCAAACTAAACTTCCCCCAGTGCAGGTGATTTATGAGCCATACAAGAAACCCAACGAGGGAAAGAATAACTTCAGGGGGGAAAAAAAAATAAACAACAACAACAAACCAAGGCAAAAAGCAACCAACATCTTATGTCAACTGCTGTTATTAATAACGGTGGTTGCAAACTGGGGATATTTAGAAGTTCGTTGCGGCACCAATCTGACAAGAAGTTACGCACAGAGCACTTGCAGCGGGTGATGTCCAAAAGATTAAAACAAAAACAAAACACCTGGATGTCAGACACCCCTTCGAGTTCTCAACGGAAAGGAGGAGAGCGTTGAGTTGGCTGGAGGGACGGCATCCAGCCACACACCGCCAGACAAACCGAAGTTACGGGCAGAACTCCGCTCCTCCGAGCGCACACCCCGCTGACGCGCACGGCACGGGCTGATCGCCCTGCCGCCACCCCACGCGCCCGCCCTCAACTTTCGCGGCCCCAGCCCGGCTACCTGCGGCTCGGCGGGCTCGGCCGGCTTCACCAGGTGCTTCTCTCTGTAGAGAGACCAGAGGCCGATGTCGGGCAGGAAAATCAGCGCCGCGGTGAAGAGCAGCGTCATTTGCAGGAACCTCTTCTGTTTCCTCTTCATGGCCAAAGCCGGGATGCTGCTGCCGCCGCCGCTGCTGCCGCCGCCGCCGCGGGGCCGCGTCCTTCCCTCCCCGCCGGATAAACTTCGCCCGCCCGCCTCACGCCCGCCCGCCCCGTGCCCGGGCGGGGCCGCCCCCCGCGGCGGAGGCGGAGGCGGTGGCGGCGGGGCCGGAGCTGGCGGCCGCTCTCCCCGCCCCGGAGCGGCGCTGAGCGGCGGAGGGGCCGCCCCCGCGGGAGCGCATGGAGCCACCTGCGCGCGGAGCGGCACGGCACGGCGCGGCTCGGCGAAAAGGAATAGGACGAAAAAATAAAAAAGGCAAAATAATAACAGTAACGGCACAAAGAGCAGCGCGGCCGGCCCGCCCCGCGCCCGAGTAACGTGGGAGCGCCGGAGATGCGCGGATCCGCCTCACATCTCTCTGCCGCCCGGAGCGAGGAGGCGCGGCATCGTGAGCTCATCGAGAGCAGTTTGCTAAGCAAGAGTTAAAATACAGCTATATGAAGAAAAATAGGAAATGGGAGGCCGGCGCGGCCGCGGGGTCGGGCCGAGTGGTTCCACCAACACCTGCGACCGGGCCGGGGCAGGGAAGCTCCCGGCTTCTCTCGTGCTGTTGGGGCTTCGCCTCCCCGCGGATCAATGGAGCCCCGCGGGGCGGCACTGATGCGGGCCGGAGCCGAGCATCGCTGCGGCGGAGGGGAAACGGGCTTTGCAATTCCAGTCTGGTCCGCCCTCCTCGGCGCTGCTCGGAACGCGGGAGGAGCCGCACCGGACCGGGAGCCGGCGGGACGTTTCCTCCGCTCCGGGAGGAAATGGGAGAGCCGGGGGTGTCGAGGCCAAGAGGCTCCGCTGCCTTGTTGCATCGCTTGGGCTGCGGGTTTGAGTTCAGCTGCTCGCTCCTAGGTCACCGTTCCCCTTCCTCTAAGCAATACGGGAGAACTCCCGGGGTAAACTCACTGGGAGCTAGCGAGTGCCCTTTCAGCTTCATCGCACTGAACAGCAGGGAAGTGTACCCACTTGCAGCATACATTTAGAACATATGTCCTAAAATAATAACATATCTACCTTCCTTATATTTTCTGACCCGTATATAAAAATTATCAACTGTGGCCCACATTTATACTGATGGTTTAAAATATTTCCAAGTGTCAGGGTCTGAATCCTCCCTTTCCGTGTCTGGGCTGTTATCTCTAGGAGTGGTGGGCAGCAGTGCCGCCCTTCCCGTGGGTGAGATTGATCTCATCCAACTGCAGAACTCCTTGCAGAAAGCATTTCCTACACATGCATAATACAATAGGATAGGCAGCTAGCGATTATTTTTAGGAGAGTAGCTGGAGATAAAGGGAAGCTTGTAGGAGGAACAGAAGTCTGAAGGTGGGGTGAGAGGGAGAAGCGCAGTGCTGAGTAGTAGAACTGGAAGGGACCTCAGGAGGTCAGCTCTCACACCACTCTGCCCCAAGGCACCATCACTCCACCTCTGTCATTCCTGTCAAGTGCTGGGCTAACTTGTTCTGAAGCCTCCAGGGACAGCACGGCTCCAGCCTCTTCAGGCAATCTGTTCTGACTTGCAGCTACAAACTTTTCCTTCATGTGTAACCTGAACCCGCTTTGCTGCGATTTCAGGCAATTACACCAAGGATAAAACAGAATATTCTCCTCACTTTTTACATCACAGTAGCCTGCTTCTTCACGCAGTGTTCCACAAACGGCCCAGGACATCACAACAGCTGACGTGTTTTATAACTTTCACCAGGACGGTCTTCAGCTGATTTGTAACTCCATATCTTGAAGTCCAACATACAAAACTGAGCTTGATACACCACTTGGGGCCATTTAAGTGCTTGTAGGAGAAGAAGGATAATTGTGTACAGGCCACAGTACGTGTTCTTTTTTTAAGCTTCTGTGTGAAACGTATGCTTTGTTTGCAGCAGCATTATTCTGTTACCTAATGACCGTTTTGTGATACGCTTTAAGCTCCAGTTGTTAATGTTTTCCTTGAACTAACTCCTACCTCTTCCATTGTTCCCATCTCTGTCCCTAAGGGCAAATACATCTCTCTTTTGCCCTGTTTCTATTGAACATTATCGTTTTTATTCTAGAATCTCCCTTCAATTTGTCAAAAGCACTTTGTGTTTAAGCCTGCCATATACAAATTTAATAAAAATAATTTCAGTTCTTTATTCCAGGTTGTTAGTGTGAGCTTTAGCAGATTCAGATCAAGGACAGATAGAGCCTTGCATAGCTTTGCAAAAGATATCCTCCCACATTTTTGAGTGAGCTAGTGATCCTTCATACTCCGTAGTTTCCAGGCAATCCTGCACTCACCTTCAATAGTTGCAAGACCTACATGAGCTAGTCTTGCTTAGACCAGCATCATATGCAAGGCTTTGCTCTGTTGTCTTAGTGGCAAAGGAGAGATTTCAGTAGTTTTCTTTCACCCCAGCCAGGCTACAAGGATGTCATGGTATTGAGTCCAAAAAAATCACAGAATTTTTGTTTGGTATTCCTGGAGCTGAATCCGACAAAAAAGTGGGAGCATTCACAAAATCAAAGAGCACTGATCCTGTCAGGAATTTCACTTACTTTTCTGCTAGTCATTCAGGACTAGGGAACTTAGCGTAGCACGAGGAAGGTTTTGATTCAGCTGTCATTTTATCTGAAGGGATCCAGCCCTGATGTTCTACTTGTTGTGAGAAGCATAATAGCTAGAACCATCAATTGGTGTAAGATGGTATAACAAGAGGCTGATGGGAAAGATGTTGCATTCTGGAATTCCATCGCTTGCTGGTTAAGTCTCTCTGTGGAAGTAAAAGTTAATGCAAACATTCGCATTCACTCTCAGGAGATGAAACTCAGTTTCCCAAACACTGAGAGTGATTTTGTGGTAATGGCTGTAGTCCATAACTCACAAATTTAGGTCTCCTTTGTGAAGAATAAAGGCACTGTTTTCAGCAAATGCTTTTTTTCACACAATCGTAAGCCATCTAGCCATGTTATGAATTGCAGAGATATTAAGATGCTAGGCTAGCTTAAAGGAAAACAATAAATAAGTAAGTAAATAAATAAATAAAAAGAGACCTCAAAGTCCTTGTTTGGTGATGATTTAGAAGCTTCAGCCACACAGCAGGGCAAGTGGCAATAATGTATGCTCACCCTAGAAAAACATGTAGTAGAGTTGCAGGATATACAGTTTTCTTCAGGGGGAATACCTTCAGAACTTGAAATACTTGCTGTTTGGAATCTTTAGCCATATATTAAAAAGAGAGGTAAAGGTGTATTATAAAACTCTGCACTGCCTGGCTCCATAATTCAGTGGACATATTTTCATATCTGTTCCTGCGGGTCCTCTTAAGACAAAATCCCCACCAATTCAAACCCAGGACCAAAAATCAGAGCAGACTTCAGAGCGCCCTGGTGGGGATTGGAACTTTCCAGTCAGATAAGAAGCTTTCTGGCCGTGCATTCATACCTAGAAGCTGAACTCAGACAGCATGCAAAGTACATTTTTTAAGATCACAGCTTTACATACGGAGTTACTCGCAAGACTCCCACTCGCGGTTGATCAATACGCTTCATGCAGGAAAGCTACTACTCAGTGCATAGCTGCAGGAGCTCAACTATGCACTCATGAGAAATAGGAAGAGCCCGTCTTCATGTTCCCTGTTACAAACAGCAGAGGCTGATGTACTCTAAACAAAGAATGAATCTAGTAAAATGATGATTAATGATCTGTAATATTGCCATATAAAAGAGTGAATAAAGGTAAGGGACTAGGAGTTGGTTTTGATTACAGCATTTACCTCCAGGTAACTCAGGATATGAAATATTTGTTCCCATGTTTTATTTCAATCTGTTCAGCTATTAGAGAACACTTTCAAAGGCAGGATGAGAGGCGAAGGGTTTTTTCTTCTAATCATACAACCCCTATCTGGAATGGTCAGTTGTTCTGATATTTAGGACACTGACACACTTTCATCATGGCTGTTTTTCATCCTCAGACCTCCAAAGATCCCTCACAGCACATCAGATCCTCCCTCAGAATCACTTAAACTTGACTAAAACCTCCAGGGAAATGCATGACATTGGTAGCATACTGGAAATGGAAATTTACAGTGATAGGAAGGAAAGCCTTAACAGAAGTTCAAAAGCCAAGATCCTCCAAATTCCTGCAGAGAACATACATTCTCGGTGTATCATGCAGAAGAAACTTTCAGTAAATTTACCTCAAAACCCCAAATGATCATATATGTGGCTATAAATAACAGCATAAATAAAGCATTAAACAGTAAACAGTGTAAATAACATGTAGCAGTTTTTTTTAATTGGCCTTCACGTGGCCTAGGAACTTCTGCTGAAAGGGAAACTTAGGAGCCCTCCTACTTATATGGGAAATGTAGATGTTCAGCCCCTGGAGAAAAACATGAGAAGTTTAAATTACCAACTTTATCAAAAGTTTTGGATCATTACTTGTATTTTTAAGCTAATAGGTTTGCTAACATTGTATGGAGTCAAACAAACAAACAAAACCAACAAAAATACTTGAGAAGTATAATACAAACTTTTCTTAAAATCTTGATTCTAATAGATCAGATACAATACTTCTAGCTGGTGAAGATTTTCCAGTCAGTGAACACTTGAAAGTCCATCACCTCCACTAGAAAGCTTAATAGCAATTAAAAGAAGGAAATGGCATGAAAAGTTTTTTCAGTGAGTGTCCATAAAATCTTAGATGTTTAGAAAATTGCATCATTCCTATTCCAGAATTCCAACATTTGCTTTAAATTCCAAAGCAAAACTCTTTCTCCTGTGGAAGTCTATAAAAATAGAAAACTTAAATGAGTAATGCTAAGGCCATAAATTATTTTTACTTTCAAATCTTTGTTCTGTTTGACTAGCTGGATGATGGATGATTGCTGCTTCTTTGTGGCTGTGATACTATAAACTCATGAATGCAAACAAAAATGCTGATAAATCAGACTTTTGGCACTTACCTCACAAGCTGCAGATTCACTGCTGCACAAAAGAAATCACTGGAATGTAAGGATAATCAGAAAAGTTTATTTTGAGACAGAAAATCAGTACAATGTCAAATATTTCTAAATATCACAGTAATCATAAAACACTGATGTCAGGAAAAATAGTTTTTCATTCTTCCTTTCACAGAAATCCACAGTAATTTGGACCTAAATATGGCAGAGGAACATGACATTTGCAGGAAGTTGGATGAACAAAAGTTGTCTTTTTTTAGATCGTCTTTTCAACAAACAGAAACAACACATTATCTTTACAAAAAGCAGCAAACTCAGCTCTGCATTAGCTTGGAAAAACATTCAGCTTTTTTGCAGATCTTTCTTTTAGATATTCTCCTTGGCCAGTTTCACAGAACTTGCTGTACACTTTTCAAAGGCCTCACATCAACATTTCTCTGTTCATATCTTGAAGTTTTATTTGACTGGTAATCCACCATGCCTTTGTACTCTCATTATGCAGCCTGATCCAGGTTGGATCTAACATAGCATTACATCACTGAAAATGAAGCAGTACGTTCTGAAAAGCTGAAGAATGTAAGTCCCATCAAATTTGTAAAATGTGCTGAGTACTTCAAATGTTAACAGATGTTACCTTCTGTTCTGAGTTCTTGCTAGAGAGGTTACCAGCAACCTTTGGAGATGTCTACGCCACAAGAGAAGGCAAGTGGATAGAAGAAGCTTCTCAGTGTTTACTTGGTTATTTGCTCCCAGTTTCCTTTTGGGCTCCTCCAGACAGTTCTCATTAAGAAAAAGTGAACCTTTCTTTCAGTTAACCTCACTGAAAAGGTGAATGGATGTGAAAGCACTGAGTTGTAACTTCTCTGTCATCCCCCAAGCCAGATGACTCCTACAAGTCCCAAGCTTCCCTCCACACCATTCTGTCACTCCCTAGGATGCATTACACGTCCCTGGGATTTCAAGAAAGCCTGAGTCTTGTACGGAGATTTCACATCACTTCAAAGACTTTAATCTCTCCCCACTGTGTCAGAGATCAAGACATCACTTTGTAAAGGTGAGAAAACGAAAATGTTGATTTGCTGCTAATGCGATATTTCCCCAGTGCAATGGCAACTGACTGTTCATTTCTGTGAAGTAAATCTGGGAAAACAAATGCAATTTTCTTCATATCGGAGATGAGGAAGCTGTCAAAAATAGTTTAGGTGGAGATCATAATGCTGAGAGTTCCAGGCTCATCAGTGTTACATTCTAGTACAAATACACGTAAAAGCATGAAACAAGTAGGAACACATTTATATTGTATTGCTAAAAGACAGCAGTATACTGAATTCCTGCATGCACTACAGAAATGTATCATAGATACCACAGATAGCAAAGCGATGGTTTTAAACACTCTGCGTGCAACCTAGCAATTACACCACTTTAATGTATACGTATTACTCCATCATCAAGAGAAAAGGTCATTTGATTTAAAATTGCAGTCCTCAAAATTAGTTGTGTCTCATGAGCCACGTGAATGCAACTTGGTAAATTGATTGTCTTATATCCAGATTAGGAAATAAATGCTGGAAGAAACAAAACTCAAGATAAATAGTTAATGTTCTGAAGTCCTTTTCTAAGGGTTATTAATGAGAGATTTTTCTATTTTCACACTTTTAGCACATTTAACATTTTATGTACAAACCAGAGATAAACCAACCAAAGGTAAAACAAAATGGAAAAGAAGACCAATAGCTATCTGTCAGACTGAATGACAGTGTAAGTCCTACTAACTAATTGGAGATTCAATCTTTTTTCATGGAAGTTGTTCTCCACATTTCAAAATAGCTAGCCCTTAAGAGCAGTGGATGGCTTCCTTGACTAGTACAATTCAGACATCACAAGTTATCCTTTCAGTCTCAGACTTCATTCAGGCTCATGGGATATTCAACAGTACTAAAACGTAGAATACATTAAAGGATCCAACATAGGAAATACAGATATAACTGGATATTAAAAAGAAAATGAAAACTAATCAAAAAGCTTCATTAAATGCTTATTGGAAATTTTGATCCATTTATTTCAACCAGTTTTATATTAGCACGAAGGTGAGAAAATACAGTAGTAATATCTATCAGTTAAAAAGATGTTACAACATATTAGCTCTTATCTTCCTCAATTCTTCCTCAGACTAAAAGAAAAGGTAATAGCTATCAAAAAACTGAGGAAAGGAACGATTTTAACAAATTGTGTAGGTATCTCCATGAGCTTATACATTTAAAGAAAATTCACGGAAGCTGCCAATTTCTGGTGTGAAAGTGGTCATGGATCCAAAATTTTGAGACACACAGGTTACCATATACTTTCTAAATTTTGTTGTTCCTCCAAATAGCTAGAAGCAGCATCAGGTGCTAGAACTGCAGCAGCTTAACTGGAGAGAGCTGATAGTCCTTAGACAACACTGAAATGTACATGAAGAAAGCCAGTAACGTCCTGTGCTTCCCTAATGTGAATCAATGAGTTCTGTCCTGTCCTTTCAGAGTCAGGGCTTTCAAACACTTGTATCTGGCTTGAAGTTTTTCTTCAAAGGGAGATGAACAGCTTCATTCCAGCTCCAGCATTCTGGTACAAATGAGAGGTGAATGAGGCTGCAGGCAATGAGAGTATTTGTCCACATGACTTGACAATCTTATTTAGGAGAAGCTAACATTTTCTAAACAAAACTGTTCCACAAGAATGCCTGATCTTAGCAATCATAGCTTGGACCTTTTTTTCCCTTCTCATTCAGAGGAAACATTTTTAATAATTAGGATGGAGAAGGCTTTCCACACCTCGAGGAGCAAACTTTAGTTACTTAATACAAAATCAAGAGGACAATTCCTTAATCACAGATGAAAAATAGCTAATAATGGAGTCCAATGCGTTTATCAAATTCTTCACTAAGTTAATAATAAATTTAAGAACATCTAATGTTAAGAGCTCTTCACATCGTGACTAATAAACTATTCTGTCAAGTAGTAAATCCAAAATTCTCTAGAAATCTTCCCATGTATATGCATCTGCAATTTGAGATGTACTAGGGCAGGGAAAACAAAAATGATTTTCTACTGAAATTATAGATTCTATTAAAAAAATTAGAAATTGCATTGGTGTGAAACCAAATGAATTTGTTAAAAATTAGAAACAAGTAAAAACCATTAACATTACAGGGAATATTTCTAACTCAGAATTTAAGATAATTTCAAGTAAAATTAAAAGCAAATACTGTATTTCAATCTAAATGAGGGCTTTTGTTTAGCCCCAAATGACTTTTTCAGTTTTTGTTTTGGGCCATCAGAAAGGCTATCGGCTTCCCTCTCCCACCCACCTGCGTGCCCACTCACACTTATTTAGTGAAGCATTGTTTTTCAGCTCCATCCTTCTCATGTTTTAAACGAATCTGAATGTCATTCATTGTCATTGTCATTCCTTGAATGTATAATATTAAAGTAAATTATTCTGAAACAAGCACAAAAGTTATACAGATCCTCACAAATCCCGAAAACGGATTCCCAAAAATGGGAATGTCTGATGAAGCAAGTAGATAGAGTCACATTTTGAACAGCTCAGAAATAGGTAGGGGTATCAAAGTTTCTTTTAAAACCTTAAAACTCACACCTCAAGATATCACACCTGCACTAAATGCTTTCCAGCCCTTAGTAAACAACCAGAGTGGTTGTTATTATTGCTGATAAGTATAACTGATACATTTTAAGCTTATCAAAACCATTTGGCTTATATGGGCAAAATTGAAGACAGTATCAGCGTGAGAGTCAAAATATCATAGCATGGAAGTCAAAATGTCATGGCACCACAGGGTCTTTTCAGATGCCTTCAGGTACAAAAACAAGTGAAATTATCATCTTTCTTTCAGGTCTCACTCATACCGTGGCATTCTCCTAGCAGAGAACTTCTTTGCCAAGATAACTGTTCCCATCTGTCATTCACCCTTCATGTTTCTCAAAGGAGTTAAAAAGCCTGACAGTTTCCATGAATAACAATGACACATACTCATATCTTGCAAAGAGGCACAAATTCTACCGATAAAAAGAGGGGAAAAAATCCCACAGCGTTTAAAGAGTTTTCTGAGCACTATTTATGTCTGGTTTTGAGTTAAGATAGAGCTGCCATTGCGCACAAGTCATCTATACTCTGCTTCTATCACTTACCATGTAATTGCTGTGGGAGGTCACTGTAATTAGGACTATAAACACAAATCTGTTCTGTCACCATTCTCTTTCTTTTACAAGCCAGACTCTTTACTTTATGATAGCCCTCATTTAGTTGGATTCCAACAGATTTTAAGATGCAATTATTAACAACATTTATTCATTAGAACTTAAATAAAGCCTGCATAAGCATATTAGTTTGAACATTTTTTCTTGAAGTCTACTCCAAAGTCATAGCAGGGAAGCATGTTTTGAAAGAGATGTTCACAAGTAGCATGTAGAAAAAGTTCTTTTACTGCTGTGAGTAGTTTTCATGGTAGGCTTAAATATAATTGTATAGGTATAGCTATACATACACATCCATACGTTGTAATTTTCAGAAAGAATGCAACTATCCATCTAGTAATAATGTTGTTTTGTAAGTGCAGAAAACAATGGGAAAAAAATCATAGAAAGGACCACAAGCAAACTTATCTAAGTTTGATGATTAATAACACAGTACCGCATCAACATTTGGTCAACCTTGCATCACTCTAAACAACATTCCTAGCACAAGTTAATGTAAATTTCAGCATGAAAAATTTGTTCTGATCTCTCAAGATTCTGTTCAGAGAAGAAAAGTTAACCCATATCTTATATTAAATGTCATTATCAAAGACGACATCTGCAAACAGAACTGCATTTAGGTGCACTTTTCGTTATTGGCATAAGTTATTTGGTACTTTGTTTTTCCTTCAGCTGCATTATTGAATTTCTGACTGTACTCAGTCAAGCTGACTGGGAAATATACCTCATGTCTTGAGGGAATATGCATTATTTCAGATTATAATTTAGATATATATTACTTTTTATGTATACATTTATTTTCATTGTGTAAAATTCAGCTCTTGCAGAAGCTGGCCAAGCACTGATCTTGGTGAAAAATATGTTGACTATTATGTCAGTGATCTTGGTGCATGCTAATAACATCTTGAGAGACATCAGAAATAAAGTAAATTGAAATGGTATAAGCAAAGAGCTAGATGGCCTTTGGAATTACAATAACAAAGCAGAACTGAGTTTAGTACTGTCTGGGGCAAGATGATATATAAAATGCCCAGGAAAAACAAAAGATCCCTATACTTGAAAGTAAAATTTCAAATAGTTGACTAAAATACCATCAGCTATTAGAAAAAAATCTAATTGATTTGTTTGAAGAGGATCTTAACTAACTTTATGATTAGAGAAATGCATTATGATAATGTGAAATCACAGGGACTTCACTTCATAGATCCAGGGGTCTATTCTGGCCTGAGGAGCTCTGCTGACTTGGTCAATCCACTTGACTAATGCTGCCCTTCCCTCCTTATTCGACAAATATTTAAAAAAAATCTAAAAGGCTCTGAATTATGTATTCCTCTTGTCCTCAAGGATCACGCGCATTTTCTTACCTAGCCTTCCAACTGTCCATTTCTTTCAAGATTATGCTTACAATTCAAACTGCTGAGGGCTTAGTCTCTTTGACAACTCAGCTACTAAAAGAAAAGAACAGAAGATGAAGCAGGCAGAGTACAGAAAGAGAAATATTGTTTCTGCCTAACTGAAACCTCATTGAAACCAAGCTGAAATTGGGTCAGAGTGTCTTTTAAGGGAAACAATACAGTGACTTCTATGCATTGAGTCACACAAACCTAGTTTCTCTTTCAGCCGATTCAGAGCAAAGGTCTAAAACATGAAGATAAAACTGGTCTTAAGATTTTTGTTTGTTTGCATGTATTTGTACGGAGCAAATGTTTAACACCAGAAGATGATTTCCAGCATGCTTGAGTGTTATGGTCAGTATGACTACGTAAGAGCTCTGATGATAGGTTAGAAAATATCAAAGCTCCTCAGCACATGTAATGATCAAATGAAACACAGAAATTCTATTTCTGGGGAGAATCCACTCCCACAGATGTCCTGTATTAATAAGGTCTCAAATACTGGCTTTTATTTGTTTGTTTTTGCTAGAATGCCAGACATTTTTTTACTGACAAACCTCCAAAGGAGTTCAGCAGAATTTTATATACCAACAAGCATTTATCAGTAACCTATTTTATTAAGAGAGTGCTATAAGTAAAGAAAAATCCAACATTGTACACATTTATTATACTGATTATTATAGCACAGTCACAGAATGTTTAAAACTCTGAAAACTGAAAGTTCATAAATGGTCTCAGGAATGAGTTGCCAGTATTTTGAAACAGCAAAATCTATGACAAAATATGATGACCCTGGACAGACTTAGTTAATCAGCTTCCCAGATTAGTCCACACAAAGCTTTCTATGTCAGACAGAAGGATTGATGACTCCTCCTAAAAGACCCAAAGCATGTCCTAAAACTAATAACTGTCATTTCAACTACCTGTATCTAAAACACAATGAATCTAACAGTACAAACTATGTTATGATTTTATTTGATGGAATACTAGGAAATGAGTATTTTGTTACATGCCACTATATGTGATTGTATTCCTATTTTTCAAACTGCACTGAGGGTTGTTTTTTTTTTATCTTTTTCTTGAGGTGTGTGATGAAACATGAAATATGTGCTACATAGGTTTTCAAGATAGAAAAAACATCCAAAAGCTTCACTGAGTCAGATCAGTTTTGCGATACATACTGAGATGCTTAAGGTAGAAAATGCATTTTTATGACCACCAAAAGTTCATACGCATAGCAAAATGATGAGGAAGTTAAAGAACTTCAGGAAGTAAAAGAGTAAGAATAGGCTTGATGGACAGCAATGTGAAACAAAAAGACAAACAGCTGCATAACTGAGAATTTAAAAGAAAACTTATCTTGTTTGTATTTTGTAGACTTTACTTAGAAATACAGTAGCTTGCAAATTATAATTATTACTTTGGATAGCTTAGCAAAATGTCCACTTTTCCTAACTACTTTGCAAGAGAACATCATAAGCTTCAAAAATGTCTTGTGACTATATGAAGTTACAGTACTAATCAGTAAGTTCAGGACTGTAATATGAAGACATGTAAGTTTTCAATACAATTCACGTCGCATGATGTCAACAGTGCAGTTGCAGTTACAATTGGTAGCTCCACGGTGGAGCCAAAAGCATGAGCTTTAGTCTTACTGCTGAGAGAGAATCAGAAACATAATGTTAAGTGTGAGAGCATTCAGCTTCCTAAAAGAACACTTTGTCACTTTGTTCCAGCCTACAGAGCATAGCAGTGATTTCTTAGACCTACCTGCAACTAAAGATGTATTTCAAAATTTGTTTCATTAACTGAAACAGCTTGTTTTTTTTATAAGACTACGATCATTAAGTTTCATTGCTGCTAATTATCTTATAGGCACAGCGCAGTAAGGGGGAAATTCCCATTTCAGAGAGGAAATACACAAACCAATCCATTCCACAAAGATTTCAGACTACAATCAAATGTATACATTTTGTATAAAGCACCTTGGCTGAAGTTGTGTATAAAACAATCCTTTGTTAAAGGGTCACTACTAAATTAGTTTCATAAAGCAAATACTATTTCTCCCTGTTTACAAGCATATTTCACAATACAAAGCACTAAGCATATCAGTCTTCAGTGCAACCCTTCGCAGATTTCTAAATCTGAAAGCTATTTCCCTCTCTGAAATTGTATTTTCTTTACGAAATATAATTACCAATCATCATATGTACATGTCAGTGACAAGACTAAAAATAATGAAGTAGAATAAGAACAATTCTAGGATATTTTTACTAGCTATGTACTGCTCTTCCATTTAGAAAATGAAATAAAGCATCAAACTGAAGATGTAAGTGAAGCTGGATGGCTGCTCCTCATGTCCTGTTTGCTACAGGCATATAGGATTACAGTATCCTAAACCAAAAAACAGACACACATCGGACAGAGGGGGGTTATCTTGCTGTATGTGCCAGTACAATTTTAATGGTTTGTGAACCTTAGTTTGAAATTCAATTTCTAAATACTGTGTTTTCAGAAGAACTTGCTTATGTCTAAATAGGATGTGTTGTTTTTTGTCCTGAAGCAAGCAGAAAGCACTCAGAGGGGAGGAGCCCTGTGCCAACAAGAAGTCTCCTTAGACACTGCCTGAGCTTTGGCTGACATGCATACAGAATTATCAGCATCCTCCCAGGTTGCAAGCTATATTCTCTTGTAACTAGCACAGCAGGAACTTCCTCATATAGAATCAATAACAGGATGTCACTTCTGCAAATTTCTGCAGATGCATATTTCAAGGCTGTGCCCTTAAAAATGCTTGTAAAGGCAAATGAGCTACAAAAATGCATTAAGCACTCACTTGTATGTATAAAAGTCGTTCAGTATATTAGCAATTAGAGGATTTATCAAGTTTTAAGTTATTATCTGCAACTGGCATATACATCCTGTGCTCATTTTCGAAGGAGTACCTCCCCTTTGGAATTAGAGACTAATAAAAGAGTAAATTTTCATACATAATTGTTGGGCTATAATGCTCAACTCACCTCTGCTCACTTGAATCATTCATTTAACCATGAGGGAAAACTAGTTATTGAAATATATACTGAGAATTTGTAGCAAATTTCCATTCACCCAGGTGTTAGAGGTTAAGCAAACTCTGAAGTAAGAATCAATCCTAAAAAGCAGAGGTTGAACTAAAAGATACCTTTCTAATTTGTAAGCTCTTCAGTTAAGAGATGTATCTGCTTAAACAGTAATTCACAGACTGAAGAAGTGCTGGAAGCATACTACATGTAAAGAGAGAGGATAAGCTGCCTGGAGCAGAAGTAAAAATGCTGGTGTAAATTGCCCAGAATTATAAAGTCATAAGCTGCCTCTAATGACATACATTGCAGTCAGAGAGCTACTTCAACAACAGAGGATTTCAGGATACTAACAGAGCTATTCTTACAACACATTGTGAGTGCTGCAGCCATACTGCTACTGCCACAGCTGGTGCAAAGTGAAAGGTTTGTTTTTGCAAAACAGTATACAATATTCCCATAAAGGAGGAGGCTCAACAAGGAGAACAAGCTGCTTCTCCACTGATGATGCTAATGAGCTAATGATCTCAGAGACTAGCTGGACATCAAGGAAGCTGTTGCGTTAGTGAGGGTGCTGTGATGACAACTGTCATATAAACTCCTACTCAGCAGATTGCAAACAGGTTCAGTGGAACTGACAAGGAATAGAGAGGAGTTCTACTGCACTGCTTACATAAGCCCTGCCATTTAGTTTGCTAAGGAAAGGAATTGTTACAGCTCGTGAGAAGAGCGAAGACACTACCTGAAAACTGGCAGAAAAAAATAGGTCAGGTTATTGAAATATTAAAAAGTTATACCAAAGATAAAAGTTAATAATAATAATAACAGTGAAGAAAAAGATGGGAGGGAGTCAGTTTTTAGTAGACACATCTGTAATTAAATGGTACTTCAGAACCTTCATTTACCCTAATCACTGTAAGAAATAAATGAAAATGATATTTAGAAAACCATGGTAATTAGGAAAGTGGATACAAAGACTTGAAAACATATATTTAAAAAATATTAGCAGGACAATTCTCATGTATCAAGACAATTCTTAAGTATCTTTTTAACATGCATAATGAAAACCTGTATTTTGGCAGTACTGTTTGTTTGGCATTTACAGAATACCAGAAGTAGAATAACAGCAATGCAAAATGAAGTAGACAATTTCCAGGCTCAAGCATGATGCTTTTAAATACAATTCTAATTTAATTTGGATATAATTATGTTGAATAAAGATTAATCAATAATAGAACTGAACATTGTTTTGGAATGTACCAACAACAGCAATAATACAGTTGCCTGGTGACTTCATGAAGACAAAATAGTCCCAGCCGCTAAGAGCTGCAATCGTACTGAAAGTTACAAGAGAGATTTTCCCAAAAATGAAAATCATCATAAGAAAACCAGGTTAGAAAATGATGTTTAAGGAGAACTGTGTCAAAAGTTTTTTGGAAATTCTTTAGAAATAAAGTGGCTGTTACAGAGCAAGAATAACCAGATAACAGTTGCAACATTATTAACAGGATGGGTTGACTCCCATGATTCTGGAAGACAAGGTTTATCCAGGAATATTTGGGGTTCCTTATGCAGCTTCTTGGCAAAACATAAGGGCCTGTAAACTACACAGGTCAGGCTAAATGCTCTAATGAAACTTTGAGTAATACCATTGCAATAGCCTCTTCACACGTCTTACTAGAGGAGATAAATCCTTGGCTGTATGCCCTGGGTCTGCTTCATGTTGTTAATCACTTTGTAATTTCCCTTAGTGGATATACTGACTGGAGAGCTTCAGCCTCAGTGCTTTCCTTTCCCTTTATACCTCTCCTAAACATCTATAGTTTTTCCCTGTGCTAAGAAAAGAAAATAACTATATCTCTTTCAGTATTTCAATATTCCCAGTGTCTCTTCATTTTCTTAAGCCTGAAGAGGCAGACAGATTCTTTGGAAAAGAAAAAAAACACCTCTAAATTTGTAGAAAGCTTTTAATATATTTTCCCCATAGTAACTGGGAAGCTTCTTTCTAGGGATTTTTAGATCCTTGCAATACTTCACCTCCAATCACTCTCCAGAAATACTACCTCTGTGAAAAATAAATTAAATGGAAAATGAAGCATTCCTTTCTTTACACAACTTTCTGTAGTGAGTGCTTCAGCAACTTTTCTAGTTCATTCATGCAAAATGAAAAGAAAAATATCTGTTTTTCTGATTTTTTTCTATGCTGTTGAAGACAGAAAAAGACAGGAAACCAAGTAACGTAAAACCAACAGTGTTTGTGCCTAAATCATGAAATTATTTGTCTGCAAAAATACAATTTTATGAACTGCAATTAAATTCAATGATAGTTTTTGACATAAGACAGCATAAGCATAAGACAGCAATAAATTTTACTCATAATCTGGGGGAAGCTGGGACAACCAATCCCCAGATAAGAAGGATACTACGATGGCAGATCTAATGGCTCACCTGTATTAAAATATTTAAACATATTTGGAATTTCAAAACATATGCTTTGAAGCTCTTTCCAAAGATGGAAGCTGAACAAAAAATTTATGCTCAATGTATTAAGGTACAAGAACAACTGAAGCAGAAACTAGAACAGTAACACAAATAACACTAACTCTTCTTTATCTCTTAAATGCCTGCCTTAAAAATGGTATCTAGACCCAATTGGAACACCTAGGAAGAGTAGACACAGGACAGGTCCCATCACACTGCAACCAAAGTGACTTTTTCTACTGCCAGAACTGTGGAAAAAAAAAAAAAAAGACTGCAGTATCAGGCTTACAGATATTCCTTTCGAAAGATAAGCAAAAGACTAACCTAAAAAACCATATAAAATATACACAAATGTATACTAGCTACTGCTTTATGCAGTATGTAACACTTCTTTCTCCCTAGTGCTTTGAGACACAAAACATTTGTTGGATTTTTCTTTGGTCCTTTCTCAAATTTAAGCTCCCCTTCAGGGCAATTGGATGAGTTGCCCAGAAGCAGCTCAATGGAGCTTGAAATATAACAGGTGCTGAAGGGATGCTCTTCTTTCCCAGTAGCTGTAGTCTGTAGCAAACTTGCCTTTATTGGCTTCTAAGGTAGTGAATCCGTCCTCACTTTTCACCACATCCCCAGGCATGCTACTGATCACTGAGATTTAAGCTCATTGGAAGCTGCAGCTACCTGTAGCTTTTAAAAGAGATGCAACTGGCAAGTTGATTCAGAAATTTGTCTCTAACTTGAGCTCAGGAAGTTGCATTTAATCTGTCTACTGTCTGCATGAAAGAAAATAAATTCATTCTTAAAAATACATCCACAGACTTTGGAATGTAATACAGAAGAATAATTGATCATTCTGCACAACTGCCTGCAAAAATATATTACATTTCTGTAGATAAAAAGGAATCAAAGCCTTATGGTATATTACCAACTTAGACAACCTTAGAAAATAAGAATGTTAAAGCTTTGAAACTCCAGTAAAGAAAAGTAGTCCCTGGCTGTTACGGTATTTCTCTCCAAGTCTTTTTGTTTCCATCTTTTGTCAGAATGGTATGAGATGGGTAAAAATAAATAAAAATTATATATATATATATATATATATATATATTTGTGAGGATGTTAATTGAAAAAGATAAATTACGTAGTGTAAAATGTGTCGTTACCCTTTCTGGGGGGTACATACATTAAAATGTTAAATTTAGATAGATTTTAACTTTTATTCCACTTTGATCTATATGTAGTCCACTGCAAATATGAAGTAAAAAGTTCTCTTAAATTACCTTACACACATCTGTATTTGCTTTCAATGGGAAAAGAAGAGAAAGTGGAAAAACGGTTTAAGGATGACTAAGACAAGTAGTTTGAACTTAGAATCTGCTGACTTGACATAAATTGCTATGTAATTTGTCATGATTTCTGGAATATTTGGTGAAGGTGTGAACAGCTTTAATGTATGATGATACATATATCTAATTTTCAAGAAGTGCAGAATTATTTCTGTGAAGAAATTTTAACTAATTATAATAACATTTATCTATAGCCTGGATGGATTCTTTCAGAGTACCAGGAAACAAAGAAAAAAACAAAGAAATATAGTACCCCAGTAAAAAAAAAGATTAGTCCTGTACTGAAAGATCCCACTACTTTCACACTGTCCAAAACACAGTTTAGAAAAGAAAATATTTAGTATTCAAATAACGCTCATTCAACAAATTTTGAACTTTTTCTTATTTCCGTGACCTATCAAGGAACATCACTGGTGGAATTTACATTCCCTTAATTCAGTAACTCAATATGTCAGTGCTCTGAGGTGCCTAAGGGAGCATTTGAAATATAAAACTGGCAAAGACCAGATTGGCTTCAGAAGCAAGCTTAGTCTGTCTTACTGACAGAAGTCATTTCCATTAATATCGTGTCTTAGTAACCATGCCCTCAGATTGGCACGAAGCCTTGCACATTAGCTTTTCTCATGACCCTCAGGATTGAAAGTTGTTTGTAAAAAGGATAAAAGCATGACACATAGATATAAAAAGGGCAATACTGCATGTATTAAGATTAATATTTTGCATCAGTGCACATGCTTCAAACACAGGCTTTGCATTCCTATTCCTTTAGGCTTAAGATGAGAAAGAATTATATCTTGAACACAAAATTCCCAATAAAAAAAAAAAACACAAAACCATTTTTAATGCTTCTAGAGCAGCTCCCTCTAGTGGATAATGGTTATCAAGACAAATGTGTCAAACGAGAATCCATCAAACATTAGTGCTCAATTCTTGTACTGTAATGACTGAAGTAAACGTGATAACATGTATCTAAAAATCCCACCACTCCTGATCCCACGGCTACTCTGTCCTAGAGTGATGCCTACACTCTTGTGGGCACAAGAGCTCAGTCAAAGAAAGGCATTAACCAATCTCTGCCCACAACTACCTCTCATGTTTCCTTTTTCATTACACCAGGTTTTAGGAATAAACAAATTGCTAGTAAAACTATAATTTTCCCATCAGCTTCAGAAAAACAGAGGAAAGAATCAAAATCGAGTGTTTTATAAACTAAAGCACTGTATATTAAACCTGTGCATTCCACAACTGAACAAAAAACCTAAATTACTGAGTGATACTCTCCTGGACCTTAGTAAATCAGTTCATTTGATTATCTTCTCTATCTTAAGGATCTTCACCACTGTTTTTTTTACTGCTGTAGTGGTCTATACTACACAAAACTTCTGAATTATAAGTGCCTTCTGACCCTCACTCTTGTTTAGGAGGGGAGAAATGGGAGGACAGGAAATATATTTCCCCTTTGTCACTTACCTAGCTCTTTCACGTGTGCAAGTTCTTCAGAGTTCTAGGACATCCCTGTTGTGATTTTCCAAGCTTTATGATCCTTTTTTTTTTTTTTTAAGTGCTATTTTTCTGTAAAAATAGTGCAGACTATGAGCTGTTTGACTTTTCCAGACCTCAAAATAATTTTCATATGAGAAGTGAAAAAATATATTCTGCTTGACTATTTGCATGTGTGTTTCAGAGGGAGGAAAACAGACAAGAGTCCCACTTTACAAAAAAATTCCAAACATACAGTTAGATACGAAGTATTATAAAAGCTTTTTTTAGGCTTGCAGTTAATTACTGCTGAGCAAGTATCAGAGTAGTTCTATCATCTAAGATAGCTCTTAAAAGCATAGTAAATATAGGAGGAAAAAGTCAGCTGAGAGGTTGTGATGTATCACTTACTAAACACAGTATTATCTACACTATTCACAATTTCTATTTATTAAGTTTCAATTGCCAGTTGTAGGAAACTCAGAAAAATCTTCACCAACAAAATGAATGATCTTTTAGAAGCTGGAAAAGAACTGTTACAAAAAACTGAGACACTTAAGCTGTAGGACATGCTGGTTGCTTGACACTAGGCAATATATACTCAATAGGGTCATTCTACAACTACTGTTCCCCACAGATCTATAAATGGACTGAACGTTTAGGCCAAACACAGTGCCCTCTCTATCTCTTTTGAGAAGAGCATCGTGTGCAGTTTACAAACAAATGAGATGCCATTGTTTCAGAGAGCATCTGAATGACTTCTGCATTTTGGTTCTCTACTCTCTTTGACATTGAAATGGTGCTATCTCAGAACATATATCCTGTAATGTGGTTAGCTTTATCTGCAGTAGTCCCATAATCTCATCCTTGAATAATTGCAGTGAGCTCAGAGCACACTGCATACATAAAGTTCAGATATTTTCTTCCTATTCCTTTACGTAACATACCATTAATTTCATAAGCCATTTTATCATGCAAGGAACACTTTTTGTCCTTTCATAATTACTCATGGTTGGTCCTTTTTTGTTTTCTCATAATTTTGGTTTATCATCAAACCTTTTCCTCTTACTTATTCTCTCCCTTTCCAGACTGTTTAATAACAAATTCAGTAAGTATGGTATAAAACAGAGTCCTGTGAGATTCCATGGCTGACCCTATTCTGCAGGAAATTCGCTATTTCTTTCTAGATATTTTTGTAATTGAGAACACAGAAATCAAATCAGTATTTCAATTTAGTTATGAATCCTCAGTGACAAGAAAAACGTTAACAAATTTCTTAATATATTTCATGCAAGTATTAGCAAGTTAAACTTTTAAAGTGTTACTCATAACATACATCTCTGTAAGTTGTACAGGAACCTTTTACACTTCGTAATGAAAAGCAAATCTTAAACAGATTCCGAGGAGAGAACTTGTGTTTTTCTTCCATAGTTTTTAGAAATTACATATGAATCACAGTTAACTTTGGTTATTTCCATTATCTATGAGGAAAAACTAAGCACAACTTTCTGTTAGCCCAGAGAATACTTACATGCTTAACTTACCTAAGTAATCCCATTGACTTGAATTGGTTTCTTTTGCAGGACTGAATGCCAAATGGTCTTGTCAAGCATGTGATTAATGATGCATATTTGGCATTCAGTCCTGGAAAGGGAACTAGATGAAGTCATTGGGATTATTAATGTAAATTAAGTAGTAGACTATAGTGGTACTGCTAAGGTGGGTAAAGATTAATAAAGAAACTCTATGCAAAGTCAAGAGTCAAATAATATCTGCAGCCTCAGCTTTAGTGTAGTTTTTACTTAAAGTAAGTTTTTCATGGAAAAAAAAATGGAGGGGGGGAAGAATTAATGATATTAACATCCAAAGGCAGAAATTTCTATGTGAAAACTGACACACCTTTAAATAGCTTTTATTTTGCTTACAAAAGAATGACAGAAATCATAGAGAAAAAAAAACCCACAAAATCATCTCCTTCTCCCCATTGTCCACCCCAGTTCAGATGTAGCCCAGGATACAGTTGGCCTTCTGGTCTGCAAGAGTGCAAGTACTGGTTCACGTCCAGCTTTTCATCCACCAGGACAGTCAGCTAGGTCAAGAGCCAGCAGTGTGTGCTTACAGCCCAAAAGACTGATGGTAATCCTGGACTGCAACAAAAGAGGGGTAGCCAGCAGGGAGAGGGGGGTGGATTTTCCCCTCTCAGCTCTGCCCTTGTGAGGCATAACCTGGAGTACTGTGTCCAGGCCTGAGGCCTGTAGTACAAAAAGGATCTGGAACTGTTGGAGAGAGTCCAGAGGAGGACCATGAATACGATTGGAGAGCTGGAGCACCTTTCCTATGAAGAAAGGTGGAGGAAACAGTGCTTGTTTAGCTTGGAGAAGAGAAGGCTCCAGGGAGATCTTATTGCAAGCTTCCAGTACTTGAAGAGAGCTTATAAACTGAAGGAGAACAGACTTCTTACACAGTCTGATAGCAATAGAATGAGGGGGAATGGTTTTAAAATAAAAGAGGGGAGACTTACATTAGAAGCTAGGAAGAAATTATTTACTCAGAGGGTGGTGAGGCACGGGCACAGGCTGCCCACAGTAGCTATGGATGCCCCACCCCTGGGATCATAGAATCATAGGGGTTGGAAGGGACCTCAAGAGATCATCGAGTCCAACCCCTCTGCCAAAGCAGGTTCCCTACACCAGGTAGGATGGGCTCCTAGGCAGCTTTATCTACTGTTTGGCAGCCATGCCCACAGCAAGGGGGTTGTAATAACATTAGTTCCCGTCCAAACTAAACCATTTTACGATTCCATGAAAACTAGAGAACAAATGTATGGAGGATGAATAAAAGTACAACATGCCAGTGCTAAAAGAAAAGCTTAATTCTGTCTAGCATTATAATTAGAAGTCCTCATTTCTTCTATATATTTTTTTATTTATAGGTAGTGCTGCTATTCTGAGAATTGTTAGGAGTCTTTGTCTTGCTCTATTACAGCAAAATAGGTCAAGACATGTTGATTCTCAAATCCTTATGTATGTCAAAACTCAGAACAGACCTACCTGTTCCTGCTTTTCACCTATTTAATCTCTTCCACAGCAGTTAGGTCTCATTGCATCACCTTTAAAAATATGCAGAGGCAACACAATGGCAAAATATACTTCAAATGTGCCCAGCTTGCCTGATTTTAAGCCATGTGTTTGAGCAACTATTACACTTGTTTGCAAGTCATACAGTGAGAATTATTTCTCATTTTTCATAACCATGTATCAAATATGTTAAGCATAACAATCCTACTATTGTCTTCTAAATTAACTTGTCCTGTGAACTCTGAAATAGCTTTTGAAGAAGGCAATGAAGATTTGATTCTCCCTTGATATCTGAGAAATGGGTAGGTTTTCAACTAAAAGATTAGCATAACCAAATCTTATCTATAAAACCTCTTTGCTATCTGTGCTTCCAAGACTGGATATTTTTAAACAACACAACTTTACTTAAACTAGAAAAACTCCTATATGAAATGCTATATGAAATTAATAGAATATGATTCATTTAAAGCAGTTATTTATTCTGCTTTGCAGCAAACCACTTGGGAATGTTTGACACTTTCTATTTGCCAGGGTTTTGCTCTTCTACAAATTAAATTAGTAACCAAGTCTCCTGTTAGGCGGAATTCTAGGGAAACTGGAATTCATGGGCAGTTAGGCAGAGTTGCCCTAAGCTTTTGTTGCTCCAAGAGTCTGCTGCTTGCTAACAAGATGCCATCGTAAGACAAGAGTGCCTAAGGCTTATGATGTGACACAAGTGAGACTTATTGGGGCTACAAAGCTCACTGAGCATTCAAACACTGTGCTTTATGAACATATTTGAATCTCAGCCATACAGTCTTATTCTTTTGACTACTTCTTGTTATGCAGTTGTATTAAAATCTCAGTGACACCAAAATCTTTCTTTGATATGGATCACAAAGCATCCATACTGGTCTTTCTATATTAAGAGATAGTCAGCATTTTCTAAAGACAAAACTTGTTCTTACTCTCCTGCAATGATCCCATAAATTCTAATTATTTGCAGTTCACTGTAAACACTTCAGTAATAACCAATGACTAAGGCAGACTGGTACCTACAGGAGCTGTAAGATCCAGATTCAGCTATAGAAGGGGACATTTCAGTAGGTATATTCTAACTGTTATATATATTTTTTTCTTTTCTTTCTTTCTTTTTTTTTTTTTGAAAGGATCATGGCATGCATACATTATGCAGTAATGGTACGATCAGTGGGCTGTCACCAGGGTTCTGAGGTCAAAGTACACTAACATGAAAATAAACAAAAAACAAAAAACTCAAAGCGATCACGACACTTTTTATGAAAAGACTTAAATTTTTCCTTTTGTATTCAACTTGAACTCCCAGTACACTACAATTACACGACAGTTTACATTTCTCCCCTGTTCATTTATGCCACACAATTTCCCAAACTTCAAGTAACTCACTGTAGAACTGTGGACCAGAAAGGGAGGCTCTAGTGTTGGAACTGCTGGAGGAGAATCTCATTTTTTGAGTCTTGAATATCTGGTCTTCATGCATTAGCTGTTGAAGACCTTTCTCCAAATGGAGATGTGAGGAGATTCAACTCATATGAAAGGCTACATCTTCAGGAACTGAGTTGATTCTTGCAGAGTGGTTCTCACTGGGAGGCTCAGAAAAGACTTTTAACACAAAAGTCAGATTATTTTATGGATTATTAAAAGTAATTTACAAATTATGCAGACAGGCAATTCACAGTCCAGTTTAGAACTTCATTTACAATGAAATTTCCATGAAGTGTCATGAGTGTTTGCCATTTAAGAGGAAATAATAGTGTTAAGTATTAATCTTGTACATAGTAACTATACAGATTCAGCACAATGGAGACATCTTACTAGCTCATTTCTTCAGTTTCTCTTGAAACCTTGATTTAGTTGCCAATATAAAATTATAAAATCCACCTGAACAAGATAGCAAAAATGTAAACTAAAACACAGTTTCCACTTCCTGTAAAAGTAACTTGCTCTCATGGAGTATAGGGATCAAGGTCAGAGCTGCTGTTTAGATCACAAGTAACTTAATAACCACTTTGTTTAACAATATTCCAACAACGTTTTCTTCTGTTGACAAGTTTGTTTCTTTACTGTGGAATTAAAGATCCTCTGGAGAGTTTTGATCTTAAAATATTTCTCATTGTTAACTTCTTAAGCTTAGAGAAGAGTTTGCTTCCTTTCCTGTTTAAACACTACTTTATTTCCATTCCTTATCTCTAGAATAAATTTCCCACTTCCCTTTTGAAATTACGTTTCCAACTGCAATTCTAGGATCTATTTCAGTAGTAAATACAATAGACTGTAAATAAAATCAGAAGTTTGATCTATTTTTAGGTCAGAGATAGGCACAATCAAACTTATTTACAGATATATTGGTTGGAAGAGGGATCAATAAAGATATAAGTGCAAACAGTCCACAGTGGATAAATATAATGTGGTATATAACACAGATTTCAGATTTTGTTACCAAATATAACTGCTTTTTGAAGGAACTTATTGCAGAACTCACATAAAGAGAAACACAAGCAAACAAGCTTTTACTTCTGAACATGAGTAGAATACAGAATTCAGAAGATTTAAAAAAAAAAGTCTGTAAATTCTCTGGTCAAAAGAGACAGGCCAAGGAAAACATACCCCTCTGATAAATGAGAACGAAGAGCTGGCAGCAATGGACATGGAGAAAGCTGGGGTATTTGAGTTCTTCGCCTCACTCTTCACTAGCAGCCAATCTTCCCACACCTCTCATGTCTTTGAGCCTCTCAGAAGGGGCTAGGGGAGCAAAATCCCTTTTAGTGTAAGAATGGAGAAAGTCCAAGCACACTTCATGATGCTGAATGTGTACAAGTGTATAGGGCCAGATGACATGCATCCCAGGGTTCTGAGAGAACTGACCAACATGGTTGCCAAGACACTCTCCATCATATTTGAAAAGTTGTGGCTGTCAGGCAAAGTAAAGTCCCCAGTGACTGGAAAAAGGGAAACATCATCCCCATTTTCAGGAAAGGGAGAAAGGAAGACCTGGGAAACTACAGGCTGGTGAGCCTTTGCCTGTAAAGGTCACGGAGTGAAGTTTCCTGGAAGATATGTTAAGGCACAAAGGAGATGAAGAGGCAAATCAGGGCAGTCAGTTTGGCTTCACCAAGGCAGACTGTGGCTGACAAACTGGGAGGCCTTCTCTTATAGAGAGACAGCATCATTGGACAAACAAAGGGCAACTGATGTTTTCTACCTGGACTTGTGTAAGGCCTTTGACATGATGACATGAAGATGAGTGGGGTGGAGGTGATATAACAGAAGGAAGAGATACCATCTAGAGGGATCTGTATGGGCTCAGAAATCAAGCCTGTGAAAACTAAATGAGGCTTAACAAGGTCAAGTGCAAAATGCTGCATTTGAGTCAGAGCAATTACAGACTGGGAGAAGATCTCTTTGAGAGCAGCCATGCAGAGAAGGAATTGGGTGTTCCGAAGCACAAAAAGCTGGACATGAGCCAGCAGTGTGTGCTTGCAGCCCAGAAGACCAGCAGTATAATGAGATGCATCAAAAAAAGTGTGGCAGCAGGGTGAGAGAGGTGATTGTCCCCCTCTACTCTTTCCTTGTGAGGCTTCATATAGAGTACTGAGTCCAGGCCTCCAGCACACGAATGATGTGGAGTTGCTGGAGCATGTCTGGAGGAGGGTCACGATAATCACAGTCACAGAATTTCAGGCATTGGAAACGACATCAAGAAATCGAGTCCAACCCCATTGCTAAAGCAAGTTCTGTACAATAGGTCACACAGGTAGGCATCCAGACAGGTCTTGAGTATCTCCATAGAAGAAGCCTCCACAACCTCTCTTGGCAACCTATTCAAGTGCTCCATCTTCCTTGCCATAAAGAATTTCTTCCACATGTCTGTATGGAACATCCTATATTCAAGTTTTATGCCACTGCTCCTTGTCCTATCATTTCACACCACCAAGAAGAGCCTGGCCTCATCCGTTTGCCTCCTACTTCCCTGTACATATAAGCACTTCTCTGATAAACCTTCACTAAGCCTTCTCTTTCTCCAGACTGAACAGACCAAGGTTACTCAGCCTTTCGTCATCTGGAAGACACTCCAGGCCCCCTAATCATCTTTGCAGTTCTCCACTGGATTTCTTCTAGGAGATCCCCTTTTTTTTTTTTTAAACTAGCAAGCCCAGAACTGGACACAGTATTCCAGATACGGCCTCACCAGAACTGAGTAGAGAAGGAGAATCATGTCCCTTGATCTGATGGCCTCATTCTTTTTAAAGCACCCCAGGATACCAAGGGCCTTTTTGAACATAGGCACACTGCTGGCTCAGTCAACCTGTTTTCCACCAGGACACTCAGGTCCTTTGCTGCAAAGGTCCTCTCCAGCAGGTCATTCCATAACCTGTACTAATGCATGTGAACAGGCTACCCAGAGAAGCTGTGGATGCCCTATCCCTCTAGGTGTTCAGGGCCAGGTAGGATAGAATCCTAGGCAGCTTGATCTAGTAGTTGGCCAATCTGCCCATGACAGGGGAGCTGCAGCTCAATAATCTTTATTGTCCTTTCCAATCTAAGCTATTCTATGATAGTTGAACAACAGCTTTGTAGCAGTCCTTGGTAAAGAAAAGGCATATATCATTAATTATTCATAATACTATTGCTTACCTCCAGTTAGCAGTGAAATATGTATATAAAAGAAGAAAACTTTCGGGAAGGAAATGAAAAGAAAGAGTTGAAAGCATAGAAATAATCTAAAGACGCCACACTAGATAATCAGAATAAAAGATATGTTTAAGTGTCTCCTACTTTAAAAAAATTAAAAAAAATTATAAGGAAGATCTCTCACCGCAAAAAATATGTTGAAGACATAGAAGTTAAGATTAATTCAGACCAGAAAGATTATCTTTCATAACAAACATGAAACCACTAATAATGCAAGATAAAGATTTATAGATTGTCTTAGTAAAGATCCCAAAGTTGTGATTCATTTTACAGATGTTCCATAAGCATGGCAACTGCCGAACAACTGTATGGCCTTCTGATTCTATGCTGAAGATCCCCAGCTTCAGGCTCAGCAGGTCCTGAAGTTACAAAGAAGGACGCTACAGGAAGATAAAACTGTCACAGAAAAATTGAGTACCTCCATGCCTTGAAGTTCATAGAAGAGAAGCCTAGTGTAACTTGTAACATCACCTTTCTTTATAGCAGAGAGGACTGAACAATTGTTTCAGTTAGGCATACTAATACATCATTTCAAAAACAGATCAATAAATTGAATACCTATGAATCACACAGGCCAGATGATATACAATAAATATCTCAACATGAAGCTGCCAATACAGTAAGTATATAGATATCCTTTAAGTAAAGGTAGTCAGCTTTATTGTAAGAAAGGAAAATAACTTCTGGAATTTTAGGTTCCTGGTGAAATGCAGGTTGTTCTGCAACAGTATGGAAAGACAGTTGATCAGTTCTGTTCTTCCTTTAATAATAATAATAATAAACAAAAATAAAGAAAAGCGCAACTTGAGAAGAGATGGACAGAGAAAAGGGTGTTGAGGATTACCAGAGAATGGCTGGTCACCCTGAAATCCTATTTATTCCCATGGAAAAAGCAGCAGTTACAAAGAACACAGTGATACTATTTGAGAGAGCAAAGCCTCAGCTATAAAGCACTATTTTTCACTATAGTTACCACTGTTGGTCAATTTTCAAGAGTGAGCTTGTCATATCATGGTGTGACAGCTGTACATCTAGAATGGTCTCCATAGATGTTCAGCCAGCATCAATGGGTGTCAATGGGTGCAATAATTGCCCACATGAAGGAATTCAATGACACACCTTTGTTTCATACACACTTCCATGTCAGACACCTCTGCTGCCATGTCACACAGCAACAACATATAATGGAATATTGGTGGGAAGGTTCAACCTCTGCTACTGTACCACCAGCATCTGCCTCTGACCACATGGGCCAACAAAATGAAATAAGAGGCTTAACATTCAGAGCAGTCCTCATATGTAAGAAGCTGTACGTGGATATATATAATCCAGCTTCAAACAGGGAAGAGAGAACATCCTAGAGAGCCTAAAGGCTTATGAAAGCTCTGAATGAAGTGGCAAGAAATCTATATTCACTCATTCCTACTGAAACACCTAAAATAGATAGAAAAAAGGAAAAGAAAATTATGATCATAAAATCGTATAACTTTGCTTTGGTATTGTGCATCAGCCAGAATGGGTTAAGAAATAATAAGTGATGAAAGAAATACCCTCAAAGACTAGTGTACATGATGGGTAGAAAATAATGCAATACAATATAAAATACTTGAAATAAACATTAATGGATTATGTCTCTACTCTAGCTTTAATGTCTATATACTTCACCTATGACAAGCTACCATGAGAGATGAGATTCAGCAGTGATGGATTGTTGCTCAGGCTGGTTGGTTCATGACAGTATAATTGCTACCATTACATTTCTAAGACTATTGCACTTTGACAGAAAAGGACATTAAGGTAAACAAATAACAATAAGATAATCCAGGATGATTAAATGCTCATATCATATTTTTAGCTAAAGTTTGAGGCTGTGAAGTATTTGTATCTGAATTTGAAAAAAAAACAAGCATTTTTAATAAATCCAGTGAAGGCTAAGATTTTTAAAATTAGGTTATTTTATAATATTAAACATTAGAGCTTTGAGTAGAACAAATAAAATGGGCAAAGTCTGAGGGAGAAGCTATGTAACATCCAAGGAGCATGGCATAGTTATTCTATAATATCCTCCAGATATGAATTTGCACATGATGATCATAATTTGTTTTGACATTAACTAGTGCCATGTCTGAATGTTACTTAGAAGACTAGTTTTATGTAATCTTTATTCTCATCATGTATTTCTTCTGATATTCCTTTGCCTTCAGATAGTCTTATTGTGATATATTTGAGTAGTATGATCATAGCACATTCAAACTTTATATAAAATGGACTCTAATATTGTTTGGCAGTGTATGCTTGTCAAAATGTACCTTTAAAGAGATTTCATGAATTCTCTAATATTAGCAATGTTATATACTCATAGAAATTTATTATATATTTGCTTTCATTTTTCTATGACTTCATAAGTGTATAAATATTCGTGTGTATATGTTCATATATGAGATTTCTACACATAAGTAATACAAAACATCAGTGCTAATAAATGCTCAAAAGTCTTGAGAGGTAACAATGATGCATATAATACAGAGCTATGCAGGATCATTAACAATAGAGAAAAGAAACATTTTCCCTTATGTGAGTGGAATTCTAGAACTGACAGTTGCACAAGTACCTAATTAAATAGGTGGTATAAGTATCTGATTAGATAGGTGCAATCATCGTACCCAGGTGCTGCTTTCCTAGTCACAGAGACTTGAAAAGGGTCCTGAATCCAAGCTCAAGGTCTTGTACCTGGCTCATGGCAACTCTTGCTATTCATACAAGCTGTAGAGTGAAGGGATTAGAGCACAGCCCTGCTGGAAAGCACCTGGGGATCCTGCTGGATGGCAAGCTGGATGTGAGCCATCAGTGTGCCCTCACAGCCCAGACAGACAACTGTATCCTGAGCTGCATCAACAGAAACATGGCCAGCAGGGCAATGGAGGTGATCCTGCTCCTCTGCTCTGTTCTGTGAGATCTCATCTGGGGCATGGCATATGAATGTGGAGTTCTCAGTACAGGAGAGACATGGACCTGCTGGAATGCATCCAGATAAAAGCCACAAAAATGATCCCACGGATGGAATGCTTCTATGGGAACAGACTGAGTGAGCTGTGCCTGTACAGCCTGAAGATGAGAAGGCTCCAGGAGACCAGAGAGCAGTCTTTTGCATTCTAAAAGGGGACTTCAAGAAAGAAAGAGAGAGACTCTTTAGGAGGGTCTGCTATTATAGAACAGGGGGAAATGGTTTCAAACTAAGGGCAGATTTAGATTGGATAACAGGAAGAATTTTTTTTTATAACAAGGTAGAGAGTCACTGACACAGGTTGCCCAGAGATATGGTAAATGCCCCATCCCTGGAGACATTCAAGGTCAGGCTGCTCAAGGCTCTGAGCAACCTGATTTAGCTGTGGGTGTCCTTGTTCATTGCAGGCTAATTGGACTAGATGACACTTAGGGGTCACTTCCAACTCAAATGATTTGATGATTCTATTATCAGTGCAGAGCCAGAGGAAGCTGTCTGGTTACAGCCATATGAAAGGGTTTGCTGCTCCCATCGACTCCACTCTCCTCTTTTCTGCCACTCACGTCCTTGCTAAAAATACCAATATTTATCTTACACTACAATATTAAAGCAGAAGATTTTGATGTGGCACCAAGAGACCAAAGATGTCTCCAGTTGTGTATTACTGCATTAAAAATATAAAAGGAAGACTAAATACTAGATGTTATTTGCTATGATAATAAGAAAAATAAAATGAATAACTGCTTAAATGGTTAATTGAGTAGGATCTGAGGAGTCCAGAGAAGTCAGATGGAACTTGCAAACACACTGGTATGCTACACAAAGTTGCATAGAAAACTATTGATCTGGCAGCTTTTTCTTTTTAAATATTGCAGCTGACCTTTACACACAAGAGCCTAAATACTCTCTTCACATATAAATTTTCAAGAAAAAGTGATGAAATTATATTCTATAGAATACTGTTACAACATTCACTCTATACAATGCTGCTAGCTAAAATCACAACAAATAACTTCTCATACATATTTGCATCCAGCTCTTTAATGGTTTCATTTAGACGAGGATGCTGCTAAACTGCTTAGATTCTTCAGTGTCATTGGCAGATATTCAAAAGGGTCATAAAAACATTCAATAGACCATAAGAACTCTTATTTGGGGTATTTCCCCTGAATGGGGTAACATCCCATTGAAAACCACACACACATTCCAGAGTGTTCTAATGCAAAATAAATTACCTCTGAAATGAAGAGCGTTGTCGTTTAAGAAAAGTTTGCTTTCTTTGATAGCATTCTGAACAATATCCTGCTGCCAGGTCCCTTTGGTGCTGATATATCCCTTCTCCTGATGACCCCCAGTTGAGGTATGCTTCCTTCACACTAAAACATGCAGCATGGAGCACATCAGGCTCAGTGCAGTACTTAAATATTTGGTTGAAGGTCAGTCCTGTCATCAAGAAGAGAACAAATGTGTAAGTGATTCTGCATTTCACTTGTAGAAGTCTGAAATAAAAATATTTTTAAAAAATACAAACAACAAAAACAGCAAATAAAGCCACACCCCCAGTACGATGGTGTTAATTAGCAACCCCAGGATGCAGTATCCTGTGATACTGGAGGTTTGCCAAAAGCAACAGCTGAATCCTTGGGCATGCAAATTTCACTTACCTTACTCTCTATTAGAAAGCAAAGATGCAGAAAAAGTCATTTCTGAAGAAAAGGCTTTTTTTTCCCCCCCTAATGCTGACACCACATAATTAAATTACAGCCAGTGGTTTGATATGAAGCTTTGATCCAATTAAACAATGGCAAAACTCCCGTAGGTATCACTTCATGCAGGGAAATTCACATAGAGTTTGCTGGAATAAATCACAATGACCAGAAACCCCAGAGGAGAAAAAACTTTCCTTCCCTTCAGGCCTTTTTTTTTTATACAAAAAGCCAGTGCATGCATATAACACTATTTTAGGCTGATTATTTGGAGATCCAGAAGTAACATGGAAGGACTACAGTGATGATACCTATCTAGAACAAACATTTATGCATGCAAAACACAACAGACTTATTATTTTCTTAAACAAAATTTAGAATGTATACTAACAGAATTTAGGAAAGTTTACAAATCTACTGCATAACATCTAAATAGCTTCAAGCAATTATAGTTCTTAAAAGAAAATATCACACTTCATTCCCAAGCCAGCAACATTTACCTCCAAGAGGCCTCTATTTAATAACTTCTAAAGAGATGCATATTTTTAGATAGTTTTGTCTATTTCTAAAATATACTAATCATATACTTTGTCCCACACAAAGACTGAGTTAATGACTGCAAAGAAAAAGGGTTGCGAAAGTAATTAAGAAGGAAATCTTCATACTTCTTTCTGTAAAACATAACTACAGGACATTCACTGACAAACAGTTTCTTGACTGTAGAGGAAAGGTCCTCTATAAGTTTGAGTTACTAAAAATGATTTAGGAAGTCACTCCTATCTTAGCTACTGCATGTCACAACGACACTGTTTTACATGTAGAAACCTACTTGTACTTACAATCTTTGCTTTATGCAAACTGTTCTTTCAGGTTCTTATTTAGATTTCCTTAGTCTGTACAAGCAAACCCATTTTATTTCTCTACACAGTCCATCTGTTATGTGAGTAGAGGAAATACCAACCAAACAAAACCTAAACAATGTAATGGCAAACCTCATTTTCATCTACTCTTCTGCTCTGAACACCTCTCTTAATTCTAGTAACAAGAGCAAAAAAGGTGTCATTGGAGTCCTCTCATGAGTGAGTACATGGGATGCTGTCAGGCAGTCTCTGGGCCCTCAGAAAGTCTGCACACTTTATCTAGAGCTGAAGCCTGTGAGGTCATGAGAGCCTTGAAAACCTGTAGTAGGAGCAATGCATGCTGTTGTGCAGCACACACAGCTTCACTCATAGAAAGGACACGATGAAAAATGGTGGACTAATTTCACAGTAGTGTTTTTTAGTTGTAATGCTGAGAGCAAGAAAAATACTTAATGGATGTAAATTAACATCCCTGGATGTGGCTTTTGGACCTGAACCAACAATTAAAATTATTATATCACTCTGGTGCTGACAACAATGCTGGATGAAAATAGTACCTCTTATATATTCTGGGAAATATGCTTTTATTATGGGCAGTAGTCATAACACCCGTCTGCAGATGGGTAGGTTTCACTCAGCAGAGATAATTATGTACATATTGTATTAACTTGATACACACATCTGTTTTGTGTACAGGCACTATTGTTTTGTGTAAAGCACTTTATGTTTTGGTCTATGTAGATCTGTGTTCTGTGGATAGAATATCTATATTCAGTAATATATGACCTATTCCTGGATCTGAAAACTGTACTTCTAGTTAGGGATTAGGGAAGGTTTTGTTTTATTCAAACGATTATGTGTTTTCAGCTCTTAAGCTAGTGTTAAAACAGCATCTTAGCCTGCTACAATCTTACAACATATGAACATCAACATAATGATAACGTAGGGAAAAATTCTTATTCATATTTTCTGCGTGTAAAAAAGAGCAATTACACACTACAGCACAAAATAAAGAAGCACTGAATCGACTTCTCTGGCTTTAAACTTTTGTTTCTTTGCTGGATTTATTAGCAGTATGCTTCCCCTTCTGTATCAAGGCGACACAGCTCATGGTTGCACTATTAGAAACATTATGAGTAAAAAAATACATTTTGATTCTGTTTAGATTAATATCATAATCTTAATTATATATGCAACAAATACATTTATTAACCTAACAAATACTCTTGGGCTATAATTTCAATTTTAAAGAAAGAAAACGTAGTTATTGTATTTTCTGTGACTCAGTCAAAAATTATATACACCAATCACTGATCAGTAAAAAGACTGCAATTACAAAAAATATTTCACATTTCAATAATGCTAAATTCAATTTTGCTACATAAAAGCCCATTGTCAAGGTGTATAATATTCAGATTTCCTTTCATTTAATAGCAGAGGCAATGAAGAGACATAACTTCAGTTCCATCATATTTTCATTTCTGTTAAATATCATACTGAATATGGTTCACATTTATCAATTTGAGTATGCAGCAGTTACGGGCTAAGCTTTTGTGTATGTAATTTCTTTCATTAATTCTCCCACAAATCAAATTATATGAGAAGAAAAAGGGGAAATAAAGATAATAGTTTCATAAATATCTTAAGAGCAAATCGTAAACTGCGTAACGAATCATCACTGCATTTTCCCTTTTCTCTGTCTTTCAGTTAGAATAATTAGAAATTCTTACATAAAACTTTACGTTTCCTCTCATAATAAATCACACAGTTATTATAATGGTTGCCAGTGCTTCCATGCTACTTTACCTAGACACTAAAATATTAACATTTTTTCTTTCTGTGAAAGCAGATGCATATTTCAAAAGCAGGCTTAATCACAAAATCATTGATAAAACCAAATTCCTATCTTTAAGAATTAGTCATTCTTCAACTGAAAATTAAAACATTAATATTTAAGATCTAAAGACTATCAACAGCTTTACTTTGTGTATTTTCAGGTAGGGAAAAGTCAGTAAAATCTTAAGGCTGACTCTAGAAAGGAGTTGAGAATGAGCCTGCCAGATGTCATGTTTCATAGCTTTTTAAATGCAGGTAGCTGAAGTCTAGTGTCAGAAAGAGGGGGGGGGAGGGGGAGGTCAGCTATATTCTGAACAGCATTACCAAATGTCTTTTCACTTGAAACTGTGCTAGGAAACTACTAGTACAAGACAAATTAATTTAATCTTGACCGCTTTGTCAATCACTATAAGAAGACATTAAATCACAATAGAAAAGACATTGTGATACAGTGATTATTCTCTTAGGATATCCTAAAGCATGAAGAGCAGCCAAGAGTTTCATATAGTACAGGACAGTAATTATCTCATGACAAGTATGCTCCCTGGAGATAACTTTAGAGCTATTATAAAGATACTGTGGAGAAAACTGTGTATATATGTTGTGCCATGGAAAGATGAAGATGGCACTGTACAATCACTAAAATGAGCTTTAGCTGACTGTGAGGTACATGCCGATTAATTTAATGTTAACAGCCAGTTGAACACACCTCTTCAGCTGAAGAATGTTTATAAAAGTATAATGTACACTTAAACACACCTCTAAGCTGTAGCATTAAAATAAAAAGTTTGAAAACAATGCTGTTCTAGTTTCAGTTATTGACTCTGATATTAAGGACTTCCTTTGTGCTTTTTGTTTCCTATGTGTACTTTAAAAATATATAAGACACCTCTTTCATTTAAAAGTTAAGGAAAATACTGCATTTGGGCCATACTCAGAGTATTTCTAATGACGGATTGATGGGGCTATGGTTTGAGTTCTGGTGAATGTCTATGACTGATCTAGGCTGAAATCAGTTTACAATTCTTGCAGTAAGATATTCAACAGCTTTGCCATATACCTTAAATTCCCACTGTGCATTGTAAGTTTTCTTATGCAGCTCTAACATTTGACTATTTTAATATCTCAGGAAAGCTGCATATGGTTATTACTCCTCCTCTTCACACAACAACTGAAGTGTATTTTCTTTAGCCTAAAACTTTTTAATTTCATCAAATATACTTGAATTCTTTCTAACGAAGCAAATTATGCTACAAATAATGTCTGTATACATACACATGTAGGAGTTTTGACCTTGAATTGCCTATGCTGTCCTTGAAAATGTGACCTTCATAAAGTAGACAAAACTAAATTAATGCATGTATAAATATTAGCTTACAAACTACAAAATCTGTAAGAGAGAAAATGTTATTTGAGAAAACAGCAAATGAATTCAAGTATAAGTCAACTATTGATAGCTCAGTGCTTAACAGATTTTAAAAGCAAATTCTATAGCTTGATGTTTAGAAAATCATTAAGGCAGAATACATTAACCTCTACAGATTTGAGACAAGGTATTATCCTCTTTTTTTGCAAGAGTCATATGAAGGTAAAGAGAGTGTCAAATACCTATGGATGCAATATCCACTCTTCAAGTATAATAAAGTCAGAAGGATCAAATCATTACAGTGCTTCAATATTGATTACTCTTTTTCACAGCACGGGATTGAAAAAGTGATAATAACAGATTAATATTTTTGTAGCATTCCCCTAAAGCATATGCTGATATTGAAACAGAACAGAAAAAAGGATGAACATGATTTTGAGGGTATTATTTACAAATAGGCATTATGAAGTGCCAGTCTATTTGTATTTCCTTCTTTTTTTCCCCTCACCAATCTCTCTAAGATATAAGAAAGATGATACTTACCAGTATTCTTGTTACATTCTTTAGTAAAGTGTAAAAATGTGTAGCCATTTCTAGATAAAAAACCCAAAAACAAATAAAAACAAAGGACGCCTGAGAGAGATTATTTCTTACAAAGAAACAAGAATCAGAAATTTGAGCAGAAAAAGGTAAAATTTGTCCTTGGAAGAGGGTCAGCAAGTAGCATATGTCCCATTCAGGTTTTAATTTGACAATATGATTGATTGTCAAGTGATTCCATGACCATCATCTTCTCAATGAATTTCACTCATGACAACAAAATATAGAACAATGGCTAAAGAAAGCAGTAAGAGCTGTCACACTTGCGGGTCATAAGTAATTCTGCTTAAGAATTCCGCTTAAAATAAGTGAAAATTGAAGCAGCATCAATCCATGCAGTGGTGGGTTCAGGATCCCCATAAACCAGCAGTAGTTTTCTAAACTTATCTGCAGAGGAGACACTCTCTTCTTCAGCTCCCCAATAAAATACACCAGGCATTGCATCCTGTCTACATTATGACACCCCCTGTGCCTTTCCAAAACAGTTCTGCTTACAAAAGTCTAAAGATCACTTCAACAGACAACTCTCTATTTCAGCTGCTGTACATTTTAAACATTAGTTAAATACATCTGTGAGGTTTTCTAATTCCCTCGGGTAATTTCTCAAGACAAATTCCACTGTTTGGAAATAGAAAACAAGAATTAGAAACAGATAGTTTTAGAAAACAATATTTTCTAACAAAATTGGACCTATTTAGCTAGCAACCCAAAAATGTCTGTGTTAATAAAATATACAGTTTGTAAACATACTGGGTTTAAGTTATATCTTTTTATTTTTAATTGAGTGAAATGAAGCTTTCAAAACCTTCTCAGTTTTATCAGTGGTGGAGTTTCATTACATTACTGTTTGTAGTTAGCAATTTACAATAACATAACAAATGTTGTGCCTCCATCAGAAAGCTAAAGGCTGATGAGAAATTGAAAATGAGAAAGTACCTAAATATTAGACCAGTCAGCACAATTTTAAAGTTAGTTAAAATTAATACAAGTTATTATTAGAGCTCCCTACAGTTCAGTGCTCCATAAATAGGAAAAACAAAGCTTTTCATACCTTTCAGCTTCATGCTTAAGCTGGTTCATTTACTTTTCTTTGATAAATCAAGATGTAGAATGGCTCATAAATCTTTCTATATAGACTGGCAGTATAAGAATTTGCTATATGCGTCCTGAGCCACTTATAACTTGAATGCATCCAGAACAGAGAAAGAATAAAACAATAAAGCATGATCACCCTTTGTGCTTTGGGGTAAAAATGGATACCTCTTCAGTACTTTGCTTCCTTTACTGACCCAGTTCTACCAGAGGAAAAGAAGTTTCTTTCAGTCTGCTAATTCCTGCATGTCCTGAAAAGCATAAGGTTTCCTTCCAGTTGGTGGCTGTGTTTTCCTAAAATGAAATAAAATACCAAAATACATGAGAATAATTCATGCGCTGAAAAGCAGGGAAAAGTGTTTTTGATTGAGTACTGAGGTTGCTGTAAAAAAAAAAAATGACAGTGGGAGAATCAGAGTCAATTTCAAAATTTGCAACTTTCCTTCAAAATGAATGAGTGCATTACATAACATCATCAGAAAGGAAGATGTTATTTCCCTTAGTGCCTTAAGCCCCTCACAACTTTGACCACCCGAAGTGAAACTTTTTGGTTGTGTTAAAAAATGAAAATTCTTTTGAATAAAAAGTAGGTGAAAGATCGCCTCTGACAAAGCAATGAACTATTCAAAAATTATTTAGAAAATATTTGAAATAGAAATTCTCATTAATGAAATAAAAGACAAAATCATTCAAAGAGCAATAGAGAATTTCTTAATAGGAAGTTCAGCAAAGGAAATTGTAGATCTTTACTCAAGTACACGCAGTACAATCATAGTATTGCACTAATTAACATTTGACCCATTTGACTCACAAACACGATAGAAGTAACATGAAATATGAACAGACATTAAACAGCTAGATACAACCACAGCAGCAGTCATAAACTGCATCTTCTTGTACAACAGATCGTCAAGAACTCAGAAAACCTCGGATCTAACGAATGACTGTAAATTAGAGAGAAAAGATTTGGCCCACGTAGACCTGAAGGTGTCTTCCTCAAAACAAAAACCTCACCATAGCTCTCAGCCCTCTCATTAGTCACTAGTCAGTGTTTACAATTATGCCACCACATGCTCCCTGAAGCATGGAAGTTGTCTGTCTTCCTCAACCAGATCCCTCCAGATATGAACTACACAACCTGACTTAACCTTGCCTTCCAGAAAGTTGCACTAATAACATTTTACTGAGAAAACTGAAGCAGAAAGGAGAGAGAAGAAAGCTTTGGGTTAGATTGACTTGGGAATTTCTCTGCCTTTGTTTCTAGAGCTGGTTGATGGGAACCTGCCTGTTACGTTTAAGTGTAGAAAACCCAAAATAAAGAACAAGCCATTTCTGCAAGAGGTACTTTCCCACATTCCACACATGTATTTATGTTACTGCAAAAATACAAACTATCTGGAAATAGTTGCCTTCTGCATCTCTGAGTGTTAGAGGCATCAAATGGAGTAACCAAAATATAGAAGATTGATCCCTGTCAGTAGATTGTTCATTCTAATGTGGTCAGTGACTCAAAAAACCATGATAAATAGACAGACTCATTGAATAGACAAAACAGAATATATACAACTGATTTTAAGAACTATAATAAATCCATTGATTTAGCAGAATCAGTGCTTACTCTTAAGAAAATTTATACTCCCCTGACAGAAAACATGCACAGGATTCAGCAGTGCAACCTGAAAGAGAAAGATGAGACATGGGACAGTGAGTTTATTTGCTTAATCAATATAAGCTCATTAGTATGGAACTGTTTCTTATCCAACCTATAGGACAAAGATAACTAACATGGAAAGCTATGTGGTACAAATGTTAAGGGTAAAAAAAAATAATGAAGAATAAAGTAGCTATTTTCATTATAATGAAGTCCATTTAATTTTGGCATTAAAAGAAAATGATTTTAGGTCCTCTAGTGATGCAATATGAATTGTTTAACAGGCAATGCAATAAGTTAAAAAAAAAGAGAAATCAAGTGTTTGTGGAAATGGACATAATATCTCTTTTGCCAATCTACTTTAATCCTGGCCAAGATTCTGGAATAGCTTCACAAGTTTAGTATCACAATGGCCTATAAATCTCATATGTCAAAGTGAAATATAAGTAATTCCAATGAAGAAAAAGAAATGTCAAATTTTCTGGTTTTGTATCAAAATGATACACATAAAAGCCAGAAATAGAACACACAGGGAGAACCTCAGCTAGTAGGCACCAGTCCTGGTTCTGTTTAGTAACAGTTGAGGCTGTTGATTTTTTTTTTGCAACTGGATGCGAAAAATCAATATAGGAGTGTTCTGGTTTGAAGGCAGAAGAAGTTGGAGCATTTCTTCCAAAAAGAAAATAACAAATACTTTGAGGAGAAGAAAACAATGGTTTTGTGGAATGCCATCAGATCAGTCTGTCAGGAATAGACTTCATTATCAAATCTTGCTAATCTCTAAGTGTGTTACAGGCAAAAAGACTTTCCCTGAGGTACATTGCCAACAACTCCTACTCAAGAGCTTTAAAGCCTAGGATTTACTGTCTTTCCACTTTAATTTTTGATTGGCTGAGCAGACATGGAGAATTCTGATCATCTTCCTTGTCACTGCCCAGTAAATGAAATTCATAGATAAATTGTCATAGGGTTCGAACAACAAGGTTTTGCAAACTCTTTCTCTTAATTTGTTTGGAAAGATAGGGGTTACTGTGAATAACGAATTCATATTCCGAGTAGTGATCAGTTCCACAAAAATATTTGTTTCAATGTTTTGCTGAATTTGAGTACACTGTAGAATAAAATGCTGCTTCAACTTCATCTGACATCAATATAATTTTAATGAACCTGACCCTCTAATTCTCAGCTCTCAAAACCACCAGAAATGGTGCAATGAACTGACACATTGTTTAGCACACATTTTTTAAATATCATTTGATTTTACTGCAGATTTTTTGTCTTGAAGCCTTGGAGCTTATTGAACAATTAAAGTACGTTCTCAGTCATGGGGAAGAAATGCTCATAAAATAGCAATAAGCTAAGCAGCAATTTCCTGAAAAATGTTGCATTTTAATTTCCTTCATCATTATAGGAACAAGTATTTGCTTTGTAAATAAGACAAAGAGTCTTCAAAAAAGCTGAAAATTACATTTGATTTTTCCCCGTTTTTCCCCCCTCTTAAGTGAGATTATGTTTAGAGTACTTGGAGTAGCAAACTGCTTCTGCTGTACTGGCTCCATCAGATCAATCAATCAAATGAAATAAGCAACTCTTGGCGAATTTCTTTTTCTACAACTATTTTGCTGATGGATGGCTGCTTGCAAAGTATTGCATAGTGAATTTGTTTGCAGAAACCACAGCTACTTTCACACTAATATTGTATTGGTAACCAAAAACACTATTGAAATCGTATACCTGCTGTAAACAGTTCTGATTTTAAAGAAAGATTGCTACAGAATCTGCCTCATGAAGGTGCCACACAACTCTGAAAGATATTCTTACACTAGAATGTAGTAATTCCTTTAAAGCATGATAGCCAGAAATGAAAAGGTGTTTTCTTAATTATTGCCAATTGAAGACTTTGACTACCTAAACAGTCACTATCAGCAGATAGTGAGTTTATTAAATTAAAACATAAGCAAAATATATCCTTGATAATGGCATTTAGTAAAAAAGATACTCGATTTTATTTGCATTGAAGTAATAACCCTCATTCTGAATTGTACATTCAATCACTAACTCAAGATATTTTACTATTGTATACTGAAAAGGATCATGAGTTTGCATCAATGCAATTGTTTGAAGCAATTCAATAACATCAAAATCAAGCACTCACTCTGGAAAATTTTTTGAGCTGTATTTCAAAAATGCTATGCAATAATACCTTCAGAAATACGTTTTCTGATACATTTTCTAAAATATTTGACTTAGTTTCAATTTAGAAAGAAATAATTTCAAGAAAATTAAATCTATTTCTGGTGAAAATACTGAAGTCATACTCCAGTTTATACTTTATCTCTTTTTACAGTGCACTATACTGCACTGTGTGGAAAACTGAAGAGTTATAACACTGAAATGTAATGGCTCTCAGATCAATAGAGCACTGTGACATGCTGTACTCCCAGGTGAATGGAAAATTGAGCTGGCAATTGACATATCAGATCTGCCAGTTCCTTGCATTCACAGAGACATTATTATTTAGGCTGGTTGAAAGCAATATTCTAATACAATCAAAGGTCAGAGTTGAGTAATAAATCTGAAGCTAGAGTCAGTTTATCATAATACTGCCATGTAAAAAGTCACAACTTGTAAGTAAAGGTCAATTTTAGCAAGTCATATTCAAGCATTTTTGCTTTGGGGTATGGTAAAAACTTGAGTGATAAGCAAATATTGAGATGTATAGCAACTACTAAATATCATATTAAAAATTGTCTTATCTAATTTTTTATGGGTGTATGTTGAATTCTTTAAGACTGAAACAGCACTTAACAGAATCACAATCGCAGAAGCTCAGGTTGGTTGAAGCTGGAAAGAACCTCTAGATCCAGAAGGTCTAACCCCCTTCTGAGCAGACCATTACTTAAATACTAGCTGCCCACAACAATTGAAAGATTTCATTGTTTCAACCAACGTAACAATTTTTCATTATTTTTTTCTTATATAACATTGAGGACATCTTTCAGGAAAATCTTCACATAGTAGACAAGCTTCTATAACCAAAGCAATGCTATGTGAATCAGCTTGTCCTTACTGCAATTTTTCTTGCAAACTTCTAAATCGATGTAAACTGCACCCTTCTGTTTTCAAAGATTCACGATCAAAACAGATATGACAGTCAAGGAGTTGGAAATACAGAAGCATTCATATGTATGCTATTCCTCCTTAGGATGGTACATTTCAGATGAAAAATCTTGTCCACAAATCAGGAATTGCAATTTTTCTTGAGTAAAAAACAACTTACCGTGGAAAGTATTTTACACTGAAAACTTTAATATTAAATCCTATTGGCAACTCAAAATCCATTCATGTAAAAAATGGTAGGGTACTTAGAAAGAACCTACTTTTCCTTGGGGAATTCCCAAACATTTCCTTAGAGCACTTTTTCTCTCATGAAGCATACCTTTTACATCCTGGTTTTTTTGTATGACATTTCCCTCACCCTTTCTCATCCCATGCATGCTACTCCACATACAAAATAATTACTTTTCACAATACTAGAAGAAACTAGTTTAATTGCCTAAACAGTCACAAAAATTAACAAGTTTTATTTTTAAAATATTAACACAAATTTTACACAACTTTTTATAATTGATTTTGTAACAACAGCACTCCTTCAACAGAACATGCTAAAATTCTACATACCATGACATACCCCGTACAGATTCTCTTACATTTACTTGTTTCAAACATAATCAGGTTCAAGCTGGACATTTATAGCATTAGTGGGGAACAAGTAAAGCATTAATGGTGAAATAAAAACTATCACCCTCACTAATCAGACAAAATACAAAATTAAAGCATATTTATGACTGCCCTAGATGCACTCTAGGGCATTTGAACTGTCTATTGTTTATGATTAAAAAAGAAACATCTCTTGGACAACTCTGAATATCTTGTGCAGTAATCTTTGAATTTATGGCTATCTGCTCCTTTCAGCTACATACAGTTCTGAATATAATGGCTTAGCTCTAGCTTATTGCCATGCAAACTGCTACAGGCTTCATTACCTCACAAGTACTCATTAATGGTGCCATTAACCATAGTCTTCCTTTTGTGATACTGTTCTTAATTCTTCAAAGTCCAAGAATTATATCATTGTTGTCCTGCTATTTTACCTGCTATAAATGTCCCTTTTAGGTCAAGGTACTTTCAGTTTTACTTTCATTATACACTGTTGTAGGTTCCATAACTGAAAAACTTTTGGCTCATGTTGCAACAGGACTCAAGTAGAATGCCAAATTTAGTATGTTTATTCTTAGAGTAGGTCACTAAATCAGGTTAAATGCAAGAATACAAGCTTAATTGTGCATGCTTCTGCTTAGTAGAACCATCTATCTTTTGAAAATAACACAATTGTGATTAAGTAAGTACTTGAATGGGCTCTTGGTTCTGCTGTAATCTAAACAAAAAACATGAGGGTAACAAATGCATACTCACGGTTGTGGGGGAACTTCAGAAAGATTTAACCTCAAGCTTCCTTATTTGAGAACAAGACTCAGCTGTTACACCTGATGACTATGGAATTGAGCTCCTGTTACTTATATTTTATTGCATTCAGAGTCACTAGGAAACAAGGATGAAAGAGTCAGAAGAAATGTGGAGATCTGTTTGTATTAAATTATTAATATTATGTTTCCTCTTTTAATTTAGCTTTATTGAAATTTATTCAGAGTTAATCAAGAATTTTTTATTATTGTGAAATCATTTATAGGTGCCTGTACAAAAAAAAAGTAGTAGTCATCCTATCCTTTCCCCATGATAATCTCACCTAAGACACTAATTAAATACTACCAAGTAATTTTTCTCTGATTCTTAAATATTTTTAGTCTTAAAACTATTTCTGACTATCTTATATCTACAGAAAGGCACAGAACATTCATGCTGTTTGAGATCAGGTCCTTAAAACACTGCTTTGTTTTACAGAAAGGATTCTATATAGTCATTGAGGATTTATCAGGTAGCTCCCCACTGCTCCCACCCCTTCTTCCTTTTGGCTCCTGTTATTAATTAGTCACCTATGGACTATGCAATATAGGAAAAAGGATTTCTAGTGAGGCGGTTCTTGAAAAGTTTATTGTTAGCATTGGCAAGTAAGTTTTAAGTTGTCCATACTAAGATAAAAATACTTCATTAAAAACAGCATTTTTAAGTTATTACTTATGTGGTATTTTAAATTATTATTATTGAAATGTGATATTTTAAATTTTATAATCTTACAATATCTTGGCTAATGAATCCTGTAGTGCCATTAATGTCACTTGAATTCAACAAAACTAAAGTAAATGGAGGTATATGGTCCAAAGGCAGACCAGTAACTTTTACTTTATTTTCCTTGTGGTTTGAGATAAAAAAAAATATTCAAAATATTTACAAATAGTTTTCCAGTTTAACAGTAGTCATTTAAGCAGTAACAAATATATTTCTCTGTCAGAATACTTGTTAAAATGGGCATGAAATTACTCCAAGTTGGATCTCTGCTTAATAAATGAGTTTTTCCTGTCTTTGCTTATTTGTTTTCATATTTGCAGAACTAGTGCAAGAGTTAGAGAAACAACTGTTCCAGTTACACCACCTTTAAGGCTCAGAACTGATGGATGATACATTTCATTATTTACTACAATCCTATTTTTACATTTCTAAAATATCATTAATGTTAACTGTGATCTACCTACTCCCTTTTTGTCCTTGGTGACGGGAATGCTATAATATGCAAGTGCTTACACCACTAATTTAGTGTGACAAACAGATTTTATAGAGAATTGTACCAGATCTGTTCAGACAGGTGAACATTTTAAATTATTTCAGAGCAAGTTAAAAAATCCACAGTAGCTAGATCAGTAATTAATTGTTGCTTTAAGTTACATGAAGCCTCTCAAACTAAGAAAGACATTGGTGGGTATTTAACAATCTGATTTCCTGGGTCAAATACTTTATGATGTTCTTACAGCTCCATGTGGATTGTTATTAACTAGTGAAAAAAACAGACTGCAAAAACTACAGTTCTGTCTCATGGCAGAAAACACCCACAGGGAAGGCACGTTGTTTGGAATTTCTGGTTAGTCTTACATGTTAAAGAAAAGCCTGAGGAAGACAGTCCTGAAGATCACTAAGTTTGACCAAAAACTGGCATCTACTCAACTAGATAACTAGGTAACTAGGATTCAGCTGAACAGAATATCACCATTATAGCACACAAAACATCTCCTATGCTATTGACACCAGTCTTCAGAATCCTCCAGCAGAAAACACTAGGATCTGGAGGAGACATTAGCACTTAACTGGATTCAGTCTTTCTGTTTTGCCACCAGAACCACAGACCTTCTAATACAGCCATAACACCTTCTATCTTATTGGGACATTTTGTCCTCTTCTACAGACCACACAGATGTAGGTCTTCAAATAGAGCTTAGAATCATCTGGTGTGTTCCTCATACTGGTTTCAACATCAGTGTTCAAAAAGTTATGGAGAAATTCAGAAGCCTATATGAAAAACTGTATGACTACATTTAGTGTCCTGGGTCTCTATTTCCAGTACTACTAAAATGTAGGCAATCATTTTTGTAACTCTATAATTTAGAACTCATTTTAGCTGTAACCAATTGGTTTTATTTGTTGAAAAAAAAAAATCAGTTCTAAAGCCCAACAGGATTATATGCCTCTCTCATCACACTTAAAGAATACAGTTAATCATACAGTCTCAGAATTCTCATTAAATTCCTCTGACTGTGCATAAGAGAACAAAATACATTCTTTGAATGTATTTTGAAAGCACATTGTACAAAGTTATATATATTTGTTTCCAGAGATAATTAACCATCACTGAATGCGATCCTGGCACTTTCAAGGTACACAAATATTTCATTGATGCATAGTATTTAAACTCTGGTTGAGTATAGGATACAAACTTTCCCAAACATTAAATGAAAGAATGCAACAACAACTTACCAGTAAAGCTACTGGAGTAACTGCTGTTGAACTTTTATTCTCAATGGTAGAAGACAAATTATTTCAAACTGGAACAATGACCTATGAAGATAACCACTTCATAGTCTCTATGATGTCAGCATGAATTTGTGGCTGTAGTACAGCTCCTGCAGTTTGGGATATCAGAGAGGAACACATTATATAGGATCCTGATATATATATGATAATTTATAGTGCACATACAGGCCTTGAGGGTCTTTAATTTAGAAAAATCTGAACAATTGAAGGTTTTCTACACATGATAGTAAAAGGCATCCAGATAAGACTGTTACATATGCATAGGTCAATAGATTCAGAATTAGAGAAGTTTAAAATTGCTCAGATGAAGAGTGCCTGATTAGAGACTGTAGCCTTCTACACAAAATCCAACAGAAAAAAAATACTGCATGTAAACAACAGCTGAATGAATTTGCTCATTATGAAGGATACAGCTTTGGCTACTCTAAAGCAGAAAGCATGATCTAAAAAGGTGCTTAGTACCAGAAAAGCTCAGTATTGAGACACTGCACTTGTTAAACACTTTTGAAATCAGAATGAAGATATTCTAACATTTTTTATGCAGTCACAGAAGCTCTGCCAATAGTTACTACAGCTGTGGAAATGTTATCAAAAACAGTAGGAGTCCATAGCGTATTAGAATACGGATTTAAGATACATTATGCTTCAAAAATTTATCAGTTTACTGAAACTACTGGACCTGGATGGTGCCCAAGTACTGAAAATGCAACAGTCAACACACAAGTATTTTCTGATAGCTAAACTCCTATAAAAATGGAAAGACAAGAACTGTATGCTCATGTTTATGTGTATACAAATTCAAATGTGCATCAATTTCCATGGAGAAGGAATTTGTATCCTAATACATAAAACAGATAAAGAACTGTAAAGAGAAAAAAATATCACTGGCACTATGCTCTACTTTGAGAAACATTTGCTGCTGGATGACTTCACGAACATTATACATACTCAGCAGGAATTAGATCGTAACCAACAGATACCTGAAGAATCCACATCTGGTACTGGAATTCAACAAAAAGGAAAATATCCATATAAGGGGTTGGCTGAAATGTTCCAGCAGTCTAATTCCAAACTAGCAAGTATGAAAGTTCACAATTCCATCTTATGGTGCAGCTTATTTCAACTGTCTTCAATGAAGTTTTCAATCTTATATTTTCTTAACTCCTAGCTGTGAAAAAATTTATTTGCTATTCAGCACTTATTTTCAGCCCACTCCAGAGTCACATAGCATGCATTCTTCCAAAAAAGTCTCCAAGAGAATACTCTATGATATTCTTAAAGTTCCTGAAATTTATTACCCATCTTTTATAGGATGGGACTCGCAGTAAAAAGCATTAGTAACGATCCCCAGTTTTCAGAACAGTAGTAATGTCATTGCTGAATCCTCCAGCAAATAGACAGCACTCTAAACCACACTCAGAAATGAGGGAAAGGATTCAGTTTTCCATGCCATGTCTCTCAGGACACCACCTCAAAAACATGCAACCCTCAGGCAGAACGCATCCATAAGGGGAAAAGAGGATTCTAGCAATGGATATCAGAAAAACAATCAGATTCAATGAAATAAAAATACCTGATCTGCATTATTATCTGCTTAATGCAACATTTAACTAACATTAGCAGGCTGATAGAGACCAGTGTCTACATGTACATTTATTTAAAAAAAAAACCTGTTTAAAACACCCTTATGAAAGCTCCTGGTGTTTTTAGGTCTTTCCTATTTCATTTTAGTTATTAGTTTGTTTTAAAGAATAAGAAATCTTTCTATAGAGCTCACTTTTAACTACTTTGGTTCTGTTGCTAAGTCCCTCTTCAGATTGCACTACCAGGGGTCAAGCATCTTCTATCCTTACAGACCCAGAAAAAGAGCTAGGAATCAGCTTCTTATAAAACAGAAATACGAAAGAAAGATTCACAAAGGGAAAGAAAAGAACCTGCAAAGACAGAAATAGCTGATATATGGAAGGACACTGTATTTATATATATATATATGTTTACATCAAAGTTAAAACATTTTTTTCAGAGAAAATTGAGACATTTCTCTCATAACCCCTACACCACACAAGAAATGGCAAATATTTTATACAACAATTTCATAATATTCACATTTTATACAATATATACAAATATTTATATGCATAAATATGTGTTATTTATTGTTGATTAGACTTATGTATATATTTCATCATTGTTATTTTAAACTGAATGTTACCTAAAATCTTTAATTGTAGCCTCTGTTCTCACATGTTTAAATAGAAATAATCAGCTTTCAAGTAACAACAGCCCTTATAAATGTGAGAAAGGAAAAACAAAAACCCACACCCAAGCAAAAACCATCTTTATCTATACTTTTCATAAACCAATAAATTAAGGAGGTCAGAGAATATGGAGTAGAAACAGTAAAACTACACCTCAAGTGTTGGTTATTTGAGATGAGACCTCATGATTTTTTTTTAATACTTAAATGAAATTGAAAATTTTGTTTTAATCATCCTTCCCATAGATTTTACTATGATACAATGAAATACTTCCAGAAGATATTCTTAAAGAACTTCAACTTTGAAGGTCAGGATGCTTATGAACAGCATCTGTGTAAAAAATACTCTCATAATGAAAGATTATTACTATAGTGACAATTCAAGTTGTTATGGTAACTGGGACCATAAAAAAAAAAAGAGTTCAGAGAGTATTTAGGTACTTTTTCTGGCAGATTTTTATATAGTTTTTTTCCTATTAAAATTCTTTGGAAATGTTTTAAGAGCAGAAGAGTGACTAAGATTTAGATACAGCCAATATTATTGTTCTGAAACAAACATATATGATATTTTTATATATACGTTAATAGATACATAACACTTGTATGCTCTGAAGAAAAGAGAGAACAAGCTCAGAAAGCCACTACACTAGCAAATCCTCCATTTCATTCCAGTATTTCTATGTGCCCCTCCTGCCTTCCCAGTGGTAAAAAAAAAAAAAAGTCATATTTGGGCACGATGAATAGCATTTTGCTTAACAGTCTTATTTAAGTTCATTACAATTAGCAAATAGCTGGAACCACATTGCACTACAGACTAACTGTAGCTGTTGCTGATATTCAGGAGACAAAAGTGAGTCAACAGATGTCCAAAGCAACCATGGCCACAGGTGAACTGCCACCCCCAGGGATGAACCTGTAGCTGCAGTCCATTACTGCAAAAGGTGTCTGCTAACGTTTGCTTCCTGCAGCAGAGCTAGCATAGAGCAGCATCATGGCCTCCCATGTAGTGTTTTTTATCATCCTCCTAGTAAATTCTGTCAGAAGACAAGGCATTGATGTTTTTGACTAAATGATTGCTTCGTGCTCCTAGCTAGATCCTTTGTGCTACAAACCACTGTGAAAAAGGGCCTTATTAGTACTGAATGTATTGTGCCTTGCTAAAGCAGCAACTTTATCCCTTACTCAGCATTGTAAACAATGGGTTTTCAAGTGTCCCAGGGGACCATAGGATCATTTCTGTGCTGAGAGCCCAACTTGTCAAGTATCAGATATAAAGCATACTTGCAAAATTGTTACAACAGAAAAAAAAAAAGCACATGCACATACACACAAAAAATAACCATCATAAGAAAAATAAAGAGAAGTAGTAGTAAATGCATAGAAGAATATATGTCTTTTCTAACAGAAAAATTGAACTGATGGGCATTCATTTTAACTTCAGTTCTGACTAACACAAGGAGACCAGCCTGGGGAATTTTCAGGATAGGGAAAGTTAATCACACGATAAAAGTAAAAAGGGAATTTTGCTTAATTAAGTTACATATCATACTTTTATCTCATTTTTCCAGTGATGTTTAAAAATAGTAGTTTTATAATTTAATTTCTAATTTAACAATCCTGGAGTAGCAGAGAATAACTTTTAATTGTATTTATGGGTGGCCCAGGATATTTTATGTAGCTAACTTTAACTGGGAGAAATAGTTACTTCTGCTAAAAGTTATAAACATCTTGGCACCTTAACCAATATTAAAGCAAATTTGAAACAAACATACTCCATATGAAAACTCAGGACCTGGCTCAATGAAGAAACAAAAGAGCCTTCAACTAAAATTAAAAGCTAAGAAAAGGCTAGTCAACAGGTTCATTATAGGGTAAAACAAAACAACAGCAACAGTCAAAACAATGAAAGCTTTCACAGAGATTGCAGTCACCTGACAGCCTCCAAACCAGTCATCTAGTGCACAGAATCCTGCAGGAAACCTTGGGGTACAAAAGCAAACTCAAAAAATTACTGGAGAGCGTGGAAACTGTCTGCCTACATCTTTCTGAGCAAATTGTGTAATATAACAGAATTTCCTATGTAGTCCTCTAATCAGTACACTTGTACAGGCTATGAAATTTGTCTCACAATACAGCAGGCAATCCCACTATCAGGTCATCAAGTAAGGAGATAAAGTTCATGTAATTTGGGAAAACTATCAGAACAATAGTCTACACCCAATTCCATATAGCTGCTCCTTGAGTTGTTTAAATAGCTAACTTTACTTAAAAGTAGAATTATTTTTCTGTGCTAAATGCATTTTTAGAGAGTAGTGGGAAGTGTAACACAACCTCAGCTACTGTGGATTTCATTGTAAATGACAAGAACTATATTTATAAAAGCAACACAAATATTTCATATTAAGTATCTTAATTTTACTTCTATGCTCGTTAAGTATTTGCAGGTAGGGAGTCTGCTGACACAGAAGTTTTTGCTCTATTTATAGCCTTGAATATATGAGAATACTACTAGAAAACAAGAACCTATTATACCTAGGTTAATTTCTGACAAAATCTGTAAAATATTTAGAGAACAGCAAAAGCATCACTAATGAAAGGAAGAAAAAAAAATTCTATCAAAACACAGGGAAATTTATATCAATAGGTGGAGAAAACACATTTCTGCTGATAAACTTGCTGCATATTTAGGATATAATGGAAAGGTTTCAGTGATGAAACAATTCTCAAGTGACCCAGAAAACCATGAACAACACCCTCACATCATTCTCTTTTCCAAGATGGCTCTATTGATTATTCATGTACAGGAGCGAACATTTGTCATGATCCAAGACTCATTCACCTCTGCTGTAAACATGTAGATACCAGGTAGAGAGACTTAAAAAAAAGTAGAAAGCTATGAGAGTATGATGTTGAGAAACAGCATGCAATTTCCCTCATGACATGGAGAAAATGCATTTATTTCTAAGCAAAATCATGTAGTAGTCAGAGTGCTGTTTCTTACATAAGCAGAACGATGAAATCAAGTGCACAGTTTTCCTGGACACATTTATTCTTTCTTCAGCCTTTTGTTGATAAAAATGAAATACGACAAAAGCATCGTATGGAGATCCTAAAAGAGTGCAGTATTTTATTTTTTCTATTAATATAAATGGAAAACTACAATTTATTACTTTCTGCAGTTGTTCATCATACAGTATATTTTAATCACTCATTCAATAGACAATTGTTAATGCATCTTTCAATTGCACATTCCATTGATTGAAATCCACTGCATTAGAATCTTCACAGTTAAGATTATTGTTCTACTGACACAATTATATTATTTTTGACTGAGGCAGAGTTCTTGTCCACTACGTATTAAAAGCTTCCTATTTCAAGATAGAAGTTAGACCTAAGTAAGAATACATGCAACTTTCTTGAGGTAATGATTTACAAATTAGTCTGCTGTACACTGTACCCCACAAAACAGCTAAATGCTCAGATTTAAAATCTCACTTCCTGTTCTACTCCTATGTATATACAGAGTACCTCAGCACAAAAACATAAATATATGCAGTGCTATTTTACAGTTCTGAAACATTTGTTTACATGTTCTGAGCTAGCTGGAACTTTTTCAAGAACCTTCATTATCTTAGACATTTTGAGAACATTTTGAAAGCTTGAATAAATTGCCTAACCACCAAATGCCTAGGGCAGCTAGGCAGTGTTGGAAGACTTAGTGAATTGAGTGACTCTTAAATTAGACATTTGCATGGTTATTTTTAATTAATCACCATATAAAATGTAATTAGCACGCACCACTTATCATTTGAATAGCAGTTGGCAATTTTTTTTTTTTTGGAAATTCTCTCACAGCACACAGTTCAGAAGAAAAAAAGGGAATCCCAGAGGCTGATGTCAGGAGAAATCAGGGGTGATTTAATTGGCTATTGCTCAGGATATAAATCAAGTATTTCTCTCCTCGTTGCTCAGGGTTTGTTTCCTTTTTGTTTTTTTTAAACTTAGAAAAATATACAACTGCTTGGCTGCATCATCTCTCTATGTTGTTTTAGAACAGTGCAAACTTAATAAAGAATAGGTGTACAACTTGTACAGAACCCCATTCATGAGTGCTGTGCAGTTCTTTTGTGATGCTGAGTTGAAAGGCAACGGAAGGCAACATGGGTGCAGAGCTCCTACTGGCTTCAGTGAACATGTTTGCGCTGGTATGAATCATAATCCCTCATACTGCTTTAAAGAAGATAGGAGAACATATGAGAAGAGCTTTAATGTATGTAGCATCCCTTGAAGAGTGCTGGGGGACCACTTCCTTCCTGTCTGGAGGCAACCAACTCCTAGCTAAAATTCAAAGACACAGATCCTTCCTAACAAACAAAAGAGTTGATTTCAAAAAACTGCCGAATACTCCCAGCATCTCCAAAGGCACCACCATGGTGTCCAGAGCTGTTAAGAAGAATAACAGACTTATTTTCAGATACCACACAGGAATGGTGCCCACCTGCTCCTCCAAACCTCCTCCCTGCCATCACAGAAAATGGCAGGCAGGTCCTGCCACATAGTGAGAACCAGGCACACCAAAATCACTTCCTGGTGGCAAAACTCAAAGAAGTACTTCACATTTGCTCTGGAACAAAACCAGTAAACAGTAGGAATAAGGTGAACTAAATTTTGACTGCATTCCCATTTGAACCAACTACAGAGACACGAGAATAAATCAGTGCTTTACATCTGCAGGACCAGTGTTAAACTCCCAGCAAGACAGATGACCAGTGAAAAGCAAAAAAGAAAACACCATGGAGATTATTATCTATATCTATTAAAGGTATCTCATATATATATATATGTATAGATGTATATATACGTGTACATACATAAAATTACTAAGAGCCGCTACAGCAAATGCACTCAAAATCTGAATCAGCTGACAGCATCTCCTCACACCGAGGACATTCTCTCCTGTGAGTCACTGAGCAGCATATGAACTGTATCCTTCGTGCCATATATCATCAAACAGCTGCAGTGCACTCAAGAGTGTGCACCTGAATTTTATTTGGAATAAAAAAAGTGATTCTGTCTTTTTAAAAGATTTGAAAAATCATTTTATGAAGATGAGCTAATTTCTACATTAGATTACTGGCAAAATCCTAGAAATAAACTTTTAGGATTTCTGAAAACTTCTTAAAGCCAACTCTTACCATTCCTTAAGAAAAATACTGTAAGGCATTTATTAGACACTTACTTGTTGGAAAGATGAGGAAAAAAAAAGCGTCTGATTCTGCTGTTCTTTCTGCATCTGAGGAATAAAGAGCTATCACTTTTTTTGGATTTATGCCACTCCTACTAAGGTTTAGGTAGCTTGATTTAACATAAGACTTCAACATCTGGAGCATGACTTAGAAGATGCCACTTAAGCCAGAATTTATAGCTCTGCAAATCCCTGCTCAGCTACCTGTGAATATTTTTAAAAACTTCAAATAACCATTGGTGTCCTGGTCAAGTGATGAGGCCTCAGATGACTGGATACTTAGTAACTCAACTACAAGAAGGGTAGGAAGGAGGATCCAAGGAACTACAGGCCTGTCAGCCTAACCTTGGTATAAGAGAACACCGTAGACCACATAGTCTTGACTGCAATCAAGTGGTACTTGCAAGACAACCAGAGGATATGGCCCAGTCAGCATGGGTTTGTGAGATGCTTTGTGTATGCTGGTCATACTTGACCAGCTTGATCTCCTCCTGTGGCAAGGCTTCACATGTGGTGGATGAGGGAAAGGCTGAGAATGTAATATACCTAGACTTCAGCAAAGCCTTTAAAACTTTCTCCCCCAATATTCCTCTGGAGAAGCAAGCAGTCCTTGGCTTGGACAGGTACACTTTTTGCTGGGTAAAGAATGAGAAGATTGAGTGCGTTCCCATTAAGTCTGCAGATGACACCAAGTTGGAAGGAAGCGCTTGGGCAAACAAAGGCCCTATAGAGGGATCTGGATGTGCTGCATCAATAGGCTGAAACCAACTGCATGAACTGTAACAAGACTAAGTGCTGAGTTCCCGCACTTATGTCACAACACCATGCATTTCTACAGACTTGAGGCAGAGTGCCTGGAAAGCTGCACAGAGGAAAAGGGTCTGGGTGCGTTAGTGAACAGCCAGCTGAATAATAGCTAAGAAGGCCCACGGCATCCTGGCTTGTATCAGAAATCTATAGTCAGCAAAATTAGGGTGATGATCAACCCTCTGTAGTCAGCTCCAGTGAGGCTACACCTTGAATACTCAGTCCCTCACTACAACAACACTGGGGTCCTGGCGCACTCCCAGAGAAGAGCAGCAAAGTTGGTGAAGAGTTTAGAACACAAACCTTATGAGGAGCAGCCGCAAAAACTGGGATTATTTGGTGAGAAGAGGAGGCTCAGGGAAGACCTTGTAGGTCTCTTCAACTACCTGAAAGGAGGTTGTATGGAGATGAGGGTCAGCCTCTTCTACCATGTAACTATCAATAAGACTTGAGAGAACAGCCTCAGTTTGTACCAGGGAAGATTTAGTTTGGATGTTAGGCATTAAGAAAGGTGATAGCACGCATAGTTACTTCAAACCAGTTTAGACTTACGCAAGAAAAACAGAGGCCACAATCAAATAATAAATGAGAAATTACTTACCCCTTTCTAAGGATCAAGGCTTACCAAACATTCCAAAGAATGCGAACTCCAAACATAGAACTTTCCTTTACAGTGGCCAGCCCTTAAATGAGGTTAGGGAGTGGGTGTAACTGGCTCCACACCTTCTACTTGCACAGGTGAATTTCTTTCACCTATGTTCCCATGGCTGGCTAGGCCCCTTCACCAGGTGCTCAATCACTGGTTCAGGCCAGTGCCTCAGTGTCTTAGTTTCAGTTGGGTCAGAGCTGTTTTTCTTCAGAATGTCTGGTATGATGGTATGTTTTGGTTTTAGGAGGAAAACAGTGTTTATAACACACCATTGTTTCTAGTTCTATTTTGTTTTGTTTTTCCTATTCATACCCTGCTCCCCCTGGGAAAGGAGGAAGGAGCGAGCAAAACACTGAGGTGCTCAGCTAGCTGTGGTGTAAAACCAAAACACTCTGGTAGGTCATCTGTGCTCTGTAAAGGGAATGGATTTAACATACGTCTCTACATGGTATAGTTCCTGCCAGATTTTGGATTCCACTCAAGAGATTAATCACTTTAAGCAAGGCATTACCAAGGGATATTTTGCACAGTGACACATAAGTTCCTTTTCTGAATCAGCCTGAGATATATAAAAGTGTTTTGTTTCACTCACAACTATACAAATTAAAAATAAAATCTCTCTTTAAAAATGCCTACCTGAATAAAATAGAATAAAGCACAAGTCTATCCCTGAAATACCCTTGCTGATAATCACTCTGTAGCAGGAGTTTCCCTAAGAGACCCACCTATGCAAAGCAGCATGCTCCAAGCAAGAGAGAATAACTAATTCTTCATTCAAAGGTTGCTGTCAGGAAATGGTCCTGCTGATGCTGTGCCCTTCCAGAAGGTGACTGTTTCAGAATAATCTTTGCCTCTTCTCTTTTCTGGCCAGCAGCACCTTTTCCTTCTCTTTTCTAGCAAATCTTCCTCGTCTTTTCCCAGGTTGGGCATTAGAAAGTACAGCACAGATGATATTCTAGTAAAAAATGTCATTTTTTACCACTTCAGTAGCTGGTAATAAAACTTATTTCTCTATTGAGGTCTTCTTAACATACTATTTGTTTTAAACTTCTTATATGCTTGTAAACAGACTCTGATTGCTGCAAATTGATTTACCTAACATCCCTCTTCCTGGTGTAGACAGTCAGGTTAGAGAGAAGGACAGGTTAATTACAAAGAAGATATGTTAATGAGTTTATTAGCACTTCACACTGCTCTGCAGCAGGCAGAATGGAGGAAGATGATTGAGGAATTAAGGGAAGAATAGTAGAGATTTGTTTATACAGCACGAAGAGCTGTATAAACGAAAATGGATAAACTGTATAAAAATAGGAGTAGCTTCAATGAGACACCATGACTGTGGAAACTTAAATCTCTGATAAACTGCATGAAATAAGCTCAGACATTCATGTTCTCCCTGTGAATGCAAGTAAAAGCACCTATGTTTCTGCACACAAGGGTGTGTCTGGTCCCCTTCTGAAAATATGGCAGAAGACCTCAAGATCTGCGTGGACCAAACAAAGGACTTCCTGAAATCTTCGCCTGTCTGTTACAGTGGACAGAACAGAGGGAATTAATAACAGCCAGAGAGATGGGTGCTATTGCTGATATCAAAGGGCCCTAATTTATATTATTTTCACTTTTATTATGTTTCAGTAAATACATGTATCTCACGTATCAGGAGCTTTGTCTCTAAATACAAAGTCATCTTTGACCTTTTGTTCTTGTATGTGCACCTAGTACCCAATGATCTGTTGGACTCACATTTGTCAAATGATCCATGAGGTTCTGCACTTTCAAACACCTCAAAACAATCAAGACAATGGAACAAATGTACCCAGCATCAAAACTGAAACTGACATGGATTTAGAGCTGCCCGGGCTCATGTTTAATCTCACATCTTCCTTTTCCAGGCAAAGAATATAACAATTTGCAGAACTCTGCTACATAAGACACAATTTTAAGTATTGCAATTTATCCACTGACTAAATTTACTAATAGAGTTTAAATCTGAAATTCATTGTGCAGTTTATAATTCGTACTGCTGCCAAGAGATCCACAATCCCTCTCAGGCAGCATTAGTGTCTATTTTGTCTTTCAATGTTTCTTGTACTTCTGTGCACAAACACTGACCTTTGCTGAAACCGAGGAGAGAAATAGAAGTCACAGATTAAAAGATGATCCGTTATCATCTTAATGTATACAGTTTTCATTTTAGATAGATCATTCACCTTTTCTTACCAGACATCCCCAGAAGTAACTTGAGATTTACCACACTGTTTTTTCTTGTTATCAGAATAATTTGGATTTTCAATTTCAAAGTGACAGCTTTGAGTCACATGCCTATAAAAATGTTGCCTAGGTAGGCGTTGCATTTTGTCATAGATGAGCATTGCATCAGTTTGATAAACTAGATGCGGTTTCAGGAATGTTCTTCTCCAGTTTTTTTTTTTTTGAGCCCTTATGTGTCTGTAATTTTTCAGTTCCTCTAACATCAGCATGTATTATAGTCATTGAAATTCCCAGTTTCCAATTTCTGTAAGCATTAAAACGTTTCCTCTTTTTATTTTATGAATTAGAAACATCAAATTCAATTCAGTATAATTCTACAACTTTGTCTAGTCTTTGCTTTGCTACCTCAAATCTTTTTTTTTTTTCTGTTAGATTCTGATGGGAGAACTAAACAAATAAGATCAAGCAGTATCTACAAGCCACTTTACTTCAAGACCACTAAACTACCTTCTCAGTTCATTGCTCCTTTCTGAAATTTACCTATGATTGCTCCTTTCGGAAATTTACCTATGAAACCAATACTAGAACAGAATTTGGGAGGTCTCAACATAAGCCTGACCTTGTCAGAATGACGCCTTGCCTGTAAAGTAAATCTCAAAAATCGGTAAAATATTTCATTTCTATGTGTAGTATCATAATTCTCAAACTTTGTAGCAGATTTTTATAGTTTGTCGCTTCTGTTGCACTTAGAGAAAAAAAATTAAGTACATACAGTATATGAGAACACATATGTGTTTTCATATACTGTATGTACTTAATTTTTTTTAAGGTATAATACTCTTCATCTGTGCCCTTTTTTTTTGGAAGATAGGTTGTAGTTTGTTTATTTCTTCTGCATTTTCTGAATCTTAGCTGCAGTGGATTTTTTTTCTACTCTTTCGCTTTCCTTTAGTATCTTCCTATTTCTATTTTTATGTCATGCCCAGGAATCATTGTTTATCTTCTTTAGCTTAGCAAAGTATTTCCTATGCCTCTGTAAAACTTAACCTGAATTTATACAGAGCTGTTTCTTAGACAGGGTACCTCTGAAACTAAACCTATCACAAATTCAGTTTTCTACTTCAAAGCTCATTGCTCTAGACTTATAGACAGCAAAAGTAGTTATTTCTGCTCTACATTGATGTGGTTTATATTTCTGATCATAGTTTAAAAAATGTGCACTAGAACCATAACTTCTTTACACAGACATTTGAAATGATAAACTCAAGATTAAAGATTGAATCATCTTTCCATTTTGAACTTGATAAGTACTATCATCATTTTTAAAATGTTTAATTTCTCTGTGTAGTTCTATGTCTGGTTTATTTCTAGTTCTCCTCATCATACTTCTTCCACGATAAAAAACGGTGGCTTATTCTTTCAGATTTTGTATCAGTTCCAGTAAAAATTAAATCCCCAGATTATTCATAGATCCACGACTAACTGTCTGACTGCCTAGTGTAAAGAAGCTGGAAGCTTAATCTAACTGCTTTGCTTTAGTTTTTAGATTTGCCTACCTATATTATATTGAGTGTTAACATAATTTTATGCTCTCAGTGTCTTAAGTATTGATGATAAGGAAAACTTACGGATTTAGAAGTAGTCTTCAAGCTCCATCAGTTGAAAAACAATCTGTTAATTACACTAAAAAAGAACAATAGTTTCTTTCTTTAGTTTGTTTTTTAAATATTTCAATAGATACTCTCCAAAAAGCAAGAGAAAAAGAAAAAAAAAGAAATGTGGTTAAAAGTAGAAGCAGAAAGGAGAGAACAAGGAGGACAGAAAAGAGGTCATATGAGAGCAGAAATAAGTGGAAGCAATCAAGGAGTGGTATTTTCTTAAAGATCCCAAGTGAAACTAAATTGACCCAAGGTGTCATAACTAGCTAACATTCTTTCCTCTGCAGTAAGCACTGAATCATTTTTCTTTTCCCTGCATTTACTGATTAGTAGAGGTCCAATATTCTTCCAAAGAATAGATGAGCTTTTAAAATGAGATACAGCCTTAATTGTAGCCTTTATGAAGTAGATGGGAATAGTTGAATCCACGTCCAACCTCAGGAGACACATATTAACTAAAGAAAATATGAGAAATAATAACTGAAGTGGAGAACAATTTGCGAGAACGCTGGTGAAAGAAACTAGGGGAAAAGTTCAGCTGGAAATCTTTTTACATTTTTGAATTTGCTTTCAGATATATTCCCTCATTTGCCAAAAATAACCAACCCAACAATGGAAGGTATTATCTAGCTTCAAGCCCCCTCATATTTATACTTTACTTATTGTAAAACCTTTTGACTAATAAACACCAAAATATGTTAATGGTAAATTACAGAGTTTTGGTACCTTGTGATGTGAACAGTCCCAGTATATTAATTAAAAAAAAAAATTCTTCTCTATGTCAGTTTTGTGTTATAATTTGTTTTTTTCTAAGTAAGGAGGGAAATGGCTCTATGAAGTAGATAAAGCATAGACTGACAAAAAAATAAAAAAGACAATAACAATGGAAATTGTTCAAAGTATTTCATGATTCAACATCACAGCCATTTCAAAACTCCTTTTAGAAATAAACTGGCCATCTCAGTTTTCATCAGCCATTATCTTAACACACAGCAATCAGAAGACCAAGGAAAAGATCTTTAGCTGTAAGTGTGCAATGTCTGTTTCTTGAAACTTTCATAGCACTGTGTATTGGTGCTACAGGATGTCTTTCTCTCATAGAAATAGAATTATACATTGTAAATACTCTGGCAGCAGTCAGTAGTTAAAATAAATACTTTTTGAAGTGATATAATGAGTACAATCCTGCCTTCGCTGAATTCAGAGATGGTTCCTCTCTGTATCCTTTGATTCTTCTGTATCATCTTTCCACCATACAGTGCTCTGAAACACGATAAAATCCAGCAAAAGCTGAGCCACTGACATGCTATGAAATGTGTCCTTGAAGCTAGGATGCCTGAGATTTGTTTGACACATAACTCAAGCGTGGCTCAGTTAGGCAAAGCTGGTTATTCTGTGCAGAACGTTCCCTTCTTTGCTTCAACCTCAATGCTCGCAAATAGGTCTGCTTTTTGACACTTCAGTAATGGTAATGTTCCTGTTTTCTCTAGCCTCATTGCACATAGATGACATAATGGATTTCATTCAGTGTATTACAAATGATCATGCACACTCTGAAAGTGGATGCCATGTCCTAGATTTTGAGAGGTTTGTTTAGCTTGTCTCAGCTCATTTATGTTGTATATTTTCTGCAAAAAACTGGCATCAGTTGTACCACCAGAAAGCAGTGAAAAATAAGCTCTTGTGGATGTTTCTGCAGAAAAGCATAGTGTTTGATGCAGAAAAGCATAGTGTTTGATAGGTATTTGAAATCTGGCTTTAAAAAATCTTTAAAGTGACATGTAATCACCAGGCTAGGAATATTAAAAATCCAAGTTAACTCCTGATGTAATTTATATTAATGTCTTAACCAGTAGATTTTATAGATACTTCTGATTACAATCCATCAAAAATTTATAATAATACACTAGCATCAACTGACATTCTGATTCTACCTCATGATATAACTTGTCATGACAGAACTGCAGGGGAATTAGAGAAATGGCCATAAGTCCAACTGTATAGAATCTTGTGTTAGGAAAGTGGTATATAAACTAAGAGTAAGCATAAATATGCTAACACAGTCACTTATTTTCACTCAGGTATGTATGTCCTTCAGAGGTACTCTTCATAGTTTTCCACACTGTAGTGCTTATTTGAAACTGAAAAATAATTTGAAAAAAATATTCGATGTCTCAGGAGTGAGAAACATGGGTCAAATAAAACTCCAAAACTCACCAGACAGTTAATAGTTCAAATCCATCATTCAGAACAACAAAAATTCTGTGTCAAAATCACACAAAACTGCCTCAAGAAAATTACAAATTGATAATTATTCTCTTGTTAAGGAAGAATTTGTTGTACGTTATTACACTAAACTAAACTACATAGGTCTCTCCAAAAGTAATGTCTCCATTTTAATTCCATGGAAACTACAACAGATATAAAGAGCACAGTAACAAATTCTTCGCTACAAAACACTATTTTTCAACATGGTCATAACGTTAACTATGAATTTTCACCAGCGATAAACAAGAGCCTGCATGCCACATGCATAAAAACAGCATCAGCGAAGGTGACCCACTGTTGCTGTTACTATTGCTGAAATGCATCACCCACTGCCTCACTTTACTCACATTCAATATTTGGTCTCCACAAATGTTCAGCAAGCAACAATGAATGTCAATGGGTGCGATATTTGCCCACATGAAGGAATTCAATGACAGACCTTTGTTTCATACACACTTCCATGTCAGACACTATTCTGTCAGACTGCCCCTCTGCTGCCATCTGTCACACGACAACAACATGCAATGGAATATTGGTGGGATGGTTCAACCTCTACTGCCATAACACCAATATCCATCTCTGATGTCATGGGCCAACATCATAAAATAGGAGGCATTGTTTTTGGAGCAGACCTTGTATGATACAAAAGCAAATCTTTCTGATGAATTGTGTTTGTAATTATTGGTAGAACTGATTGCATTTGATCTAGAGTTTCTTTAAAGTGTGTATAAATCATATTTATCTCATGGGAAAAAATTGAAAGCATATATGGATCCAAAAAAACCCACAGCCAACTGTGAATGATTAGTTAATTCCCACTGGTTTCCCACAGTATTTTTGAAATCTAGGAAGAGTCATTCCCCTAGGACTCTTTGCCATTCTACAGTCAGCTGTGTTTAATTCTCAAAGTTTGTGCTAATGTTAATTCCTTCAATAAATACTGAAATGTATGTTTTCAGAGAATAAGTTAGAATACAGACCATTAAAAATGCAGTTTTTCCATATTAGCAGAGTTGTCTTTTATTATTATTATTTTTTTAATTTCTTCAGAATAGTTGTAGTAATATAAATAGCTCTGTATTTGGTATTATTATGTCTAAGGAAATGTATGTGCACAGTCAACCTAAGATATAATCTTGGTGAAGCTAACAAAGATTACAATCAATCTCAGATGCAATCTTAGTGAGGTTAACAACCCTAAAACAAACATATAGTTGCTTACTGAGGACCAGTATCAGCAAGGCATCATAATGTTGTGGTGGAAGGAATCTTTGTGCAGGTGTAACCTTGAAAGGCATCTCTGCTCAAATGGATATCCTGACATGAAGCCAGCTGCTGTGCAGGAGACCTCAAAGGAGGGGCTCTTGGACTGTTCACTATTTATAAGGGTAAGATGATCAATACATATATATCAATATATGTTATAGGTTGCCTTTTATATGCATGCTCAATTGGTCCTTGAGTGTTGAACCAAGGGCCTGTTACCAGTTTTTTTCAACCCTCAGTGTGAGACAGATTTATAGTCAGTAATCTGTTTTAGCAAGAGTGTTATCAGTACTTTGTTCACTGCCTTACTGTATAGGGCCAAAACAGGGAGTTAAGGGAAAAACCTAAACATAAAGAGGCTTCATGTTTTGATACAAAGACGCAAGTAACTGATAGAACACCATTATATAAATACATGTTTCACTGTCTTTTTTAAAGTATTTTATAACCTGCACATGAACACAATTGGCTACTATTGAACATATGGACTGGCAAAGTAAGTACTGTATGATGTCTCCCTTAATTGCTTTTTATCACATTATTTTATATCTATCAACTAAAAATTGCTTGGCAAGATATCCCTTTTATCTCTGAAAATCACACAAAAATGAACGAAGAAAGTCTGAACTTTATTTTATGAGGTCAGTTTTATTCTTACCTTACTCCACAAATGAGGCTGAAACATGTGAGAGCAAAATGTATTTATTTGAGAAAAAAATGATCCCAATTCTAGTGAGATTTTTTTCCAATTTTTCCAATCGGTATAATTTAAGAACAAAGTTGCTTCATTCTCCCCCAAAATCTTTCATCAAATACAGTAGTATAACAGTACTGTGAGTACATCCATGTTCCTGAATAAAATTCCCAAAGACAGTATAAAGACAACTTTAATAGCAGTCTCATTTTTTAATAGTTATTGGAATAAAAATGAACAATTTCAGCATTTTACCTTCATGAACTAGTAAATGATTATCCAAATACAGACGTAACTTTATGTGAATATCTCATATCTTTTCCTTGAAAATATTTACTATTTCTTAAAATGACATTTATTTGAAATTAATATCAAAATATAGAAATTGTCTTCATTTAGAAAAAGGAAAATTAAATGATTTAAAGTGTTGTTAACTTCTAACACTCATAGCAAGGGTTATAGTTGGAAACACTGCAAAAAAAAAAGACTAATTGGACAAATGATCTTATTGCCTTTCTAATCTCAAGAGTATAACAGCAAAAAACAAATATGCTAGAAAATAGTTTTTCAGCATGTAAATATGCAGCTGCATGTAGTCTTCTGAATACTGCAGCATAATAAAACTTATCTGAATGAATCTGAGATTATTATTGCAGCACATGACCCCATGTCAGGTCAGTGCAAATAAGAAAAAAGCTTGTCTGGTCTTGAGCTAGAAAACTATAAAAAAATATCAAATAGATGTCTCTCAAGTGTGTTATAAAAATGCATCCTCTCTGCTATGAGCAGTATTGTACCTGACCTCAGAGCATTAGAGAAGAGAGACCATACTGAATGCTTTCATTTCCACATAAAATGCTGATCATGATAGTTCAGTCATGCCAGATGGCAGTAGTAGTGATAAATGGTGTTGATGCCTCAGGAGAAATGAGCTAGTAAAGTTATATTATCTTCAGTAGGGATTTTAAACATGTAATGTAGTTAAAGCTGTTATTCTCCTGCAAAAATCATGCACCTCATATTTCAGTGCCACGTCATACATGGGGGAAAAAGTTCCTCCCATCATATGCTACTTTGAAAAGTAGATTTTTCATGTCTCAAAAAACCAACACTACACACAATATATACAATATTGATATATATTTGTGTGCGTACATGAAATGATGTATCATCTGTATATAAATATCCAAGCACTTTCCCTTTCATACTTACGTAGGTATGGCAAGATATATATGGATACAGGAAATAATAAGACAGTGCTAGATGAGATAAGACTTACCTCACATTTCTAATGGGTCCCTTCTTCCTTTCTGAAACTATTTTCTGACTTAAAGGCCAATAAGGAGACCGGAAGGCACAAAGCCATCATTAAATCTGCATTTGATCTGCTAACTACAAATTGTTTAAAGACATTTCATTGATCTAGACACTATTTGTTTATTCTCCTAAGAGGCAGCACTGCGGGATTTTCCCTTTTAGTGTCTGAGGTTTTTAGAGGGAGAAGGAAGATGCTCTGTACACTATAAGAAATCACTTTGTTCCCATGAAACCTAAGGATTCCTCAGGTTGGAGTTAGGTCGCACCCATCCTCTAGTTTTATTCCAAGGACTTAGATCCTTTTGTGAGTGAAAATTTTGCGCTGATCTATTTTTACAAGATGGTTCTTCACCAGCAGCACCAAAATTGATCAGGAAGTTTGAACTGTACAGCTGCTATGAAAATTATCTTTCAGTTGTACATTTTATGGTCAGAACCCTTTTGTATGGAAATCAGAGTTGCCTTTTGCTCACATATGGAACTACTGTTACTTCTTTGTGTCTGAGCTGAGACTGCACATAACAAATTAATTCTTAAAGAAGTGTGGTGCAGCTTTTATACCAAGGTCAGTGTGGAGTAGTCATGTCTTACTAGAGGTTAAGAATCGTTGTTAAACCCAGAATATATATAGGGTTTAATAATGTCATATGTACTTGCTATTAATACATAGGAAGAAAGAAAATATAGATGTTACATTCTGTAATGTCTGTAAAATCTCAGAAAATGGAGATGCAACAAGAGACCTGAATCGTCAGTATTTTGTATATTTTGCTCAGACTCTTTATCCTTTGGTAACTTGGAAATTAATTTCCTTTGTCTAACTTTCTGTACTTAATGTTATTAATTAGGAGACAGCCAAATTTAGAAGAAATATTACTGAGGTCTATGAGAAAGAAGACAGTAGAAAAGTCTATCATGCAAAGATTAATTTATTCAATTTCAAAACGTATATTGCAATATTTTACAGATGGCAGGTGATCATAGGCAGATGGTCATTACAATTTATCACAGCAGGAAGCTGTTAAAAATGACAATATGGGCAGGTATAAAATTGCATGAAGGAGAAGTTATAGAAGACAGTTTTGAAACTCTAACGACTCGTCCTCCTAAAGTTTCAATCACCTAAATAATGTAATCCCAGAGTCAATTATAATTTTAAAGGTCTTAGAGAAAAAAATCTTACACAGAGAAAATTCATTGTTCATCAAAATCGCTATACTGGAATGGTGTAATTTTTTTTTTCCCTCACCTTTTTTGTTTTAAAGTTACTGACAATTATTCCAAGCCATGGAGGATGGATGTTCAATTCCAATTTATGGCTTTGAAAATTTCTCTCTCTCCCCTTTTGTAATTCTAGTATCTATAAACAGCAGCCACATACAATTTTTAAGTGGAAAAAGAAACGTTCTTTGGCACTGATCAGCCTTGAGTGAACATTTATAGTAGACTTACAATTTTTTCCATAGTAGGGTTTATAATGGAATTGGTAAGGGTACTCTGACTCTGGAGTACTAGCTGGCACACTATACACTGCAGAATGGATATAAACAAAAGGAACTTGATGTTCTTCTTCCCTACTTCTGAGAGCAATGCTTGTTGCTTTTACTTTCTGAATCACATCACACTTCTGCTGCCAATGATAAGTTTGGATATTATAGTGTTATATATATTTTTTTCTCTTTAGTTTCCTCAGTGCTCCTTTTGGTCACTATTACAAGACCGGGAATTTAAGATCACAAGCTTTTGGAGGTAGGATTGTATTGACAATAGGATAAAATGTCTAACACAGAGGAACCTATCGATCAGAGTGTGCTCTACTGGTGCTCTTGTAACAGAAATACTAACAGACAGTAAGAACGAAGTCTCCATTTTACAGTCTGTATCATGCAGAATGAGTGAAGATATAAAGATATTTCTGAGATTTTCTTCCAGAGTTCTTTTTCCCTGCCTTTCAAAAGTGATCTATCCTTTCAAAATAGCAATATTTAAGTAGCACTTTAACAGTGTACTGAACAGAATGTGTGGAAAATCTGATTAATCAGGACATAACTATTGGCCATATTACCAAGCATTTGCTTAAATCCAGGAATATCTAAATCTCTGTCTGTGGCTAGGAAAAGGACTAGTCTCACAGCAAAGCACAGGTCACTATTAAGAAACCTACGGTCTAATTGCATTCAAACGAGGTTTCAAAGTGGTCTGATAAAACAGGTTATTGCGTGCTTAGTCTTCAGGAGTACAAAACACAACCTCTCCAGCATTAAAGATCTTGCTTATACTTTTCCATTTAGAGGTATTGTTAGAATGTGTATACCCTTTTAAACACATGTAGCGGTGTTTCTTTGTATTTTGATTCATATGGCCACCTGAGTACAGCGGAAGTTAACTCACCCTAAAAAACACTTCTGACATTTAAAACAGCTCAGTGAATTCACATGGATGCCAGTGAAAATATACTGCCAGGTAAGGGACACTGCACTGAATTTGGAAAGAGAGGCATCTCCTCATGTTTAAGATGATTTCCAATACAATCATGATGACTTTAAATTCTGTTTCTTGAATATTTGCACTGAATGTTTCTAAAACAGAATTTACTTCCTAGAACTGCATGTTGTCAGGATTCTCAGTAAAAGTTGTAATTTATGAGTACAAATCTAAAGAAACATCTCTAAAACCTTATAATAGGCATACTAAATAAACGAAATCCCTACATAACTTTGCATTGCAAGGGGGAAATCTGATTCTACTGAATCTAGTGGCAAATCACTGTATTAAAATTTTTATTTCAATGAAGCAAGTTTCTCACCATTGAGATAAAACAGTGACTTCACAAAGTGCTTAAGCAAGGATTAAGTAAATTTAGTCTTTTATGACCTGTACACAATAGATGGATTTAGCTTTTTCTCATCCTTTTTCTGAAATGCCAAATTTTCATGCACTAGAACAGCATATATTAGAAGAATAAATCCTTTTAAAAAAACTTATGTTTGCTGAACAAGCCTGAAATACATCTTTTCTCATCTTTACCTTTCCTTTTTGTACAGAACAAAGGAAGCCTATAAAAATATTTTTACCTTGTTTTTGAAATTCACCATTGTAAGAATGTCTTTAAAAACAACCTTTTTTTTTTACTTACCACTTTTACATTCTCAAAAATGTCGATTATACCTATACAATGAAGCATAAAATGCTGTGTGAAAATAGGCAAGAAAAAAATGATTTTCTTTATTTTCTGTATTCTTAATCTCTCTCATCCACCAATGTTTTGGTTCTGCAAAATACAAAAAGAACATTTACAACTTTATTCACCTAATAATGATGTATTGCAAAAGCATAATTGCAATTCAGGACCATCCAATTTTGTGTACATGAATTTAATTGTTACTTGTAACAATACAGCCATGTAGGTTCTCTTGGATTACTCATATGTTGTTATGAATAATAGATTTTTGAAATGAGTACCTAGGAATATGATCATGCTATGCAAGCATTGAAAATCACAGATGTTTTGTCCAGAGGCAGAAGATACCTAGATGCATATTCATGAACTTAAAATAAGGTGTGCTTAAAATTAGTTTATATTACTTTCTTAATAGTATATGATCATATTTAAAGTACTTCTGAGAACAACATCAAACAGTACTGAGTAAGAAGATAAAGTAGTTTTCTGTGCCCAGAATGACATGACTGACACATCTATAAGTTCAATACATTTCCTCCTGACATTTTCATACATTATTGAACTTGCGATGAACTTGAAACGTGTGTTTGGTACCTCCTTCTCACAAAATCTAATGGTCTGAATGAATTCTCTGATGCAACTGTATTTTCCCATCTGTTCAGTGCAGTACTGTCTGCCTTCTCTACCTATTCAGCCTGTATGAGAAAGCAACTTCGAATCCTACTTTCTTAAAAGAGGAAGGAAAATTAGGGATCATGGAGTGGAGACTAAGTACTCTGACGAGTAAACTGAACAGCAAAGAATCCCCCAAAGTCACATGCCTGCAGTCTTAGAAGACACTCAGTGGCCCAAACTTTCTTAGTGTAATATTATTAATAGTAAGTTTGAATGAGTCTCAAATGCAGGACTCTCTTGCAGGACCTAAATGTGAAAAAAGTATCAACATTCAAGCTGTGTAAACATGTATTTCCAAAGGTCTGTTTTTGTGTCACTAAAGGACTTTTCTCTTTGATTAAAAAAATTCAAGAATCAAAAAGAGTTTTACCATGTAGTCGTGCTATAAAATGACAGTATTTATATTTCACGATTCTAGGAGTTCAGAGAAAGCTAAAGACATCCCAACTTCACAATCCCACATAGTATTGTGGAACTGTGAAGTTGGGATACTCATCTGTCTCTCATTTGAAGATAAGATACCTTGCAAAATTGTTTGGAGATTTGGAGGAACACACTTAGCTTTATTTCCTACAACCTTGCCATTTGAAAAGCAAAACAAAAAAACACCAACTACAAGTCACTATAACTGATATTTTCTTTTTTGATGGGAAGTATAACAGAGAACACTATACACTTTAGCCTGAAATGGAAAAATAAAAATACACTGTAGGGCCAGAATATTTTTTTGAAAGATGTTCTAGTTTCTTAGCTGATTTTCTCCCACTGTCTTTGGTGCAGAACAGACAGGTCTGCTTTGATTGCTTGGGGGTTTACTGCAAACAAAAATGTGACTGTGACTCCCAGTGCAGGTACTTAAATGCCCAATTGAAACATTTAAGTATAGATGTAATTAAGCAGGTTCTAATTTTACTTATGTGATTCAACATAAAAAGAAGAGCTCCATTACTTAAGTGTTTACGTCATTCCTTGGAGAAATGATCTTAATTTATTGTAATTTCCAGTTGGAAGATTACCAAATTGGTTTTGAACTTAAGTAGCCCTGAGGGTGCACAGTCATTTACTGCCAGATTACATGAAGTACACTGATTACTTCAAATTATAAAAGACTTATTTTTCTTAATAAATAAGTTTACCTTTATTACTTAACAGATGCTACTGTTAAAATTCTCTACCTATTAGGATCATCTTACACTCAGGCAATTACAGTTCATCACACAATTAGTGAAAAGAACTTTAAAGATCAACAATTAAGTTACACAGTATGTACAAGAAGGCACCATCTCATGTATCATGTAAGAATTTGCACAAAAGTCAAAGAGGCCAGGAGACTGAGCTGGAGAACTAGGCTTACATAGCTATCTTGAAGAGAAATTTTGCAAAATTAATGGCAAATGTTTTGCAAATTTTAATTCTAACAAGAACTTCATTTTCAAGCCCACATCACCATAGTGAACTCAACTGACTCTCCTAACCATCACCCACTCTGCCTAATAGTTCAAATTTAAATTTCCAATTTCAATAGAATCTCCTGGATAAAGACAGCTAATATAACAAGACAAACTATTATTCCCCCAAGCCCCCAAATAATTTAAAATTACAGAGAACAAGCTACCGTGGTTCAAAATATGAGCTCTACCATAGACTGAAAACAGTGGATAGCTTCATAAAATGAAAAAAAAAAAATAGAATAAAAAGAATACTAATGTAGAATCTCAGAGAGGTAGGTACAAAAGAAGTAGGATAGATCAAGGACATTTTAAGGCACCCATCAGTAATCATAAATTTTATTAACACTTTATGATGCCAAATTTGACAGTTTTATCATGGCAGTTAATGTCATATATAATACCTCACAAAAAACTTAATCATAGTGCAAAATATCATTTTATTCTCTTACATTACCTCTTTTTCTCGCTTGTCTGGAAAATGCTACCAGATATGACCATTCTTTTGCTGGAAGATAACTGGATTTGTTTATGTATCCTATATTTTTCATAATGAAGAGGGTTAGGAAATCAGAAATCCAGATTCAATGTCTTTAAAGTTTAGATACAATTGCTGCATTGCTGCATTTGTCATGCTTTTTTTGTGGTAAGATCATAATCTGTCCAAAAAAATACCAAAATCTCATCAGGAATAAGGCAAATACACTCCTACTGAACTAAATATTGTTCAAAATCAGATTGAACTTCCCCAGTGGTGTGAATGTCTGCTACTTTTCTTGTCACTTCTCCACGTTTTTGTCATAAGTACCTACAAGAAATTCATATTTGTCACAAATAATCACATCCTTATCCATCACTGGAACAATCTGAAACCCATATAACCCCAGGTTAAAGCAACCCGGATTCTTTCCTTGTGTGTACAAAAGGAAAAGATTAAATATTCTTTATACTACTGTTCCCTGATTCCACTGATAATGCAATTTATTATTTTTTTTTAGTAAACTACCAGAAGTATATAAATAGAATTATTTTTCTTTCTGAGAAAATGTGATTTCTAAGTAACACTTTACTTGTTTATTATTTTAGAAACATTATGGCATTTAGTAAATTTTATCAAAATTAAGTACCATCAAATACATTAGTTATCAACTTGGATCTAAAAAGTGCCAGATACTTACATGAAAACTTCAGAAACTCCAGTGCTTCTTCTCATTTCAACCACTGTCATCGGTGATAAAATCATGATTTCTTCTTTCCTATTCTCAGAATATCAAACACACCTTACATGCTGCTGCTACTGGGGCTCAGCATAAAATTCTGAGGAGCTGTTGCTGTGAGGTGTAACTTTGCTAATTATGTACCATAAATTTGGATGCCTTAAAAAGGCTCTGAAAGGATAGGTGTCAGACTCAGGAAAAAAATGCAAAGCGGATGGATTAGGAAGAATCACAGAAGGTAGCTGAGACACTGCTAGTAATTATGACTTCTCTGAGCACGGAGCTAGATCATCTGGGACTAAGGGCTTACATAAAGGACTGAAAACATCTTTCATGTCCCTAGGCCTACACTGAACTAAACAATCTCTGGAACTACTTTTTCCAAAAAGATGCATTATCCTGCATTCTCCTCTGTGCACTTCCATGAGGGCACATATGTCACGCAATGGATTTCCTAGGGCTAATTATTACCAGGCTCCTGGACTTCCAGACTTACTAGACTTCCAAGACTGTGTTTATGCCATTTTTTTTTTTCTGGTACAATAAAAAACAAACAAATAAACAAAAAACCAGAAGCTCTAACTCATCAAAACAGACTCCTCTGACTTCTGTTACATATATGGGCTTCAATTTCTGGCAGCAGATAACCAACCTTTACCTGGTTTTCAAGGTAACTCTTCGTGACTGTTTATATACCAGTCAACTATAAAGCATCTACTAAGAAACTAAAGACCATTTCAACTTGGTACAACAAATCATCATTCCCCAAAACAGGTGTTTACCAAATATGTACTCTTCTGCCAGAATCTACTCTTCTGAGAACGGAAATATGAGATAATTATCTGCATATCTCTGATGATTCTCACTTTTAATGGTGATATTTTAAGAAAGAACTTATTTACAAGGCAGCCATCACAGGAGTGTTACTATGAAATTGGTAGCATACAATTTCCATCAAACTTACTGGCATAACAGTGAAACCATTTGAATTTCAGCAACTTGTAAATTCAAATGTTTCTGTCTTGACAGTTAAAACCACTTAGTAAAATTCTGTTCTGTGCTAATCTGTGAGTTCAAGGCAGTAATTGTAAAACCACTTTAACCCACAGCCTGAGCACAATGCTGTTGGATGTTCATGCTACAAGGAACTTCCCAGGATTCTGTCTGAAGAAGGGATAGAAGTGGATGTGTGGTAGGTGCAAGATTATCTCAGAAGAGTTTGCACAACAGGCGCATCGTGCCTATAGGCATCTTGGCATGCAGGGATCAGTATGCAGGCAGCAACATCATTCGTAGCTTATTGTGAGATCATCCAGACTTACCTGAAAGAAAATGAAAAAATATCTCTATATATTTCCCACTGCACTACCTGAATATTTCAGATAAAAGAGTGGTTGAGACAACTAGATAGGAACCAAAGGAAAAGGAAGCCTTTTTAAAGTTTCTTTCCTCAGAGAGGAAAAAAGTATTGAGAGAAAAACTTAGGCATTTGTTGTGTATAGAGCTAAAAAAGAGGAGCAAGAAGCCAGAAACTATGTGAAAGATTTTTCTCAGATACTCTAGGGAGAACTTCAAAAATCCTACAGAAAAAAAAAGCCATATATTTTCACAAAACCAAAACAACATAAAAAACAGAAACAAACAAAACAAACAAAAAAACTGACACCATTCCCAGCAGCTTAAATTTAACAGAACAGTAGAAACACTGTATGACTCCTGAAATATTGAAGAAAGTTTTTCTTTAATGGTGAAATTGATAGGAGGCTGATTGAAAGCTTGAGAGGAAAAGGATATTCTAAACTGAGCTGAGACAAGAAATAAATACTCCAAACTAAATGAACTCAGGAAAGAAATGCATAAGAATGCAAAGCTGGGCTGTGCTATAGCATTCATGACATTTAATCAGCCAAAATGATTAATTAAACTGGAGCCACAAGAAACATCATACTCTAAAACACCCCACAGCCTTCTCATTCCTCATATTCTCTACAAGCCAGTTGTGGGTGCAAAGACAGGGAGTCTCAAATACTCAGAGCTGTTGCTGTTAGCCCTCTAGATAGAAGCTATTTGTAGACTTAATTTCCATTCTGTCAGGAAGGATAGTCACAGCCCAGCCTAAACATTCCTTGACCACACTTTCTTCTAAGAAAAAATGTCTTTCATTTGGCTGCTTGCTGTTTTTGAGTCACAAAGCCCATGCTCATTTGTCAAATCCAAGATCTCAATTTCCTGCTGAACTTTTCTGATCTGATCAGTACCCCCTATTTGAGTTGGACTTCTTGCGTTTTCACAAACTACAAAAACTGTTGCCAAAATTACTTCCTTGAACATAAGCATTCATTGGGATTTCTCAATTGATAACAGTTACTGACACTTTAGATATTAAAGTCTTCACTATTCAAGAGGCATTTAACACTCTATGCAATCATAAACAATGATAAAATTCACCATGACATCATAAAAAAAAGTCCAGAACACTCTTTGTAAGTGTTGCTAAGAGATTTTAAAAAACGTATGTCATTGAAATCAACAACACTGTTATTAGTCAGGAGGTTTTGGTGTAGGCTTGTGGTTAATTGCCAATTAGAAACATTACTTTTAACTAGGAAGATAAGCAGAAGAAAAGTGAAAAAAGCTCTTCTAGGTAAAACATAACAAGAAAGGAAAAATTATATAGATTATTTCACTCCAAAAGGCCCTCATGGCTTCATGAAAGAAAAAAGATGGTTAAAGGTATTGTCTGGGTATACAGATTACACAGCCAGGTGAAAAATGTAATCACCACTGTTCAAAACAAAATTCTTTAGGAACAGCTTAGAGACCATTTCTTATTTCTCATCTATAGAGAGAATTGGTATCATATACTTATTGAAAAAATCCTTACCTTACTCCTGCTCAAAAGAGATCAGAGATAAAACTATGGATCTTGTCCATGCCCAGTTTAATACTTTGAAATCTCCTAGTGATTCAATTTAGAGACTGCTACCTGCCACATATGGCTTTGTCCATTTTTTGTGAACGTTGAACTATAGTTAGATCAGTAATTGGAAATACTGCCACAAAGTCTCTGGAGTGATAATTTTGAATAACAAATACTTGCTACTGTTCTTGGATCACTGTATATATTTATTTCAGCATAGCAGACAGCATATTTTTGGTTTTAGGAGACTTCAGGGTTGAATTGTGTTTAGAAGTTTGAGATTCATAGTAATTACTGTAGAAATAAATACCTTTTAATAAGAATCTCACTAGAAATAAAATCTGAATATTTACTTCTCTCTTTCAAGAACCTTAAGAGAATTTGGAATCAATATTTCAGTTCAGAACTACCTCTGTTTTCACCAAAAATTGGCATAAACATAAATATTAAATATGAATACAATTGTAAATAAGATAAAATACTCAATACGACTCTTAATTTGAGTGAGCATGTTCTTTGGATGTTACTGAAAATATAAACAATAACAAAAATTAAGTGCCTATAGTAGTTTGGAATCCTCTTTAATTTAGTCGACATGTACCAGATTTCTGATTACTCAAAGGTTTCCTTGAATATCCAATATACAGAACAGGAAAAGGAGATATGTCATGCCCAGTACATGTACTGATGAAGTGATCAGAGCATCCTTGGATTGTTGCAAAAAGTAAACTGAGACTAATACAAAAGTTTACATTCAATTGCCTTTTAAAATAACATTTTGTTTTTATTTAAAAAACATTTCATTGACCTTACTCTATTTTCTTCATTAACCTAGCAACAAGGTCTAGTACTCAGTGAGTACTGCATGACACACTGCATGTAATTAACTTTGTTTTTAGTTAAAGGTAGTATTTCCTGTTAACTACACATCAAAAGTCTCAAAGATGCATGCCTAGAGCATAAAGAATAAACAGGGATAATTTATTATTCTCATGAATTTTGATCATGTAGCAAATTCATTTCCATTTGGTGCAAGAGATATAAATACTCCAAATACCCTGGAAGAGTTTCAATACCAATATGGATCAGAAAGATCACAAGGCTAGTGCCATCCAGAAGATATAATTTTCTAGAAAACTGCATATCTAAAAACTGCTGAAGCACATACTACTAAAGGAAATATGAAGTTTTTGCAGCTCCCTGTATTACAAATCCTTTCACTGCATTAAATATTTTATAGGAATATTTAATGTTCAGTATTATTAGCAGGAGTTTTTAATTATCAGTACAACTTAAATCTCCTTTTGGAGAAGGAAAACATTTATCTAAGAGCAAGTATGCATTTAATTAGTTTATTGCATGTGTTCAGTTTATTTTTTTGTATAATTAATCATATACTTATTTTTTTTCTCTTCAGCATGTTTCAGTCCTTATTCATAATAAGTTTGAATTATGAATTGAGTCGGTTCTGTTTATATGTGCGCTCCATATTAAAGTATAATATTATGGTCATTTCAACTTTTGTTCTAATTTCTGGCACAATTTCAAAATAACAATTTATAAAACACTAAATGAATTACACATCTTGAACTTAAGATGAACGATACGAAGGAAATACAATTATGTACACTAAGTGTCCATTTACTGTCATAAAAAAATGCTCTACATCATTCATCACCCATGGAAATGCCTCTTCCAGAAGAAAAAATTGTCCTTACTGAAGGCACTGGTAGATTTCAGTGAGTGCAGGATTACTAGTTTCACTGAGGCAGCTTCCTTCTCTTGAAGAGTAATGGCAAAGTTTAAGCTTGTAGCTTCTTAGCACAGCTGTGTATGCAGTTTGATCCAATACGTAAACCCCGTAGCAAAGCTAATAGAATGACTCACCATTTTGTATTAGTAAATTCGGTGTGAATTTTTCCAGTTCACCTATTATAAAATGCTACTTCTACTAGTTGGTCCTAGTTGGTCACATAGTCAGGTAGAAAACAGAAAAAAACACTCAAATAATCTAAGCCAGATCTCAGATCATGCAATTCCTACATTTGTGCCATATTTGTAATAGCATCCAAAAGTACTTCCTGGGTGTCTTCCTTTTCTCAGCTGAAGTCAGTGAAAGTTTTGCTCTTTTGGATTCTGTAGCTTCAGTTTTAATCAAGTTGGCTTCAGCCTGCAAAGACCCTTCTGCTGCCTTTTCTTACTCTGTATGTGACAAAAACCACAGTTCTTAGAGCTTCAACTAAAACCTAAATTCGAGTGCTTTTATAATTCTTAATTTTCTCAGAAATATAATTATTAATATTAAACAAATTTATAGTGAACTGACATATAAGAACTATCATTTAGCTGAATTTATTTTCTGGTTCAAACCAAGCACAAGATGAATAGAGGCTAACCAGCAGTTTTCTAAATTGCTACATTTAGAAATTCTCTTGCACATTGCCAGTGAAGCCTGTGGTTGAGTTAGCCTGTTGCACACCATTGATCAGTTCCTTTTGTCATTCTGAAACACTTTCAATGCTGAAAGCAGATCATTTGAATTTATAAATAGCAAAATCTATGTGGTTTGAATAGGCCTAGATCTGCTCTACCCAGATGTCATCTTCACTAGCTTAGAAAGAGAGTTATTGTGATTCTGAATCATAAATCACAGTCTTGTTTAAAATAGGCCTACTATTTTGAGGGAGTACAACATCACTTCAACTGACATGCTAATAGATAGTTTTAAATGCTAGCTCTGACCGTCCACTATTTAAGATAAAGCAACTCAGACTGAGAAATTTTTTTGTTCTCAACAGATTGCTAATAAACACAGAATGGATACAAATGCTAAAAGGAAGCTGCTTGCAATGTTTAGGTTTGAAATACAGAAGTAAGAACATGAAAATTACCTTTCAGCATGTGTTTACTAGAGTATTTTTATTGGTATCCAAGGCAACTTGAAAAGCAAAGGGTCTAATAGGGAATGCCTGTTATTAATATAATCAAAACTTATTTAATGATGTGATTATGTAATACATTAAAAAAACCACAGATCTGCATGCTTAATCTCACTGTAATGTTGAGGTTGAATTCTTGTCCCAGTGTGTTATGAAACTTGGAGAGAGAAGTGGGCAGAGAAATCCAAAAGCACAAATGGATAAAAACTTCTTTCTCCTGCCTGAATAATCTGTGGGGGCTGATATAACCAAATGAACAACAGATTAAACAGTTCTAGTTGTAAGTAGAGAGGAGGATGACCCCTGAAGTTTATTAATATTGTTCAGTTCATTTGCATGGTAATGTAACAAAAAATACATGCTAGGTGCAAATTTACTATCAACTGTGGAGGTAAAGACCACAGCAGCCTCCTGTTGAGTTCTGCTTTGTATGGAGCATCCTTCCACTTATGCAGCGTGATGTCAATGCCTCAACCCTTCCCCACCTGCCTGCCTGCCCTCCTCTCTCAGTCCCCACCTTTCATATTTGGCACACACCATTTGAAACTCAGTTCTTCCTTCCTGGTTACAATTTCCCCAGCTGCAATCAAGACAAGCAGTATTTTCCTCCACTTCAACAAAACCATTCTTAGATATTTGAAGAACATAAAGATTAATGATGTTTTTAAAGAGAAGTGGAAGAAAACTGGGCCTTTATATTATATGACTGTTAAGTCACTCACAAACTATAGAAAGGATATACTGGTCAAAGCAGCATTTGGCTAAGATTTACCCGAATACAGCAACTCTTGCTAGTTTATCTGTTTTTCCACAAGAAACATCTGTAACTCTAACAAGTCAATAAAAATTAGTTCAAATGGAAGATTTTCTCTTAACTGATGAGATTTACCTATTACGGGGCCAATAAGGGTGAGATGCGCATTTTTTTTCTTTATTAGCCTTTGAATTCCTTCTTAGATTTGCCAAAGTGATCCACTGTCTCTAACACTGACACTAATTTCACTAATTATTTTTCCTGCACAAACTTACTCAGTAAACAACTTATTTACAGTTACTTACTAATCTTTATAACAGCTGTCAAGTTGTACTGAAATTATAGCAGCAACAGACAAAAAACTGTGGCAGAAATATTCAAAAGTGAAGTTTTATCTCCTAATACCCTGCATGTATCTCCAATGCAGTGAGCCTGCCTGGGCATAAATTTTTGATCACTTTAGAAGAATTCTGACTATTAGACTTATCCCACTACAGATGATGGAGCGAGCAATTTAAACTCTCTGCTGAATTGTTCCAAGATGTTTGGCCTTCAGCCAGAAATGACAGAAGCCCTTTGATTTTCACATCCCTTTAAACATATGCTATAAAAGATGCAGCTTTAGAAACCTTTAAAGTGATCTTTCTTTGGAGCATCCAAGCAGCCATAATAAGACAGAAGATATCATCACCACACCACTGAGCAGCTGAAGCTATTACATAGCGTCTTGTGTTTGCCTGTTGAAATACAAGATAGTTAATGTGACGTAACTTTTTGTAGTAAAGCCATGCAATACATGAGCTGGATGTTGAATCAGCTGAGCATGATGGAAAATGTACACTCTGGGGCTCAGATTAAAAGAATATAAACTTTATCATAACATCTTCATATTTCTAATCTAGACATCCTATACCTTACATGTTTTATTAATAATCTATATATTCGGGCAGAATTTAGGTAATATGATAAAAGCAAAGAGTTAATATTGAGTGTTTGCAGAAGCATAATGGCTGAAAATTGGGCGCTTACATTTCACTGAAGTTAACTTGCATAAATAATGAGGATTAAAATGGTTTGCAAATCCAAGATGGAGAGATATATATTTTTCTTTCATTTTTCTGTGTTGAACTTCAGTTTTAGACATTACCAATTACATTAATTTGTTTAGTTATGAACAGATAACATGTAATGGAACTACATCTATTTCTCTTAGGTTATGTAACAATAATAACTAGACATTTTTTTTATGAATTCATAAAATCATAGACAACTCCCTGCCCCTGCTAGCAACACTATTTCTGATACAAGCTAGGATGTCTATGGCCTTCTTGGCCACCTGGGCACAATGCCAGCTTATGTTCAGCCAAGCATCAACCTATACACCCCCAGGTCCATTTCCTATACACAGTCCACAAGCCACTCTGCCCCAGGCCTACAGCATTGCCTGCAATTGCTGTGGCCAAAGTGCACTGGGTACTGTTCTTGTAAGCATACTACCAAACAACTTACCTTATATTAATATGAAAAGATTACTGGAGATACTGGAGATTCTTCAGATACTAAATTGTATTAATATCATACAAGATAATAATAATAATAAATAATCCTTGTATGCTCCCCATTCCCTATCCCGCTTACACCCCATCTCAAAGGATGAAGGAAAACATGCTTTTAACTCCATGCTTTTAACTCCTAGACTGAATATTCAATTACTTTTATTAATTCCAACCACTATATATATATTTTTTTTAAAGCAACAATTTTTGTTTGAGACCTTGAAGTGATTTCTGCAGAAGTTAAGATTATGTACTGCAATGTTATAGATATCTCTTTTATGGCCTGCACTCATTGTTAACTACTCTTCCTTTATGACAGTATCACGTTTACAATGATATAATTTGTAAGTGAAATTTGTAATTTCAGTCCTCCATCATCCTCACTTGCAGCTAGAAACAAACAAACAAACAAAACAAAACAAAACAAAAAAACAAGGTTGACTTTATGTTAATATCAATAGGAAAAAGTATCTCATGCAACTGTTTGTCTATTGTCAGTGTTTTAAACAGAACCCTTCAAAGTGCTCCTCTGCCCTCTTAGTGGAAAAACAAAAAAGAGTTATATTTGTTGCTTTAGTTTAAGTTTATATACCATATATGAAAGCTAACCGGATTATTATAATTGTGCTTTTCTCAGCTTCTGTAGAATTTTTTTTATTTTTTAAGACAAATTTTATGATATTATGGCATTTAGAGGCTTCTTACAGATACTTGGTACAGTTCAAGTACTGATCTGCCAGTTAGAAAAAAATGTGTCTCAGACATAAAATAAAGACACTAGATAGGCCAGTTCTAACATTAGCAAAACTTAGCATATGTTTTTTCAGGGCATCCATGTGAGCATTGTGTCCTGGCTACACATTTGGATACGTCAAAAGACAATGTGGCTAACTGATCTCTTGCCTGGTGCACAGAGACAAGGAGATAAACATCATTGAACTAAAGGAATGTTAGTGCTATTGAAAACTGAAGTCAACAAATTGTCAGAGAGGCAAATGCTCTATGGAGCAGTTTGTATGTATTCTTCTCTACTCACCTCTGCTCTACAAAATACACTTAAGGTTATCTAGTGGACATCAGTATTTTGTACTTCAAGAGATCACTTAATTGATTTAATATAATCTATTAGCATAGCATATTTATCACAAAAATCAGAAAATCACTGCCTTTTTGTATATGAAAAGACACTATTTGCATGTCATCTATAAGAAATGCTATAGTATGTGAGAATGATATAAGACAATGTATATGTGATTGCTTCCAAGCTATGCATCTGTAGGTAGAGGTGTTATTCTTCTTTTGTCTTTTTATGAACATGCCAGCAACTTACAGTGCTTGCTACCCAAAAAGAAGCTTGCTAACAGTCAAAAAGCCACATATCACAGTCAGTGCAGTGGTAGTACCTTTTTTTTTAGATTAGGAGATTTCTGAGCCCAAGTGCAGTCTCATTCCAAGAGTTTACTTGAAAATTATGACAGTAACACTCCATGCATTTCGCAGTACAGCATGGTCCAGATGAGATAATGCTGCAAACTTCAGAGATGTTACCCTTTTGCTGGTGAGTTCACACTGCTAAACAGTAAAAAATAAAAATCTGAAAAAATTCCTTCCTCCTATCACTCTGAGAAAAATCAAGGTGTGGTATCAGTTAAGATTTAAAATATATCAAACATAAACACAGCAATGATCACTCTGAAACAAGCCTGTATTTTTAAGATACATGACAAACTAAAATATTAAACATAGAGGATAATTATGTAAGATATAAGTTACTTCAGTGTGAAATATGCTTAAGAGAATGATAAACTTCAGTGAATTGCAATGTACCAGTACTAATTCTTTTCTCCAGTATGTGATGAAATGCTGTATTTTTTCCAGTTTCATTCAATTCTGCATATGTTGCTACCAATACATTGATTAAATAGACATTTGTTCTGTAAATAAAATAGTGCTACTGTATTTGCTGTTCTTTTGTGTTGGAAAAATGCTTCACTTCCACTTCCTCCACCCTCAGATAAAAATTCCATACAATATCAAGGCTGTCACTTAAAAAAAAACAAACAGTAAAATATGTTCAAATTGTTTTCACTGTAATTTCAAACATGCATATAGAGTTTTGTAAACCTCCACACAGGTTCTGGATGAATATATAAATTGTATTAGTTAAACATGGACAACAATATTTAAACTTGTTCTTTCTTCCTGGAACTTTATTCAAAGTGTCACGTTTAGTATTAAATTAAACAATTTCATTGTATTATATTTTCCACACAAGAATATATTTATTGTTTATGCAGTATTATAAGGTCCTAATCCTGACTGGAGTCTCTCAGTTCTACTAAATAGGGAAAAATAATTATGACTATATTAACTTTGGTTTTAGTAATCCTTGGACATGGTAACTCAGTTGAAACAGCTGGCATTCTTATTTACTTATCAGCAAAAAATGAGAGAGCAGATTGCTGTAATGAGATCTTATGATATTAAAACACCATTAAAGTTACAAAAGTTACTGTTATGGGTATGCTACAGCATAAAACATTTTAAGGACAAATCATGAACTAAACAATGCTCAGTAAAAACAAAAAAAAATGAAGTATTTTCTGTGACATGTTTATCAAGTAATGTTTTTTTTTTTCCCCATTTTGAGGTTAGGAATTATTCTACCATAAAGGGCACTTTAGGAAACCATGTTTTGTCACCTGTTTTTATTTTCTCATTCCTTGAGGTTCTCCTGCACTTGGGAGGCTTTCTCAACACCAAGATTTCTTCCATTTTTCTGGTGAGCTATTAATAGCCATGACGACTTTATCACACTGCTGCAGCAAGTGGGAAAGTACATCATCATACAATCTTTAGTATGATTAACATTCCTTAGTGTACTACAATATAATTCCTCCAATTCATCTCTGTACTTTTTTCCTCCTGCTGTTCCTTCACTATATAACATATGAAGTGTAAGCGCCACTTTCCCCTGTGTTTGCTAAACATACAGCTTAAATCACTGAAAGTTTTAATATCAAATTTGTCTCTGAGCATTTTTAAGTAACTTCTCACTGGTGTTTTTCCAGACCCATTTGTTTTGGTAGAAATGCCTGTTGCTCCTCATAATTTTAGGGGGACCAACTTTTGTATCCCTAATTATTTTCTATTTGAAGACCCAGATAATAAGCAGATTGATTAATGTCAGCCTGTTGTTTTTTTTTTCCTTCTCTTCTTTCTAACTCATCAAAAGAGCTAACTACAGCCCAAATGCTCAGAAGCTTTGCAGTTATTACAACCTAAATACTTCAAGTGGAATAAACAAGATAGTTTTGGGCACTAAATACTACATTGCCTGTAGTCAAGCTTCTCCACTGCTCCCATAGGAGATCATATCAAGATCTGTGCTGTCTGCGTGACTGCCTCTTTGATTTTGCCTGGAAATTCATAACATGTTCCTGGTTATATGTGAATGTCATAATCACAGAAACTGAATATTAGAAGTACTGAAAGGGAAAAGAAGAACCTAAGTTCTTCCTTTTAATGTCCTCAAATAACACTTGGAACCGTAATGTCCTCAACATCTACACTTAAATCTTCTCATCTTGCACTTAGTTATTTCCAGTCACAAATTAGATTGAAGGAAAAAGCATATTTTAGCCATATGCCAGAGGAATGGGTTTTGTAGCATTCTCTGGTTTAAAAAAAAAAAAAAAGCAGTCACAGAAGGAAGGCAGGAAACTTTAGGTGAAAAGAAATATATTAATGAGCTGTTATTTTCTACAATTTTTATAGCATAACCTCCAGAAATCTCCTTTGTAGCACAGGGAAAATGAATGTATTTGTGACTAAATTTAAGGCTTCAGTTATGACAAAAGCAGTTTTAGAACTTTGAGATTAGATACATATGTATTTTTCTGTTATAATTTTCTCCATTCTCTCTTTGGGCTAATCCAGCACATCAATGGGTTACTGATATACCAACTATTTCCTGATGATGGAATTATGATTCTTGGGTCCAGAATATTAAAGATCCACCTACCAGTGCTCACTGACAAGCAAGTTAATGTCTCACTAGACTTCATGCAGGATAAACTCAAGTAGCAATGGAATTTCCTATGCCTTAAAGTGTACAAATTCACTTTCCAGCAGAAATTTGCTATTTTTAATGATAAAATGAAAAAAAACATATTGACTTTTTACTACTCAAGGTATATAATTATATTCTATTTTACAACTATGTTTTGTAGCTATACTGTGTATATTAAGTAAAAAAATACATATCTGAGCATATGTCTATCGTATGATTCTTGTTGAACCAGGAAAACATAGAAAGAAATAAGGATTTTTTTTTTCCTCTCAAAAGCTTTATAAATTGGATCTAGTTTATAGCAATACACTTTCAGCTGGCCTGAAATGCCTCCAAGAATACTGGTTTTAAATGCTGGGTTTTGAACAGCTTTCAGCATTGTTTATAAAGATGGAAGCATCTGAATTTTGCCCTGAAATTATCTTTAAAGATCTTTCTCCTCTCTTTCAGTTGAAGCTCTATTTTTATGTGTTACTGAGAACTTCAAGTACATGAGTTATTATATAAAATTACATATTGCCCAGCTTAGTAACATCAACGCTGATGTAAAAAAATTACTGTAGCAGGTAAAATGTATATAAGAAACAAACTGAAGAAACAGTAGCAAGAGCATCATTATGAATGTAAAATATTTTTGTATGCCTATTTCTCAAATACTTTCCACCTGATCTTTAATTCTTTTAACTTAGTCTCAAACTAAAGCCAGGCTATATACGAAAAAAAAAAAAAGAAAGATAATACATAGAAACAAAGCTTTCTGCTTAGAATTGAAATGTATAACCTATTAATCTTCAACAATGACAACAGATTAATAACTATCATTTTTACTTGGCTCCTCTTGACATCATCTGAAATCCACTGTATATTTTTCATGGCCAGAATAAAATCCACTGATGAGGAAGTCATTGAAATGCCCCCTTTAGATTCTTATGATATTTCGAAGGACAGATTTTATCAGAGAAATTCTGTTCAAATGACCAAATGTCATCTATTCTCTGATCGCACTCGAGTCAGAAGCTGGCTAGTCACGATCCGTGAACCTTTGCTTCATGATCATTAATTTCACACAGCACTCCTCAGAGTTCTATTCCAATTCAAAACTTTTACCAGGGAAGTTTGTTCTCAGTGAACATGGTTGATCTTAAATTTATACCATATTCATTGAGAAATACATTAATAGCATTAGTTTTGTTCAGTCATGTGATTTCTTTTTCCCCCAAGAGCAGATTCATTTTCATTTAGAAAGGTTTAATAAAAATTAGACTGACACATTTACATAAGGAGTATTGAATGTCACAGCATCTGATTAAACTTTTAGGATAGCACGTGAAATTCTCAGCAAAGTCTAAAACCTCTCAAATTTTCCAAAAGAGACTGGCATATAAATAATGTTACCATTCATCACAGAGTTGAAGAAGGTTCATGATATTGTAAAAATGATCTTCTACTGGGGTCATTCTATGCTGTGTATATTGAGACAGCATTCAAGTACAGACTACAGTTTAAGGTGAACCGTAAACTGAGAACAAAACTGTAACGCCTAAAGTACTGCTTAGCATTAAATATCACATGCTAATCCTATTAAAAAAAGTCAAGCTCTCAGATACACAAAAACACCTTATCATTCAGAGTTTCTGAAAAAAGTGATCAGAATATCTTCCACATTTATGTTTACTTTTATACCAGACAAGGAAAATAATGACAGCTAGAGTAGATAAGGTAAGACTGTGATCTTTGTGAACTTCTCTTTTGGATTTATGTTTGTGCTTTAAAAAAAAAAATCAGTTTTTGACAAAAAGAAAAATAATTTTATTTAAAAAAACGTTACTTTTCAAAAACATTAACAGTACAATAAGTAAGGGATTTAAATATAAAAATAAGCAGTTGTTAGAGAAAATAAAAACTCTTCACTAAACCAAAATGATTGGACAGCATTTCTGGTTCAAACAAAAATTCAGACACTTGAATTTAAAGAGTCAAGTGAAGCTTTTTTTTTTTTTTTTTTTTTTTTTACTTATTCACTCACATGCATCATCAAACAACAGAAGTTAGAAGGTATCAACCTTCCTTTGAGGCAGAGAGACTCACAGTACATACTATAGACGTATGCTTGAAGAGCTGCAAGAGAATGAAATAATCATTACACCTTTCAGTAACAAACTGACAGGTTTTCCCACTAAGGGCACCAACTCTCAATTACCATTTTCCTGAATAATATTTAAAATTCACTGTTGTAGACAAAAAAAAAAAATACACAACCTAATCCTTCCCTAATCCTTGATCAGCATTGAAGTGCTTGGTGTCCTCCTTTAGTTCTGTGATCGGTATTAGTCCCATGGCCACAGCGTGTAGAGAAAACACACAACTAAATTTACTGGGCTCAAAATTGCATTCATGTGGTATTCTGCATGTATTCTACTATTTATCTAGATCACATGTCAGCTTTAAAATACAGTGAGTGTTTTAGTTAATGTTATGTCATCAAGTGATTAACATTCCTTAACTTAGGAAATACATAGCAGCAATGCTTTGGAAGATAGCAGTAGACTACATAAACAATCTAAACAATCAGTGGAATGCATTTGTATGATTCTAGTGCATACTATCAGCAAGTTATCTTTTGATAATTTGTTCACAGTTCAGTAGAATATTAACTTTATATGCACATGAAGCAAGAGAAATACAATGGAGATATGCAAAAATTATCCCTTATATGAGGCTGTCTTCCAGTATAATCAGAGAAGATCTAGAAACATACTCTGCCATAATTTTGCTTAGATTGTATAATTATAGGTATATAATTTACTTATTATATATAAAAATGTATATAAATAATGGACAGTAAATAGACAAAGCGCATATATATATTTATAAATTGACTGCAAGTTTCAGTAGTAGCATTAAAAAACAAACCAGCAATGGGTAGCAAGAACATATGAAGAACAAAGGAGTATTGTTTGGTTTTATGTATTTCAGTTTTTCTGTATTAGACGATGTGGCAAAGGACTTGAATTTCGTTTCACAAGAGGTATGATGTTGGGGAAAAAAAACAGATGAAGAGACAGACAATTGTGTGAGAAGATGATGTTTCAAGTATCCAAATCTTGTATAAAAGAAAGAAAGGAAAAGTTGCCCACAAACATTTAAATAGAAAGGGTGAAAGAATAGATTTTGCTCATAAAATGGAAACATTACTGAGCTGCAAAAGTGTTTAGAGAGGAGTCAAGAACGACACAGTGTATTAAGAAGAGCAAGACAAACAATGAAGCTCACGCATAAAAAGATGTTAGTCGTTTCTTTGTTCCTACTATACACCTTGTCATCTTTCAGAACTTCTGCTATTACTTTTGAAAGCAGAAATGTTGCACTGATTTCTTAAATTTTTGCCTGCAGGGATTGAAAAAGGTACTGCTCTCATTGTTTTTGAAGCAGTTTAGAGAATAGACAATTAACATTTTCTGTAATAGCAACTATCTACAGATGCATACAATGAAGTCTTTATGGAATTATATCCACTAGCAAAAAATTACTTCATTCCTATTCCTCCAAACTTACAGAATATATCTCCAAACCTCAGAATCAAATACAAACATTTCTTGCACACTTTTACCTTCTCATTCCTATAATTCACTAAACTTAAGTGGAATACTTTGTCCTGTGTGAAACCTCATGCAGAATGAAGGTGCTGCCTCAAAGAAAGAGGAGTTTCAGGAATTACAAAAACATACAGAAAAACGTTTTTATTTGTTAAAGAAAGCTTAATCAAATTTACAGCAGTCTTCAATAAACACCAAAAAAGCTTAAAACAATCAGTAATAAAAATATATTGCACAAGAAAGTATAAAGCCTTTTAATTGCAAAACCATTGAAATATCTAGGACACACAGGAGTGTTTCTGACTTTTCCCTAGACACTTTTCAATGTGTCCTTTCAGATGCATTTAAAAAATAAAATTTATATGCTTCTTTTTGGCACTAAACTTGAAGAAACAATTATGAGAACTCCAGCACTCAATTAGTGGCATTCAACTATGTTAATGTCACACATGCATACAAAAATATTTCCCTTAGGCAAAACAAAGCATCAGTACTATTTTCTAAATAGATTTTATTTACATTCACTTTGAAACATCCACTGTTCTCAAGAAGTGAATTCACACTCACATGAAGTCCAGTGCAAAATTTAGCAGAACACTGTACATGAATGTGAATAATCAAATAAGACAAAAGTTCAAAATACAGAGCAAATTTAGCCCAGATTTTCTGTTTTGAACAAATAAGTTCAAATTTCTTCTTTACAAGATGTCTGATATCACATCCTTCAAGTGAAACTTGAACTCCTACAAAATGCATCCTATGTACACCAAGGGATGAGGAATGAACCAAGCCCAGCTTGCCAGATTTTTCTTCATTACCATTTACTTACATTTTGCCATATAATCAAATGTGCAAACCAAAAAGAGAGCAAGCACAGTTGCTTGAGAGATCAGATTCTCCTGTGTATCAATATAACAGTACATTTATGCTTTCAACAGTTAAAAAAAACAGATGAATATTACTCGTTTTAAATGAAGATGAGGTAGAAGCAAAACTCTGTTGATGCCCGCTTTGTTTCTGTGCCCATATTTCCACCCTCTTGATGTTCCACTTCATTTTATATCTCTAGTTTGTGCTTAACTGAGGAAAGTCCTGTACAACTGTAACTCACAGTTTTTAAATAGCCATAGTAAAATACTTCTAGAAAGGTTCAAAGTCCTAAGTCTCCCAGAAGAACATGTTCTCATGTGCAGATAGAAAACAAGGAGTGCCTTGGAGTCTGGGGAAAAAATTCAGCATTTAGACACAAGTAGCAGAAGATAGGTGTTAAGAACAACTAAGAGACTTAAAGTTTCAGAATTCTTACTAAGCTCTGTCATTATTTACTGTGCAAAACAAAAGCCAAATTAAGTACATAAAGATACAAAGCAAAATTTAATAAACAACAATCAACTTTTCCTTAAATATTTTAATTACTCTATAAAAGATAAGCGTATATTAAATTTTAGAGCTTGATTAAAGAGGAATTTACACTCTTCTGGAAAGATTTATTGGGATAGGAAAAGAAAGTATTAGAAAATGAAAGAGTATTCCAAAAGCACAGTGGTATAAGAATATGATTTCATAAAAGCTGGACAAATATGACAAAGTACTGCATTTCTAGCTGCTGCTTCTTTCTAGAAGGTAAATCTATAAGGAGAATTGCTAGACACTTCCTTAAACAGACTATCAGTCACACAACTGACATAATTCTTCAACTTGAAATTAAACCATTTTTCTCCAGTGACGCACAAGACTTACAGTTTTGTTTCAACACATCCATACATGCAAAAATATGGAAGTTAATAAATTCCATACCTGGTCAGCTATCAGCAGCTACTACACAAACAGATCTCTTCTTGAGCACAAAAATTAAAATAAGAAATATGTTACATTTTGGTATATGTCTTTATGTGTATTTATGTGCATATACATACATACACACCTTCACTCAAAAGATGAGTACGAAACTTAATGGAAAGATCAAGGTTTTAAATAGGTAAAGGAGTATTTGTCAAATAAGGCCTTCAACAACTCATCTGTAAAGCTAGTTATTAAGAAACTTGACTGGCCCATTGCCCAGTATCAAATAAATAAAAAAAATAAAATTCCAGTTATTGAACTGATGGACAAAGAAGCCTGGAAGAAAAAGAAGCAATTTAAATGTCATTTCAGTGGATTTCTTTCTACATGTATCTTACAGAGAGAAAAAGATGCCCATTCTGATGAAAAATGTTGTAAGACTATTTTGTGGTTTCATTATAGGTGCTGTTCAAAATCCATTTATAAGCAGTGACAGGCTTTTTAGCTTACTCTAGGGGTTTCAGAACACAGTGTACTTGCTGAATGAGGAGTGCTACAAAAAAATTCTTAATTTTTATTTCTCACTAAATACTAGAAAGCTAGAACTGTGAGTAGCACACCCAGTGTTTCCTAGGGTTTTTTCTTTAAAGTCATTCTTTTAATTATCTGTATGTATGACAAAATAGAATCATTCAGGTTGAAGTGTTCCATACTAGATGACTTTAGTTTGGTTTTAACAAAAACACATTAGCAAAAGTGAACTTCTCAATATATTTTTTTTGCCTCCACAATAATTCTGTTCATCTTTTAAACAGCTCAGAGAAAATTTAGTGCCTATTTGTCACAATAAACAGCTTTGTTTTTCTTCAAGAGAAATATTCTCTTTATTTCTCCTGTTGATTTTACTTTTTTTCTTGCCGCTGTACTCATTTTACCCAACAAGATTATCACCAAGAAGCTGGGAATGGCAGACTGCTGTAAAAAATTTACCTCATGACTCAACATGAAATTACTTGTCACTCTTCAGCTGGCAACTTGTGGAGTGGAATTGTTCTCTTCACTAACTGACTTAAGCATGAGTCTTCAGAAACCAAATTCAAGCTTGAATAAAGCCAACAATCATTGCCTATTATTCATAACTAATTATTATTTTCCATGCCCTTTGGCAGAGATAAAGGAACTAAACTTACACCAGAAAGGAAATTTCAGCTTTCCCAAAGTAGATAAAATATTGTATCTTACAGGAAACTACCCAGCTAAGGGAGATGACAGCATTTCTGGTATGTGTGCAAACAGCAGCTCTGTACTCATACCATGAAATGCACACATAAGGGGAGAAAACAGAACTGACAAATCCAGAAGTCAATATCAATCAGGCTGGAAACCAAAAGGAGGGTTTAATTAATAAAAAAACAATTAACTATTAACTGTTTGCATTTCTGATGTATGTTTGCTTAGACGCTTACAACCAAAAGTAAGTATGACTGCTCAAACCTTACAGCTAAATGCAGGCACCAAAAAGATATGTTCACTTTGAATCCTAGATTGGCTTCAAGCTAACTACATATTAAATGCAAAATGTTAGCTGTTAACATTAATGTTTATAGATCTGTGTTCCTTCTTAAAATTTCTGGCAATGTTTATTGGTTGTATTTGGTTTCAAGTATATCTGAAGTGAATAAATTTGACCCTACAAGTCTCGCTGTCTCAGGTGTACATTTCCATCCCTCATTATTTTGGCTAATAACAATAGCTTTTCATTCTGCATTCAGACAAAAAGCTTGATTATCTTCTACATCTGTACTAAATATTCCCATTTTCATTTAGCTTTTCACCAGCAACTCTGATGTTAAACCTAACTTCAAATCTAGAATAGTGGCAATTTTCAACGTAATGTATATTAAAATAAATACAACTGCTTGTGTATAGTCAATGAATACAGTGCTGCCTTAGACCTGAATTTACCTTCTCTGGAATCCAAGTATGGATCGTACATTCTAGCAAGAACGAGCAATACATGGAAGATATGTATTTTGATAAAAAGTACTTAGATAACTTAAGGTAGAACTCTATATAAAAATGTTACACTTACAGTGCTTAATGTTGGTACATAGTGAAACCACGCTTGTGCTACTTAATAGCAATTATGGATTCATGAACTAAGCTGAACATACAAAAGCATTAAATGCATTATTTTTATCAGAAAGTACTAGGAAAATTTTTCAGTCCCCTCCCCCTCAACCCATACTTTTGAATAGGCTGGACAATGACTTGAAACTAGAGCAGGTAGGACTACAAGATGTTTCAGGATCTTCAGAAACAGCAGGCAATTTTTCTCTTTTGGATTTTAAATGTCTTAGAGTGAAGTTGTAGCCACTTTCTTTTGCCTTAGTCTTCAGAACGGTTATTGTATCATAATGAAGATATCTCTTCAAAGAGACACTTGAACAGAAAGTTTCATATAATACATCCTCTTAGTTTCAGCTGGAATGGATTTTTCTTGAGAGTCTCCAGTATTACGCAATATTTTTGGTCCTAGGAGGAAACATTGTTGATAGCACATCAATGTTTATAGCTGCTGCTAAGCTGTGTTGTACAGGGCCAAGACTATTTGCAGCAAGGGTCCAGGCGAGCTGGGAGGTAACAGAAGTAGGATGGTTGACTTATACTGGCCAAAGTCATGTTTCATACCACATGACATCATCTAAAAGTTTTCAGTGGGGTGGGAGATCTTCTCAACCTTCTCACTGGGGATTAACTGGGCATTGGTCAGGGGGTGGTCAGCAATTGTTTATCCTTGTTATATACATTCATGTATATGCACATAGTCATAACTACTATCTTTTTCCTATTCTCTATCTTGGTAAACAGTTTTAATCTCAATCCCCAAATTCTAGTATTTTTCTCTCCTGTTCTCTCCCTCATCCCACCAGGAACAGAGGGTGAGTAAACAACTTTGTGGTGCTCAGCCACAACATACATTTAACAGTGCTGAGACACATGAAATACCTGTGAATACCTGTGCTAGATTGGTAAGCAGCAGAGCTGAAAAGGAGAGAAAGAGTCCTTTGTTTTAACCTTAGGTGATAAAAAAGTAGCTATAAAAAAAGAAAGTCTGTCTTTGCTATGATAAGACAAGAAAATTCTGACTTGCTATTGGGCTCAAGGCAGAAGTCACAGGTTGAAGTGTAATCAAAAATTATCTCCTACATTTTTATTATTCCCCCTCTCCTAGAGAGGAAACTTCAGTTGATGGTCTCAGAGCTTCAGATTATCTGATAGAGAAAAGCTGTCTCAAACAGTGAGGACGTCTAATCAAATACTGACAGATGAGATGTTCTAGAAGATAAAACTAGATTTAAAATCCAAAGTGACATTTTTTTTTATGAGAATCATAGCCTAACTGTTAAAGTAAAGATGTAAGATAAATGATACAGTCTAAGACTTCCAAACAATTTATTACCTTTTCTAAATATAACAAATATGAATTTCCTATTTAAGTCAAGGTCAAACCCCTGCAAATTAACCAAGATAACTTCATATTTTCTTCTAGACTGGTAAAAAGACATCTGTTCATAATTCAAACTAATTCTACTCATTTTGAAAAAGCTACAATTTTGAAATGTTTGTATACAGAAAGTAGAATATATTGGTATAAACTGTTGTGCTTTGTATTTAACTAGCATACCAACAATAAAATTCAATTGAAGTGAAATTTTAAGTCTTAACACATTAAATTTCACTGCCTGTAGTAATATATTATGTAACAGGGAAGGAAAAAAAAACAAAACAGAAAAAGCAACACCACTTTCTACAAAAAGAAGAATTACTTCCACTATAAATTAAATTGCTTGAACTGAAGGACAACTCATGGGTCATACCATGAGTCTACTAACTGGAGGTATTGATGTGGGAAAGAAAATAAAAAAAATAAATAAGAAAAAAAAGGAGAACCACATCTTCAGAAAGATCCCCACTCCATTTTCACCCCCCCAAGTTTTGATATGCATATTCTCCAGGCAAAAGTGATTCATGGTTTGGACTGACTTCTCAAAAGGTAACTATCCTGTTTCATTCAGCTTTGGTAAAGGCTAACCTTGAGTATTGTGTGCTGCTCTGGGCTCTACAACACAAAAAGGAATTAAGGTCCTTGAAAACAACCAGTGGGCATACCTGATACCACAAAAACTGGTAACAGGGCTGGAGGCAAGTTCTGTGAGGGGAGGCTGAAGATGTTTGGACTGACTGGTCTGGAGGAGGTGAAGAGATGACCTCACTGCTCTCTACAGCTCCCTGAAGAGGGGAAGCAGAGGGAAGTGCCATGTTCTGATCTTTATGAAAAAGCGGCACGATGAGAATGGCACAAAGCCATGACAGGGGAAGACATTAGGAACAACTGCTTTATTGTGACATTGCTCAAACACTGGAACAGGCTTGGTAGAGAAACAGTTCATGCTCCCTGCCTGTCACTATTCAAAACAAACATGCACAGTGCCTTCAAAAACATGCTGTAACTTTCAATTATTACTGAAGCTCATAGGCAATTAGACTAGATGGCCTTTGAAAGTCCCTTCCAACTGAATCATTCTATTGAAATATCACCTTTGATATGGCAATGCTGACCTTAATGCCGTGTTGTCTCAGTGGCATTTAAGTCTGTGCACTGTTAAATTTCTCAAATTGACACTGTACTTTTTTTTTTAAAAAAAAGAACAAACATGCACATAGTTGTTCCCATTTTTGGCTTGGAGACCTTGAAGACCACAACCAATGATCAAATTGGAGTTCATAAAAAAGCACTTGTAACATGGGAATCAGGAACAGAAGGAAAAGGAAGACAAAAGGCTACCAGATGCATCATACATACAACTGAGCAGAATCTTCCAGCACAGGAAATATTATTCCCAGCATGATAATGACAGGCAATTATCCTCTATGCAATATGCATCAGCCAAGGTTAACATTAAGCATGACATTATGAAGGAGTACTGAAGAGAGAAGATCATTTCTGTATGGAAGGTATACATGGTCAACTGTGCAGTAGAAAGCCAAAACTGTAAAAAGTAGAGGATGCATGATAAGTATGCAGTAACAACAATCAATTAAAAAGCATACAACACCATATGCATTCCACAGTAACAAATAGCAATTTGATTAAATCTCAAATTCTGGAATCCTAGGGACCAAAATTACATAAGCATTTTACTTTAATGTGTATTTCTAGAAGAAAGGACAGTAACAAAGGAATTTCAGAGGAAGATAAATGGATGAGAAACCTTTACTCTGTAACAGGAGAAAAGTTAGTGTCAATCGGTATTTCAAGGCTGTTACTATACAACAAATATAAAAGATAAAATCCAACTATGTTTCAGTACAGCTATTAAAGAAAAAAATAACAATAATTACAGGTAAACAGAAAATAATTATTCTGTTACATGATACTAGATATGTATTAATGTTGAATTATCCTCAAGAGAATTTGCCTCTCTGGACTCCTCAGAAAGCCTTATCAAGAAAAAGAAATCTTCCTAATACCAACACAGATGATGATTCCCTGAGTTTTCGCTATCACTCTTCAAGAAAAAAAAAAAGAAAAACAATCTTTTTATCCCAGTTCTGAGATAGCACAACTTGCCATTTACTTTACACCCAAAATACTTACTAAGCAGTTTGATTTGTGGTATCTCCTTGACAACATTCATCAAGATTTTACCTGCTTGCATGGCAGAAGACAAAAATGACAGTGCCTTTGAATGGAATACACACACTACAAAGCAATAGCAAGTAATAAAAAAAGAAAATTAGCTCACCCCCTTCCAATGACCATTAACACAGCTCAAGAAGAAGGTAATTTCTATCCAGAGAAATTCTGCTTCCTCAGCTGCTAACTAAATGAGAGTGAGGAGGGGTGGATCCTGACTCTACCCCTTCAGGTCACTCAGGTGTATTATTTGCACCTGAGCTCCCTGGGTTACCCCTGCCTTCTCACCAGGTGTTCAACCACTGGTTCAGGTTGTGACCTGGTAATTTCACTGCACTGCTTTACTTGTATTATAGGCTTTGTTGTTACAAGAACCTCACGCTCCTTAGAAGCAAAAAATACCAATGAATGTAATTTCACAGCATTCACTTTAGGCAGAGAAAACTGACATTCAGTTTACAGATAAGGAATTTCATGAAATCAGTCAAATCAAGGTTGTATGAGGAAGTCAGCTCCTGGACTGCCGCTGATTTCAAGACTAATCCTAAGCTGCAATAAAGCTTACAGATTTTGTTTCAGCCTCAAGATTCATGACACTAAGCATTAGCTTCTTGAAAGGTTTTGGATTAAATGATGTTGTTTCTTTTGTAGAAAACTTTTTTTTTTTTTAATTTGGAGAGTTGGTTGTCAACAAAGCTTGTAAGATAACTTCAGTGCTCACATTGAGAAATAAGCCAGTGATTACAGAGGAATTGAGAAAAAGGATTGGCAACATATGGGTTAAACTACTCCAATTCTAATTAGAGCAATTCCACAGTGTGGTTGCTCCAACAATTGCTTTTCTTGCACAGAGATATAATTCACTACATTTTAATCTATTTCAAATCCAGTCTTATTCTGCAATTTTTCTATCATATAAACTGGGTTATAATAATAGCAAGTGAGGAAGAGACCTGCCATTCAAATGATTTTATTCCATTCAGTGTAAAAAGGACTAATTTTACAAAAAGTTCAAACATTTCTGAGTCCATTAAATTGTTTTTCCTAAATCTTTTCCATTCAACAATGAAATGCACTAACTTTCGCACTTCTATTAATCGTGTATGTTATGAAAAGGTATGCATTGCATATGTATAAAATATGTTTGCAAAGGTATTTCTATAACTCTTGATTGCTCTTAACTTGTATATGATTATTTATATGATTAGCATCCACCACCTCTCTGGGCAACCTGTGCCAGTGCCTCACCAGTGTTACTGTAAAAACTTTTTCCTTACATCCAGCTCAAGTCTCCTGTTTTAGTTTGAAACCATTTCTCATTATTCTCTCACAGCAGATATTGTTAAAGAGTGTGTCCCCCTCTTTCTTGTAGGTCCCCTTTAGATACTGAGAGTCTGCTCTCAGGTCAGCTGGGTGCCTTCTCTTCTTCAGGCTGAACAGCCCCAACTCTTTCAGGCTGTCTTCATAGGAGAGGTCTTCCAACCCTTGAATCATTTTTCTGTCCCTCATCTGGACACAATACTAGTTGTCTATGTCTTTCCTGTACTGAGGACTCCATACCTGAATGCAATAATCCAGGTGAGGTCTCACCAGTACAGAATAGAGGGGCAAGACCACCTCCCTGAGCATTCCTGGCACATGTTAATCTTGCCATCTACCAGCATCCCAAGAGCTTTTTGGCAGCACTGTTCTCTGTCCTTACATCCACTACTTTCTATTGGCAGCAGGATTGCCATGAAACAGGTACAAAATCTTGCACTTGTATTTGCTGAACCTTATGAGTTTCTTCTCCTGGGCCCCCTTATCAAGCCTTTCGACGTCCCCTTGGATGGCATCCTGTCCCTCAGGCATGTCCACTACATCACGCAGCTTGGTGACATCTTCAAAATTGCAGAGAGGAGATACTAAAGAGTGTCAGTCCCAGCACCAAATCCTAGGAGACACCACTCATCACTGATCTCCATCCAGGCATTGAGCCACTGACCACCACTCTCAGGGCTCCATCTTGCATCCAGTTCCTTGTCCATCAAGAAGTGATTCATGATATAGCAATAATTCTGCATTCCTAGCAGTCACTAGGACGAGGCTGTGGTTGAGGCCTTTGCACATATTTTGGAACTAACAGAGAAGCAACGCATGCTGCTGCAAACAGCTGGATGTGCTTGTATTGTTTTTCTCCAAAGAATTGTTGGATTCCATTTATTTCTGTCAATTATGAAATGCAATTAAGAAAAAAAAAGGAATGTTGAATGAAGGGAAATGTAAAGGAGGAAAAGCTGGAAGTACTCAACAAAATGCCCTCCTCTTATGATAATTTATTTTTATATTTTACATGGTCTCACCCATTCTCACCTTCATCTAAAATGATTCATTTGATGTAAAAAAAATATTAAAAATATTTGTGTGAATGCCTGCAAAATAAACAAGGAAGCACGGTACAGACCTTCAACATCTTTCTGGTCAGGTCTTCCTCAGATCCAGAAAAGAAAAAAAGAAAAAAAATCTAGCTGGAAGATACTGTTGATAATATGTTCCTATAATCTCTAGATCTGTGCTGCCTCCAGGGTTCATTGCATTGCACTAGGCTACCAAATTTTTAGGGAAACTACAATGTTCTCACTGTTTAAGTTCTTGGGAAAAGAGTAAAAAAGAATAATAAATGTAAAGCATAATGGGTTTTATTAGCACTGCATTCAATTGCTATAGAACATGCAAACAGTTCTGAGCTACTGTTGAGCATTTAATAGGATCCAAAAGGGAAGCAAAGATGGGTTTTTCAGCAGCTAAAAAGAGGCTGAGGGGCAGCTGCAGAAATGGGAATGTATGCTATCCTTCACGCAGAGACTGCAGGTTCTGCAGCTGTTTAATTCCTTATGGAACTTTCCTTTTCACATGAATATTCTGTTATTCAGAGTATCTCCTCCAACAGGGTTGGCAGCAACACATCACAGGATCCTGTCTAGTACTCTTCAGGGTCTAACTTGCTATTGCTTTTTAGTCAGATAAAGCTGTGAAATGATTGCTTATTGCTAAGGCACATTTTGATTGCTCTCCTGTATTCCTTAGGCTATTCAAATAAAGGCAGCAGCTGCATTTTGCCATTCACAGTCATTTATGCCTAAAGGTTCCTGTTTCCTCTCAAAAACTCGAACTAGTGGTTTTATATGATTTTTGTTCTTTAATCGTATATCACTATTATGTTTTCATATAATTTTCAATTTAGTAATAACTTTATTGATCTATTCTTCAGTCTTCCAACATTCACATATATAAGCACATTGTAACTAACTTCAACTGATTAGTTTATACCTTAAATTACACATAAATGTATATTATAGGGCTATACAATAATCACTCAACATAAACAGGCTTACAAGGGCCCAAGACAGAGCCAGTCATCCTTTAACTATCACTGGAATAATCACATTTAAAAAGGAACAGAACTAGATTGCTGCCTTCTGTTTACTGTGTTTCCTCTCAGATAACTGAAATGGAAACAAAAGAAAAATGAGAAAAGAAAGATAGGAAAGGAAATGAAAAGAAAGGAAGGGAAGGAAAATTATCAAATGATCACAAAAGCAAAAAGTAGATAAAACATAACATCTCATTTTTCTTATGTCTATTATTTTCATTCATTTTCACTCATTCATATATTTTCTTTAAAACACTGACAATTACGAACATTGTTCATACATTCTAAACATTCTCAAGACAAACTGCAATTGCTGAATATAATATCTAAATATACTTACTTTCCTTTGATACACTGTCCTCATTTTCTCCAATGTTTTTCCAAAGAATCAAAGATATTTGTCTTGAAATGAAAGCTGCTTCTGTTATCACATAAATGCTTTCTGTTTCTATCACATTCCAATGCTGCACAGTCTGCAATGCTGGATTTCTAATATTGCTAATATCACTTCCATAGCAACACACTAAGATATCATAAACTTGGCATTACAGTTTTATTCCTAGAGTAGGTCTAAGGAGGAGCTGATTTCACAAGGCTGCTCTTATTAAAACGTGAATTTACCTAATATAATCAAAAGAAATTACTGATGGAATACAGATAGTGATGTTCAAAGTACCGTAAAGCAGTCCTGAAAAGAAGTTGTTCCTCTTCAAAACTTACAAAGAAGGAAGAACTTGTTCTGGTAGTGGTGTTTAAAATCAGCCATCCTTAAAATGAATAACATATCACAGGTGTTAATTTTCTAGGAAAGATAATGTTACTTGCAATTTTCACACATTGAATTCAGTCTAATGCACAGTAGACTCAATGCAATGTAAACTGAAGGCAAAATCTGAGCCCACCGTTTGAGCTGCAAATATTAAAACTCCACAAGGAACTGAATAAATTAATGAGAATCAATTCAAATTCCACAACTTGGAAAACAACAACTTTATTGATAAATATTTTTGCTTTTAAGCTCAAAATGTAATGTATTAAATAGAACATGTATCACTTTGGTCAGCATTCTGTCATGTTTCATGATATATAATGACTTGGAACAAGTGTGCTCCATTTGTTATTTCCTGGCTAGAATCCTATATAATACTGTAAAAGGAGAATAATGCATGGAATCTTATAAGGGCTTTACTGCCACGTGCTTGCAAGTGGCTGAACATCACAGATATAAATTATGTAATTATAAGAGCAACTAAACCTCCATTAGTTTTATTCTGTATAATTCTCATTAGCATCAGCTGTAATCACAGAGGAAAATACTTCTCTACTGGTTTCAACATTAGCTTTTATTGAGATTAGTTAGGAAAATAGAATATTGAGATCTTGTGGTTATGCATGAGTACATGGAAAACAGTAAGCAATTGCCAACTTGTGAGGCATTCAAGAAAGTTCCTCTTGCTCTGTGTTAAAGTGGAAGGTTCTTCAAGGATGAACTGAAAGTAAAAAAGCACAAGAATGGAATGAGCAAGCTTTCAGCAGAGAATCCTTCAGGATCCGTACTAGCACCTGCTTTCTTCAGTATATTCTCTCTTGGCTGGGAAAGTGAAGAAAGAAGTTTCATAACACAAGGTTAATTCAGGATAGTGAGGATAGGAGCCAAGTTTGAAGCATTTCAATGGGAATAAAGACTGAGTAATTGTACCATAAAATAGCAGCTGAAATTAGATTAGGAAGATATACATAGAGTGATGCATATGGAAAAAAAGAATCTGTATTTCACGGACAAAACAATGAACTTACTGTCTTCTCCCAAGTGGTGTCCTGGGGTTTTCATTACACTAGTTCAAAGCTCTGTAGCAATGGAAAAAAATGAATAAACTGCAAGAAACAACAGGAAACAGAGAAATAGAAAAGACTGTTATGCTGTCATGGAAATATATGATGCATAGGTGTCTTGAATATTACATGCACCGCTTACAACTCAAACTATACAGAAAAACTGGGAAAAGCTCAGAGAAGTAACTGCAATGACTTTAATTCAGGATTCTTTAGTGTGGAAAGGAGATGATTAAGGGAAAAATAAGATAAAAATGATAAGAGAAAAGCAAAGATTAGCAGAATTTTCCAATTATCGATGATTGAAGTAAACAAGATTTCCTTTAACTTTGCTTTTTGTCACTTTTCTCATCTCTGCCTGAGTTGGAATGCTTGGCTAAATTGTCTCTCTTGGTTTGACCTCATACGGCCACTCCGGTTGCTACAATCTATCTTCTCCCTCCAGATTACTTATGCAGAAGTGGATGGTTTGGAAATGTTTTGAATATTTCAGAGAAAACAAAAATACCCTAATCAGGGCATACAGTCTTATCTGCACAGATGCAGTAGGTAATTCTCATACTTCAGGATATCATTAACTATATTGTCATCAGTTACTTGTGATTAAATGTTTGAAATATACACAACCAAGTCACTCACCTGTTTACTCGTTTTCAGTTCTGTATTGTTGCACTTCTGGGTTTATAATGGCATCCATGTTTAAGCTGCCACACAAGGCAATTTATGTAAAAGAATGCAATTCACTTGAGAGCAGAATATGCTCTGTATGTACTGTCTGAATGTACAGTTTAACAGACTACCAAACTCAGTGGTCAAAATGACATTTATATCTCACGCTTTAAGTCACAGCTTTTAGTACACTCCTGCCCATATGCAGTCACTGTGGCTAGCATTTCCAATTGGATCTATCATGTTTTCTCTTATGTCATTGGATTTTTCTTTTATTTAATACAGTTTTCTATTAAAATTCTAAAGTTATGTCACGTTTTTTCCTGAACTCTAGGAAATTGCCCTTTCACACTGGTGCTTTTACTGAGCTTATATATCCAGGAAGCACACAAAGCAGTGGACATCATCCTGTGCTCCTTCCTAGGGTACAGTGCCTATATAGAAAATACTGAACAAGAGAAATGACTGCACTTACTTCAGTTGCTCTATTTCACAGTCAGTGCAGCTCTTTTCATGGCTAAGCTGTATTTTGGATCTACTCTGATGTTTTGAGTAGTTTCGTGCAAAAAAGTTTTTTTTTACTAATGCAGAAAAAAAAACAACAAGGTTTTGCTAGTTTTCTGAGATAAATGTTGAAAATAATGTGATATGCTCTAGAGAATCTTTCGTACAGGTCTTATACATTGTACCTTATAATGTAAAAGTACAGGATTTTCTCATGTATTTTGCAAAATTCCATTAGCTGTTGTCTTTTGTCCTCTACTTACTGTTGGCTGTTACAGGATATTAATAGGCTCAATCCCACACAAATTACTTTTTTGTATTACCATCATTTTCTTACCAAGAATCTTCTAAGACATTACAGAAGTAATTAAAAAAAACAGATTTTTTAAACTACATTCTTGAACTTGTCTGTATTCTTCAAGTTAAAGTTATACAGTATAATGTGATATCATATGGTTTTATTATTTTCCATCATACATACTTCTTTAAGTTCAATCTGCAATATCCAAATGATAAACTGTTCTGTTACATCTATACTCTTGCATTATTTCACTTCAAATTATCGTGACACTCCTTTGCCTAGTGAGTTGAAAAGTCCACTCTAATTTGCTTTAATCATTTTATTTTTCACTAATGTCAAGATGCTGTTGCAAAGGTTGTCATATTTAAAACTTTCTTTTTCCTAAAGAAGTGATTTTTCCTTCTCAACTACTCAAGGTTTATTTCCCTTTAGGAACAAATTTTAATCCTTCTAGATGCAAACAGAGTAAGTAGGAGAGTTTTTTCTCTGTTCTGGGGCTGGAATATTTTAATTAGCATATTTTCATGCATAGAAAACCATTCAGCAGACTTTGGAAGCTCACAACATCTGTAGGCAGTGCATCTTTTCCTCACAGATCCCAATATCAGACTGAAGGAACTATGTACTATGTATCTGATCTACAATCAGTACTACACTCACAAGAAATATCCATACTCTGAAAGTGGGCAGCCTATAAATAAAGATGGAAGAACTTCAAAACACATAGATAAGGCTATGAAGGCTGAATCAATGTAAAAACTCTTCTTATTTCCCTGAGAAAATGAATGATTTTGTCTTCTGAACTACCTGCACATTTCCATCTTTTTGGTAAGCTGCATAGTTTGGAGTATTCACCATCTACCACCTTTGCCTACGAACATAACTTTACCCCACTAACTTACACTGATAAATAACTGCTTACTGTATATCATGAGACACTTAAAAGTTTTCAGTCATACTGTATAAGTAAAACATCTGAGATACCTGTAGTACCAGAAGACATTGAAAAAGAGTGAGAAGACAGGTGAGTAGTTGAAACAAAGCAACCTGCAAATGAAAAATATCTTAAAAGAACATCTTATTTAAAAACCACAAGCAGATTTCAAATCAGTTTTAAAAATAGACCTGGATTGGATAAATGAGCTAAATATTTCAACTTCCACAATTTGTAGTTGATTTAAATATTTTGACATAGTTTTCAGTTCAGAATGATTCTTCTCTATTCCTATGATAATGGAAATTGTAATGAAATACTTCATCTTCCTTAGTAAGAAGGCTCATCTTGTCTGTCTAGCTTTTGATAAATAGCACACACGCAGACTGGGAAAACTGAAATAACTAGCAGATAAATTTTGTTATAGCGTGAACCACTTATGAATCTCAGAACTAGACATTCTTATTAATATAGTTGTCAAAAGATCAGGTCATAGAAAAAACTTTTGCCAGTTTTCTTTTGCCTAGAACAGCAATTTTTCAGTATCTGATATAAGTTTCTTGGCATGGTACTCCTTGCACCCAAATTCTCAGCCCCAGTTTCAGCGATGTTTTTAAGCCAAATATGGATTCAACTGCTAAAGAGAAATGACTCCTCAAGATCAACCTAAACTTAAATGTTACTTTTTTTTAATAGAGGTCTACAGAAGACATCTCTTGCCATATAGGATAAAAATCTCTTTAAGATGCATCTATTTCAGTCATACATTAAAGTACTTTTGCATATTTCTGACATAGTAATCCCTAGCAACTCAGCAATATATTTTAACAGTAGCATCTTTCACATTTCAGTTTGTGTGATGTGCATGCCTTATAATACCTGCAGTCTAGTTTTATAGTCTAGTTTCATCAGTCTTATATTCTTGTAACACAAATATTAGTTCTTCTAATAGCATATTTTATGTGTTGTTTAATTATTAGAGAAACTACAATAGAACTGTAAGCACATTAATAGAGGTAAGGAATGAAAAAGTTTTAAAAAAGAAACAGTCTGCAGGCTTCAGGGTTACTCTATTTATTTAACAGAGATTCCCCTTTCCAATATTGTGGTCCACTTTGTGCTGTATCTGTTCTCATGAGAGATGACTAAAATGACAGTGGAAAGCAACTGAGGGCACTTATCATAAATGAAAGAGTTGCATTTATGTCACCCCTTTCCAAGCCTGATTGAATTTGAAACATGGACGGCTTCTTTTCCAAGCAGATATTACTAAACAAGTAAATTTTAAGTGATTGGCCTTATCTTCTTATAATATTTTATAGTAATATCTGTATACCTTCATGAGAGAGATATAACACAGAGCAGAATAATTCTGGAACTTAATATAGAAATCTGTAATACAGTCGTTCTACTAAACAAAGGAATATGTATATAAAAAAGTTTCTTTGATATCACCATATTTCTAGCTGCAAAGTTGATCTGATTGATCAATTTTTATTAAACATTCTTATTTTGTCCATACAAACCAAACCCAATGTTACACAGGGAATGTTTGTTGTAAATGAACTCGAAAGACATATTTTGGAACAACATCATTTAAAGAAGGATGAAAACAAAACTAGCTAAATTAAATTGCTGACATTAATAAATAACAAGGACTGAAGACAATAAAAATTGATTTTAAGACAAAAATGTTTTCTAATTTCTCAAATTTTTTATAGTTAAAATATACCTAAATAAATGAAAGAAACAAAATATAGTGTTATGTATAATATATAGTGCATGATATATGTGCATCTTTGACATGATAATATTAATAACTTTGTTTTCAACTTCTTTCATTCATCTCCTTGATGAAAAATTCTAGATGCTATAATTTACAATCCTAAGTCAAGATGATTTGTAGGCTACTCTACATTTGTGGAAGCTGCATTTCTCTTGCCTGTTTATCATAAAAAAAAATTGTTCTCACGAGAAAACCTGTTGCTACTTTAAATTTAGTCATAGCCAGTTGTTACCTGTACTCTTTGGACACACAAAAAAGATGCTATGTTTGCACAGTGTTAAAAACATTGTTAAATGTCACTAATTGACAGTAATTATATACTTGACTCTAAACATTGACTAACTTCTCCCTGAGTCCATAGCTAGAATGTATTTCAAATCCCATGACCCACCTTTATTCCTACATGATATATAAAAAAATAATCAATGAGAGTTCTTCATTTTTAAGTACTGCTTATTGTAAAGAACAGAAATGCCCATGAGAAAAGTAGAAAGAATAAGAAGAGGTGGAATTTGTAACAAAAAAAAAAAACCTTTGATTAACTCATATTCACGTTATTGAATTGGTTCACTGAGAAAACAACAACACTAATGAATATATCTACTCACAGTATCTTAAATTAGGACAGAAACACTCTGCAGTGAACAGCACTCACAACATTTTGCATCAGTTTGGCAAGACAAATAGGTTGTCAAATCTATTAACAGAAAACCATCAGGATTTTGGTAGCTTTACATGAACAAAATATGAAAGGAGGGACCTTGGATGTTGCAAAGTACAAACGATGAAGCTGCATGGCTATGATTTAGCTCAGTAGAGGCCATGTAATATTTAGAAACAGGTTTATCATCAGATTTCACAAGTGAACACAAGTACCTATCCTTTACAGGTACGAAGAATACTGTTAATGAAATTAGTAATGTATAAAAATCCTGTATATCTTACAACGGCTTGGATTGGAAGGGACTCCAAGGACCAACAAATTCTACCCCCTTGCCACAGACAGGTCTGCCAGCATCTAGATTAAGTACTCGATCAGGCTGGCCATAGCCACATCCAACCTGACCTTGTATACATATAGGAATGGGGCATTCAGAATCAATCTGGGCAGCCTATTCCAGTACCTTACCAGCCTCTCAGTGACAAACTTCCCCCTGATATCCAAACTAGATCTATCCTCCTTTCATTTAAATCCATTCTCCCTTGTCCTATCACTACCTACATGTGTAGATTTCCCTCACGTTTATGAATTCCCTCTAAATCCTGAAAGGCCACAACAAAGTCTCCCTGCAGCCTGCTCTTTTCCAGGCTGAACAAGTCCAGTTCTTTTAGCCTATCTTCATGGGAAAGCTGCTCCACTACTTCAATCATCTTCATGGCTCTCTTCTGGACCCACTCCAACTCTTTCCTGTACCAGGGGCCCCAGACTTGGATGAAACAGTGTGCATGGAGCCTCTTGAGAGCAAAATAGAGAGGGACAATCACTTCCCTCTCCCTGGAGGCCATCCCACTTCTGATGTAGCCCAGGATACCACTGGCCTTCTGGGCTGCAAGCACACACTGCTGCGTCACATTTAAGCTTTCATCAATGGGGAGCCCCTTTGCAGGACTACTCTCAAGGATTTCTTTCCCCAGTTTGCGTTTGTCCATTGGGTTAATGTTAGGCTTCCGTAATATCAGTCATACATTGTTTTACTACGTAAGAACTATTGCAGGAGAAGTTTGAGACAGTTGATTAGATGTCCACATTGTTTTAACTCTTCCCCTCTGCAAGTATAGATACCCTTTCTTCATATAGATAATAATACCTACTTTATTACGTTTTTCTCCATTAGGTCTTTCCTCTAGAACTAGACGGCTTGGCTCTTTTTTATTCTTGAATGGCATGCCATCAATGTTACTAGCATGGCTCTGATTTAATAAGTGAGGTCACATCAAGTACATTATATCCCCAAGGCAGCAAAATTTTAACAGCACCATAAATGTGTCAAGATGACAAAAACACCATAAGGTTGATATAAATTTCATATGAATTACCACTATTCTAGATTCCCACAGGTATCAGTAAAATTATTTTTTCTTCTTTATTTTTAATTTTTAATTTTTTACATCTTCCTGAAAAATGATACAGAAACATGCTTGAACTATAGCATAGTGCATTCCAGTTTATTTTAGAAAACAGTAAATAAATTTATATCCACATTCTATAAAACATATGGTTGACAGCTTCCTTTGTTTTGTTCAGCAACTGAAGTACACACTTAAGATAAATAAACCATCTTTGAACAACACAGATAAAAAATGTTAAGTTCTGTGGTTATGGAAAACAGTTAAAAGTTATATTTCACACTTCCAGTATTAATTATTCAGTACTTCTCCATCCCATCTCCTCAACTCATGTCCCTCCTCTCACAAAAACAAACAAACAGGGAGAGATTTCTGAAAGCACATCTCTACCTGGCCAAGGCAGCTTTTTGCCCACAATATCCACCAAAAAATAAAGTGTTCAAAGAACAGTCAGAGAACGCGCTTATTAAAACTAAGAAATGGTATGGTATCCACTACTTTCTTCAGTTCTGCATCAGTGCATTGGCTAAATAATTAATGTGGTAATTTAATCTGAAAAAATCGTGACTGTACAGTGGTATAATTTGCACCCCAAATTTATGAACGAGTTAAATATCTGTCCTCCTAATAAGAGAATTCTGTACACTGATGAAACCCTGACTCTATGAATCAAAGATCTAGATTCTTATAGAAATCAGTGGAATTTTTCTTTTAATGCAATGTAATGAATATTTAAACCAATCTGGGCCAAGTTTTATGTTAATTTATTTCCTAATACCATATACAAATATCAGAAAGGATTATAAACAATTTTAAAACATTTCCTATGCCCTTCACATGCTATCAAATTCTATTCATATATTTGTTAACATAACCATGACATTTAGTAAGCTGTTCGTGTTTATCAAATAGTTAATTTAGTTAACTATTTATTCCTGTCAGGTAAGTTTGAAGAAATTTTCACTTTAAACAATAGAACATATGCTTACAGTGAGAACACTATCAAATTTCTTATTGTAAAAAAGCAGGTACATCCCCAGGGTATAGCTAATTCCTGAGAAAACCTTCAACATTTAATTCAAGTATAGGATGGTGTTTCAAATTAATAGCACACTTTTGAACCACAGAATAAATAGAAAAATTTCTGCTGCACGTTTCAAACTAGCTACTGGATCATTCATATTTGAGAGCTGCCTGTCTTTCCTAAGTGAGCATCTTACACTATATTGTCAGCTGTTCATCAGCTACATATTATTGTATAAGTTGTGTATGCTATCCCAGATTTAAATTCAGGAGTTTCAGTATACCTTCTGAATAACAGTAAATCTTTAGATTTTATAAATGATTTGATTATATAGGCAGACAGATGGCTTGGTTGTATGCAAATACATCTAATGCATATTTCAAAACATTATATGTTTTTAATCTCAGTAATGAAAGGAATTTAAGTTATTCATTTCAAATTAGAGAAATTTAGTAAATTTGAGCTATGATAGCCTAATCATAGCAACATTATATTTAGCAAAGATTCATAATTACCTAGTCAGTAAGAATACCTCATTTAAATGAGTGGCAAAAAAAATATCTAACACTAAATTAAATACTAAAATAATTGTTTAATGGTAGTCAACAAAATAAAAATGCAACTAAAAAAACCTGCAACTGAATTCTATCCACTCCAATAATCAGGTAGTCTCATGTTTATCAATATTGCTCATTGTCTGCTTGTTTTTAAATCTGCAACCACTTTTTTCCGCCCCTCCAAAGTGTCCTCTTATCATAATACCCATAAGCAATTTAGAAGAATGGTTGGAACAAAAAGCTGCCACTTCTATTACCTGAAGTGGTGGCAAAAAGATAGGAATATTACAATGCAAGAGACAATTTCAAGAGATTTTTGTAAATACGTAGGAGTTAAACATTAAGCTGAGTATTTTGATCTCTTAAGCTGACTGCTACACAGTGTCTAAATTACTTGAATGCTGAATTGCCCTGAGTGCAGCAACAGAACACCAAGTGCACGTGAAATAGTAAGGGACACAATCCATATCAGGTTTAAATGTAAAATTCAAAGATATTATAAGGACAAAAAACAGGCTTGCATGGGAAAGCTGATGTTTATCTGACTGTTCATCTGATAATTACATCTACTTATGGTAAGCATGTGTTTATCAGCTATTCAGAGATCAGTAGCTTACTCCAATCTAAAGAAAACTATTTCTGCCTGTTACCATAGACCTACTGCAAAGATGCTTCAGCTAAGTATTACAGTGCAGACCTGCCAGCTACTTTTTCCTAATACAGAATAGTTATTCCCAGAAGACAACTTAAATATTACAAAGTGAGACGCCAGCTAGTTTTTCCTAATATAGGATAGTTATTCCCAAAAGACAACTTAAAGATTACAAAGTGAGACGCTAAGAGGTACTTACAATAGAGTTTCCTTACTGCAGACTGTAAACTCAGATGAACAAATTTGCAGGATTCGACCCATATGACCAGTAATCTCATATTGGCACAATACTCTCAGAAGTGCATAACATTTCAAACAAACAGTATTAAAATCAAGACTAAAATAACTACCTTAGTTTATATTTCGACTAAATGTTCTGCTAAGTAATTGTTAGTATGTTGATTGATATTTTAAAACACTGAAGGATGAAGAACTGCAATACAAACTATAAGTTTAGAGACAATGGCTAAAAAAACAAACAAACAAAAAAACATATGAAAGACAATTGAGTTATACGTAAGATTTTTCTTTCCATTCTCCATAGTGATGTATTAGACTACTTCATCAGAATATAATAGATCACTAAAAAGTTTTGTCAAAAGGAAAGGACGCCAGTTTTGCAGCTCAAAAAGACACAAGCAAGACATTAGAAGTGGTCTTGTTAAATTTTCATATCCTGCAATACACTAAAGCACAAATGGAGAATGGCAGCTGAAGTACTTTGTGTACAGTATGATCTTAGAATCTGCTTTCTAAATGAAAAACAAAAAAAACAGTTACCTGCACACACTGAGTGACTAGCAAAGATAAAAGAACACTGCAACACTGCTGATTTAAGAAGTAACTACTGTAAGCCCTGTATTCAGGTTCTAACGCATATTACTGAAATACATTAGCTTAATTTGCAGAACCAGGCTTCAACCTCCGTGTTTCCCAGCTTCGCTCATACACAAACTGTTCAGAAGGCAGAACTTTACTTCTGATTCAGACATCCCTATATCTTATAACAAATTCAGTTTTTAATCAGGTTTTACTTTTCTATATTATTGCTTAGGTTTTAGAAGTCATGTTAATTTCTGGTAGTGAATTAGATTCCAGTCACACTCAATTAAAAAAGTTCAAGACGCAGCTACTCTGTTAAACCTACCAGATGGCCCTCAGTGCTTGGCCAGACATGAGTTACCCCCCACGCTGCTTGTAAACAAGCAGAATCTAGGGAAAAGTGCAGCAAGAGGGGAAATCTATGTGTACTGCCATGGTGATGGAGGGAGAAAGAACACAGAGCAATGGGAAAGCAGAACTCACTACATTTTGTGTTCAGGAAGCAGCATTCAAGCTACTGAAGTTCCTAAAATGGTACCATAATCTTGTGAATAAGCTAGGCAGGAAAATGATTGTTAGTTTTTAAAGAAAATAAAACAAAGCTAGATGCTATATGAAAGTACGGAAAAGAAAAATACTCATCTTATTTTTAAATAAATCTTGCTTCTGAAATAATCTCAAGTATACCTCTCTTCCTCCGCAAATACATCCGTTTATCCCCTATAATCAATACAGGGGGTTGCACCAGCATTAATACAAATAGAGTACAGTGGATGTCACACCACATACTAAGGGAGACATGCAGACATTTCAAAAATACATTTGTCTCTATTTGCAGAAATATAATAATCATTATAAATATTAGTTTTTAAAACACTTTCTAAAACTCTAGCAATAGAAATAAACTAAAACAAATAACTTTTTTCCTGCCAAAACATATCCCTGAAAGGAAGAAAGGGCAAATAACCAGCTCCAAACTGCCCCCAAAAGGATGATAGTCACAATCCAGTTAACAACAAAAAAATTTGCTTAACTATTCCAAAGAATAAGGCCCACCAAATACTCCAAAATGGAAAAATATCCAGGCATAGAGCCCTTCCATGTGGCAGCCAGTCCTTAAATGAGGCTTAGGAAGGGGTAAAACCTGGTGAACTGTTTTCACCTGTGTTCCCAGGGCTTGCTGTGTCCCTTCATCAGGTACTCTATCATTGTTTCAGGCTGTGATTTAGCAATTCCCATACACTGACTTTGCTACATTATTTTACCTTCCTTTTCCCCTATCCCCTTCTTTCTTTTCAGAATATTATAGTGCATTTATATTATTTTAAATTCACATGGAAGAAGAGAAAAAAAGTAGCAATAATAGCTTTTTATGAATACTTTTATGAAGCACTGAATTTGTTTGTTCAAAACCAAGAGCTTGTTTTAATTAAAAACTCTATAGACCAGATCACATGCAAGCCCAGTGGATTCTTCAGTCTATCCTTTTAAAACATAGACATGTTTTTCAGGAGAATTATTTGGAAGTTATGTATACACAAGAACTAAGCAATAACCTTTAAGTAATCAAATGCTTTGTTTCCAAGAAATTTAAATGCTGTTTTAATAATACTTTCAACAATGTAATCATATATTCTGCTTGAAAGTAAAGCAGAATTTAACAGATGTGCATAGAAAACCATAACAGAATCACTTTTCTTATGGATGTATTGCATATAAGAAGAGTCTTTACTTTCACCATTTAGTATCTAGGTGACCACAAGAATTTGTCAGGTAGTACTATTCCAGTATTCCTAGATAGACTTAATGAATTTCAATCAAACTTTCACCAAAATACTTTGACAATGTTCTATGAGTGGTTACACAAGAACATCTCAAGCATCTAATTTGACCAGGTCAATTCACAATTCATCAAATGATATGAAGAGACATTTACCTAGACTGTGCAGTAATATTTACAGGAAATTCAAAGTAAAAACTCCCTACTCACAATTTGAATTACATCAGGCAATGCATACAGATCCCATCTGGGAACAAAAATATAAGCCCAGACTGTAACTGGCACATGTGCCAAAGAATAGTTTATCATAAAACAACATAGGAAGTCTGTCTCCTTTTATTGTTTCTTGATTAGATGGAAGACAATTTCTGCAAAGGGAATTTCTCCTTGATAGTATTCTTTTCTTCTTAAGTACTTAATGAAAATGGGTTCTCCTTTTCCACTATAATTGCTGGTCAGTTTCCCTTTTTACATTTTGCTCAGAAAATTTAACCCAACCTTTGACTCAAAGCAATAGGTTTCTACAATGTGAATGTAAGCCAAACTCTTGTTAAAATCTCCACAGTGTGCATTATTTGTTGTACAGTTAACAGATTTCTTTTGAGAATAAAATAAGGAATCTTCATTCTTAAAGTTCCATCCGTTGGAAAAAAAAATAGTACAAGATTGAGGAAAACAGTCCATTGGAAAGGCCAGAAGTTTATCAGCTATTCTAACTAAATTATCTGCCTAGCATACGATGTTTCCTGTCCCTGCACATCATGATTTTCTTTTTTCTTTAACAAAATTACAAATCTTCTAGTATTTTTTTGCAACAGTAAATACTAAAAGCACTACACTAATACAGGTAATCTAAGGCAGGCAGGTATTTTTCTTTACAAATAAGACAGACAGCTTACAAAAAAAGTTACCTTGCATAAGCTTATAGAAAAAGAATAAGCTAGGTTTACATCTCAGGAGTTTCTTTCAAGGTCTGCCAGTCGTATTTTCTCTTCTCGTTCCTTGCTTGTGTTCTTCAAACAGTTGCTTGAGCTAACCCATTCGAAAAGCTCATCTCAAATTCTGGCAGGGGGCATACACAAATCTTAATACTGCATACTCAGTAAAAGTCGGTCAAGGATGTATTTTTACATCACCCTTTCAATGAGCTAAATCTTTTCCTTAGTTTCCACAGTTCCTGAGATCATGCATATCAGCATAACCTGAGATGTTCCTAAATTGCTGAAGAAATTTTGCTGTGCTGGGACTTGTACATGAAATCCATTTGTGAGGGCTGCTTTCTGAACAACTGAGTTCAAAATCAAGTCCAATATGCCTTAATGTGTTATTCTGCTGACTTAAGATCAGTTTTGAATTTTTAACTGCAGAGACAGCTCTATAGGCATGTCAGTAGCTTTTAAGCTAATTTTGAGACAAGATTACATTTTTCCTTCTAATATACTGGTCTGTAGGGTACTTACAGTTTCAGTAGTCAATAAACTCAGAATTACATGAATTACAGTCTGTTTTGGGACATTCACCTGCCTTGCTAGAGAGTGAACACAATGCGTGAAAGAGAGACAAGAATAAAGCAGTAATTGATTCTTGCTGCTCTTTCTGAGCAACAAAGCTTTCCTTCTCTTGCATACAGAAGCACATCTTACCACCTTTTCACTGCATGAAGACCAGAAAAAAAAAACCAAGAGTACCAGCATGATTGGACCCAGTTACCCAAACATGCATAGAAGTTATAGCTCTAGTCAACACCTCCACTGAAACATTCCAAACCACTGAAATTACTTACTAAATAATAATAATTTCTCAAAAGTAATAATGTGAGAATTCCAGTGCTACTACTGTATTTCAAGAAATAGGCAAAACTTTCATTTATTTGTGCCACATGTGTGGATACTATTGCATTGTCTTCTCTACAAATGTGCTGTTAATCACCAATTGTCAGCTGAGCCATTTAGGATCCATCACAACTGAAGTGAACTTCTCCAGGCTCTGGAACACATGTAGAAATGCATGCATGTACAAACACAACACCTAAATACTATATTTTCATGAATCAAGTCACTTTGATAGTGATAATTCTTCTTTCTTACTCCATAGAAAATATTTAAATAAGTTTTCTTTTAAAGGAAACTCTTTGTGAACAAGCTAGCTTATGCAAGAATGTTACTTAACTGACCCAGGTTGGAATGGCAATAAAGTTTGTAAAGGGAGAATATTTCACTAATTTGTTGACAAGGGAATCACACCTATTTTCAGGAGTGAGATCAAGGTTAGCTGTAGTTTAAGTCAAAATGAGATAGGCTTTGATAATGAAAGTTGTATCAAACAAATATAATAAGCATAATTATTATAAGGCCTTCAGTCTAAAAGTTTCTCAGGCACCTTCCAGAACATGAAACACAAATAGTTCATTAAAAAGATTAAGATCACTTTGATTTGCAAGCACATTTTGTAAAGTCAGTTCATACTAAAAAAAAAAAAATCAATAAAATGTTTATCTTATGTCTGAGTATCTGACACCAGTATGGATTATATTTTAAAACTTATAGCTGCTGATAGTATTTAGTTCAATTCTCTATTTCATTTCCTTAAGCTTTCTGATAAGTTCTTTCATTCCAATAGTTTACTAATACTAGCTTATATCCAAATTCTAATTCCCATGTGACATCAGCAATATAAGGAAATTGAAAGCAGAGCACTGAAGGCCTTAAACTGTCTTTGGATCCAGCTACAAAAGATTTTGTAATTCTGCCTAGATGAGGGGATTCCTCAATATGTACCTGGCGTAAATCAAAGTGACCTCCATCACTGCACTATGGTATTTGCCACTGATGTTAAAAATTAGATGGTCCCATCTTCATGACATAAGTATTGTCTATGAATATTAAAACAATTTGAAAAATTCTACTGATTCCCAGAGGAAAAGTATGAATATTGACATTCTTGTCAATGAGATTATTGTTTTATCAGTCTATTAAATAGTGAACAAAATTTCAAGCAGATTGGTTTACCTCAGGTATATATTCTGGTCATGGAGATCAAGGGTTTTTTATGCCTTGCAATACATCACAGAATATACAAAAAAAACACCCAGAAAAAAAACACTTCTGTGTAGGTGCGCAGGATTTACTTCACATTTTAAGATGCTGAAGTGATCTAAGATCATGTTGTTACTATAGGAAGCAGCATTAAGTGTAATCTTTGTGGATGTACTCCAGCTTATCTAAAATTCACAGGCTCCTGTGCTGCTCCATTGTTGCTATTGCAGCCCACAGTCAGCATTTGTCATCAAAGCACTGGCCAGTTTCTGCAGTTTCAAACAGCCTCGTAGACATACCCATATATAAGGCAAGAGTTTCCAAGTTAAGTTTGGCTATGTCATATTTAAATGCAGTGCTATAATTCTTAAATTGTTTAGAATCATTCATAACTGATTTCCTGTCTGAAAGTATTTGTATTGACATGGCATACTGGCTAACTTTATAAAGTAATTTTGAACACCAAAAGGTCATTTTGCATTGTTTTCATACAAAATTCATTCAAAACATGCATTTTTATTTTCAAATTATTTTGGTTCCAATTGTGTTGTTTTTCTTTTCAGTAAGCTGGATTATAAAGAAGTAAAAGTTTCAGTGATTTAAACACAAGAAGTAGAACTGAGCTACATTAATTCTAATTATTGGCAAATAGTTGAGTGTAGCAGTAGTAGACTAATGGAACACAACTATTATTTATTTATATTTCCCAGTTTCCAAGAGGCAATACTTTTGGAGTGACTTAGCTTGCTTTGCCAAAAACTCCACAAAACTTAAAGAAACTTGCCAGTAAATATTTCATCTGAAGTTTAAAATATGTTAATGGTAGGAAGTTGGTATTTATTTTTTAAGTGAGAAAACTTCAATACAAACTTGTTGAATAAAGAGAAAAAAAACCAAGTCACCTGTATATATGTTTATTAATAAACAACATAAAATTAAGAACAATTTGTAATTTTTGCTTATGGTACAACAAAATACCTAAAGCTGCCATTCAATCCTCAAAAGAGTTTTTGGGAGATTTTCAGTAATCAGAGGGAATTTCTGATATAGCAGTTAAAGGGTGTTGCCCTGAAGTAATAACTACTTTCTCTTCTGCTCTTGACTCCAGAATGACTGTTCTTGCACAGTCAGCTTGCTAGCTATAGAGTTTAGTAAACTTTTGAAGTATATGGCAATTAAGGAGCAACTATGTGTACCACATCTCAGAATGCATCTCTGACTCCCTGACATTTGGGAATCTGAAATTATCTGAAAGATTCCCACATTCTTGAAAAATACATTTGCACGCAGTAAGACTACGCACAGAAACTAAAATTTACTCCCATGTTCTTTGTGGAACTGCTTCCACTGAATTTTAATCTGAAATACAGACATCTTCTGCTGAAAAGAAAATGCACATTGCCCTGTCTAGCAAAAGAGCACTTCACAAAAAGGTATCGCCAGGCAAAACGCAAGTGGAAAGTGTCATCCTTTCCTTTGCAGTTCCTGAACTATTTACTGTGTTATCATTGGTATCTCTAGACTAGATGTATTTTGCACAAAATGTCTCCTAAAGAATTCCAGCTTGCATCAAGTAACAGCATTTTGCCTCATAATTTGTTTTTATGATGATTATTGATAATATTGATCATTCATATATTAATATATTCTAATATTTTTTTCAATAACCACAGCAATGTTAATTGAACTAGATATAAAAACTAATGCAAAATACAACTGATATCAAGATCATTTGTGGATGTCTGTTCTAGACTTTCAACCAAACACGATTTTTATTTGCTACAGAAAGCTTTTATACAAATATTATGTTACATAAATATCATTGAACCAATTAAGAATAGGAATTAAATATGAATACAACCATTTTTGCAAGGTAAGGTTTTGTTTTGAGGTCTTCTACTTTTATCTACTATTCTTGTTCTTGGGTGTCTTTTTTTCTTCTCCCATGAAAACGAATTTTCAGACTTCAGCAGGAGATACTCTTCCCCCCTCCTGTAAATAACCCTTTTTCTTTCTGCCATACTGCAACACCAGATCTCCCTCACTTGACAAATGCTCTCCTCTAAGGGAAAAGAAAGAACTAGAACAAGTACATGATTTTTTTCTATATGACATCAACATTTTTTGTGGATACTTTCTTAAGATTTATTTTCTATACAGATAAGACATGAGAGTTTGATTCAGAGTTTTTTTTAGGAACACAACACGGTGAAGCCAGTAAGTTTCACTGTGACATGTACAGTGGTTGTAGTACAGCTATATATTACAGCAATGTAGAACAGTAATAGTCTGGGGTGATTTGCCATTGCCTTTTGTATCAGTGTAATTTTGTTTTAGGGAGGATAAAATGCAGGAGTTGGAAAAACTGAATAAAGATGCTCAACTTTTCAGTACTTAGTTTTTTGAGGGTGCTGACATTCTCCATCCTTCTGAATCATGCTTACTAATCGTGGGATGGTTGTATATATTTATATGTACTATGAGAACCAATAAAATATATTTTAACATATTAGGTTATAGATTCTTGAAACAGAAACATCAGTAAAACTGTAAAGGAGACAGTGTTCTAATATATTTTATTGCATAAGATTTTTGCCCCATATGACAAATGCCAAATTCTGGTAATTGCAGGATAGCATTTAGTACTCTTTATGACCTTTTTATTACCATCTGTGAGGTAAATAACTCCCAAGGATGGTACTTTGCAACAAAATAGTATAGATGATAGTATATTTTGGGTAGTTCTATATAGATGAGATACAAATAATACAAAAGAGAAGATAGCTCACCTTCAAGATGTCAAGGCTCACAGGGGACTCCACATAGGAAGGATCTCCGAGAAGAGATCCTTCCCTGGTGGTGGTCAGCCCTTAAGTGAGGTTTGAGAGAGGTGGAGCCAGGCTCCACCCCTTCCTATCACACAGGTATATCACCTTCACCTGTGGCCCCATGGCTGACTTGGTGCTCACCCTAGGTGACCAATCAGTGGTTCAGGCCGTGATTCAGCAGTTCCCATACACCATCTATGTAATATCCAGCTGTACCTCAATATGCAGCAGCACTTGGACTATTGACATTTGGGGATGAGTTTCATGGTGCAGCAAGACTGAGGCTGCTCCAAGTGAGAGAAGACAGGAGCCAGAGGAGACTGTAGCACAGATGTTCTCCTCATCATCAAGGTTGCATTCCCACTGGATCTAGACAGGGCAGTGTTAGTGGCACAGGACCCATCCACATGCCCAGACAAGGTGGAGTAATGAATAAGATCCAGTGCCTGTCTATGGAGTCTGTCACAAACAGCAAGAGACATCCAAAATTAGGAGTGGACACAAAGCTACCTAAGAGGTGAGTCCATAGTTGAGATATGAAAAGCAATAAACAAGCAGGATCATCTGTGGCATAACTCAGACAAAGACATGTATGCCCAGGACCTTAAATGGAGCTTCTTAAGGATGTGTAGATGGATGCCCCTGGTGAAGATGGTCAGAACAGTTGAGATTTAGTAGCATTCTCAAGACTGACAGCAGGAAAGCACGCAGTTAGGGCAATACCATTCCCTGAAGCTTAAAGCAGTTTAATCTGTGTGTGCATACGTTAAATAATATCAGTAACTGTGAGGTGGCTTTTAGGAGACAATAAATAAATAAATAATTGCTGAAAGCATCACTGAGGCGATTTTTTTTCCCAGTAAGCATCTCTTGTACAGAAGAGGAAAAGGAGATTTAGAAATCATAAAATCACTCACTTGGAAATGATCTATAAAATCACCTACTCCAACCATCTACCTAAAAACTATACTGACCAAGATACCACGTTCCTTAGTAAAACACCTAGATATCTTGATTACCTCCAGTGACAGTGACTCCCCGCTCCCTGGGCAGTCTGTTCCAGCACCTGGAGTATAAGCTTTTCCTAATATCCCACCTGAACCTGGCACTATAACCTCTCATTCTATTGCTAGTCATATGGGAGAAGATTGGGAGCTCTGAAAAAAAAATAAAAAAAATCAGACTAATCAATCACAGGAAGGCAGCTTTTAGGAGACTTCTTGATTTTTGAAAGAGTTGAAGTCGCTGTCTGTGTAGGATCTGACAGTGAAAGAAGTTACTGTGTCAACTTATCTTGCTTTGGGCTCAGAAGGAAACAAAATGTTAACAGCTTTCTGTAAAGGAAAGAATATTTTTCATGTTCAGTTTTACATGCTTTCTTAGCAAAAGATCAATAACAATCCTTATGTAGACAAAACTACCATACCAAATATTATTTGTAATAATCACTGATATTTCAACATCAGATGCTTTGCAGCCTTCTTTATTTTCGTGTACAAGTACTAAGGACTAAAGCAGGAACTCAAAGAAGTGAATACTATGATTGCCTCCAAATTATTTCAGAGGCTGAGCAATCCAAGTGAAATATTCTCTTCAGCTCCTATTCAATTAAAAACACACACAGTGTTCTGCTCTGCTAGTTCTCAGGTTCTAGCTACTTGTTTTCCTAGCTTCACACTGATAATACTTCAGGCTGATTAAGAGAATATATGTTCATATTAAACATTTGGAATAAAAATTAGAATCCCCTGAGGGTTGTACTGAAGGCCAAATGGAAGATAGAACATTCAGTTTCAAGTATGAACATGTATTTATTATTCTGCTCTACAAACTCCAGCCTAATTAGGCACATATGCAGTAAAAGCAGGAGGTGAAGTTCCTTAGTTCTGAGCTTTTTAGTAGGCAATCTTTACTCAGAAAAGATACCTCCCCCCCCCAAAAAAAAAACCATACAGAATAAGAGTCTGACTAATCTGCAAACAGAGCAGATGTGCCAGTTTGGTCAGCATGATGCACCCTAGGCCACTCAGCTTAACAGCAGGGGACCCATCAATTTCCACTTCTTTCCTAAAGTGTCCAGCTCAGCAAGACTGTTAAGTATATTTTAACTGTAATCTCACCATTAACTACCCACTCACTTGACATCTCCTACAGGTTTACATGTTAGACACATGGGAACAAAATGTAACATTGCACTTCACAAACAGAAATGATTCTGTCAGTTTATATTGCAACACATTTCCCAGGGTTGCTGCACATGGGCTGAATTTTAAACGTGCTACCAGAAAATGATTTTTGATAGAATAATAAGGCTTCAAACATTCAATAAACTTTTTAATCATATGATAATGCAAGGCTGTTAACTTAGAGTATGATACCATTACCTAAACACTTCAGGAGTAGTAATCTGGCCAGCACTCCAATATAAATGCCTAAATTCCTACATTCTCTACAAGTTGATTATATTTTCTGGTCTTAAATGTTGATCTTATTGAAACATATCTCAGCAGAAATTTATGTTCAAAGTCCTGGAATTAATAGGTCATAACATGAATGAGATCTTATGTAAATCCTATCATGCTCTTGGAGAAGAAGTATCTTTTCTGGCAACAGAAGATTCTCAGATCCAACTATACACCTGCCCAGCTATCTGAGAGACATTGAAGAGAAACAGGAAAATGACATGGCTCTAATTTTTATTCCCTGCTGACCAAGCTTTCATCTCCTTGGGCTTCAAAAGCCATAGCCCTGTCTATTTGCAAGGCTTGTGATTTCCTGCTGCCTTAGTCAGAAGTGGAGAAGCATAATTCTGTCCTCCTCCATCCACACTCCTATCTGGCTTCTCTGTAGCAACAGAGCATTGTCTTGTTTGCTGTAAGAACTGCAGAAGAACTAAGAGTAGTCGCCCCTACTGATAACAGAGTAACTCAAAGTTCACAGTTGCTAGGCTAAAGCACATAGAGTTGTTCAGAAGTCTTCATCTTAGGCATCTTTGAGCAGATTTCTCACAAATCAAAAGGCATTACTTTACAGAAGCCATTTTTCTGTCAAGTTTTAAATTCTTGCTACAAGGCAGAGATACTAGAATTATGCTCTACAGAGCAATAGTAAATAATGTAGTAATAATAAAGCATATTGCACATAAAATATGAAATAAGAAACAGAGCTTTGGAAGTTTTCCTTACTGTACAAACAAAACATTTGCAGCCTGGTTTGGCTTTCACACACAGATGAGCAAAACAGAGTTTAACATATCTAAAGTACTCGAAACTTAGGGCAGATGCGTATCATGGAAGACATCAATCCAGTTGTTTATCATTTGGCAAAAATCACAAGTCACTAAGAAGTCTTATTACAGGAAACTGATGCTACTAGAGTATTGCAGAGCTCACACTGCCAGTAACAACTGAGGTAGCTTTTATTTCTTGTAATCACTCCTAATTTACTTTATACATTTAGAAAACATTAGTGGGTGAATTTCTGTCATGCTGGCTGCTACTTATCAGTTTAACAGAGAATGTAATTCTGACAGTATGCTAGAGGCTAGATGAAAGTTATCAGCATTATGCCTTACACCCTTCCATGTGTAAGTTCCTCATGATAGCAAGACAGCAGTAGGAGACTGCTACTCCATTGCTACTGTTGCCTTCTCTTCCCACTGCACACGTTGGAAGAGTAAAAGATAACAATAAGCTGCAAGTAGTAAAACATTTCTAGTCTCCAATTCTAATGGAATCCATCTAATCTGATAAGAAACTATGCTCACCAGACTTCTAGGTTTTAAATTCTTAGAACAAAAGCCTACTACAGAATAGTTATCTGTTAAGTGGAGGTATAGCAGCCTTGGGATTAAAATTAAGTGTGTCAGGGTTACTCTGAGAGTAATATGCCTCTTATTTCATGATTTTGGCCCACAGCATTAGAGGCAGATGATGGTGGTATGGCAGTACCACCAATATTCCATTACATGTTGTTCCTTTGTGACAGATGGCAGCAGAAGGGCACTCTGGGACCTGCACACCAACACTGGTAGGTTCTGCCCAGAAAAGCTTGGTGTTATTCTTAATATTTGCTCTTATTATGAATACTCTATCCAGGGACTAAATATCAGTGATAAAGTGTTGCAGCAAAGATGCAGAGTTCAGCAAATGTGGGTTATAATCAGGACTACTAGGACAACACAGTTTTGTTACAGAAGTCAAGACAGAAAGCACAGATAAAGCTATATTTAAACTAAGAGTTACCTTGTATTTTAACTTACATTTTCTTTTAAAAAATGTAATGGTTAGAGAGGGTAAAATAAGACAACTTTCTGTAGAATGCTTTCATAGCCATATTTGTATTGAAGCTTCCTATTTTGTTTTGTTTTGTTTGGTTTGTTTTTGGTAAGATAATGCATTTGATTAGTACAGTTCTGAAGTCTGTCAGATAAAAAGCTGAATTTATATTCTTACAGAGTGTAATAAAGAATCAGTCCAATATTGAAAACACCAGTTCTAGGCAATTTTGACATTAATATTAAACACTGGTGTAAATAACTAAAATTTTGGGCAAGATATTCATGATCAGAATTAAAACAAATGAACAAAAAAACTAACACATTGAGAGAATGTATTTTTAAATACTTTTTTTTTCCTTTCTTATTGGCCCTACCCTGTGGGACTCTTTCATGCTCTGCTTTGAATCATGTGTAGCTTCACTGAATTAAATTTCCATTATGCCAGTTTAATATCAAAGAGATTGATCTCCAGATTAAACAGTGTACAATAAAGTTCATGCATATGTTTCCTCCCTTGATTCATGAATTTTGTTTATTACATTAGCCTTTGCCTAGAGGATTTCAGATGCACATTGATGTCAAATGCCTTCCCAAAAGCCACTGTCATGAGAAATAAATACATTCAGAGTGATTGACTTGGGGGGAAAAAATCATGAAGATAATAAGTAAGTCAGTAACACAATTTTATTTTCAGAGAAATGGCCTAAAACCTGTGGCTTGCTCTCCCTAGAGAGCAAAAAAGGATCATAAAATTTAGTGAACTGGAAATAGAGTGTTTTTTTTTTTTTTTTTTTTTCCCCCTTCAAGTGATGTTGGAAATTCTGGGGTCTTGGGGCTAATACTGTAAGGATAGACAATAGTCTTTACATTTACTCCTAAGCAGGAACATTTGATAATACAGTTTCTGGGAGCTGAAATACTTCAGAGGAAGATTCTTATCCAAAATCAAGTTTCAGGGCTTCTGAAAGTTAAGATATTTGAAACACTGATAAGGAATGATGAGGTCAGTATAACACGAGGGCCTGGGTTACCAGAAGATTAGAGATTTCAGACAACTCACAATAAATTAAAACTTACAGAGATGACTTCTCTTCCATTTAACCTCAGTGATACAGTAAGAAGAAATGCTCTAAAAGATTTTTTTCCTTGTGAACTTACATATAAGTGAGCAAGGCTTGCCTGTACGTAATATTCTTTAAAAAGTACCAGTTGGTAAGTACTTTGATAGCCCTTTATCATCTACATGATTTAATTATCTCTCAATACAAAGAATTAAATGGTGGCCATTTCTTCAGCATTTGTGAATTAACCCTGGTTTCTTCTGTGGAACACCAGAATATAGTGGCTCATGTTAGTATAGTGACAAATAACATTATTTGTTGGATGTCAATGAGAATGAAGTTGTAATAGGTCTTCAGCAGTCTTAGTTCTTGTTTCTGTCTTTTAACACATACCGTAAAGGAGAATTAGTTCTGCTTTGTTCCTTTTCATCATAGCCAAGTCTGTTACTGTTAACTGTCCTCGCTGTAATAGGAAAGATAACCAAGCAGGCATTTCCCATGTTCTTAGGATGCTGCCAAATTATTCTTGTGGTAGAACAGCTGCAGCTTATACCAATGATAGTCCTGAAGTGGGATCATCATATGCATTTGTCTGATGAATACTTGATGATATACTGAATATATTCATTTGCAAATTCTTATGTAAATTATCTGAAGATAAAAATTGCACTTACCACTAAACTACAAGGGCCAGATTCCAATACCGTTACTAAATAGTCTTTCATTTTTATTATAACGATGAATAATTGAAAGCAGCAGCAGCACAGGTTTTGGTGAATCTGTTCTTTAACAAAGTTTGGAAACAGACATTTTTCTGAGATGTCTTATGGAAAAGTCTGAATGATGTTATGGGCCTCAAAGCAACACTTAAAAATCCAATTAAGTTAAAATTAAATACTGAAGAAACATTATACACCCCCCCCACACACACACCTCAAAATTGCTTTACCTTTCCCATGAAACAGAAAAATGGAATCCAATATGGACATTCTCACATTCACCAAGGCACATGAGGTTGCTCTGTATTCCCAAATGTTGCCTTCCAGCATTCAGGCACTTAACCATAATTATTTACATTTGAAAACTGAAGTACTTGAAGACTGAGTGAAGCAGAAACTCCAACATAAGCAGATATGTTGATTACTCCTGCTCTTCAAGTTGATTTTAATGGCTACAATGTGCAAGATAGACAGAAATTCCCCCTAGAGGGCTTGAGGTGCTTGGATTTAATTCTTAATTCCACTTGTTTCACAGCCTTTGTCAGAAACTGAAAGTGGTGAATGCCTTATGTATTCTTTTATTTTCTTTTTGAAAGTCTTCATTAATTAAAACACATGGAAAACTGCTTACAACACGAATCAACGAGGAAGGATGTAGGCTTCAGAAATTGACATTTGTGTGTGGAAATCATTCAACTGAACATTCAAGAGCAGTTTGTCTACTTTGCTGGGAAAGAAGCTGCTACAGAAGATTTCTTTCTCCTCATCTGATTACAGGCTGTGGCAGCTAACTGAGGACTATATCAGACATCCAGCCCTAGTGTGATGCCATGTTCATTCCTTGCTAGCTAGCAGTATCACAGCTGTACTCTATCTGCAGAATAACTAGTGCTCCAGTGAAGATGTCTGCCGTAGTATGTTTGGAACCTAACTACAGCTGCTAGCACACTCTAGTATGACAAAGCAGTACCTACTCAAAACACCTGCCTTTCTCTGCTCTTTAGTAACATCACATACTGTGTAATGCATCAAAAAGCACAACAGTAACAGCAAAGCAGCAAGATCCCAGGACACAGTGAGGGAGGATTCACTCAAACGCAACAGCAGTGGACAAAGTAAAAAGGGAAAAAAGCTGCTTACCCTCAGAAGGCCTCAGATATGCAGAAAACTCAAAAGAGCTAGCCTTGCCTCCACTGTCAACCATTAAACGAGATCCGGGAAGCTCCCCTGGATTGGCCTTGCCTTCCTACCAGAAACACAATCACTGTCTCAAGCAATGACAGCTTTTACATTACAACTGTATTCTTACCTTGCACATCCACACACGTATGAGTATTTAATCTGAGGTACATTAATCACCTATCAAAATTAAAGCAACAGTAAACAACAAAAACAGTAGATGGTTTCAGCAATGGTAGGTCATTGGAGATATTACTTCCATGGTAAACTAGAAACTAGCAAGTGCATCTCCCCTGATTACTACTTGCATCCTTGTGTTTTGAACATTCTTCACAAGTAGGGAAGTGGTGAGTCCAGTCTGTCACAAATTCTCAGTGGCATATGCTTGCTTCTTGCCTAGTCCCAGAACAAATTCCTTCCCTGTCCTTGTAGGCATAAAGATTTCCACAATCATCTTCAACAGCTTGGACAACATAGAAATGGATGACTTCAAAATGATTAATTGTTAGTAATTTGTCTGTGAAAGTTTCTCACTTGCAACCATTAGAAAAAATCTGACAAATGGATCCTCTTGCACATCTTGTTTCTCACGGGCTCAGAATATTTTAGAAATAAACTGTCATTACATATACAAACAGAAATTTAAATTCTCTTTCTAACATCACCATTTGATACAGAATGGTGGTGAATCTGCTTTGTAGGGTTTCTGAAGCTCAACCAGACCGTTAACTTCAGAGAAGTTATGGCTTGTCCCTCTACAGTCTTACCTGCATGTGGCTACAGATCAAAGCAGAGGGAAAAGTTATAGAGCCTATTATGAGAATAATCTTGGAACAGGGTTTTAGCTTCTATAATTCTCATAGTTTTCACTGTCTGGTCAGTTTTTATAAGGGAAAGTTTTCCCTTCATATTCTTTTAACAGCCTATGTATATTAATGTAGTTTTTAAAAGGCTGACTGATTATATTCTATTATAAATAATTATGAAAAATCTTATAACTTGAAACAGGAATACATTCATTTGACAAATTAGAGTCTTTTGCTTAAACGGATGCTATATATATTAAGTTGGAAACAACCCAGACAGTAGATAATAAATGTAGTCTAGAAGGATATATTTAACTAAACTTTTCAGAGAATAATAAAAAAAAAAAAAGGAAGTAGAAGCTTTTGAGATTTAACTAATTATCAAAATAACAGTCAGATTTTTTCAAGATTAAATTTCACTACATTTGGAAAAGCCGGTGCTAGTGCTATGCTTTGTCCACATAGCAGACAATTCTGAAAAGACAGTCTGTCAGCTTTCACTCTGAACACTTTCACTTATCATTTTCACACCAGTGATGATGATGGTTCTTCAGTGCAATGGACAACTCAGTGAGGTTGGATAAAGTGAAATCAAAGAAGGAGGTATGCCTATTTAGAGATTAATAATTAAAAAATGATTATAGATATTCTTAGTAAGTAAATGTTTGTACTTTCCTTTTTACCTATGTCAGTGCACATACACTTTCCACAGGACTTTTGTTCTTCTGATCATTCTTGAACATCTTCATCAGTTTTCACAAGAGGGTTTCATTGTTTTAGGGTTGAGGCTATAAACTACGTCTGGGGTTATGTGTATCATGTTTTTCCTCTTTGATTGTTACAAGATTTCTTGTAATTTGACAGAAATTAGTGGGAATAAATTGCTTCAATATACAGCAATATCATGTTCCAGGATTATTTGGACACTTAAGCACATCTAAATTTGCATATTTGCAGGTATCTACTGCATTTTGGAGTCCTTTAGCTCAGTGGAAATTTGGCAGATAATTTAGCAAAGCCTCTCTCATCTCAAAAATTCTGGCCAAAATTAAAAACACCAAAACAGAAAGAAGGTTGTTTTCTTCATTATTCCATGACACTCATATTATATATCTGTCTGCAAGCAATCAAATAGACATCAGTCTTCCCTTCTTTGTTCTTTCTCACTTCCAGTGATAAATGACACTCTTCCCTAAGGAAATTATCAGCAGTTATACTGGTGGTTTTGAGCTCTAGAAAAATCAGATGTGGTCTTTAAAAAACATAGATGTATTTCTTTAGCTGATCTTGATGTATGCTACTGTTCTGAACCTCAATTTTTCAACTGAGCACATTCAGAAATTGTAGATGGTTTCCCCTAGTAGTGACAGTGAAGCAGACAGTTTAATGCTAGTTGCCTAGAAAGCATCACATTGTTGCCAGAATATTCCAGAGTTAGGTAAAATCATTCCTTTTCTGAAGCAGGGTCACTTAGGTCAGGGTGAATAGTTTAGTTTCTGAAGTAGCAGTCTGAGTCAGTAATCTGTGTTCTTTTCCAGGTGCTGTCCCAAGAAAATGATTTTTCTTTTTTTCTTTTTAAACTTTTAAAAACTATATTTCTGCCTTCTTGTTTATTTAGAGTCAAGGAGGAGAAAGCTATACTCCAGCCTCAAAATTTTTGCCAGCAGCCTTATTTTTACTGGCGTTTTGGTTTGGAGTCTTTCACAATCTGATTTTTTTGCTTTTATTATTTCTACTTGTTTTGTTATTGCTGCTGCTGTTGTATTGTTGTTTGTTTCCTGGTTTGTTTTTTTCCTTGTTGCAATGAATGTATGATGAATTATCATGGCAAGTTGGAAAATATTTTTCATTTATATATTACTCTAGATGACACACTAAAATCAAATTAATACGAGAGCTACAATGAACAGATATTAAAAATTTTGGTAAATGGTACAAAAGGTTTAAAAACAGTCAAGGAAACTGATCCAGAATATTCCTCTTCAAATGGTCTAATGACTGCTTTTTTTTCCCCCGTGTTTGAAGGAAGCAACAATCTTCTGTACTATTTCTTAATAAGGAAAGAAAAATCTATGAAGGTTGTGTAATTAATTTATGAACCATGATGCAGCAAAGGACATTTGTCTGCAGTAAATTTTACCTTAATGCTGCCTGAACATTTAAGATATAGATCACTTGCAATTGGATTGCACTGAGTTTCCAGAACATTGGAATCTATATCAAGCACAGTATTCCTTGCTCTCTTTCAGAGGATACATAGATTCAAGATAAAGATATTGGAAGAATATTTATTAGGACTTCAAATAACAGAGACTGTGAATCACGGTAAAATGTCCTGATTGATCTTCAAAAACTTAAGTGCAGCAGCTATACTTTAAATAGGTCACTGAAAGCTGGCACGTGCTCCCTGCAGCCAGATTTTCAGAAGAGAATGTTGTGGTCTTATACATTCCCCCCCCACCCCAAAAAAAAAAAAAAAAAAAAAAGGATTGAGGAGGATGGCTAGTATTTCAGTACATAGAAAAAAGTATATGCCCATTTTGCTATTGATAATGTTATCTCCCAGAGAACATGCATTCAAATTTATAACAGTGTATTCTTCCTTCATCAGGATTTTTTTTTTCATTATTTCTCTTGGTACATGGTAGAAATTGCATGTGAAAACTTCTACTGAATTCCCCTAGCTATCTCCCAGAGAACATGCATTCAAATTTATAACAGTGTATTCTTCCTTCAGCATTCTTTTTTTTTAAATAAAAATATTTTGATATTCTTGCCATTTGTTCAGGAGGATATTTTATTCACCATTGGAAAGCATGTAAATTATTAAAGCCACCCTTGAAACTACGCAATTGAATAGAACATCTAATCCTTGTTTGAAAATATAAATTATTAATTGCAGGATTTAATTTAAAAGTTGTCTATGTCATTCCTAGAGTTGTTTGCATTGCATTCTGGTGAAATTTAAAACAAATTAATTCCACTAGGTTTTGTTAGAGACCTTCTGACTTGTACCCGAGGATTGCCTTTCTATTTCTTTAAATATGTAATCTATTTGTTTTGGTTTGCTGTATAAATATAAATGTATATATATAGGTAAAAAGAGGAAGTTACTTAGTGCCTTCAGCAATAGCATTTCACTGGAAGCTGCCATCCATTCACACTGGCCAAAGTTGACTCTTGGATGAGAAACAACCAGAGTAAAATTGATGTCCAAGGTGATAGCACTAACATTTCAGTATATTGTGTTTCACCATGAGTTAAGAAATAAACTGTTAGGTTTAGACCCCAGTAACATAGGGATACTGAATAGTCTATATCAATTTTTAAAGAGGAGAAATTGCATTTGTGGTCTAGATTAATTTTGTTTGGATAATTTTATCCTGTATAAAAGTTCTGTGCCCCAATCTCCATTCCATTCCAATGTTTTAGCAACATTATTATTGTAGCTTAAAACTAAAGTTACTGCAGTAATTGAGCAATGTATCTTCTCTTTCATGCTACAACATTGAATGCTTTTACTTTTAATTTGTAGAGATGATCTCACTTGTACTGTGTTCCACCTATAATTCACTCCTGTTTCTGACACAGGACTTTTTGCAAGTCACTCTCGTAGCATGATGCTTTAGGATGGTTTAGGTGTAAATGCTTGGTTTCAAAACACTATTTACTATTGGAAAGCTATTCTCAAAAACATTTCTGTTTGTTCAAAATGTGTAACATTCCAATTGGTTACCATGCCACCAGGAAGATTTACATGCTGTAGTTCTGTGTATTGTCCACATCATATGTCTGGAAAAACCATACACAGCAAGTTGTAATACACAGTCATTTCAAAATTATATCAGAAATTTGCCTTAGCCTCTTTTTAAAAACAGAAGAGCTTCAGAAGATAGAGTCCTAAAAATGTTAGCCAGTAGAAAACAGAATAAGGTATTAGTGAACACTGAAGTTGTATGCGTCAGCAAGTCTGAGAATTAACTGAGCTTGTACAGGTCTCTTTTAGCACTCTAACAAAGCAGGGTGTGAGCTTCATGGAATCATAGAATCATCAAGGCTGGAAAATTCCTCCAAGATCATCTAGTATGACGATCAACCTAACACCATTTCCCCATTTAAACACATCTAAACATTTCTTGAACACATCCAGGGATGGTGACTCAACCACCTCCCCTGGATAGCCCATTTCAGTGACTCACCACTCTTTCAGAGAAGAAATTTTTCCTAACATCCAACCTGAATCTCCCCTACTGTAACATAGGGCCATTCCCTCTCATCCTATTGCTAGTTACCTGGGAAGAGAGGCCAACCCTCAATCTTGCCACAACCTCCTTTTGAGTCTCCTGAGCTTCCTCATCTCCTGATTAAAAAATCCCAGCTCTCTCATCTGCTCCTCATGAGGCTTGAGCTCCAGATCCCTCACCAGGTCTATTGCACACACTCCAGGGCTTTCTTGTAGTGAGGGACCCAAAAGTGAATGCAGTAATCAAGGCATGGCTTCACCAGAGCTGAGTACAGGGGGATGATCACCTCTGCTCCTTCTGGCAACGTTATTTTCAATACACGCCAAGATGCCATCGGCCTTCTTCACCACGTAAGCACACTGCTGGCTCACATTCAGCTGAGCATTGACCAACACCCCCAGGTCCATTTCTTCCACACATTCTGAAAACAAGTAAAAATGTGGATTTTCTTTCCAGACTAGGCTTTCTAGAATAGCTTCTTTTCAACGATAGTACATATACTCTCTGGGGACTTGGCTTAGAGTTTAGCTTTCAGGAAGGAGACTTCAGAAAATAAGAACATAAGATCAACAGTTGCAAGTCAGACAAATCATTATCTAGCCTGTGTCCTTTGGCTAATAGCAGATGCCAAGGGAAAAGTGTGAGATCAGAACAAGTGCCTAATGATGTACTGCCCACCATTACTCACTCAACAGCCAATGATTTATAGCTCAACTATTATTGAATTAAAGGTAGTTTCTTTTCTTTTTAAGATGCTATGCTTTGTCTGTCAAATGCTTTTTGAACTACTGTAAATTCCTAGACTCTGTAGCATCCTTTGATTGAAGCTGAAAACATAAGCAGTGAGTGAAGGATGTAAGCTCAAACATTTACAAAAGTCTTTGATTACACCTTTTAGAGAAGGAAAAAAAAAGAGAAAGTATTTATTTCCAAGCTGAAGTATTAGCATGTTTGATTCAGGTTTTCTTCAAGAAGTTTTTTGAGATCCATACTGAACTCTGAAGAAAGAGTCTTACTGGGAACCAGTCTTTTGACACAGAAGTGGACAACTCAGTATAGTCCTACTCTGCTGTGAAAGACAAGTAGATTCTGTCTCATCAGTGCTGCAGGACAGATTGTTATTATTCAGTCACATGGTGACAATACTTTTAATTGAGTATGCCTCTTTCACTACATGGAAGTAACAAGGCATATTCTGAAATGCTTATTTCATTGTCAGATTCATGCTTTTCTGTGATTTGCAGAACAAGTACAGATGAAAGACCTTACACAATTGTTTAGTCTTTCCTTTTTTCTTCCATATTAAAATGGATGAAATAACAAGGTGAAAATATAATACATGAATAAAGGCTCATCGTCCTCTAGTAAATATATTCCTTGTACACTCTGCTGATATAACATTTAATATCTCCGAGCACATTTCACAGTTTTGTTGTTGTTTGATTGTTTGTTTTGGCAGGGGAGCTGAGTGATTTCTACATGTAGAAAAGGAGCCACCAATAACACAGACAACATTTGCTCATGTCTTTGTTAAGTAAGATACGTGAAATACAAAAAGGTAGCAAAAGACTAATCACATCCTGAAAGATGAAGGAAGGAAAGGTCAGGCCACATTAAATTGAGTAGCTAGACAGTGATTATGATCAACTTATTACTGCAGAAAAGAACCAACTATTATGGTGAAAAATACCTTCGTAAATGACTAAGGAGAATGCCCTGATTCTTAGTACAAATGAGAAACTAGAGTTATAAGTCAAAAACAAAACAATGAGCCTCTTCACTGATCCCCTGAAATGTAAGCAAAAGTTAAAGCTATGCTTGTGAAATGCTTTTAGAAGTGACTAATACTTTTCAAGTAGGTAGATATTACAAACTAGAACACATGAACAAATACCATTGACTTGTGTTATGTAAGAATCTGAGGCAGTCTTGAAATCACAGTTCCAAGGAGATGGAGGAAAAATTTCAGAGGAACCTATGTTCTGTATTGGATAGTAACACGAGCACGTGGGAACATAAGTCTAACTGACAGGACCTCTAAGCCTTAGGGACTTTGTACTACTCTGCCTTGGGCTTAGCATATGAAGACTTAGGTCTAGAAAACTATTATACACAGCACAACAGGAGAACATCAGTTTGAACCCTGAAATTAATACAAATACACTAGGGTGCTTCTAAACCTCAGTTTAGAATTTCTCCTGCTATGAAAACAGATACTTCTGTATAACTGAATTTCAAGTGCACAGAGAGATAACAGTAATTTTTGTGATCGTCTTGACTATTCTGTTTCTGGATCACGGATATGTTCATGACATCTAGTTTCTACAACTGCTACCAGTTATACTTCTTAAATATAATTCTAGGTGATGCTCCTATTATTTTACTTTCTTCCTACTGGTTTAATGACAGAATGTGTGTTGCTGAATTCTAGCTTTCCTAAATCACACATTAAAATAGGGAGAACACTGATATAAACATTTCAAAAACCAGTGGCAAAGTGTCAAATTATGTTCAGTAGACACATATACTCAGAGTTTCAGTGTCAATAGCGTGTGATGTGAGAACAAAATCTTAGCTGGTGTTTAAATGACTTCACAACAAGAAAGACCGCTGAAAACAGAAATAAGTTTGAAGGATTTGCCTTAACTTACACTGTTATACTCTTTGTCATGCTTTGGAGAAAAAAAAAAAAGTAAATTTGTAGCAGAAAATACACATAGTATGACAAACTTAGTAAATAGAGGTTCTCTATTAATTGTACTGACTTCCATATTAACTTTGGATTTGAGTTCCATGCTGACTTGAAGTAGCTCTCTTTTATGACTTCCCACTATGAAGACCTTCTCTTACAGTAATACGTGGGGTAAATTAGAATGAGGTTGTTACAATATTTTCCTCAAACTTACGACTTGCATTTTTTTTCCTCGCTTCTCTTCCAATTCAGCAAGAATCTGAAGCTAGTTCTGCATCACAATTGTATTTATCACTGTTTCTGATAAGATATTCTACTATCACAATTTGGTTGACAATTCTTTAGGCACGATAGTTAGAATATAGTCCTTGTGTTGCCAACTGTAGTTAATTGTCAGCAAAAGAAAGTAGACATCCTTAAATTCTCACAGAATATCTATTATGAGAACGACATCTTGCTGGACACAGCTAAGAACTGTCTGAAACGTTTCTGATTAAAATTTTTAGCAACTTTTTATGGAAGTTGAAATATACTGTGGGCTTAGAGTTTAAACAATACTCCATAGGACTTTTTCTTAAATCCATTATAGCTTCCTCAGTCATATCAATAAAGAGAATAATAAGAGTATGAATATGAAATATCTAAATGAAGTGATTGCAAAGTTCCATTTCTTTAAAAAAATTCTTAGGTTTTTCTTTGTTTACTTTGTCTTAGAAACAAATGAAAATAGATTTCAGAAACAGGATGCATGCAAAATCTTCTTTTCGATTTAATACACTAAAATTTCAAAACTTTATAACCTCAGCTGTAGTAGAGTTGTGTTTTTTTTTTAAGACAAAAGCCTCATTCATTCTGTAATTCGATAAGTTATGTAACATGTTTTCATGATAAAATGGTGCTTTAGTAGATCTGAATGCATTTAAAACAATCTATTTCCTCTTGCTATTTGCCCCTTCCCCCCAGTAAATAAAATAAGGCAATAGTCACAAGCCTGTAAAAGAAAAGCTTAGGGCTCACCAAAGACTCCAAAATTAGTACTCTCCAGTTTGAGATCCATCTCTTCTGTCAGTCAGCCCTTAAATGAGGCTTAGGAAGGGATGGAACTTGTTTACACCCTTCTGGCCTCTCAGGTAAATTGCTTTCACCTGCCCTCCCAGGGCTGGCTGTGTTGTGTCACCAGATGCTAAATCATTGGTTCAGGCCATGACTTAGCAATTCTTAGTATTAATTCTGGAATGTTTTACTCTATGTGTTATATGAGAATCCCATTCCACAGAAACTGGAAGCATTCAGATTTACTATGTATACCCTACGCCTTATGTTATATAAAATCTCTTTATCCCTGCATATTATTACTGTGTTCAGTATTTACATATCTTCTATTCATGCCCATAGAAGTATAGATGCACTGTAGTTTTTCATTTGGAAGCAGTGCTATAAAGCATGAAGGGCTGCTGTTGCCTCCTATACCATGGCAGCTATCATCCCTGTGATGCTGCATGAAGAACATTACACAGTGTAATGCCATCTGTAGGATAAGGCCTACAATGAAAGAGTTCAGTTAAATAAAGTTAGTCCCATGAAATCATAGACTATCAGTCTAAATAAAGGAAATGAAAGGACAGCAAGAAAGATTTAATTGTGTGGTGATTTTCATTTATATTGTTTTTATGACATTTTTACCACCATCAAATTTATGTATTTAAGGTATTTCTCAATTTATTTGTTTAATTGTTGAACGTGACATCTTGAGAATTAAAGGCACATTTGTAGGAAAATGTGAATCTGAGCCAGGTTGTTTAGCATGTAGGCTGCATAAACAAGAAGAAATCAAACATCGATATGTTCTGGGCACTGGAGCTTGATTGTCTTGTTGATAAATTGTTGGAACAGTTTTGCCACAATTGTGACCCACAGGCTTTCAGACCTTTCTCAGGTGCCATTCAGGTGTTTGCATGGCTAGGGGCTGCCTCCAAAAAGCACCTTTTTTACCTCTAAAAGTAGAAAGTTTCCAGCAGCTCCATCTTCTGACGGTTTGAAACTTCAATGGAAAAGCAACAATGGTAGAGTAAAACTGATATGTATAGAGTGGATCAATACCTGCAACAGTTGTTTGTACGAACCTGTTGGCTGCTCCATTTCATAGTCCTGTGATACCTTTGGTTATTAATTTTCTTTCTGCTCTACACAATTTTGTCCTGTATGAGCTAGACAAACTGCTTTGGAATGTACTTAAGAAATACTCATTAAGGCATTTATTGAAAATGACTGAGAAAGACACCCATTGTATACATACTCTACCCACATTTCCCAGTCTACAGACTAGATTTGTTGTGTGTTTGGTCTGTGAAGCTGAGTAGTCAGACATTTAGCCCTTGGACTCCTAAGTACCTGCTGTTGTCTGCCAGGGTCTGAGCCAAGAAGCAGTAGGAAAACAATCCAAAGCGCATCCCAGCATCCATCCTGGAAGAAAAGCAGCTTTCACTGAAATGAATACACAAAAATGCAGAATATAATAATACAGTAAATTTTATTTTTCAATGATCAAATATTTGTTACTCCAAAAAACAGACTTTCCAGATTTCTCTTATTTAATATTTTTGTCTGTTTCAATGGCTGGTATGGATCAGTTATTGTTGTTGTTGTATTTTATTTATTTATTTATTTAAATTATTTTTTGTGTCTGTTTCTTTAATTCTTAGGTGTGCCATTCACTTTGTATACAAAAATGAAACTTAAAACATAGAAATTATTCTAGATACATTTTAATAACTGTCATTGTATAGGTAATTGCTCATTTTGGAAAAAGGCTGTAAAGTAGGTTAGTGAAATATATGTGTATGAGGGGAAGGCTTTGAAGATATCATGCTCTTTCATATGCTTTCATAAGTTTTCCTTTAATTGCTTTTTTTATCATGTGTTTATACTTTATTCCTTCTTTGTTAATACACTGTGATTCACAATAATGCCTGTCTATCACTTCAACTAAATATTTCTAACATCTATTATAAAATAGATTCATGCTCATTTCTGCTTTATTGTCAAGGCAGAGCATTTTTATATTGGCCTTTTAAACTTGATTTCTTATTTTGAATAGTTGCCTTTTAGATTTGTTTCCTGATATGTTATTTTTCCTTTTCCTTTTTTTTTTTTAATTAGAAGCATGTCTACTTTTTGATAGACCTTTTGGACATTAATATAATTCATGGAAAATTCTGATTTCCCAAGAGCCTCCACAACTGTTGTCAAATCTCTGTCATAGAAAAATTTGCCATTATAAGGATTGATTCTTGTCATAGCTGTCTGGATGCTCATTCACATTTCCTGGTATTTATCTATACACTGCCATATTTTATTCAGAGCATTGTGTTATTAGAGTCATGACTCAAACAGTTTTTGAGGCACTTCCTGTAACATTTTGAAAATCAGCCTAGATCCACTTTCAGCAATACTTATATTAAAAATTGCAATATTCCAGGCACTGAAGAGATGCTGTGCAAAAACATTAGCACTTAGTTCCTTATTACTTCCTTAGTTCTTTATTAAATGAAAACATGTTATAGACAAAAATAGGGAGTAAAACTGGAGTAAAGGCAGGGAGTGTACTATTTTTTTGGAGTTCATGTACAGGCTAAGCTCTAATACAAATAAAGCTTTCAAAAACTGGGTGTGAGAAGATCCAAGTGCTCTTTTTCTGGTTGTTGTTTAGGTTGTTGTTTGTTTTTAATTTATGTTCAGTCATTTGATTTTGTAGGCACAGTGTCATGACTCATGATTTTTAGCCATTAGCACCGTGGTAATCACCAAGTATTTCCGTTTGGCAGAAATGTGACTGTGAAGCCCAGAGTTTCTCTACTGAGTTTTTGTATTGAAGCTTGGGCAAAGACTGCACTCATTTATTTTAAGTTCTGATCACTGGATGGTACGTTACCTTTTCTATACAGTAAAAAATTGATTTCAGCACTTACAGAGGATGTCTAATTAAAGCCTTCATGGTAAGCATTGTGAGCAATTCCAATGTTACATTTGGTACAAGGAAAGTGGGGGCAAGGATTAATGGATTTGTTGAAGGCTGGTGAATGAGCTAGAGATGAGGTTAGAATTTACTACTCTACATAATTCTTCTGTGCTCTTGGAACAATGCAGAAAAATCCTGAAGTGAAGATAGAGAACCCCCACTCACTGAAGCAAATTTGAGACAGAATGAAAAGCAGAAGCTACAGTTTTATTCATAGGAGAACCTGCCATAAATACCTGATTGCTTTCTGGTTTAGTAAGAAATGATGAAGTTAGTTGAGATTTGCATATACTGACGATGATGGCTAAGTTTTAGTGTTGAAAATTTGTTTTTTGCTTCTGACTTCTGAGCACTTTGGGATTTTTGTTCTTCTACATTTAAGTATTTTTGTATTCAAAGTCACGTAAACAAAGTACATGTGTATAGACATAATTTAAAGGTATCTGACCACTTTATATTCCAGTCATCAAAGAGATTGACTGCAAAAGCCAGTTTCTAGGAATTGCTGACTCCAGCATCTTTTCACTACTCTCTTAATCCAGCAATTCTGTTTTACTTCTAGCCCTTGAGGCTGATAAGGTGATATTTTGTCACTTCCCAGTCTCTACCTTATAAAGTGAAGCTTAGGAACTGTTGCCTTAGAACTGATCCGCTTTAGCAGAAAAACACAAAGTACCTGGAAACAGGAAAGAAATCCCATTATTTCATCGAAGATTATTACCTCAGGTATAGCTACTAAGGATGAAGGACTGGCCAATTATTCAATGGATGCAAATTTCACTGTAGGGTGACACTGAACTAAAAGAGGTGAGGTCTTGTTGAATATATCTTTTACAGTCTTATTTTTAGATATAATAATTCATATTGCTATTGGCTATCACTGCATAGCAATCAATTTCTTAAACATGAAAAAATGCTTAGCTTCCAGATCTTTAAATTCTTTGTGATCCTTGACCCACACAACAGACCCCGTATTAAAGTTCAACAATACTGAACAGATAGAAAGAACCAGATTGAATAATAGAGATAATTCATTCTTCTCTGCACTGCAAACAAAATAGAGGAACACCTATCATCTCCTTTGTGGAGAAAATTGTTGAACTTGTCGTAGTTCTGCTCAGTCTGTAACATCTTCAGTACTGGAAAAGCTGATATGTGGTTTACTTCAATGTCTGTAGGGACCTCAGAAGAATTTAAAATTATTTTATTTATAATATCCCATAACAGCACTTACATTCTGTAGGAATTAAATTCATACTATGCAAGTGAATACCATGGATCACTTTCCTCTGAAAAATCAAGGTCCTAACTATTTCTGTAGCTCTCAGGATTATTGTGACATCTGCAAACTCGCTTCCTCACAGCCAGTGAGATCAGATAAAACCAAACTACTTGGCTGGCTTCTGGTACAATTCTTTTTTATTTAAGTAGATAATTTTACATTACTGCTGCTACTATTACTATGTTTAGTTAACTGCTGAATGAATATTTTCATTTGTCCCAATAACCTTTAAGAATTCATGGGGGAAAATGTGGTTATGTGTCTTTTAATACATGAATCAAGTAAGCATATCAAAATAATTGTGATTTATTTAAGCACATAATGAAGGGCAGAAAAGTGTTAATGTAATTTTATTCTTGGCACAGCTAATTCAGAGGACTTTCTGAGAATTTTGCCTTGATGCTATTGATTTTCTGATGTGACTTTCATTTTACACATAATTCTGTACATTTTGGGTTTGCCTCCCAAATCTGTAAAAAATATGACCAGTTTTCAACCCTTTCATTTAACAGATCAATAGCAAATCAATTTCTCTCCATTACTAAGTCAATAGCAAAACAATTTCCCTCAGTATTGAGGACTCTTTATTAAGTAAAAGAAGAAACCCAACCTTCCCTCACTCATTAGTTAGACTCCACCCCAAAAAATAAAGCAATGCTCACAGGTCAGCATAGTGTAGACATTTATCCTAATTTACTCAGTCCACTGAGTCTTCCCTTTTTTCTTTTTGAAATAAAAGCCTGGGAAATATAATCTCTGCATTAGTTTTACTAGTCCAGTAAAATGGGCACTGATATCTCTGTTCTGGCCCTTAATTGGCACTGGCTACTCTTTTTTCTTTCTGAAGTTTTAAAATAGTAGCTGATTCAATAGGAGGTACTAATTTCACTACTGTGTCTGAAATACAAATGAAAGCAAAAAAAACACACTTTTTTTTCCTTAAAAATAAAATGATGGTCTTAGGAATAATCCTTTGTTACTCTCAAATTAATAGCAAACTGGTTTATATCTGCTGTAGGGCATCCGTGCTGGAAGTAATGGGAAATAAGAATTACTCCTACTTCTTGTAATTGCTGAAGTAATCATTACTGTGATCTGTGACAGACATCACTATAACTTGTCTCTGTTAGTTGCTTTCTGGAAATCAGAGGCCATATCTGAGTAAATAGTAAGACCATTAAATGTAATTCCAGATATGTGCATTGCTCAAAGAGGGACACTTAGAAGGAAAAGGAAAACAGGCTTGCTTATAGGCTGATGTGTGATAAGCTTATCCTTCCTATTGTAGCTCCAAGTGCAATACAGTGCAAATCACAGAGAAAACAGAGGGCTCTGCCCTCTGTTATTGACAGGAGGCTACAGAGGATTATGTTTGGAACAAGCTCACTCTTGTTATTCCAACAGCTGTAGCTGCACAGGTTTTTTGGTTTTTTTTTTATCCATTTTTATACTGTCTATCTCATTCAGCTGTAGGCTTGCTTTCAATGTTTTATATGCTCAGTAACAGTTCTGGTACCAAAGCATTTTTTTTCCCAAGTCTTGCTCAGTGACAGAATGCCATTTCTGGAAGGAATTTCCTTTCCTGGTCAGATTCTAAATGCCTTACCAGGGTAATTGTGCATGCACCAGTAATCTGTCTTTCTGCATTATTTTTTTCATTATTTATTTTAGACCATAATTACAGAGCTCCCATTACAACCTTTTTGTTAGTATTCCCCAGAAGCAATTGCCTTCCATTTATTTATTCATAGACAGCAAGTCCCATGTTTTATCACTTTGAACATGTACCTAAATATTTGCAAAGAGCTTGATCCTACTCACGTTTTTCTAAGAGTTTTATGGTTGGTTTCCAGTTCTTTACTAAAGGAAAATTTAAAACCCATTGAAAGCAACCAAACATTCTATTGGAAATGCAGCTACTTTGGGATTCTCATCTTTCCATTGACATCCACTGCCTACAGATACAGCTCTGAATTGATTATCTTCTTTTCCTTTTAGTTTTAACCTTTGTGGAAGTCAACTCACTCTAATTTCATTGTCAATTTATTTTATTATTAACTCTGGGAATCAATTAGATACTTTGGTGAACTCATATTGGCGAATTATCAACTGCTGCTTTTTCTAAAAACAAATGCTTCTCTGACATCTCTCCTCCAATTTTCACAACTTAGAAAAAAAAATCTAATTAAAGGAACAGTGCTATTGAGCACTGTTAAGTATTCACACTGCAGTCACTGCAACCTTAAACTGACTTGTATGTACTTGCTTTAATGGTTACTCACCTGGTCAGGAAGTCAGGAAGTGGTTTTTCCATGGGCTGAGCTGTTCAGTTCACTGATATTATTGCTTGTTCCAACTTTACTATTTAGTAACAGGACTAGAGTGAATGACCTCAAGTTATGCCAGGAGAGGTTCAGGTTGGATATCAGGATGAAAAAGTGGTCAGGCACTGGAACAGGCTCACCAGACAGCTGGTGGAGTCACCACCCCCGGAGATGTTCAAGCAACATGTACGTGTGGTACTAAGGGACATGGTTTAGTGGGAAAATATTGATGTGAGGCAGACCATTGCACGGTTCAATCCTGGAGATTTTTTCCAGTGTTGGTGATTCTATGATTCTACAATTCTATGAACATGCACCTGATGTTCTGCAACATTTCTTGAGTAAAGCAGCTTGTTCTTCATCCTAATGAAAAGGAATAAACTGACTGTCAAAAAAGTATTTTCTCAATACAGTCTTCATAAGTCAGGAAGTTAGAGAAAGATCATTTATGGATTCAAAATGAAGCAGATGAAAGAGAATGCTTTCTAAAAAAATGTAAATTTTTCAAGAATGACCTCAAATTATTTTTATTTGGAGATTTTTTTTACTGTCTCTGGAGTCTCTGTTGGTCTACAGAAACTTAGAATAGATTTAATATAAATAATTAAATTATTTAAGTAAAATAAATAAATGATTTTTTTTAAATATTAGCTTTACCAATATATTTTGGATGGGTCAAACTATCATTTATTATTAATAATATCAATAATAATAAGAAAAATAATATTATGACCAGCAATAATTCAACAAATAAATCAAATACATATTTAAGAGAAGCATTTGATTTTGAAGAAAATACACAGTGTGCATATTACCAAGGACAAAGGTGCCTTTGTAATGTATTGTAATTGGTCTTTGCATAATTTAAGCAACAGATAAGAGGCTAGCTATGTTTGCTCTCATTAATTGGTGCTTTGTTTTTTGTGGGTTGTTTTTTCCTTCACCTTTTTAACAGGACTAAGTTGCAGCCATACATTCATTCTTGATGGATGTCTCCTCTGGGAACAATGCATCTATTCTAAGAATTTTAGTTTTAAGTAGAATTACACTGCAGAGAGTACCTTGATTAAGATGAACTTTAATTAAGATAAATGATGGCTGCTTAGTCATCTGTTTGGCATGGCAAGACTTGTATCTTCAGACTAATGCTAGAAGTAATGAAAATTTTTCATTTTCTTATTGAAAGCACAGATTAGATTTTGGCAGGATTGTTTCCCACCTGTCCTGATAAGTGTACACCTGTTAGAAAGTAATAGTAAGCAATTTCATTTTACAGATTTTTCTGTTTAATGAAGTTGTGTTATCTTCCCAGTATTCTATGAGGATACTAGTCAGCAGTATCTGTTCCAGGAATAATAATATTTAATCAAGGTTAAGCTTAATTGCTACTGATGCAAATAGACCTAATTTCTTAATTCATAAAAGAGTTGGGTGCTGATTTTTGACTTCTTAGGGAAGATGATCCATTCAGAAATCAAGTTTAATTGATTAGTGGAAAAAAACTAAAGACTATACAATATTTAGGTGTGCTATTTCTTCCTTGTTAGAAGTACTGAGCATATCACTGTGAATAACAACACCTAGAGGTACAATTCTGGCTGTACATTCATAGTTGAGTTTGGATATTCTGCAATGAGGAACACTGGAAAAGAGACAGTTCCTTAACATAGGTTTAGCGTGAACTGTTTCCCTTCTGAGAATAATTTAAAATACCACTGTGTTACCAGTTTTTACAACAAAGCATTCTGAAGGTTCCACTTAGAATAATAGAAATGTGTAATCTAAATCTGTCCCAGCAAATTTTGTGTGCTAAATAAAATCTTCATCCAAAATGTAAACTTTTCAGACCATCCGAAACTATAGAGAAAGCTCTGCCCTTTTTCTGGTCTCTGGGTTTTTCAGTGGAGTTCCACCTTTCCAGCTCCTCAAACCCTTAGATGTCTTCAAGGATGTGTACATGCAAAATGCAACTTCAAATGAGGAAAACAGGATGCAGCTCTCTCCTAGAGGACACAGTATGAAAGTTCTATTTTCCTAGATTTTCTATACTTCAGCCAGAAAAGTATCTAGGATAGATACAACAGTTTACACTATAATACAGACAAATCAATTGGTGAATACCTTTTCTGCTACAAGCTTACAATGCAGCTATTACAGAAGAGGACTGATATTCCAATGAGTAATTCTTACCTTTCAAATGTATGATTAGACAAATCACTTAGTGTGATTTGTCCTCATCCACCACGTAAAGATCCTGTAATTGCACTCTTCAAGGTTTGATTGTAGTAAACCATTGAAACTGGTAAATGTCCTATGAAAACACAGCATGATACATCTTAGTGTAGGGCTTAATTTAAAACAGTATTTGAAAAGTAGATTGTAGCATCAAAGGTGTAAAATAAAAGCTTTCTTCAGAAAGGCACGTTTCCTCTTACGTCTAAGGATGTCAATACTTTTTCACTGTGCTAGTGTAGTTTGAATCATGCAATGAAACAAATTTTTGCAAGACTAAAGTTTTGCTGTTACAGTTGTAGTACTAAATTTTAATGGTAATGCTTTCTTAATGTGAGTACTCAAAGAAACATGTTATTAAAATGTTATTAAAACAATATTATGAACAATATTTTACTCATTTTAGGTTTTATATTAAAATACTTTTTTTTTCCTCAACTTCAATAGGTTTTGAAAGAGCAACAGCTCTTAGTTCATATTTTATCATATATGTATGCTTGGCTAGGTAAGATTTTTTAAAGGATATTTTTTGTGCTACAGGATTGAGGTAGTTAAACAATTATTACTCATGTTACATAACTTGTAAAATACTCTCAATAATATGTTCTGAAGTGTTAGAGAAAAAAAAAAGTCAAACGAAATTAGCACTTGTGAAAGCACTCATGGTTAAAAAGCAAACAATAAAACTAACCCCCCTACAAAACATACAAACAAACAAAAAAACACAAAGCCCAAAACCCTGAACAGAAGCCATAATTTTATGAAAAATGCATTCTCTGAGAAATTCTACTACTGTATAATTTATTACTTGGTTTCACTATATACCATTCATTGCTAGCTACTGATTAGATAGAAATAATTTTGATGTCCAAACAGATGGGTAAGGGAAAGAAATCATATCACTTGAAAAATTAAAAGCATCATTATTTTGAAATATTAGTAGAGAAGTGGAAACCATATATGAAAACTGTTCATTAATAAAAATATAATAGTAATAAATAAAATATAATAATAATAAATGTGACCTTTTTCTTATGAAATAAAACCAATATTTTTAATGGATGCTTTATTCATTTGGAGTATTTGTTAAATATTTACACAACACAATTTGTTTACAAAGTGAGATTGTACTGCAGAAGAATATGAAGAGAAAAGGAAAAAAAACTATAAATATTTATTAACCTTTGATTTTGGTAAATACAAAGCAGCACAGTGTGTGAGACTTGGCCTATGTTAATCTATTTATGTGAAAGAGGAACTCTATCTACAGATTTATGCATTGCAAGACAGGAAGGGGAAATAGGGCAGTAAGAACACAAAAAAAGGCAGAAAATTTTAGTGAAGGTGTAAGGCTATATGACATTGAATCAAACAAATCTCAGAAAGAAGATACCCTGCACTTTAAACAGGCAAAACAAAATTGAAGAAAAAAAAAAGAAACCAACAACCCTGCTTATTAATCTTTAGTAAATATCTGCAGCCTTCACCTTTCCTTACAGTGGGATTCTAATTTAGTGCAACGTACAATTAGGTGTTTGACTGTAGCCGAAAGTAGAAGGCATCAGTATTGAAGGAGGTGAGGCTTAACCTCTTTGTAGTGAAGATTTGTAGAAGTTAAAGGTCTGCGCTACTGATCTAAACCAGTCAGGGCCAAATGACTGCACATTCACACCATTGTGGTGAAGCAGCAAATGGCATTTATTGTCTGCAAGCACTCGCTTATATTCACTGTATGTCCATGCCCCCAAGAATGCGCACTATTCTACTGCCAACGTGGCACTTCCTACGAACTACCACATAGCCGGAAACAGAGCAAGGGAGGGGTTCTATCATGTCACATCCGGTATCGCCCCACAGGCACCTACTCCTGTCGTATCACGCTGTGAGATTCCACACAGGGCCTAAAACACCATCTCCCCCTCCCTATGCTCGGAAAAGCCTTACCTGTTACAGTGCGAATGCAACCTGCCTATTCTAAAGCAACCTTCTTATTCTAATGATCTACTAGCCTACTGACCATCACAGGGGTTCTACGTAATGCCTTTCTTCTCTTATTCACCTTAGATTCTTTCCCAATCTCTCTGCTACGAAATTGGCAGGGTTTTTCCACTTGTACAGTGCATCCATGTGTCCAACGCATGAAACAGAGTTCGAGTGGAGCTCCTGTACCTCTCTATAATCTCTCATGCCATCTACAGTATTCCATCCGTTGGTTGAGAGCCCTTTCCATCATTTGTTGCAGGCAATTTTGCAAGCATCCTACAAAGCACAGATGCAAGCATTCTATAAAGCACGATAGACAGATCAGAATATATACAAAGATTGTGAGCCCTATTGCAAAAAGCCTTAAACAGTGGTCTTAGTTACGAGTCTATCTGTGATTTCTTTTATCTGTAACATAATACCATTCGTTGAGACCTTTCTGATATATCTCTCATTCATTACTTGTTGACATCTTCAGCCTCTCCTAAAGGTAGTATAATCGTCCGCACCTTCCTGATCTATCATGGCTTCGGTGTCTCCTTTGGTCACAACTCCTGCTTTGCTTTCTTTCTCTGCTTCATGATCTCTTGTGGTCTCATGGATGGCTCTCATGAAATTTCTGTCAAATGTTCTCAGCCCCCTTTATTATTTATTAGCAAACTATTAACATACTACAAACTAATAATACTATAACAGTATTGATGAATGTAAGAAAAGAGACAAAGCAATCATATGATAAGGACAAGAAATATTCTTAAACTTAACAAGAAGTGAACAAATACACATTTCACCCATAGGTTTCACACATTTTACTTCTAGATGAGATGTGGCTTAAGAAGAAGATTCAAGACAGCTTCATTTTTCTTGTTCTTTCAGATACTACGAAATACATAAATAAAATGACTTCCGGATTGATAGGCAGATTTTAACAATTCTGTTAGAGATCCCCACATGTTAGTCATAGGAGGACATATACGTTATCTATCCAGATACAACAATGTATATGTTCCATTCCAACAGATTAAAGAGCACTAAGTTCCTGTAGATTTTTTGGTAATTTTTTTGTTGTTTTCTAATATTATCTAACATCTTGCATTAGTGGAAGCATATGAGTAAAAACAAGCACTAACTGAGAAAAACTTTGTACTTAGATCTTTCAACTTGGGAACAGAATAATGAAAAATCACTTTATAAACTTCAAGTATCCTCAAGAGATAATGAAAATCTATTGTTCTTACTAAGTAGAACAAAGGAGCGTACCCATAGTACTAAAAAAAACACTACCAAAGATTAAGTAGCTCAGTTTTACAGAAATAAAACACACTCCATGAGATCTCACCTGTATTTTCATTAGTGTCTGCACAGTCAAGTGCTAGAAGGTATGTCTGGCTAATTCTTTTGACAACTCTCGTGGGCTTTGAGTGACGATCATTAAACCAGGGGCTACTTTCATTATCTTTCGCAGTGTAGCAATGTTAATGAGGTTCAGTTGTTGGTATGAACTCTCCTTTGGTTTAGAAATGTTGAGAGCATGACAGACGATAAGAACTATCTGACTGACTGACTAACAATAATGATTTTGTCAATGTTGTGATAAAACCTAATTTTCACTGTCTACTCCAAATTTATCCAATTGTCTTAATGTGTGATAGAACAGCAGCTGACATCTGTGGGTGCTTTGTTTCTCACAACCAGCCAACTATAATCAACTGAAAAAACATCTATCACTGTCACAGCACAGATTTAGCCACGGGTCACAGATTTGTGTAAATGAGGCAGAAAAGAAAAAGAATAAATTAGTAAAGGAAGAACAGTACTCTTCATGGGGTTTTTAGGTAAAAAAAATACTCAACCAAGCAAAAAACAAACATACTAACTAAAAATACAGTGAATAAGGCATCTTATAATGATGTCTTATCATTAAGTAGTTGTTCCAGAGCAGGTTAAAAAAACTCAGTATCTAGTTTATCAGACTAGCGAGAAGACACCCAACACTGATGACTCGAGCATCTGTCTGTTTGGATTTCATATACAATTTCCATACAGGTTTAAATAAAATCAGGACAGTATGCTAGTCCTATAGGATCGTACTCAGTAAGATATCGAACAAACACTATTTCTTGTTATTTACATAATTTGCTCCAAAAGTAATGCTTTCTGTTTATTTCCAAGGAAACTACAACAAAACAGAATCGAAGAGCACAATAACACTTCTTGATAGAATGAATTCTCAGCTATAAAAGACTATTTCCCAACAAGGTCTCCACCACTGGTTCTGCAATCACGAGAGCAATGAATAGGAGCCTCCATGCCACGATCATCAAAATCTGCATCAGAGATGATACACGTTACTATCGCTGTTTCTGAAATGTACCACCCACATCAGTATGTGCACATCCAGTGATTGGGCTCCAGAAATGTTCAGCAAGCATTGACAAATATCAGTGGGCGCATATTTTTTCCTGCATTTGATTTTTTTTCCTGAATTCAATTACACACCTTTGCTTCACATAACTTCCTTGTCAGATACCATTCTGTCTGACTGCCCCATCTGCTGCCATCTGTCACAAGGCAACAACATGTAATGGAATATTGGTGGGAAGGTTCAACCTCTACTATTGTACCGCAAACATCCACCTCTGATGGTATGAGGCAACATCATAAAATAGGAGGCATTACTTTTGGAACAGCCTTTGTAGAGGTTGAATTATCATTCAGATAGTTCTTTGAAGAACTTCAAAGAAGGTAGCATGGATATTTGTTTGCTTCTGTAATTGCTATCTGCATTACGTTTTTTTTTGTTTTTGTTTTTCTGCTTTTCATGGACAATCTAACATAATGTAGCAAGGATTTGAGTCATAACAGGCAAGACAGTAGGATGCAGATTACTGAATTTGTTGTTTTGTTTTTGATATATTTTGGAGGAATGCTATTTCTGCAGCCAAATTATTAGCAGGGCTGCCTGTTAAAAGTAAGGCAGTAATGAAGCTATAGTTAAAAAGAGTAAGAAGTTGAACCTAGCTTAAGATTGTACTGCCATAGCATCTGCTCAATAGACAAGAGTCCCAGGATTGTACTTGTGAGTCTGTAAAGGTTCAAGTATCTCTGTCAATGCAATTACAGCATCAAGGCCACACAGGTATAAGTTTAGCTATAATATTTTGAAAGAAACTGGAATTCTTGAAATATCCCTCTTCTGTTTATCTGATACACTGCCTTTTTTTTTTGTTTAATTACATTTTATTTTTATCTGATCTTTTAAGAAAGGAATGAGTGATAAATAACCAATTCATTCTTATTTATTCTAGTTGACTTGTAGTTATTCTCTTAAGTTTTACTGCATAATATACTGGCTGTTTGATTCAGAAGCAAAATCTTAACTCTCATAAGAAACCTTGAAGTCAATTTCAATATGGTGCTTCCGTACTTCTACGGAATGTGTCTTTTCCCACACAAACATCTAGCTGTTCTAGAGCATAAAGCAGTGGTTGTAGCAAGAGGTCAGGCTTCAAAGCAGTAAATGTAGGTGAACAGATTCCTGATTTTTTCCAGACTACTGAGTCTCTTGGATTATTTTATTTTATATTTTAAATACTGCCTGCTTGGGGGAATTTCAATGAACAGATTTCAAAATATCAATATATTTTGTAGCTTCGATGATCAAAATGTACAATTTACATATTACTCTATTTAATATATAACATTACCCAGTTTTTAGAGTATTGAAATTTGATGCTGCTTTTTTTTTTTTGCCTTTACAAAAAACAACTGGAAATTCTCTTTTGTTACCACCACAAGTTTTTCTTCTTCATGAATTGTTCTAGGAAGAAACTAATGAGGTCATAATTACGAACAGTATGCACAGCTAATGTGCAAAGGACATAATCTATGTTACTAGTTTCTGAATTGTCATTTGTGCCTTGAGTTGATGTTTTGTTTTCAATATAATCAATATATACAGTGCCCCCTACTAAAATTGTTTGACTTCTATGAAGTGTTCTGTGAATAGACAGTTGAAAGCCTAGAGGATATAGCCATAAATTTTGGGAAATGTGAAGAAAACTCTTCCTGATTACTGTAGGTGATAAAACAATATTGTGATAATTAAAAATCAATATTTACTACCAGTTAACTCTGTCAAATTAATGCATGTAAGGAACACCTGGAAATACAAAAGCTATGGTATGGCCTCAGCATAATCTTTTCTTTTCAAAGGTAGTTTTGAGAAAAAGATATCAACAGCAAGTCATGCACACTGTTAACAAGGTACACACAACTCCAGTAAAGAATGAGATTTGTACTACAAAAACCTTTAACCCTTTCAATTCAGCAGTACTTCCTTTCTTGCAGCAGTGTCTATAAATACTTTTTTTTTTCACTAAATTTAGACTGGCAGCAAAAATTTACGTGAATTACTGCATCTGACATCTAATTAACACAGTCTTCATGGGCTTAATGAGCAGTGATAAATTTCTATCTTTTCATTGGCACATTTTAATTAGTTGTTACTACAAGTGGAGTGACCTGAGAAGATTGTTGTCCCATAGATTCATCAGAGATTTGTATAATGTACATCTGTAAAGACAGAATGAGTTTTTATGGAATTGAAAAAACAAAGTTTATTTGAACTATTGCATCAGTCATATAACATCCTTCTATAAAACTCAGGTAAACAGAACAGTGGGCATAAATATTTGATCTTATTCAGGTGATGATTCATAAATTAAATCTACTGTCTTTTGCTTGCCTGAGGAATAATAATGCATTGAAATTTACTTCATCTGTTCCTCAACAACTGAAACATTGACTGCTGACACTCATCTTTAGTGGCATTATAAACTTACAGATCTGAATGCATGTGTTTGAAATATTCATTTATAAAGGTTTCAGCACTAAATAGTTACTGAAGCAAAATTCAAACAACGGAAAAAACTAACCTGTATATGAGTACAAAGTGCTTTCCTTACTGAGGTCTTCCTGCAAAAGTAACAAAGAATAAAAATTCCTAACAGTTATGACTATTATTCCTTCACAGGGAGTTTTATATAGTCTCTGGAGAGAGATATGAAAGAACTGTCAATGAGATTAATGCAAACTTGCATTACCTAACACAGCATATGAAAGTAACTGAAAGGTTTGGCCATTAAAATAAATGTGTATTTCATAAAAACTGTAAAAATGAAACACGCTAACATTTTATAAAACTCTCAGTCGTGATCTGTGCTTTGATTAAAAAGACAAGATTTCATAAAATGAGACTGCACGTAGCATTTCTTTCCTGTAAAGCTGATATTTCAACTCCTACATTAAAGGATGATACAGGAGGGTATGCTGAGACAGGGCTGAAATCCTTCAAGACTCAAAGCTGCACTACACTCATTGGGAGCTGATGGTAAGGCAGAACAGTGATATGAAGCTGCTGTTCTCCATGGCAGGAGGCATGATGTCTATTCACAAAGAATGGGTTCCCCTGTAGTGCAAGTATCTCTGGCCTCTTTTTTTTCCCCAAATCTGACAGCTACTATGCCACAAATCAAAAAATCTGAAGATAAGAGAGAACTTTGGGGCATTTTTTTTGTGAAAAAAGTAGCAAAAAATCTCAGATATGCATTCAATGAGAAAAAAAAACAAAACAAGACACAGCCCCTTAAAAGTAACTAAAATAAACACATAGTGAAACTCAGAACAGCGTTTGAGAGTGTTTCCGTGATTTAGGCTCAAATTCTTCCTGGGATTGTCAGAAAAAGCACTGAACAAGTTCCTAGACTCTGTATTACCAGAGAACTTTGAATTCCTCTGCTGTCTGCTGCTATTTCAGGTTGGCTCAACTGAGCTTTTGGCAGCAGCTACCAAATATATATATACACACATATATTTAGTACAGCTTCTGAGAAAGCTATTTAGTTGAATCTGTGTCTCATACATGCAGCTTGTGAATGGCAGGGTTGGAGTGGGAGCAGTAGGAACCTAAATGACTGTTTTTCCAAGCCTGTCTCATTTTGACTGTAGCTTATGATGGCTCGAAACTCTTACTTGATCTAAACCATGGTTTCAGTGAACCCAAGAATTATCATTGGACTTATCTGAGTTGAAATATATGACAGCAGCATTCAACAAATTACAACAGTAGAGACTAAAAGCTGAAATAGTGCTGTTAAAACATTTTTAAAAGATACTATCAAAATAAAGATGCTAGAAAAATACTAGCACTCAAGGCTCAGTTTGTTGTAGTGCCAGCTTCTAATACACAATGCTAACTACTCATTGTTGTCCACCTTCGTTTTCATTGAAAATTTTCTATTTCCTTTATGAAAAATAAGAGAATTGCTCTCATTTGCTCTGTGTAATGATTGATAACAGTTTATTGTCTAAATATTTTTTATTTTTCTTTTTTTCTGGCACCACTGAACTCTGAAAGCTAAGTTTTCAGCATTTGTTCATACAGGCAGGACAAACAGATCCCTTGATGAGAAAGCTGCATTGGATCACCTGTGAAGCCATGCTTGCTTCCTATGGGACATTTGCTGTTGCGGAATATTTTACTCTGAAATTAGTTTATTATTATCAGAGTACTTCTTTGCCAAGGACTGTTGGTCCATGAGAAGAGCGACCTTGTATTTTAATTTGCTTTCAGTCTCTTAAAACTATTTCCATAATCTGGATCATGTTAAACATAAACATAATGTAATTCCAAGATCTGTTTGCTCCTTTAGTAAATTTGATTAGTAGTCTTTCCTTTATGTCATTTTGTTTGTTTAGAAAACACAAGTTACTTTAGCTTTTACATTATTAAAGACAGCTTTTTTCTTCAGCTGCACAATTCTATAAAATAGTAAATCAATAACATTTTTGATGTCACATTTTAAAACTGAACTGCAAAGACTTAGAGAGCCTTAGCAGATGAACCACAGACATGTGAATACTGTTTCTGTGACTGAAAATTCAATTCTACCAGTAAGGCCTTTGAATACAAGGGAATGAGCCTTTAGTGTGTTGATTTGTTGAGCTGCCTTTTTTTCATCTGGTGAATTCATCAGGAGCAAAAAAGATGAAAAAAAATACTATAAGAATCAAAATAAAATTATCCAGGCTGTGAGAATGAGATAGGTCCCAGAATAATTATCTTTCCTCATGTTCTACTGCTCATATCTTTTCCACTGCAATATTTTCTTGTACCATCATCAAGAAGAAAAATATTTTCAACCTAAATTTTCTTCACTTAAGAGATAATGAAAACTCTTTGCTCTCCATTTGGGGATGTAGTTTGACCTTTCTTGTAATTCTGTCAAAACTACTCTGTAAATGGAGAAGGAGCAGAGGAAATACATCACTGTCCCTACTAAATCTGCACAAACTACTTTGAAAAGATAATGATGATACACATTAATTCTGACAGGTATCATTTCCAAACAGTGCAACTTCCTTTAGGAGAAGTCTCTAGTAAGTTTATAGCACGATGCATTTTCTGCACAGCCTGCAATGCTGTTTTCAACTCTGCATACACATTTACCACATATAAGGGAACTGTTAAGTCATGACCTGAAGCAGTGATTGAGCACCTGGTGAAGGGGCATGGCTAGCCCTGGGAGCACAGGTGCAACCAATTCATCCGTGCAACTAGGAGTGGACCCAGGATCTACCCCTCCCTAACCTCAACTAAGAGCTGGTAGCTGAGAGGGAAGCACCTCTATTTGGAGATCACCTCCTCTGGAGCATTTAGCAAGCCTTGATCCTCAGAAAGTAGTAAGCTATTACTTTCTTGTCACACAATACCTTTCTTGAGTGACCTCAATACTGGTCACAGGAAAATACATCTACTGCTTCCTTTCCTTACACCATGAAAGTAAATACCTCTCCCATTATTCACACATCTTCCCTCTGATGATCATAGAATTAAACAAGTATCAGCTCCAAAGAAGTTTAACAGCTTTGCAAAGAAAAGAGTAGAAACTGCATTTAGTGTATGCAACTCCTTTTCCATATAAATTATTTTAAATCGTTTTTAAAAAAAAATACGTTGATACAAGACAGCATGAAATAAATCTTTTCACTTAAAAATGGTCCAAATCAGCCACACCACTGAAAATGGTGAAGCAGTAAAGAGGATGGCAATATATTCTTTATAGAATTGCGCTCTATATGTACCATCACTACTGTATATTTATTGCGTATTTAAAAGCTGTATAGGATCTTATTTTTAACCAATGATCATTCAGAAGAGAAATAGACCAGAATGACCCGTGTGACTGAAGAGCACGATGTCTATTTTAATTCTTCCTGTATGTTTTGTCTCATTATTATTAATTTCTCTAAAAGAGAATTTCTGAATTATTTCAAATTATAATTATTTTATGCCATACTAAAGATCACTGCCTGGCACAATGGGATTTTCTACTTTCTTTTCTGTATCTTTTTCATCTGCTATAATTAAAAAAAAGGGAAATAAGACAGGTGCAGGACTAGCTTATGTACAGGTAATACTGCTGTTAATGCTTAAAATCAAAAGAAAGGATCTTGGTCAAGTAGTGGAAATTCTGGTACATGTGACTTCTCAGAGATGTGTTTTTTCAAAAACTTTTGTTGATAATTTTTCCAACTAGCTTCCCAACTGAACAAACATGAATGCAGAAAAACTCTCAATGTACTGAAACCACCCAGGAGTACATTTCATTGGAAGTAATTTGTATGTTTTTTTCTAGTATTATACTAAGCATGAACTAGAGTTATGTAAGTCCACAGCTCAGTTCTGTTTTTAAAAATTATGTCATTCCATCAAATTTTGACAGATGACAAAAATAGAAGTTTAGGTACTGTCTTGAATAGTTATTCAGGAGCCTTGCCATGAAGGCAGTTGAGACCAAAAGTGCACCTGCTCTGCGTGGATCTGTCAGAGCTAAACGTGCTTTCTGAGTTACAGCAAAAGACATTTTCAAAAGAGAAGAAAGAATTAGGTTCTTCAGAGGTAATAGTTGAAAAGATAATGCATAATATAGTCATAAAAGTCTTTCTAATACTTAATGAATGTAGTATACCACACAATACAAGAAGTAATAAAACATGGATGCAATTGACAGGGTAATAAATGAAATTTTAACCTTTAAAATATTTAATTGAACTACACTTTTTAGCAAACTTTCCAAATGATGAATAATAATTTCCAGTGACTTTTTCAGACACTAAAACTACTTATATGCTTGAGAATTGTGTCTGCCAAAGAAAAATAAAAATCAGGTGATTAATGGTACTGTGCCTGTCCAAATTAAATATATATATACATGGATTAGAAATACTCCCTTGTGTACACAAGGGAAAGAAATCTTCTGTTTGAGTGCAAAATGAAAAAGGATCCTTTAAGAAAAAATCATATGCTGAAATGAATACGTTATAGCATGATGTTCAGTGACTAAATGCCAGTCTTATAAATCTTAACAACTTTTTTCCGCAAAAATCAGCATTTGTTTCATTAAGACATAATAAGGCAAGTAAGATACTAATAAGGCAAATTAAGCATGTTATCAGAGAAAATAGTGAGAAGATGTTTTCTATGGTATTTGCTTGAAAGTCTCTTCACCTACCAACAAGAATATTAGAACTGTATAAGTACCAGCTTTGAAAAAATTTTCCATCATTTATATTTTCCTATAATTACACCCTTCTTGCAGAAATCAGGTAGCTAAACAGAGTCTGAGTTAGTGATGAATGAGCTGCCAGAAAAGCTACCACAAGGGTGATCTTCCCACACTCATTTTTCTGAGCTATTCAATTTCATTTGAATCTCTATTCATAATGCTTTAAGTGTCAATACTTGTAACCACTTCAGTTTGATTTGGGGTGTACAAACCTAAAGTACAACTAGAAATTATTTTTTCAGGTACTTCATAGCTAAACGTATTTTTGAGGAAGTAGGGGAGCCCAAACACCTTGGTTATATCCAGTTTTCACTCACAAAAGCCTAAGCTTTTGTTTTAGTGCAGAATTTATCCCTGGTGTACACTTTTTTTTTCCCCAATGTCTACATTCTTTTCATCTGTCCTAAGTAATCTGAAGACTGTGGGATAGTTTTCCATTTCTAACAAGTTTTACTAGCTGAAAGCTTTTGAGATGCAGACCTTCCCTTTTATTTAATCCCATGTAACATTTCCTATCCACGTACACAGAGCTGAAAGTTTGTTTGTTTCATGTAGTTGTTTATTTCTTTGTATGAAAAGGCCCTTCTTGTTCTCTTAAAACAGTTGCTCTCTGCAAGCAACCATTTAATTTTCACTACATAAAAACAGAAAAGCATGTTCTCAGTGCAGTCTTACTGGCATCATACAGTGCATGTATCACATGCTTGTTTGATGACATGGTAGGTCTGCTTTAATCAGACTTCATTTTCATACCTGCCTATCTGCTTTTGATTTTCTCTTCATTTTCAATGTATGAAGATTGCAGTCCTAGTTCCTACTCTTCTGCAAAATAAATGTATATACAGTTACTTCATATCTTTACCAATTTACATATTTTCTCAGTTTAGTATCAAATTGTTTTACCTGTATTTCTAATGCATTTAGTACAAATTCTTCTTTATGGAATTCTGTGTTCCAACCTGCTAATATCACTTATAAATTTCACTAGTATTTATATTAGTCATTAATAGGAAATTTGAATACAACTTAAGTTTATACAATTTTCTTACATTAAGTCTATGGGGTTTTTGTGGCAGATTTTATGGTTAGAACCAATTTAGAAAAATAAATTTGCTATTGGAAGTTTTCTTTAGAACTGAAAAGAGCATCTATATACTTGCATGTACTTTCCCCTTATTTTTCTTGTTTCAAATTTGTCTATAGAATTTTTATCTGGATTTGATAGAAACATTGGTAATTACAGTTTCACACTCAAGAAATTCTAGCTAGAAAAGGATTATTCCAGGTTGAAACATTCCAAGTTCCAAAATATCACTATTACAGATTCCTTTAATAATAGCTTGAAAGTCACTTCTAAAGTATGTTGAAGATCAGTTGTAGAATCACAGTGACTTGTATCTACATCACAATCCCAGCAACATGTATTTGATCTTCAAATGTTGTCCATCGTGAGCCTATGAGACTACTCATAAAACAGTTCCCTTTAAAAGGTATCTCCAGAGCTCTGTAGTCAGTCTGCTGAAAGCAATATCTGCAAGGGGAAATCAGGTTGCTTTCAGTATTATACAGTCGGGTCTTGAAACATTCATGGATGGCAGCTGCACAGTTTGTGATCAACCACTAGGCATTTATCATAGTGGAAACCAGTCCAAAACTCTTATTTCAAATTATGCCTTTATGGTACTTGGTAATCCAAAAACTGGATACAGTATTTTATATGTGGTCTAGAGGCAATACAGTGCTTTTAAGACGTCTTAGTTTTTCACCCCACTTTAAATAAATAAATAAATAAACCAACATAAAGATGTTCTCACTGCTGAAGGTAATGGCTTCAGGACACTGCTTTCTTAATCCTCAGTAATTTGCAGATGTTCTTTCCTGGGGAGAAATCATGCTTCTAATTACACTCAGGAGATAGTGTGAATAACTGGAGGAGAAAGGCAAAGAGCACTCTTTCTACTGAATTCATTATGTTTAGCAGCAGTGTGCTGTATATAGGATTCTTCTCCATTGACAGCTCACTTGCTGGGGATGTCGCACTGAATGATCTAAAATAGTCAATGCTCCTGACTATCACACTCAGAGACGGAGCATAGCAGAAATCATCATCAGGAAAAATCTGATCATATTAGCAGAGTTGTTAGCCTAGTTAGTGAGGAAAAAGAGCTATATTTTTCAGGATGATTAAAAGTGATAATAGGCTTTGGGTCCTGTAGGCCATTTGTATTTTGTCCCCCCTGAACTTCTCCTGCCCCACAGAAGCAGTTTCCTACCTCTCTCTAAGCAAGCATGCTTCTTCTGAAAAGCAGATATTCGAGATTCCCCCCCAGGCAGCAGCTTACCAGCCCCACAGCAGATACTCTCCCCTTGTCTTACTCTTCACTATATTCAAATTACTTCCTCCCTTAAGAAAGGCCTGATACACACGGATCGGTCTTTTTGCCCTTTCTCTGCAACAGAAGTATGGCATTAGTAAGCCTCTCAGCACACTGTGATGTGGTAGGTACAGCAAAAGCTACTGGAACATCAGGTTCAAACTGGAAGGAAAAAAAGTTTGAGTGGAAAAATCTTCTAGGATTTCTGGTGAACCATGATGATTTCTGTCAAAGACAGGCATCTTAAAATGTTCAGCTCTTTTGTGGTAAACAGTTGGGAACTTTGAGATCTGAATGTACTTCATTCATCCCAAAGGAAGCATCTCTGCACAGCTTTAGTAAAAAACAGATGTTGTGCATGGTAGGGGGTCTTTCCTGCCTAAAATACAGTAGCTTCACAGCTGTGTCATGGCTCTTCAGAACTCTGCTAGCTGCTGTTTTGGTCCAGTGGATGTTAATGGACAGGCTGGCTAAGGTGACTGTTCAATGAAGTTTCTCTTCCTAACTAAATATCTCAGCCTTTTCAGCACTGAATAAATGGCTAAGGTTGGGGAGAAAGAGAAAAAAAATGGACTTCCTCTGAGGGGATACAGAGGCTAGAAACATGCTGGGAGCCGTAGACAATGAAAACTGCTTTTTATAGAGAGTTTTCTGTCCTAGTTTATTTACTTAGTCAGAAATGATCACACAAAAATCAATGAGTTAAAACAACAATAAATGTAATCAAATGTTTTTCTCCTGATATTATTTATACCTTTCTGATTATTTTTCAGTTTTATTTTAAAGTGGATGTCATAGCTCTAAGAGTAAAAATGCATCACATTTTTCAACAGCTCGCTGTACCTGATGCTTTTATGTATCTACTTAAAGGTATGTCCTGTTTTTTAATAGTGTAACCCGTTAAATAAGCACACACCAGAATGCATACATAAAACCAGGTTCTTACCTAGATTATTGATTAAGCATTTAAGTCTGCAGTATTGTAGTATTTGATTTCTCCTCAGAGAATGAAGAATGACTACTAAAATAAAGAGAGAATGCACGTCTAGCCATTTTATCCACTTCACTTTGTTATGCAACTTGAACATTCTGGATTTCGTTTGACCCGGAACATGATAACGCTAAGAACTTGTGAAAATTCAGATGGATGGTTGTTTCATTAAGAAAAAATAAATTTGATCCTCCAGTGTTTCTACTGGATTTGAATCTGGAGTGATCATTCCATGCCTAAAGTTGCATCACTGCTCTAGGATATGAAAATAGCCAATTTAAGTCCCTACTTCACGTGCTTCAGAGTAGAATTTTAAACTCGAGTTTCCTGTTACACTATTTCCTACTTCTCCTTCAGAAGTAACCAGGAAATCCCAGAACTCTGTGGGAAGTAACTGCTGTACAAGTTGTGCCTAGCAACCAGTGCAGACAGCTCTGCATCGTGATAAACACACATGAAACTGCAGATTTATTTGACATTGTTCAGTACAAATGTAGGGAAAGACAATAGCAAATACCTGGTTCAAAAAAAAAAAAGTGATTGTCACAACCTCATCAGAGATAGAAAGAGAGATTTGCTTACCTGTCCCAAGAATCAGAACTCATCAAATACTTCAAAATGAGTGATGCCAGGTAAAAATCTTTGCTTTGTGGCAGCCAACCTTTAAATGATGCTTGGGGTGGGGAGAACTTGGTTTAATTCCTTCCGGTTACACAGGTGAATTGCTTTCACTTGTGCTCCCAGGGCTGCCTGTGTCCCTTCATCAGGTGCTCAATCACTGGTTCAGGCCCTGACTTAGCAATTCCTATACACCAAGTGTGGAAGAAGATGATGCTGTATACGCATGTCTTAAGATCACAGGTTGGCTTCTTTGGGAGTAACTTTAGCTATTCATGATGAAGAAACAACCTTTTTTCCTACTTTATACTGTTATCGAATTAGTGAAATGTAAAAGTCACCTTGGTATTTTAATAAAAATACTTATTATTCATTATTATTGGGCTTTCAATTTTATTTTTATATGTTTGATAACTATTTTGTTCAGTTACTGCAAAATACTCATGTTTTTCATGACAGACTGCAACAAATTTGTTTGTCATCCCAAGCTGGAATATAAGCAGTCTCCCAGAAAAAAACCCACAAATGAAGTACATTAGTGGGGTGGGAGTAGGGCTGGCACAAATAATAAGTTGTCCATGACTCTTTCTGTTTGTTCTCTCCCCAGGTGTCTTCAGTAAAAAGAAATACTGTTTACTTAATTTACACTATTGATTTTTTTTTTTAAAGAATCTTGTGGTTGTTTTGTTTGTTTGTTTGTTTGTTTCCCGTAGGGAATAAAGTTAGTTGTTTCAAACACTCCCTCACCCTGCTGGCCACACTTCTGTATATGCAGTCCAGAATATGGCTGGTGTTCTGGGATACAAGGGCACATTGCTGACTTATGTGCAGCTTGACATCAATAGGTTCCCCCAAGTCATTTTCCGCAGAGCTGCTGAATGGAAGCACAAATTTCTGGTGTGTCAGCCACTCTTCTCAGCTTTGTATCATCAGCAAACTTGCTGAGGGTGGACTCTATTCCTTCATCCAGGCTGCTGATGAACATGCTGAACAAGACCAGTGCCAGAGCTGACCTGTGGGCAGCAGCACTAGTTACAGGTCTCCAACCAGACTCTGCACCACTGATGTTAACTCTGAGCTGTGCCAGTCAGCCAATTCCCAATCCATCTCACTGTCCACTCATCATCCCACAGTTTCTAAGCTTCATTACAAGGATTTTGTGGGGAGAGCAAGGCTGAAGTCAAGGTACATAACATCAACTGCTCTACCCCCATCTATCCAGCCAGTGATGACATCACAGAAAATGACTAAGTTGGTTGAGCATGATTTCCCTTTGGTCAATCCATGCTGACTTCTCCTGATAACCTTCTCCACCTCTAATTACTTGGAGATAGTATCCAGAAAAAATTGTTCCAACACCTTTCCAGGGATGGAAGTGAGGCTGACTGGCTTGCTCTTTTTGAAAACTAGAGTGACATTGATCATCACCCAGTATTCAGGTACCTCTCCTGTTTTCCAAGACCTTTCAAAGATGATAGAGAGTGGTTTGGCAATCACTTCTGCCATTCCCACAGCACATATGGTTGCACTCCATTGGGGCCCATGGGTTTATGTGCATTGATTTTTGGCTGGACATTCTCTGATCAGATCCATCTCAACCACGGTGAAGCTTTTCATTCCCCAGACTCTCTCTCTTACCTCCAGTGTCTGAGATTACCAAGGAGAAGTCTTCGTAGTAAAGACTGAAGCGAAGAAAACATTCAGTATCTCTGCCTTCTCACTGTTCCCTGTTACCAAGACATCCAACTCATTCAGTAGCAAACCTGTGTTTTCTCTAGTCTTCCATTTACTACTGATATACTTAAGGAACTCTTTCTTGTTATTCTTGACCTTTGCTAGATTTAATTTCAAGTGGACCTTAGCCTTCCTCATTGTACCCCTGCAGGCCCTGTCAACATTTTTATATTCTTCCCCAGTGAACAGGCCCTTTTCCCACATTTCACAGCCTTCTTCTCTTTAAACCACTGGTCACCAATCTCCAACCATACCCTGAGCTACTCACTCATCCATCGAACAGTCCACCCATAAAATCCATATCCTTCCAATTTTCAGATAAGGATGTTGTGGGGAACCTATCAAAGGCCTTACTGAAGTCCAGATAGATTACATCAGTGCCTCTTCTTCACTGATGCAGTTGTGCTATCATAGAAAGTGACAAAGTTGGTCAGACAGGACCTGCCCTTGGTGAAGTCATGTTGGTTATTTCTTATCACCTCCTTCTATTCCATGTTTCTTTGCATAACTTCCAGGAGCTTTTGCTCCACAGTCTTCCCTGGCACAGAGGTGGGGCCGATAGGTTGATAATTATCTAGGTCATCCTTTCTATTCTTCTTAAAAATAAGTGCAGTAATACCTTTTTTTCCAGTCACCAGGCACTTCACCTCACTCTCATGACTTTTCAAACACCACTGAGAGCAGCTTGTCCACTACATCACCCAGTTCCCTCAGGACTCTGGAACACATCTCTTTGAGAGCCATAGACTTATGGGTGTTCAGATTGCTCAGGTGGTTGCAAACCTGATTTTTGCTTACAGTTGGAGAGAGATTGTTCCCCTACTTCCCACCTTCCAATTGCTCAAGGGCTGTGTGAAGAGCAGTTGACAGTGAAGACTGAGGTAAAAAATAGTTGAGTATCTCAGCCTTCTCCTTGTGTTGTTGTTAGTCTGCCTGTGTGAGTGTGAGATATGCCTTCTTAGACTCTTCATTTTTGCTCCACATCATTCAAATATCTGAGGTAACTATTCACATTCAAACAGAAAAACCTACCATATTTATGCTTTTTCTTCTTATACAGAAATGGTGTGAGAAAGCTAATTATAGTTTTGTAGTTCTGATGAAATTTAGATTTATATGTTAGGTCATTTATATGTTAGGTCATTCTGTACAATCACAAATATTGTGATCTCTTTCAGGCATGAGACTGTTACATTAGTGGATCCTCCCACTGCTTTTTCATTACCCTCAAATCCTCTCAATATCATGTGTTGCTAAAGTGATTTCAGGAGTAGCATGGGTTAAGTCTGGAGAATCTTAAACAAGAATATTCAAGCAGCTTATAGGTGTGTCCACATTAATGTTTTGTATTAGAGAAAGAGATTCTCCACAATCATGCTTTGGCTCACCAGTATTTTTAGAGTGCTCTTACTCAATTATTTCCTGAGGACTGAATCAGTGAAAGAGGCTGTGCTGTAAGAGAGCAGCTAATGAGCTCTAACTCCTAAAGGGCAATTAGTTCACAGGATCAAACTGAAACTAGTCAAGAATAACCCTTTCAGATATATATAACATAGATTGCTCATACTCTGCAACAAATAATTCACTGCACAGATTTCAGTCTTGTGCAATGTACCTGCTAAATGACACATAGCCTACATTCATCCTTCTTCAATTGCATTTTCTATTGCTCCAGCAACAGTGGAATTATATGTCCTCCACTCCATGTGTGGAGGAAAGGAACTATAAAGGGACACAAAACTTTTAAAGAGAAACAGCTATTTTTAAATGAACTGATCTCAGCTGGATTTAGCTTCAGAAGTATCAAGGACAACATAAGAGAGAGATAAAAATAGGGTAGGTATTTAGGACTTGATGCAGCTATTTTAATTCCAATATCTGATAAGGATGCAATGTCTGAACTGATTTTTTCACTTGGTAGTAAATGCACATTTCACTGATTTCAGCAGAGAATATATGACAAGTTCAGAGTTCAGCTTTTATCTAAAAGTCACTTTGAGAGTAAGGGAAACTCAAGTTTTCACCCCAGGTAAACAAGTATGTTTTAGTTTTTTTCAACCTGACACTTTTAAACTAATTTTTCAAGGTATGAAAAATTCAATAGGGAAGAACAAATGTGTAATTTATTGACCACAGCAGTATTTTTCAAATTACTGAAATGTTATTCCTTCCTCCATCCTTTCTCTGAACTTACTGTGCTATGCCTTACTGAGGACTAAAGACCTAGGTTATGATGATCAGATCTAGGTTATGATAATTATATCCATGCAAATGTATAAATTTGTTTTATTATTTAGAAGACTGAAGGGCATTAGAAGGTCTTGAAATTCTTAGAAATAAACCTGCATGTGGTTTGAAGCTGCTTCCCCTATCTTTGGTAAAGATTAAGAAAGCAGAAAATCAAATATATTTGAAACCAACTAGCTGAATTTCTGTAGAAACTGTCAAGCCATTCATTGTATAACGGCAACACACAATTTAACAGAGGTTTCTAAGCTGGTGACTTCTGCTTGTTCTCCTATCCTTACTGAGATCCATCTTTCTCTCCTTTTCTCTGGAAGCTGGCATACTGTACTCCCAACAAATCATGCAAGAAAAATTGTTTACAGTTTTTGGTTCCTTGACTTTTCACTCAGTGGCCTTGTAATGTATTCCAGGCCCTGTTTCATGCCCCTTGCATTCCTCAATAACTCATGAATTCTGCTCAGGAGAGTTTTGTTTCACAGCTGAGAACATTTCTACACTTCTCATTTCATTGGTCAACTGCAGAAATTATCTGTATCTCTTGGAGTCCTTTCAGGCTTGTTTCACTGGTTTTGTGCTGACTGTTCCATAGATCTTTGACATTAACTTTATTAGGCTTGCTATCACCTCTCTTAAAACTGTCAGAAGATTGCTTGATTAAAGCTCTTCAAAGTACCACCAGATAGTCAGAGGAAGATGAAGGAGGGAGAATGTAATCAGGATACAAGGCTACAATAAATATTTATCCATATCTTATGCTAAATTTTGTATTAAAATATTATTGTGAAAAGTGTATGATATATTAATGTGAAAAATACTCCTTGATAATTGACTTCAAACATTTTGTAATGTTGAACTTATGTGACATTGATTTGGGTCTTGTTTGATATATGACATATGGCTAAGTAGCCATAACTTTCAGAGCTAATATTGCTTAGATCAAGAAATAAGCTTGAGTAAGAAAGTGGAAAATTACCACTGTTATGGGAAAAAAAAAAAAAAAAAAAACAAAACAACCTTCTGCTCTTCTGTTTAAAAATGTTGCAGATAATGACAGAAAACAATTGGCATTGGTTGTGGGTTATTTTGTTTCTGCTTTTGTTGTAGTTTCCTCCCTCTTTTTATTTTTGATTATAGGAACATTTTATAACCTTATAAAGTACACATTTATACAAGCTTTCAAAGATGTAGCAAACAGCATGTTCACCCTCTGTGAAGAGAACTTTGAAGGAAAATGGATGACCACGCTGTTTACTATATACAATGCCAACTGTGTTGCAAATTAATGCACTGACTACTGCTGGGCAAAATGGTTTGCAGATTTTCAGTATGAATGTATATAAATATAGATCTATAGATCAAACACTTGGCAGTTCTGATAACATTGAGAATGATGACATCCCTCCTCAAACAGAAGCAGTATTTTGCATGACCTTCAAGACACCTTCCTTGTGGATTAGCACAGACACTGTCTCTGGATTGATGATTCTAGGCACAAGCTCTGTAAGAAAGCAATATGTGTTTATTACTGGAGGGTAAAGGGGCATCTTTGCATCTTCACTGTAGCTTGTTTCTTTTCTCCAATATACTTTGTTTTCCTATCTTCCAGTTCCAGTTCTCAAAACTGCTCTGGGAAAAACAGATTTGACTAGCACATTAGTCATTGCAGCCTATGTAAACAGGTTTGGAAGCTGTGATGTTGATAACTAAGTTAGGTTTGACTGTGGGCCTAATTCTTCACTGCAGTAAAAACTCTCAGTTCCACAAAGATCTCAGGACGCTCAACATTTTTTATAAGGAATTCAATACCTTAATAATTAGAATAATGGAATCCTTAGATTTCTAATTCCACACAGCATTGAATTGCACTGAAGAACTGCACTGAAGAACTAGGCCCACACTCAAACCTAATTTTATTACCAACGTCACAGATTCTGAACCTGTTTACATAGGCTGCAGTGACTAATTAGTTTCGAGATGGATTTAGGTGATGTGAATAGAAGAGGTAATTATGCTGAACAAGTATTAAAGAAATCTGTGACACTTCAAGATACAATCAAAGAGATGCTGTTATGGCTAGTTACTAACAATCGTGAACAAAGAAAACAGCACAAGAGTGCTTTCACTCTATTACGTATTTTCTAATCAAATCAAGAACCTACATAACTTCAGATGAATTTCATAAGCATGTGGATGGAACATCATGAGAAAGAAATGAGAGAAAATTTTACAAATGATTGCTTGAATGAGAGTCAATTCAGCTCACTTCTGCCATGACTGAAGTGACTTTAGTACATGTAACCTACTTATAAATCCTTTGAATTGCAGAAGCATTATGAAAGGTTTTGAATGTGTAACTGATGCACTTAATGATATTAAAGAGAATAATTGAAAACTTTTCTTTTTGGAACTTATTGAATGAAATGGCTATCTGACACTTAACTTATGATGTTTGAAGACATGCATAAAGAACTGCAGAGCAGAGTTCTTTGCTAAGAAATAGCTTTACCCTGAAAGTATGTGTGAAATTATAGTCTATCATTGGCACTGCTATGAATGTACTTATGAAATACAGTATTAACCCAATAATAAGTCTTGACATATGGTAATTCTTCTAGCATAATTTATTACTATTGGCAATGCCAAGGAGTATTCTGCTTTTCTTTCCATGACTGCTACGAGCATTTTCATGTAGCAATTCAAGCTCCAATTGCAACTTCAGATTTAAATATTAAACCACCATTTTCACAGTGATGAAAACTCTCTGTTGCTCGGATAGGAACTTTGCCAGAACCATGTAAACAGAGACTACATGCAGTGTTGAGTTGGGTTAATTCAAGCTCATCTTAGTCTCAAAAACAGGAGCTGAAAATCTTCAAATATTTTTGCTGTTCACAGATATGTACAGACAATAATGGCTAAGAAAAGGACCTCAAAATAATTGAGTTCTGATTTCAAGAAAGTCATAAGAAGGACAAGTAGAATGGTAGTCTGTCAATCCACAGAATATTTTAATTGTTACTAATTTGAGAAGTAAAAGAAAAAAAGCAGGAAGAGTGGAAGTTTTAATTAGTGATCACAACAGCTACTCAACTGGCATATGAGAGACTCAGTAGGATAATTCACATGATTAGAGTATTAATGAGTATAATTACTCCAGAAACATCTGCAAGGGATGAAAATAAGAGTGGGTTTTTTGTGTTTCTTTTTTTGGAAGGCAGTTAGATCCAAAAAGAGAACTTAGACATTTTCTGGATAAGGATGAAATGATCAGATCAGCTGTAAACCAGCAATTAAGATGTGATTATTGATGGAGAACTTTCAACTGTGTAGACAGTGGTAGTAGAAGTTGTTAGTAAAAAGGTATGGTAAAGCCTGCATGAGAATGAACATGGAAACAGAGAGTAAAGCCCCTATGAAGGAAATAAAAAGTTTCCTACAAAATAATGAATGAAATAAAGTTCAAGAAAGTAGACTTAAATTCAGAGAACTGGTAGGAAAATAGGATGGGATGCAAGACTAGGTAGAAAGGGTATTTGGATCAGAGCAGTTCTTATTCCTTAAATAGACTAAGTTATGCATGCATTTATTCTAGGGTAGAGAAAGACCAAAAAATACAAGCAGGGATAAATTTGGTACTATAATGAAGGCTCTGATGATCTCAAACAATAGAGCATGTACAGAAAGTAGAAAATACATCAAAATAGTAAAAACTTTAAAAATAACATTAAAATCTAGGCACAAAATCAAAAATGCCAAGGTGGAAAATGGGATACAGTTAGCAAAACATTATGAAGAGGAAAAAGAAAACTGCTAAGTGAGATACCTCCAGCTAGCTCTAAGAAAAAGATGAAGGAAAGATTAGATTTAAATCAATGGGAGAGAGAACCTACTGAAAAATGACAGCAGCAGCTCACGTAAAAGTTTTCCCTGTGACTATTTCATTAAAATTACTCTTGCTGTTGAAGGACTGACTAAAGTAACATCAAAATCTTGAAGTGTCATTTCTGAGAACATAAGTCTGCACTATTTATTTATTTACTTTTAGTTTAGTTAAGTATATTTGTGCTTAAATTGTATTACATTTTTTAAGGCTTATGTGTAACTTCTCTTTTTATTTTCTCAGTGTGCAGGGATAAACTTCTCATATGGCTAATTGTTAACAATCAAAGCGGGAACATTTGGAAAAAATTGTTATTGTGAAGCAGATATCAACAGCATTAGTCATCTTCATAAATTTGTATGTAATGAGTTCTTTCCCTTGAGATCTTGCTTTAATTTACAGTGCTACTATTCTCAGATGACTCTTTGTTATCTGTTTAATCTTGAGTATGGATTCTACAAAGGTAATTTTTAAAAAATTACTTCAATTCTGACCTGCAAGTTGAATTGAAGAGCTGTATCTTCATCAGAATATTATTATTCTCCTGCCATGTTCTGCCTTCTGCTGCTGCAATTGCTTTAACAAATATTGTCTTCAGTGTCACTAATAATTAACCACTGATGCAGAAGAAAATAGAACAAGGAGCACCATTTTTACTAAAAGAAGATACAAGATCTATTATCATTTTAAAATCTCAGGTTTATTAGATTTTTTTGTGTTCCAGCACTCAAAATAAGTCTCGTATGTCAGGCAATTAGTTCCTATGATTCTAGTACTGAAACAAACAAGAACAATAAGATACATTCTTTAAGATATTTTTTCAGTCTGTTATTCCAGCTCTAATAAATATCCAGATTACATAGGGCAGATCAGTTTTCCCTCTCATTCCTCACTCTCTTCTGCTGAGAAATTTGCTCCTGGATCAGTTATTAGGTTGCAGAGACTTCATCTCAGTTTCTCCTACTCTCTTGTTCTCTCTGTTGGTCCCTCTTGGGCAGAGCGTATTCCATTCAGTGACCTAAAAGGACCTTGTCATTGGCAATTCCTTGTAGCAGCTTTTTTGGAGAAAAGTGAAATTGCAGATGAACACTGGCACAAGGTGCCCAGAGAGGCTGTGGAGTTTTCCTCCTTGGAGATCTTTGAAACCTGCCTGGACATGGGCTCGGGATCTCTGCTCTGAGCGGCCCTGCTGGTTCAGGGCTTGGAGCAGATGGACTCAGAGGGCTCTTGCCAGTATTAGGCATCCTGAGATCCTGAGAAACTGTCAGACAAAAATGGTGCAAAAAAACCTCAGATAAAAAGGGATTCAGGAAATCTTACATTTACCTTATGGGTAAGGTGATAAACAGTTACTGCACATTTCTGAGCAGCCCTACAGAGAAGGGGTCTTGTGGATGAAAAGCTGGATGGTGAGCCAGCATTTTGTGCATGCATTTCAGAAGGCCAACTGTATCCTAGGCTGCTTCAAAAGATGGGTGGCCAGCAGAGAAAGGGTGGTGACTATTCCCCTCTACTCTGCCCTTGTTAAGCCCCACCTGGAGTACTGTGTCCAAGCCTGGGGCCCCAGCACAAGAAGGATGTGGAGCTGTTGGTGTTCTGGAGGAAGACCATGAAGATGATTAAAGGACTGGAGCACCTCACTTATGAAGAAAGGCTGAGGAAGATAGGTTTGATTAGCTTAAAGTTGAGAAGGCTCCAGAAGACCTCACTGCAGCCTTCTAGTACTTGAAGGAATCTTACAAGCAGGAGGGGGCCCAGCTTTTAGACAGTCTGATAATGACAGGAGAAGGTGAAATGGTTTTAAACTAAAGGAGGGAAGATTAAAAGTCAGAGGAAAGGTTTTCACGGAATGTGTGGTGAGGTGCTGGAACCTGCTGGGATCCTGGGCATCCTGATCTAGTGGTTGGCAACCCTCTCCATGCCAGGGAGGTTGGATGGAACTAGATGATATTTAAGGTCCCCTCCAACCTAAGTCATTCTATGATTCTATGGTCATTATTCTAATGCAAAGTTGGCTTGACTCTGAGAAGCTGTTTTGGTTTGGTTTTCTATGCCATGTGTCAACCCAAAGCTTTTTTTGTTATCAGTTCTTTTGCAAAGAGCGCAGTGACATGTGAATTATCATCTTCAAATAGAATTACCTGTTACAAAAAGAACATTCTGAATAATATACCTTTTGAATTCAAAATCCTTTGTATTTCTCTTGCTCCTTTGTCTGTACTAGGTATTTAATTTACAGTGGCTGTTGAAATAACATCCCTATTTAGCTTTTGTAAGAAAGTTCTTACTCAGAAGATTTCAGGCCACTACATTCACATGCAGCAGAAAATACAATATGAAGAACACGCTTCTGTGAAGTGTCCTCACTCCTACATGTTGTCCTTATACCCAGTTAATGAGTTTAAACTACTAAGTGTAGTTTGAGATTTCAGATATGTGTAGGAGTTTATTATTTATAGAAAGAGTTCATAATCCTTTATTTACAGTACAGTTATTAATCCAGTATATCTATAGGAACACAGAAAGAATGTCCATGGATATTTTATAGAATCATAGAATCACCTTGGTCAGAAATTCCTTCAAGGTCATCAAGTTCAATCATGCATATATTTTCAACCAATTGCCTACATGTTTGCAATATAGCTTCCACTTAGTATGAACATACAGTGAGAGGGTAATTATGTGCTTGCTTAAGGGAAACAAGTCCCAGTGAACTGTTAAAAACAAGTGGTATATTTTTGTATTAGTTTGTCATAATGAAAAACAGTGATTTATATTGCAGATATTGAACAAATCTAATTATGTTTTATAGCTCCTTTATAGTTTATGACAGAAATTTTTATTTTAAATTGATAGCAAGGAAATTCAATAATTGCTAATTATATTGGTTATTGTATTATGTAGATGATCAAGTTTACTTGACTGATTAAACTGTTGACAGAATAATAAGAATGTATCATTTTAAAGATCTTCTGTTTGCCATATATCTATCTCATACAGTTGTTTTGAGATATTTTATTTGAATTTGTGAATAACTTTTATATATATGAGAATGAAAGACTACTTAATTTTAAACTGCATAAAGAGTTCATATAAAAAATAGACTTGGAAAACAGACTTCTCTAACAGCTAGGTTTTGCTTCCTCCCTCATCCTTCAAAGCCATATTGTAGATTTTGTTCACTTCTGTAAGAGATAAAAGCTCTTCCCAAAGAGCTAGTTTTTCGCTTTCTGCTTTCACAGACATAACTGATACTTAATCTCTTTTTGATATGTTTCTGTCCTCTGTGTCTCTTCATTCCTCAGCAATTCCTCTGAGTACAGACTGCTTGTAGTAATTTTCTTTTATTACCCTTTTCAGCTTCTTTGCCAGTTTACCTTCTATATCATATCAACAATGTAACATTAATTTTCAAATTCAAACTCATTCCACTATTTATTTCTTAGTATATCATTTATTTAACTTTAAATCTCCTGTTGCTTTTTGTATTTCTTTTCTTTTTTTTCCTCTCTTTTTGCAACAATTCTCTTGCTGTCACTGCATTATCTCATTACCTTTACCTATGTCCACAGGGATGAGGCCAGGGCTAGATAAAGGGGAAGGATTAGTGTTTTTGAAATCATCTCTCCTCTTTGTTGAATCACATTATATGGAGACTGCTTGGAAATTAATGCCTCTTATTTTATGATGTTGCCCCAAAGTATCAGAGGTGGATGTTGGTGGTAAGGCAGTAGAAGTTGAACCTTCCCACCAATATTCGACTATATTTTGTTGCCACGTGACAGATGGTAGCAGAGGGGCAGACTAACAAAATGTGGAACAAAATGGAAGTGTGAATGCAACAAGGCTTTGTCAGTGACTTCATCCATGTGGAAAGAAATAGCAGCCATTGACATTCCCTGATGCTGGCTGATTTTTATGGAGTAAAAATCCACCAAACAGTGGATGTTAGCACAGTGAGGCACTGGATGATGAGTTTCAAAGTGGTGACAGCAACAGTTTAGATTTTGACAAGTGTAGCTTGAAGGCTTTTGTTCACCACTGGCCAAAATGCATAGCTAATAGTAGTGATTATTGAAAAATAATGTTCTGTAGCTGAGAGTCTGTTCTATCAAATAGTGTTATTGTACTCTTTGTTGTAGTTTCCAAGGACATCAATAGGAGACATTATTTTTGGAGCAACCAACATACTTATGTATTTACATAATTATCGGAGATGTCATATATAATGTAATACACCTATATAATAAACATATGATAATTTATAAATTTATCGATTGGTATAAGGGTAATTTTATATATGCAGCTCCTGAGAATGAGAACTATTCGTTTCATAATATGACAGGCAAAAACATAGTTGCCTATAACCTATGTGATCATTTGCCCAAGAATAAAATCATTGATACACAGAAATGATAACTTGGACAGGTATTAAAATGGTGAAAAGTTTACAAAGGAATGGCAATTACTTCATATTCTCTGCCTAGTAAAATACAGCCTCAAAAATTATTTGAGAATATTAGCCAAGCAGCTTTTAAGAAGGTTTAAACTAAGAAATTAATGCAGCAGTCTGTGAAAATGACTAGCTATTGAGCTGGAGAATGAATATGATGCTGTAGCTATGTAATATGGAGGTGAGATGAATATGAGCAGACAGTACAAAACTTCAGTTTACATTTCTTTAAGAGTAGATGAAAAACTTTCAGTATGCAATAGATAGCTACAAAACTGTTCTGTCTAGTATTTAACTAAACTTATTCTAGATCTCAGGAAGATAATGAGTGATGATTTTATTAATAGTCACAGAAAAATAGTGGAGAAACACAAGTTCACAAAAAAAAGCAGATGACAAGAACCATAGAGTGGATTTTACTACTGGTAAAGTTTAAGTATAAATTATCTAGGTATTTGTGATGAGAATGATTTGATTCTGGAATGAATGTTGTTGCCAGTAATATTTTCAGTTCTCTCTCTATCACCTTATTTGATTAAGAGAAGAATGACAGAATCATTTTGATTGGAGAATTCTAACATCGAGTCCAGCCATTAACTTAGCATTGCCAAATCTAAACCTTGTTCCCAAACATCCCACCTACGTATCTTAAACACCTCCAGGGATGGTGACAACTTGGACAGTCTGTTAATAATGCTTCACAACACTCTGGGAATAAATTTTTCCTAATATCCAATCTTAACTTCTTGTGGTGCAATTTGAGGCCATTTCCCCTTGTGCTACTGTTCCCCCCCTCTCTACAGCCTTCTTTGTGGTAGTTGTAGAGAGCAATAACGTCTCCCTTGTTCTCCCTGCCACTCATCATAAACCTTATGCTCCAGGCCCTTCACCAGCCTCATTTCCCTTCTCTGGACATGCTCTGGCACCTCAGTCTCTTTCTTGTAGCGAGAGGCCCAATACTGAACAAAGTACTCAAGGTGCAACCCCATCAGTGCTTGAGTACAAGAGGATAACTGCTGCCCTATTCCCACGGGTCACACCATCCCTGATAGAATGCTGCCGGCCCCTTTGGCCACCTGAGAACACTGCTGGCTCATATTCAGCCAGCTGTCAACCAGTACACCCTTGTCCTTTTCTACCAAGCATCTCTCCAGTCTCTCTTCCCCCAGTATGTCTGTAAAGAAGTTCCAAGTCATTTACAATTAGACAAAATAAACCAACCAACCAACCAACCAAACAAACAAACAAACAAAAAAAAACCAACAAAAGAACCAACCCAAAAAACAGAACAGCATTAAGACAAACTGAATTATACAGTGATTATTTTGGCTTTAAAAGATATGTTTTTTTAAATAATAATTTTGACCTCACAGTAATGTAACATATATTCATGGTTCAGAAAAAAAATATTTTTTTATCAAGTTTATAGATGTAATATGTTTTATTATTTACTATGTCTCAGCTTAATCGGTAGAGATCATCACTTGTGTTCTGGCCTGTCTTGGTTTTGAAAGGGTTCAAAAATAGAAAGACAGATACAGAGTATTTTATAATATCATTCTAAAGGAAATTAATTCTTTCAACCCACATTCACTGCTACTAAGTTAGTACATATCAATTTTATACGATTGGTATCAGTTGCTCATACAGCAGAACTTATAAATGAAATCAGATAGCTTAACAAAAATCATATTAGTATTTCTTTGTATAAAATCAGAACCATGATCAATTCTCCAGCAACTTTGAACACATAGAGCAGTAACCACTTATGCCTTCAAGCAAAATATCTATGCTAAATATCACTGAAATCAGACATTGATCTGTCTTGATTAAGCTAATACATTTTTCCACATTCAGTTCTTTCAAAACATGTAGGGAAGAAGCTCTCCGAACTTCACATTCTTGCTCCATAGTTGATGGCTTAGAACACCTAGAGAGTGATTTAATTCCCTCTAATTTCTTATTAACTTCAACTGACTTCCAGAGCTCCTCATTCCTGGAAAACTCCTTAACTACACCACTGATTAACCTGAAGTCAGTATCATAATCCTTTACACAAAAATTGCTCAAGTCTTCTTGGAAGACATGAGGGTTATGGAAATCAGAACAAGTATAAAAGACTAGAAAAGTCTGTCCATCTTCTTTTTTGGTCAATCAGACATTCCAAGGTAGAGGAGATGTCTGAGATATTTACCAGAAAAAGAATTGCTTATTAAATTCTGTTCAAAATTGAATTTCTGAAGAATGTTCTTTTCCAAGGCAGAACCACCCCAAATTTTTAAAGACAGACAGCTGATCTCAAATGTCCTTTAAGAGATTTTCTATATATTACGCCTAAGCTATAGAATGCTTCTGTTGATAACAGATCTGCATTTAAGTTGGTAGCTTAACCTATTGATTCAGGAGATACTCAGAGTTATCTCAAGACAAAATTGGTTTTGCACTTTTGGGTTCATAAAGTCTAACAGAGAGAATTTACTTGTGGAATTTGGATCCCAAATTTTACAAAAACGATTCCCAGTTACATGGCTCATGTAAGTAAATCAGAAATCAAAGAAGAAAATATAAAGTAGGTCTGAGAATGAATGTGATTCTTAATAAGGTGATAAAAGTCAAAGACAGCTTCCACCTGATGAGAGAAGAAAGGCCTAAGAAGAATACTGACTAATATGGAAGACAGGATACTCATTTCTCTTTTTTACATGGCCTAACCCACTCCTTTGTGACCCAACTGTGACAGTAAATAGAGGAATAACTTGCTGGAAGGTTTTGCATTTTTCACCAATACAGTGACCTCAGTCCATTCTCACATGTAGACTTTACCTGCAACATTAGTATGCCCAAGAATGTATTAAAAAGAATAGTGTATACTACTATTGTTTTAAAATATATTTGTCCTGTAATGAATAGATAAAATTCTGACTTTTATCAGTTACCTTGACTTTTATGTATTACAATCGGAATTTTGGATGGCGTTCAACATGTCATTGATTTCCACATGAAAGACTTGTTTTTCTCTAATAAAAAATGTGAGTTCTAAAAATGTACTACTGAAAGTAAAAAAAAAACCTAAATTCTTTTTTTTTTTTTTTTTTTTTTGTATTTGAATAGCAATATGTACTGATCAGCATTTATGCTGTTTTGGAATCTTTCAAGTGCCTGGTCCCTATGATTTTGTCACACAGAAATTACACTTTTCAGCACTACTGTTCTTGTAAAGCTCTCTATTTTTCAACTTAATTTACTAAAAAAGAAATAAAAAAAAAATCGATACTTCTCACTATGTTTCTTAGGATCCCAATAAGCAGTACTAAACCTACACAGAAAAAGAAAGCACATTTTTTAAAAACGGTGCTGATTTTGTTGCTGCCATTTCTAACCCACTGGTTAAGTTTCATGTGCATTCTTCACTGAATATGTTTGGTTATTTTAAATCTAAGCATCGTGAAAGTAATATGCTGAATCTAGAAATCACCATGAAGTTTATGGGGAAAAATTATACAAAATGAGTTGCTATACTTTAACATACAAGAGAGAGAGTCTGCTAGAGAAAAGTTATAATATAGAGAGATCATATAGCACACATTTTCCATAGTCATGTTATTTATTTTTGTAATATTATGAACAGATCATTTTGTATTGTATATGATGTATGTCATTAGACACCAATAAATCCACTTTTCACAAAAGCAACTTTACTTCTGCTGATGCAGTAAACAGAGAAGGTACTTCAAAGTCAGCAGAGTTGTATCAGAGATTAATCTGAGCAGCCATACTGAGTAGTTATTCATTTTAACCTGACTTTTGAGAAAGAAAGAGATATAGTCACTGATTTAGAAATAAAATAAAACAAAAGAAGGTAGAAGTGACTCAAAAATAGTTTCAACTTGTGTTCAATTTTCATATCAGTAAAGTACTGATGGAGATTTTACAGGAACTTAACCAAAATATAAGACATAGTGTGCTTCCCTTTTGTGAGTGAAACTCACTAATCTCCTTGATTTGAAATCTAGCAGATACTATTTTTCAGAAACCACGTATGTTTGCAGAAAAGAAGGAGATGGAAAATGCTAGTTTCTATAAGAATTGAGTATTAGGCTTTGGATGGAACAAGAAACATAAACCAACAAATTATTCCTATCATCTCTAATATAAAGAAATTAAATATCTATGTAGACTAGCCACGTGCTTTATCTAATTTTCTGCAAATGAACAATAATACATTTTTCCAAGCAATAACTTACTGGTATCTGAATGACATCTCTGGTGCATTTCATACCACGTCTGTCCATACACAAGAAAATAACATCCATCAGATCTATTATTTCTTTTTAGTGAATCTAAGTTTTTTCAGTGAGTATTCTAACCATGAAACATTCATAACATAATTACTTTTATATAGGCCAGATCATTTTTACTGTAAACTGACAAGAAAATTAGTGTTCAAAAGTAAATTATCAAGATATTTTCTAATAAACAGTGCTGATCACTGGAGCTTCAGTTAAAGCAACATATCGTTAAGAAATTGTCCAATTGTTAGGGAAGGTCACTTAAACTAAATGTGACTGAGATATAGTCACACCATTGGGACCTGACATCCCTTATGTTTACAAAGTTCCTTTTCTAAGATTCAAAGATTACTCTTAAAATTCTTTTACCTATTCTCCATTTTTTTACCACCTTTACAATTATACAATAAATAGAATAAGTATTATCTTTCTGACCTGTATGATAATCAAGCAATTCTCCACTGAGCATAAAGTTTTTCTGGAACATTATGATAAAATTTTATGTTATTAAATGATTTGGAGAGTGTATCTAGGATTTTTTTTAATTTTCTAATATATGAATATTCATACTGGACATTGATCCATTCTGCTTTTCCTAGATGTGTCATACAGTGTGAATAGTTCCCTTCAAAATTACATAACAGGAAATTATGATGATGTAGAAAGGTTCATATAAACAATGGATTAAATGTTTAAACCAGCATTAATGTTATAGTCCCTTTATGTGTATTTATCTTGCCATGTGTTATATTTGTGTTCTTCAAAAAGGTACGGGTACATAAAGACAAGATTTTTAACCTCATTTTCTATGCAGCATGTACCTTTATGCATCCTTGTCATTTTATCATGTATTTTATTGTCTATTTAGAGTGAGCTGAGAGAAGGAAAAGAATATGTGATAAAATCTGTAGACAGCACAATTTCTGAAGTCAATTTCAGCTACAAAAGGTTAAGAGAAACAGTAGACCTATAGGTATTGACAGCTTCAAAAATGAGCTGAAACTCCTTGGATGTAAGTGTAACTGTAGATAGCTCATGAAAATGTCACTTCATTGCACAACAGTCAGAAAGCAAACGTAAGAGATGTGTAAAGAGATGAGATAAATGCATTAAAATGCCATTATATAAATTAATGAAATCGAAACTCTCGGAAAATTCTGTTCAGCTTGATTACCTGACCTCTAAATGGTAAAAGCAGAAATAGAATAGTTTCAAAAGAGGTCAATGAGTCTGATACAACATGGAAAAATTCTCATGTGAAGAGAAATTTTTAAAGAGACTACTATTCAGGTTTGAGACAAGAAAAAGAGGTGATCTACAGGGCTATAAAAACAAAACAAAACCGAAAAAAATGTCAGTCAATAACTGTTATTATCATGAGAGAAGAGTAGGGGTCACATCCAAGGAGGAATCAAAACATGACTGATAAAATGAAATATTTTTTAATATACTGTATAGTTGATCCTTGGAACTTTAATTTTATTGTGAAATTCAAGCGCCTAGCAGGGAGCCATAAATTATATTAAACATAGTGAACAGATTTAGTTGTATTTATACATTAGCATAAAGAACTGATGGGACAGGAATCCTGTCTTGAACCAGAAGCAGGAATTGATGTTGTTTCCTTCATACAACTGATATCAACCACTGTTGAAGAGAGGGAGTGCAAACATCAAAAATTCTGCCACAGTGTACAGGCTACAATTTAATAAGTGCTCTTATATCCTGTCCCAAAGCCATAAAAATCTCAAAACTTTACAATAAGTGATGAAAACAAATGACAGCAGCACTATAGAGCTAAAAGGCCTTTGCAGAGAATACATACTCGAGAGAACATACCTTACTATATACCCAAGACCACTACAAACCTGGCCCTGTGGTCTGAATCCATTTTCTACATGGACCACTGCAGGTACATTCTGACAGTGTCCCTTCCACGTAGCTTCTTCCCAGAAAGCCTATCATGGGCACAATGATGCTGCTCTACTGCAGAGACTAGAGGCTTGGAAGTGGGAAGGACTGAAAAAAAATTCAGAGTGCTTTTCTAATTCAAAGTAGGACATTATTTGAGACAACTCTTAAATCCATATGACCATTCAAAGAAAACCACCACAAAGTCCTAAGACAAATAGAACTTGTTTTGCATAGACCTGCAAACTAGTAAATTATCAACTGCCTTCCTGCAGGTCAGCCTGAGTGTGGAGAGCAAAACGGTGGCAGGAGACATCCACAGCACAAACAAGAACACTCAGCTGCCTCCAAGAGCGTGAAGGGGAGATGTAACAGTTGATTCCAGAACAATACTGAAATCCTGGCATTAAAAACTCATTGTCTTGCTCTTTCATTTCAAAAGAGTTTTGTGGATTTGACTGTTTCATCTCCCAGCTCTGGGGAGGCTGTCCTGAATCACAAGATTCCTTCACACCAAAGGGAGGACCTGAGATGATGCAGGAGCCCACCATTCCTCAGGTTGTGTTTGTCACAGGCAGCCTAAGACACTTAGGCTGCCTAAGCATCAGCTATGGAGTACAGAATTGTGTCAGCAATACTTCAGTTCATCAAAACAAATTTTCTAAGCATTTCAATCATTTCCTGTTGCATCTGATGCTACATTTTTCTCTTAGCTCATATAGCAGTTAATCCCCATCCCATCATCCGGCTCGCACTCCAAACCAGTTCTGTTTCAAAATGGAGTTTCCTTGTAGTTTGCCATCATCAAGGAGAGAACTGCTCACATGACATATTTTGGAGGTTATATAAGAAACAATTAGAGTTTAGAAAGTAGAATATTCTGTCACACTGTACAAATCAGAGTTCAGTGAGCCTTTCCTTTCAATCAGAGTGTAAAGATCAATCTTAGAAGTTGTGAAGTAAGCTCAGTGAACTAGACTGGGTTTTCTATTATAATTAGGTCTGATCTAACATAAAAGAAGGTCATAGGCATTTCTCATGCGATTACCCACACTGGCCTACATGTGAGCACCTCTAAATTGAGTTTATAATCTTATGTCACAATCTGATGTTCTTTATCTCTGCATCTTTTATGGAGTTAATATAAGAAAAATAACTGAAAAAATTCAGAGTTCCCAGAGACAGTCATGATATAAGACTGATAGTGTTTAATTCTTAAATGAATAACAGATAATTTATAATGATACACTATTCATTTAGAGCCATTTTTGCAGTCTTTTAGCTGGTATTTAAACATTACGTATTAGTGGGCTTTCCAGTTGTTGTAGCTGAATGCTGCTATTAGATCAACCTGTTTCAAATGAGAAAATATGAAAGCTTCTTTCTATATACATGATAGTCATCTCAAAAAGTCAATGCAATATCATTGCAAAAAAAAAAAAAAAGGGGGGGTGGGATGGACAGCTTAGGCTTGGAGATGGAGAAACTGAGAAATATGTAGTAACACTGTGAGCACAAAAATCATTCCAATAATTGTTTGTAGCAAATGTAGCAATAAACAAGCAGAAAAATTGAGGAAATGCTATATTAATTTCTGCTTTATTACTGATGATCATGAATATTTTCTACTAAGAAAATCTCCTAGTCCCCTTTTAAATTAAATTTGTATATGCATGGAAACACCTTCTCTAAATTTTTATAGTACTAAGTATGGCATATCTCCAGGGTATTCAGTATTATTGTTGTTCTGAAGCAATATTTCAAATAACTCCGCTTTCTTTACTGACAAGCAGTTTACAGGAATTTTCCAATTGAGCAAGTTAGCTGAAATGAGGGAAAAAAAAAAAAAAGCCCATCTCAGTGTGTTTTCTTAGATCATTGTTTCTAGATAATTGCCAGGAACTAGAATGGAAGAATGAGTCATGAATAATTAGTAAGCTCTCCCAGAGTATCAACATTTCTATTATGTTATTCATGCAAGAACATTTTGATTCAAGAAAAGATGTGTAGGAAAATAAGAAAAAGTGAATATTACAGTTTATTTTGATGTAGGACCACATAACCCTAGTTTAATTCTTTTCCTTAACATCATATCAATTTCAATTCTGTGTTTCTATTTCTTTACTTGCCTGATATTAATTTCATGCCTAAGTTCCTAAATGGCCCTAAATTCATCAGTCTAAAATCAGTAGCTGGAAGAAGTTACAGCAGTAGGAGCATGATAAGAAGTAAGATTCACTGAACCAAATACAGGTTTGAAAATTAGATATTCCTTAAAATGGTTGTATCTGGAAATTAAGAGTCAGATGTAAATATTGATCTGTGTTAGTTTGCATTTAGAGAGGACAGAATTTCTAAGTTATTTCTCTATACAATCTCCTATGATGGTACCACTGAAGGTGAAAAAAACTCATTTTCATTAAGAATATTTCATTTGATTTGTTGCCTTTAAATTTATTACTATTAATCAACAATTCCCTCCAACGTTAATGTATTTTCTCAGCAGGACACTGTATCCAGTTCATAGCATGTTGGAGTACTATGTCTGAGCAATCACTGTGTCTCCTAAACAGCTCAACAAAATTAAACCTGTAATAATCTGATCTTTTCTACATATTTAGAGGAAAGAGCATTACAGTGTTAAAAGCTCTCAAAGCAACCAGAACCATGCTCTATTTTATTCTTTCATCAATTTTTTTCTAAGGCAGACATATGTTAATGTTTACATGATAATAAAATATAATAACTAAAATGTTTCATTTTGAGAATTAAGTCCTTCCTACTCCTCTTTGTTCTTTTGCTCCAAGATGACTTCTATCTACCTCTTTCTAAATCTAATCCTTAGCACACTAAGTAGTGAACAAATATAGTAAAAAACAATTCTCATTTCTGAGGATCTTCCAGACCTGCAGACATGGAAAAAAAAAAGTTGCTTTTTTTTTTTCCCCTGAGGATTTATGATTTGAAAAAGGACTTAGAACAAAAAATTCTAGTAATAGTAATAAAATAATACAAATTTTCCCAGAAACAAAGGTTATGAAAAAAATAACAAGCAACTCAGTTTCTAAAACCCAAGTTATAGCTGTGTCTCAAGTCTTATCTCTGTCGCAAAATCTACAAAGCCCAACTAGAGGCACTTAGTCACTGGAGTATGTCTTTAAAAATTAATTTGTGAGATGGAGATTCAAAGAGGTGGTCTAGCTACATACTTCTGATTTCAGACCTCTCAGAAATTCCTCTAAGATTGGAACAGTGTACAGATAGTTAAGATTTAACAGGAAATATTTCATAATATAGAATACAAGTCTTTTATACACAGAACTGTGTTGTCTTTTCTGTATAACTTCAGATTTTCCATGTTGTTACTGACAGATCACAATAAAATGACACTAGTTGATTTGGGAAGATGCTTCAACAAGAAAAATCTCTCAGAATGATCTTGAAGTGTAATTATCCAGGGAAACCGGTTCCATATTAATCAAGATGTAGCTGCACAATACAGTAAAGTTTGGTAACAGTGGTAAACATATAGGTTAACCATAGGTTAACATAGGTTTACCTTTTTAATATATCACTAAAGTGAGTAAATACAATTCTCCTTTGCCGAACTACGATACATCCAAGCAATTCTGTACAAATCTATTTAATATTATCTCACTAACAGAATGAGATTTAGCTACAGAGTGGCTAGGAGACTTCAAATAAAACACATAAGTAGATTCCTAACAGGAAAGTGAACAATACCAGAACAATTGGTATGGTTCACCCCACTGCTCTTCAGAGAGGTAAGATTTAATGAATAACTTGCTCATCATGCGCTCACACTTCTGTCATTAGTTCTCAAAAAAACGGAGAAGTATAGATATATACTGAAAAAGCATGTTAGCATCTCTCCTAATTTGATTAGAAGGAGATAGGTCAGTTAATGATATCTTTCTTCTCTTACTATAATAATTTGGTCTCAGTTTGCTTATTTCTCTGTTCTTGTTTACATGTTATTATTATTTATCTGAAAAAATGTTTGGTACCTTTTGTGTTATTTTAAAAATCACTACTCTCTTCTTGGGCTTCACTTTTCCAGTTCCCTAAACATAGCTTTTTTATCCCAAGGCATTTTGAGTTTCATCCTCCCTCACTTATAGATCTGCTTGACTAGTTAATGCATTTGTCATGTAATATTTTTGGTTTGTTTCTGTTTCCTCCTTTTTTCCTTCTGATTGTACTAAATTTTTAGTTCTGAGGAGTGTTTGAGCTAAATTTTATTGAACAACTTAAGTAATCAAATCTGCTTTGCACTGTAATTTTAATCTAGTTAAGTATTAAATTACATTTAGAGAAATGCCAAAGGGAGGAAATGAAGATACTGGGTTTCAGAATAACAGGGTTTAGGGAAGAAACTCAACAGGTTGAGTGCAATTGAGTATAATAAAATAGCAGAGAGGAAACAGCAGAGAGAGAAACTGAAACGTGTGTAATGAGATTAAAGTGTGCCCAAAGGATATGGAATGCATAACATGCAGCGATAAAACGAGAAGTTTAAAAAGCCAATGCATTCAAAGGAGGAAAGGCAAAGGAAAAAAAGAAAAAAACAAAAACAAAACCCACAAAAGACAAAGTCAGAAAAAGCATTATAGCTGGAGCCTCACTGAAATTAGACATCAAAAGATTCATTTGGTCATCTTGACCTACAGGCTATGACAGTATTCAACTCAGCAAGTAAAGAGAAAAATTAGAAGGAATAGAGGGAAAAACTGTGAATATTAAAAGCCAATTAAAACAAACAAACAAACAAACCCACAGTTTAAAAGCCACACTAATAATGGAGTCAAAAAAAAAAATAAAATCAAGGGTCTGATGCAAGAACTGGCAGAATTAAAAAATAATTCCTTTTAATTTCAGTTATGAAAACTCTAAAACTAGGGGGTGGAGGAATGGGATGGAGGAGGACAAATTTTCAAAAGTGCATTTTCTATTATAAACCAATTTCCCCCCAAGTTCCATCAGAATTTGACTTTTTTAAAAATCTGTTATTACCAGCAGAGAAGTACAAATCACATTCTACTTAGTGAACTATCTGCCACTGCTTTCCTTTGCTTTCCTCACCAATCTCTCCGGTTGCGTTTAATTCTGAGTTCCTCTACCACATAAGTGACTCACACTGGTATTCTGACCACTCAGATTAAAGACGTATGTTTCCTACCACTTGAGCCATCAGCCTTTAGAAGTAAGAGAGTTGGATACCTCCAAAATATTCTGAAGATGTGAGTTGTGGTCCTTCTGTGAATCATTTTCTAGAGCCTCACTGTTTACAAACTAGGGGGAACCTAAGGAGACAAGCTGAACAAGACAGATTCAAGAAGCTGAGCACATTAACATGGTTTTACTACCTTATGCAGATACCTCTGAGAATAGAAAGCCTGTAGCAAACTTCCAGGGCCAAATATTTTTTGTTAGAAGTGATGTATCAAGTCAATAGTTCAGCTGTAATTTCTGTATAAAAACGTTTAGAGATTATTTAAAATTTTCATTTAAATAATAGAGGAGCACATTTCTGAAATGTAGTAAAAAATCTAGCATTGGATCAACCAGTCTGTATTTTAAAAAGCTTCATTTAAACAGTGATTTGAGAATTCCATACATGTCTTCCTGACATACCACTGATAGGACTACTGAGCTAACTGACCAAGTAGGGAAAGCAAGAAAAAAAAAAAAGTCAAAGGAATAATTCAACCAAATGACAGGAAAAAAGTAGTTTGAGAGAGTTATAGCTCATGTGTCATTCAGATATATGATCTGTTTCTGACTACAATTTATCAGTGTTGCAAGCAGCAGGAAACTATACAAATAAATCTATAAATCTCTAAAGTCATCAATCAGCAGCATTGAGGTTCTTGTACAATACAGCAATGCAGAGGATTACACAGTTCCTGACTCCAGTTCTTGGTATTGTAGCACAGTTGCCTAGAGTGGCAACTGACCCTTAATTACATACACCTATTGTCCATGATTAGTCAGTATGGTTTCAAAAAAAAATAAGCCATGAAAATTTCACCATGGAGAAAAAGAGGGAAATTTTTCAACTGTAATAAAAAACAAAACAAACAAACAAACAAAAAAACCCATCAGATTTATGATTTTAGCAGTATTTGAGGGGAAGGGGAAGCTGACATAAGAAACAAGTTAAACAACATCTTAAACATCAGATTCACAACAGCTTTATTCCAGGCATACTACTAACTGTCAAGTTTATGACTGTTATTGTTTGTGATTACTGAAATTAAATAATTTGAAAAGGAAGCCAAATCAAAATCTGGATTTCAAAATCAGCTCATCATGTAAGGTACTCTTGGTGGAGTTTTAAGTTATACACTGAAGGAATATCTTCAGGTCAAAAAAAAAAATTCAAAAAGCATAACATATCGCAAAGAAACATATCTTCTTTTCCTCCAAACTAAATAGATTAAAATGTGTAAAAATATTTTAAATAAATACCCATGAATTATGATTTTAATTGAAGATTTCATGTAATTGTTACTTTTACAGACATCTGCCCATCTCTGCCAAATTAAATCCCTTGATTAATTCTTAGACTTTTCTTCCTATGTAAGGGGTTATTTGCCTTAAAAGATACAGATGGGCAGACAAGTCCCCATGACGTCCTAAGAATCTGTTTTGATTATCTTGTTTGAGGGACATCTTTTCTCTTGGCACAAGCACGTGAACTGTGGCCTGTTGTACATGGATAAATAAATACTAAGCTCCAAGTAAGTGCTTGGAATTAAGAAAATAACTAATTTAACATATTGATAAAAAAATACTTTTATTGGAACAGTAGCCCAGCTATAACGAGACTCAGCACAAACAAGGCAAGTATGGTACAACGCTCTTCTATCCTTATTGCCTATGGCATTTTAAAAGCCACAGTTTTTAACTTCAGTAGCTAAAGAATGGAGGTACATATACCCTAGTGCCTGCATAGTATATACCTTGCTGTCATAACATAGTAGTCAAAGGTTAATCTAAAGGCTTTCTATGCTATTGTTACAGGATGTTTAAATGACCTTACACATTTGCTCCCGTGAAAAACAGGTTTCAGTATGGGACTAGTATGTTGCATCTTTCATTCAAAAAACCCAGACCTTTAAGCTCATATTCTCATTTCAGTTCTGAGTTCAGAAATACATCCTCAGATGTTTCTTAGAAAACTTCTCTAAGGAGTATGCTTTCAGCTGGAGAATTTAAATATATTATTTTAAAAATTACATTCTAAATCTATGTTTTCTGACCCCTAAATGAGTTATAAACCCAACACTTTCCCAAAATACCATACTTACTTATTATTTGCAGCAGAATGAATTTCCACTATAAATGTAAAACTTCTAACGAACTACCACCCACTTCAAAATTCCTTCTGCATTATGCCATATGATGGAATGCCTCTTTGGCCAGTTTCCTACTTCTATTCCCCCTCAGCTCCTTGGGCCCCTCACTGCAAATGGCCTTGGGTCTGCTTAGCAGAAATTATAATTATCAGTGTGCTATCAGCATTGCTTTTCTCCTAGAACCAAAACATATTATCATACCAGACACTCTGAAGAAAGCAATTTCATACCATTTGAAACTAAGACACATGTATGAAACTGAAAACACATAGTACAGTGAAATTACTGTTTCACTGCCCATCTTTTGCCTCACTTGGTAAAATTCATTCACTGAACAGACTTCTGAGCCATAATCTTTTATCTTGTGATAATAAAATGCATTCCATTTTTATGTAGTGTCCATAATGTAGACTGCAACAAAAACATTCTATAAATAGAGTTTTACTGATTAAAGTGAGAAAACGGTGAATATTTTATAGTCTTCAAGATACTGTGCAGCATCTCTCATGGAATCTGTGCCATTATAGTCAATGAACTGAAGTTAAAAATGCTTTAGCTATTGACATCACATCAGTTGATAAATTGCATTCATTCTTTTTAGGAGAAATGAATAACTGTAGATTTTATATATGTTTTTATAGAGAGAATAACTTTCAGTGACAAGCAGCTTATTAGGGAGAATCATGTTCTTTATGCAAACACTTTTCCATGTAATGCAAACATAAATGTTTATAATGTACTATGTTATATATAGGAAGAAAGCTTTGACAACTAAGGCCAAAGTGAGTATTTGGCACATTAAAACAATATACAATATGTAAATGCAGCTGGTGCAGTATCTGCATTTTGCAAGTAGTATAATTCTCTCCTGATATTACCTGATTTGTTCTTAGTGATTGTACATACTATCATCAGTTATTTGGTCAATATAAAATTTCAGCTTTCACATTCTTGCACATTAATCTCTCACAAATTCATATCAGCTTTTTGATTTCGCAGTAACAGGCTGGATTATGTTTCAGAAACCACAGAAGAGCCTTGGCTGTTGGACAACAAATTAACACTCAAAACCTTCTGTTCAGACACTACTAAAATACATTTGTCCTTAAACCTGGTGTAGAAAATTGCAACTGACTGCAACTCTTGTGAATTTGAATGACCCAATTGTTCAATTTCATTATTATTTTACTATTGAGTCTTTCATTAGTTCAGTGATACTCTATTCAGAGTAGTGTATAATCATAAGTCACAAAGTCACTCATTAGCATCGTTTAAAAGTAAAGACTGCTACTATGGTCTTTTATATCAAAGTAGGGCTATGGTATTCTGAACTCAACCTAAAAACTTTATGAAAACCATAACTGTTAAAAAAAATTACAAGTTTCTTAATTATAAGAAAACATGATGAAAACAAAACTAGATGCCATAGTGACTGAGTAACCTTTAGGATTTTTAGTTCTGTCAAGTCACATATGGTTTTTTTCCATTTCATGCAATTATGCCTCTATCTGAGTTGACAGAGCTTCATTTCTACATCTGCCAGAGGAATTGCTACTGCACGTATCTAGAAGGTACTATGTCATATTCTAGTTGCTTGTCTTACACACTGAATTCATGTTGCCTAAAGGAGAACATAAAGTTGAGCACAGAATAACAAAGAAAAAAAAATTTTAATCTTGATTCTCAGTTAATAGTATCATTATCTCAAATTTTTACTTGATAGAGACCAAATCGTGCTTATGTTCACACTCCTGTAGAGATTTTGCACAGGAGTCTGGAAGTACTGAGTAAAAAAGAGAAAGCCTGTGAGGCAGGAAATTGCATTGTTTCAACTTCATCCATGACCAAGAGATCACTAGCTAAGATTTATACAAGTAGCCCTGATAGCAGGTGTGAGGCAAAGCTGGAAATAGATCAAAGAAGAAAAAAAAAAAAGAGAAAAAAATTCAATCTTTATTTTGTTGCAGTTTTATTTATTGTCCAAAAATGTTTGTGCTAGAGAGTAGCATGAACCAAAATCTAAGCTCAAATCCATCTAAAGAACTCACCGGGGAGCTTGCAACTTTGTCATCATTATCTAATAATATGAATTATCCTCAGTGGTGAGTGACAGGGCATATCCCCATTTAGATTATGTCATTTTTGCAAGTAACCTTTTCAGAGAAGAAAGTAGACTACAGAGAGTGGCATGTATTTGGTCATTATTTATCCCTCACTAACTCACAGCATGGTCAGTTCTTTTTTTGAGTCCCTTCTCCACTTTCCCTTTATGTAGAGAGTGTCTGATCCATTGGATTCTGATGATGGTATGTGACTCATTATCAATCAAACACACTGGGTCATTAAAAAGGAAATGTTTGATGGCAATAAATCAACCAGAATACGTTTCTGCTATCTTAAGCAACTGGCAAGGGAAAAGATATTTCAAGTCTTTTGCAAAAATCTAACTAAAAAAAATATTTCTTAATTAGAAAGGAAAAAAAATAGTTTACTGTGGCTAAACAGGTTTCTCTCCTTATTCCAAAATTAAAAAAAAAAACAAAAAACAATGAAACAAGTGAATTAAGGCATAGTAATTAGAATATGAACAAAAATGACGAAAAACAAACTAACAAAAAAAGGTGGGAGATTGTAGGTGTTTTACACAACATCTGTCTGCTATCAAGAAGAATGGTTTTTCAGTAGTTATGTTCTCTAGTTTACTTCATGCACATGCCTTAGAGATTTGAATGTTCATAACAGCAATCTCTTCTGCATTCCAAGTAATGTCTGATGTGTGTATCTTTGAAAAATCTTTCTCCAAATGCTTAAGATTTCTTGAATTTCTTAAAATTTCTCTAGCTAACACTCTGGAAAGAAAACTGTATATTTTCAATGTAATCCCACTTTGCTTATACAATGTTTTTTACCCAATCATTTATCCATTTATTCATAAATAAATTTGAACCAAAGTAAAGGAAACAAAATCACCTCAGTCACTAAAGTGATCAGCTCTTGTCCCTCTGCTCGCCTCATGAGGAATCTGTAGTTCGCCATGAGTTCTCCCCTCAGTCTCCTCCTCACTATGCTGAAGAAAACAAGTGATTTAACGCTAACCCTCCAACATTTTGCCCTCTATGATTTTCAGTGGTAGGAAAAATCTTGTTTTGCTTATGGCAGAGATAAGAAAATGACACAGAAATTGTTTTCATACTTAATGCTAATGCTAACTCACCTCCCATTTTATCCATATCTTCTATATACAATAATTCTATTTTCTGAATAATAATTATGAAACATGTTCCTAGCCTCCTTTCTGTATTGTCTTATGCAATATCCCCAATCCCATTGCTGAAAGCTAAGGAACTGAACAAAAAGAAATTACAGTACAAGAACCAACTCAAGAATTCATGAAATTTCTTTCAGCCCTCATGTCCAGAGGAAAATTCCTGAAATTCAACAAACCCCTCTGGACTGAACAGCCAACTCACATCATACTGGTACTTAATATGACTAAAAAGGACATTGAAGGAAGTTTGAACTCTATCAAAAGGAAGTTGAAATGGCAGTACTGCCACTATTAGTTTCAAATTTAATGAATAACAATCTGTTTTCTCTGTGTCAATGACCTTGCCAATCTGCTCCTTTGTCTTAATATGAAAGTCAGGTAATACATTTAAAAGAAAAACAAAAAATCTTCAAGATTAGTAGTGGAAATATCCCTTGCAGTGAAGATAAAATTAGAATTTCTAATGGAGCAAAAGACCTACAGGCAGCAATCTACTGTTGACCTGACCTGTCCTTAATCTGATAGTTCAGAGTGAACGGTTCTCCTGTGTGTATAGAGTCAAATCTAGCAGCATCATCTGTGCCCTTCACATATTCCTGGACATCTCAGATAGCATTAAATGCCTTTTTCTGACAACTGAATTTGGCTCTGTGTTACCTTCCATATGAAATAAATAAATAAATAAAAACCAGTCATCTAAAAAGTTGTTTGTTCTTTATGCTCTTCTTGTAGTCAAGAGTCGTCTGGTCAAAGCAGTCATAGAAGCTGAGACTCATTTGCCCAACGGCTACATGTTTGCATTAAGGTGAGTTGGACAGCATTCTCTGTTCTAGTGAATGCACTGACAAGATACTCAATTGTCTAAATATAGTGATCTAATAGCACTTGATACCCTTTTTGTCCTGGTGGACAAAAAGAAGGATGTGAGCAAGCAGTGTGTGCTTGCAGTCCCAGGAGCACACCCATCTCTCGCTGGCAGCCAAATGTCAGTGTGCTATTAACGCTGTCTGAGCTGCAACCAGGGCATGTGAAGAGTGTAGTGCAGTGCTAGCTCAAGTTACAGCAAACAATTGTATGTATTTTGCTGCACTGGCTAAACCGCAAAAAATATGCAGCCCTGCTTTCCATTTTGATAAAGGAATTTGAGAACAGATTTCAGATTGCCAGAAAAATCATCATTTTTTTTGTACATTTGCAACTCCATTTTCTGATGACATAATATATTACCTGTGATTTTCAAATGGAATGTATAGAGTTGTAGTCAGACATTCAACACAAAAATCTGACCATGTCTTTCTATGTTCATAAACCCTGTATCATCAGAGAAAAACATTCCTCACTTCACAATCACACCTTATTCATGTCACTGCTTATGGGCAGTACATACATTTGTGAACAGCTATTTTCAAGAATGAAGTACTTGAGGAGTAAAATTTCATCAAAAACCTCTGACAAACACATTGAGAGCTCACTAAGAACTGCAGTCACTGTCATCAAACCATACTGTAGAGTTAGTTCACAGCAACAGGGTCGCATATTCCACTAGTTCTGTATTTTTATTGTTCTCTTTTTTTTTTTTTTAATTTTATTTTAACATAAAATATTAAAGAGTAAAATGTTGTGCTACTTACATACACTAACTATATTGTATATTTTATGAGGGTTGCTCCAAAAGTAATGTCTGCTATTTTGTTATAGCATATATAACATACATAAATATTATATAGCATGTATATGAATGATCTTAGAAGTCTTTTCCAACCTTGGTGATTTTATGATTCTAAGACTCTATGATTATATTGGCCTACAAAGTCAGAGGCAGTTGTTGGTGATATGGCAGCAGTGGTTGAATCTTCCCACCAATATTATACAACAGTGTGTTACTTCCACTGGTACAGATTGTTATGAGCAAGGCATTCAGGTTCTTGTTCACTGCCAGCAAAAATGCACAGCTAATGGTGATGACTGTGCTGAAAAAAAAAAAAAAGTGGTTTTTTTTAGCTAAGAATTTTCTCTATCAGACAGTGTTACTGTGCTCTCTGTATCTGCACATAAATAAATAGGAGGCATTACTTTGAGAGCAACTTAATGAGGCCCATGGCAATTCCTAGGTTCATAGGTACATTAGGTTGGAAAGGACCTACAAGATCATCTAGTCCAACCATCCTCCTATCACCATCCCTACCCACTAAGCCACTAAATCAAATTCCTCGGCACCTCATCTAAACGCTTCTTCAACAGCGCTAGGGATGGTGCCTCAACCACCTCTTCACTCAGTTGCAGTCCAGGCAAGCCAAAAGGTTGGACATCCATGCTGTAGGAAGACTTCATTGTGGCCTTACAGTACCTTGAAGGGAGCTTATAAGCAGAAGGGGAGTGACTTTTTACATAGACTAATAGTGACAGGACAAGGGACTATAAGAGTGAAGATTTAGGTTTGATGTTAGGAAAAAATCCTTAACACAGAGAGTGTTGAGGCACTGGCACAGTCTGTTCTGAGAAGCTGTGGGTGCACCATCCCTGGAGGCATTCATAGCCAGGTTGCATGGAGCCCTGGGCAGCCTGATCTAGTGGTTGGCAATCCTGCTTACAGCACAGGGATTGGAGCTCCATTATCTTTAAGGTCACTTTTGACCTAAACCATTCTGATTCTAAGAGATACCTGAGTGTGTTTGAGATATCTATATGTAGCAGGAAGTTCAATTGCTGGATCTATGTGAAAACTCATCTTTGTACATAGAGAGCTATCTATAGATGTCTTAATCTCAAACACTCAACAAATAGGTGGTCAACAAACTTAGAGAACTCAGTTATTAAAGAGTTTCATCATTTGAGTCCAGAACAATAATTTGTAAGTTTAAGGGGGAAGTACTAGATTTTAGAATCAGCTTGGTATAGTAATTCATATAAGAACTCTTCTGTAAAGTAAATCGTTCTGTAGTACTGAGAACAACACTGCTGCTTTTACTGAAGAGAGAATATGAAAGGTATCATGCAAGAGTATCATAAAACAAAAAATTAACAAGGCAACACTAAGTCGAGTTTGGAACTTGTTCAATTTCACAACAAAAAGCTCAATAACAGAAAGAGTGAAAGATGCGAGAAAGTGAAATGCTATTGGATCATCAGGAAACAAGCAGGATGAAGTATAGGATATGTTAAACTAGTAAAAGATGTGCTTTTATCTCTTCTGAGGAAAGAGTAAGTGTGATGCTCTTATAATACTGGTTGTTCAAAAGTCTGTTAGAAGTCACTTTCATATAACTTGCCAAGAGAACGACAGATGAAACATTCACTTTAAGCATGTACTATAGAATGTACTTTGGAAAGGACAATTTAACAGAGATAGGTTAACTAATTCAGAACCTTTTCTGAGAGAGATTCAAGTGTCCACTTGGATAGTTGCTGCTTAGCCTGAAGAGAGTGAAATAAATATTAATAATAACACAAAGCTATCAACATCTGAAATACACATGCCAACAGAAACAAGCCCACAAAATCAATTCTTTGCTACTATTATAAAGCCATCCTTTTACAGACCCCAAAGAGAAAAAATGTCCTGCTCCCACAATCAGTGCTGAAATTGTACAATCCCGTGTTACTCAAATTGTAATTCTGTATCATGTCTATATGGACCATTTTTCTTTGTTTTGTTCTCTCAAAAAGTATGGCATGAAATTAAACATTACGCATACATTTGTTTTTGTTGAAATGCGATATTCTTCCTGGCCTATAATTTGTAAGTAACACTGTCCGAAACAAGGGCTGAAGGAATCTTTATCATGATTTCTCTTTTTTCTTCCCTAATTTTATGAAGAAAGTTTTTTATATTGTTACTAGGAACTAAAAAACTGAATTTTTTAGGCAAATGGCAATTCAGTTCACATTATTGTTTAAAGTGACTATCCTGTGCTAAACCAGCAGTGGTTTATTATTCTGTCATAATTATTGTAGAATCAAAGAATTAATTCTGTACTGGAAAGAAGACAAGGGAAAAGGAAAGGTGCAATATTTTCATTTGGTTGGAGCAGTGTAATCATGGTCAGCTATAAATCTGTTGTCTGTACCACTGATCAATAACTATTAACAATAAGCACTACTTCTCACCAGCTTGACACTGATGAATGAAATAACCAAGAATGGCAAAAATCTCCAGATAATGGCATCTAGCCTCTAAAACAATCAATTCTCAACTTTCTTTCTCCTGGGCCTTATCCCAAGCAGTTTTTGCTCTAAATAGGTGTCACTCCTTTTTTTATCACCTCTAAGTACTTATTAGTACTAAGGTTCTTCTTAGTACTATTTGTCTTCAGTGCTATCTTGTACATATGCATCTTCCTATGCAATTCACCAATTAATCCATCTTTCCATAGCAATTTCTAAAATGTAAGCAACAGCTTTGCATAGATGTGTTGTTCTACTTTCCTGCACTGAATTACAGAATCTAAAAACAGGAACAGAAATTTTCATACAGCAGAATCTGCACTCCATAGATAAATAATAAAGAAATCTTTAGGCTAGCAGTTGAAAAACATACTTCTATTAATTCCTGGGAGAAGAGAGTAACATTTAAATGTATGTGCAATATATTTTAGGTATTAAAAATTCATCTATTATTTCATCTATATATTTCATTATTTTTGTGAGAATGTGTAGCTTTGGCGTTATGTTCTCAAGTTCAACTCAGCAATATTGCTCACTGGTGGCATCATTAACTTTTGACAGAATGAACTAAGCAGAGTTAGGCATACACATCAATAATTATGTTATGTATTTATCTACCACATTACAAAATACAGACTTCTGCTGAATTTCCCATCAGTTGAAAAATCAAGCAAGAACAACAACAAAAAGTTCTTTGTACTCATCCCCAAAGGTTTTTACTAAGTTGCTTCAGAGAAAGAGTTGAGGCACCCTGATAGAGGAAAATACTAATTATACCACTTTATCTAGAACAAAATTTAAGTTTTTTTATTTACTTAAATTGTTGTAAACTATGAATTGAATAATGCACTATTTACATGGGATTAGTAAAATTTAATTATAATTCTAGCTTTGTTTGAATGCAATCCTGTTTTTCATTTCAAATGTGATTGCTTGCAAAAAAATGCCTCTTATAGCTTAAAGATTCAGGTCTGGTCTCTACAGAATAGAAGGCTCTATCCCCATCTGTGAAAGAATGATTTCTGTGAAACATCCTATTTTCCTACCATGTGTTTTTTTGTCACTATTATTATTTGTTTATCTGTTTCAATAGTATTTCTTTTAAAGAATCTAGTTTCATTTTTAAAAACAGAAATGGCAAAAGACATCTATGGACAGATATCAACTCTAATGAACTGGAAAAGTCCACTCTCAAGATTAAACCTTACAAGAGAGGTGAAAACCAAACGCTGCATTGTTTGGGGACAAAACAGCCTTACAACTTATTATACAAATTGTTTGGGGACAAAACAGCCTTAACTCTTACAAGAGTTGTAAGAGGAGCTACGTAGCTACACACCTTCACTGAATGCTGGCTAAGAATTTGAGTCAAGAAGGTACCAATTAATTTAATGCCATCTCATCTAACATTGCAATCCTATCTTTTGGTTTAGTGGGCACAAAGAGAACCTTCTCAGTGACAGCCTCTTAGATTTCCTTCAACTATTGTTATGCTCAAGTGTTCCTCTAAAGAACTATTTTAGCCTCAAAGGGTTTTAGAAGAAAGAGGTAAGTACATTATAAAGGACAAGTCATGTCCCAATAATCTTAGTCTTGTGTTTGTCATCTGCCATAGGTAGTACACACACAGAAAGGTCACAAACTAAAGCACACTACCATATTTAAAAAGCACTATCAAGTCCTGGAAAAGCTTACATAATCTTAACAGAGCAGTATATCCTACTATCCTTAATAAACACACCAAGCAACCCTAAAAGCCTTCAGCTATATACTGTTCAGACACAGAGCATTTTATGGCCAATCTGCATTTCACATTAAATTCTTTCTCTTCACATTCCAACGTCTGTACCACTTTGGCCTGCATTGCTTCTTCACAGCAGGCTGTGTGGGTGCACACTTCCAAGGTCAAAGTAGTGAATTTCCAATAAAGGTCTGCACTGCAGATTAAAGAAAATCTTCTAAATACATGCTGCATTGAGGACTACAGTAGCTTTACAGGAAGACTGCAGCATTTTTAAGGAGAAAACATCACAGTAGTTGTGCTGAAAACAACAAAAATACAAATGCTTGAAATTTGCTTTTTATAGTTCTCAGCTTTTTTGTTATTGGAAATAAAACCATATCTGTAATAGTTATTTTCATATTTTTATGGCAAATATTTTTTGCCAGTTAAATAATACAGTAAGGTCAGATTTAGATAAGAAGACCTTTTCAATGACATCTGTATCATCTTAAAGCAGGACCAAAATTGAATTCCTACTTTATTATAAACTTCTACTTACATAAAGCAAAGAAACTGAATAACTGTGATCCCCTCCTGGCCCCCCCTACCCCCCCTTTTTTTTTTTTTCTTATTCCATAGACATAAATACATCGGAATATTTCCTGTATGGTATTCACCAAAATAAAAATGTGGGATTGTTTTTGCATACTATTGCCATATTCAGAGTACCATTTTAAATCACTTTTCAGATATCACCTTTTCTTGTGTGCCTTAGTTTCACACCAGAACTGTTTTTTTCTCTTTTACCTGTCTTTTTCAAAGAAAGCTTTCTTTCATTAATGGGACAAAGAATTATAAATACTATATAGACTACAATTTCCAGATAACAAAGTGCAAAACGATGCTGCAGAAAGCTCTAGGTAGGTGTTATATTCATCATCATTGCAGTAGAAGCAAAAATGAGATGACTGCAATATCACATTCCCAATATATTAGGTGGCAGAGCATATGTTAATGTTATTTGAGTAACTGCAAAAACTAACAAAAAAATTGTGATCAGATTTCTATTTTTATGATCATTAATTAGCAGTAGGCTCTTCCTACTTCCCATCTCAAGCATTTATTATCTCATATCTGCTTGCATTACTGCTTTCTTTTTAAACTTATTTATTCCATCTAAGAGTAGTTTCGAGCAAGCATACAAATCACTACCTAATAGCACACTTGTTAGTGTCTTCTGTCATGCATGTACAATTTAATAATCTTTTATGAATCAGTCAGTTGCAGAACGTGTACCGACTGCAGATCTAATGCAGCTGAAGCAGCAAGTAGGATGAACTAATGAGTAAAACCTTTTGGGAAAGAGAAGTTTAACATTTCTGTAGGGTGAAATGCTCAATTAAAGGTGTTTCAAAATTGTTACTTATAGTCAATGTGAAACAAAAAGTCCTCTGTCAGAGTGTTCCCAGTGTTCCCATTCTCACTGCACACACTAACTTCACATTATCTAACTCATGGTGCCTTTGATCAGAAAATAGAATGCAAAAAAAACCAAGGTTGGAGGTTTTTTTTGTGTTTCCAAAGACAGTTCCTCCCCAGGAACGATCGACTAAGTGTTTGCACATTATACTCCATTAAACCAGGTGTTATCAACTCAAATCCATTCCTTTCAAGTTCTTACCACCTTTATTACACTCCTTTCCACTCCAATTAACGACAAGGAGTTTTAGTTTTGGTCAATAGCAATGGGCTACCAGGCTACACTAACAGTAGGCAAGCTTTCATTTACAATCATTGAGTTTTTCACTTTTGCTGAGAATCTGAATGAACACTGAACTCTAAAATCCACTTGTTCTTTCTTCATTTTGTTCTTGTAACTAGATTTTTATTTATCTAATGGCATACAGTCCAGACACTACCTCATCATTTCACTTCTATTTAACTTCCACCATAATATGGGAAAAACATGCATCTTATCTCAAAGATTTATATTTCACACTAAGAAATAGTTTTGTTTTAGTTGTGGGGTCACAGCTGCCTGCCTCTTTTCCAATATACTAGTTTACTATGAAGATTACACCCCTCAGGGCAATCATGTGCACATTCACTTATGAAAAATAAATTAAAATCATACTGTCCTTTTAAAGAACAACATATTTATCTACTAGATGTTTAGGATGGAAGACAGTTGATTCAAAGTTGTGGCAATATAAAATGGTTTCAGTGGTGGTGGTTGCTTTTGCTTTGTTTTGCTTTTTTAAGGAAGAAAGGTATATAATTTACAATAAAATACTAATAGCATTTTAGGTAAGCACAAGTAGAGTCCTTGGACACTCCAAAGATAGTGCTTGTTTCAAACCTTAAAAGACAGAGAATGAATATGTAATAGATGAAACAAAGGAAAAGTTGAGACAAATAAAAGTTATCCTGAACCTGAATTGAAACACTGTCTATTTTATTTTTTACAGTATATAGTTACTTCTTTCACCTTCTTTTCAGCTAGGATTCAAATCAGAAATCCCAGTGCACTTTCAGACAGACTACTTAGCTCAGAAAGGGAACATCTTACAGAATCACAGGATCAAAGAGGATGGAAGGGAGCTCATCGAGTCCAATCCTCCTGCTAAACCAGGTTCCCTACAGCAGGTCACACAGGCAGGCTTCCACGCTGATCTTTAATATCTCCAGAGAATGAGACTCCACAGCCTCTCTGGGCAGCCAGTGCCAGTGCTACACCACCCACACAGTGGGTTCCTGCGTTCCAGTTTGTACCTATTACCTTTTCTCCTGTCACTGCATACCCCTGAAAAGAGCCTGTCCCCAGCCATTTGACTCCCACACTTCAGATATTTATAAACAGTGATGAAGAGGAAAACTTCTCAGTCTTTTCCTCTCCAGGCTGAACAGACTCAGGTTACTCAGCCTTTCCTTATATGGCAGATGCTTCATAACCTTAATTATCTTTGTGTCCCCCACTGGACTCTCTCTAGATGACCCATATCTTTTTTGAACTGGGGAGCCCAGAACCTTGCAAAGATTTCATGAACAGGTTAGTAATGGAGAAATAAAATTACCATCAAGCTCAGGCTTTCCATCTCTAGCCATCAGTAAAACACTAATTGCCAGGACAATGAAGTGAATGAGTTAAATCGAAAGACTTTCAACTGTTACTTGCAGTCAGAAAAATGTTTTATTTTTCCTTTCCAGGAAGAAGGAAAAGCTATCAACCAAAAGCTCTGCCATTAGATTAATACAACAATAAAGTATAAGAGTGATTCAGAAAACAACATACAAATCACGCTTAGATGTCTTAAGGAAAAGATTAGTAGGGAGGAAATCAGAGTAAAGCCAGTTTTCATAAAATAATGTCATGAAAGTCATACATTTCTACATCTGGCAGAAGTGAAGGTCTATATCATTGTGCTTTTCTATATCAATACCTCTAAAAGCTCTTTTTTGTCTTTCTAGACCCATTTGGGATTTCCTTCATGTTTCATAAACCATAGCACCACTCAAATGTGATCTTCATGAAGTGAACACCTATTCTGGCATTTTGCTGACAAGCAGAGAGAAATCTTAAATAGAGCCAACATCCACAGATCAAGTTTATCACTCCTTTCATATTTTATTAGTAATAAAATATTCTAGCTTGACTGACAGCTTAAACCAGGCTACTTAATATTAACAGTATCTATTAGCTTCAGGATATTTTAAAATAATGAAGTCAAATTAGCTGTTTCTAATAATTATATAGCATTGTGGAGCATTATGATAATGGACAAATTGTAGCATACAGAAAAATGTGAAGCTTTGCATTTAAGAAAAAATGAAATTTAGAAAAAGCATTAGAATACTCAATTATTTTTTGAAATAGTCTTTCTTCTGACTTAAGGAGTCCTCTGGAAATTTCGTGCTTGACAGTTTACAAGATCAGTTTCGAAGATTATTTCTTAGCTAGAGAATTATAACATCATAGTATGATAAACTAAGAATGAGAGGTAAATTTTTCAAAATCGAACAGTTGGGACTTTCAGCCCATGTTGATGTAGTTCATTTCCCTGGACTTGATTGACAAGTACAATAAAAAGTTGAAAAAGACTGAAGTTCAACTTCTAAAGATTAATAAATACCTCAAACTTTCGAGTGGAACTTTATTTTAGGGTTTGCTCAGAAACCTTAAAACATTGACTGAAAGTCTTTTGTTGTTCTTTTTCACAGTTCCACTGCTGAGTACAAATAGAAGGAGCACAAGCTTACATTCTGGTAACCTTTCAGCCCCTCAAGGACAGACTAAAGCCACTAGATACACTGGAGCTCAAAGCTGAACGTTTGATTTCCAATTTCCCCTGTAATTTGGATATGGTTTTTCAGCGTACATTAAATATTGTGACCAGTTGCATTGCTATCCATCCAGCATTTATCTACACTATAAAAAAAAAATAAAAATATAAATTATTGTGATTTTTTAGCTATGTTTAGTTTGTGTACACACTAAAGTTTTACCATCTAGCACAGAAATTAATTTAACTGCACAAGAATTAATATTTGCTTATAGACAGAATATTATCAGAAAGTCATTATAAAACCTAGTTGAAAGTTTTTCTGTTATTAGGCAAACAAGCTATGCTATTAACTCAGAATCAGCTGTTCCACGACCTTTTCAAAGCTTCTAAAAGCACAGTACCTAGGCATCTGAAACCTAAATATCCATGCAGACAATTAAACTCTGTCACAGCCTACAACATCAGTTGACAATTACAGAATAGACCAGAGATGAAACCAATTTGTAATACATAGAATCATAGAATCCTTAGAGTTAGAAGGGACTTCTCAGGACCATCCTGTCTAATTCTTCTGCAATGAACATGGTCACCACAGTTAGATCAGGTTGCCCAGGACCTTATCCGGCTTTGCTTTGAAAGTCTTCAGGGATGGGGTGTCAACCACAACACTAGGTAACCTGTTCTAGTCTCTCACCACCCTCACTGTAAAAGATTATTTCCTTATATCTAACCTAAATCTCCCCTTCCTGAGTCTGAAGCCATTTCTCCTTGTTCTATTGCCGTAGACCCTGCTAAAGAGTCTGTCCCTTAATTGAAGTTGACCAAAGTGAAATAAGTTTATCAAGGTAGTGGATATGGATCTGATCCCTGGTCTCATGTAAAAAATAATGGTACAAAAAAAATCTTATAGTTCTAAACTGGAGCTCTTAAGCGTTCCCATAGGTTTCACTGCATGACAGCACTGAGAAGCGCAAAAGTAACAATGATCAGTGCAAAAATATGCGTATGTTGGCCTTGTTAGTTGTATTTTTTGACTCCTCACTACCTTATCTTCTTAGATGAAAATTTCAATGCACTAAATACAAAATATACAACCTTCCTTCAACCGAAACTGGAGACTTGAATTAATTCATTTGCAGCAAATGTCTCAGTAATCACAGGGCTTTACTGTGAAATCATGATTTCTAAATCTGTTCTTCAAACCATGTCACACTTCCTTTTCTACCTATCTCTAGTCTTCAATGTAGCGTCCTGGTGAATTAGCATTTAGTTTTCTAGCTCTTTCATCTATATCCTCTGTCCCTCAAGAGGGCAATATTCATTTTCCCAGGACAAGGAATAAAATGCTGCAAAAGGAACGGTTTTGTGTGCAGTTTTCTTACTGTAACATTCACACTATGTGAACATCTCAATATAAAAGTTTGATGTATTCAATCTATAGGAAGGACTAAAAGAAGAAACTTCGGTGTGCTATTTCATTTAAGTGTTTGAAGTCAGATTATTAGTAACAAGAGAAAGAAGGCATATTACTTATCATGTAAATGAATGCAACAGCTGCATCACAATTACTATAAAAAGATGAGGAAAAATGCTGTGACATTCAATTTATTGTAATTTTAAAAAATGTTCTGATTCCATATTCTTTGTGATTATGACCTTATATCCACCAGGCTGTGAAATCAATTTACAGGCAGAACAAACTCAAAAGGATAATTTTTAAATGATTTCACTGAGACAGAAACTTTCCCGGAAACCTCTAAGGATATCTGCAGCTTGAATATTTCATTTTTCCCACTTTTTTGACACAATTCTGCTATGATTGTATGAAAGTATAAAAAATTTACTAAATCTCATCTTATAAAATGGTACTAATTATGAACTAGCATATCCACTAGTATTAGAACATTGCAAGGTCAGAGGGAATGGTGGCTGTTGACTCTCATCAATAAAGAGAATTAGAATCTAGATAGCCCAGTTTTCTCTTAGCAGGCCAGAACAGCAATTAAATAAAACATAAATAAAACCTGCCTTAAGTATTGCGTGACTTGAAGCTTTGTAGGTTAAAATAGGTTTTCAAATAACTCCTTAGGATAAAGAAAGAATAGTAATGGAGAAATTCCAGATAGCACTCCGCAGCTATGTAAGGTCTTGGTTGCCTAGTAAATATTAATATTTCATTCCAAATTTAAAATGCACTTTCTCTTACTCAAGAATGTTGCTTAGATGAGGTATGCTCCATGTACTGGATTCCACAACCCAGTTCCCTAAAAACTGACTTTTCTACAGATCAAATATTAAGATACAATATATTACATAAATATTTAGTACTATTCTGGGGTAATGAAGGAAGTAAGGTGCTTTCAGAGATAGGACACAAGTTTAAGACCCAGCCAATTTCACCTATGTTGAGAAGTTGGTACAGGATACATTTATCACCTTTCAGTGTCAGCTGGGCTATTCAGCATGGACTGTATATCAAACTTCAACATAAAGTCAACTTGGGGGGGGGGGGGAAGATAATTCATTAAAATGCTAAATCAAATGCCGTCCTTTAACTGTTGCTTATCTGTGGCAGGTAACAGTCCACATAGGTGCGATTCATTCCTTCAATTTCTACCTAAATGAATGAAATCCATTCTCTTGGATCTTTGATCCATACAGAACAGAAGAGAACAATCCTGTTAACTCAGTAGAATTTAGCCTTGAATAAAGGGGTCATATTGTCTTCTTAATTAGCAATATCTTGTGAGCAGTAAGTATAGATAATATTTAATAAATCTGATACCTCAAAAAATGATTAAAACTGCAATTATGCTACAGAACAAAAGCATTTTATTAAATAAAAATCAGCTGAATTTTTTCAATAATGAGGATTCCTCCTTCATTAAGCTCTTAATGCTATCGCAAACACAGGTGTAAGTACTTTCCCATTCATTTTACCTTTCATTAACAATATTACATTTTTCATTATATGCAGCAGCAGGGGAAAGGAGGAAAAGCAGTCATTGTCTTTTCATTCAATTAAAGTGACGAGGAAGGACAGACTATTTCTCCTAATTAATGATTATCTGATTCAAATTCCTGGCTCATGTAAGTAATACCAAGGTTGTCTAACTTTAAGAAAAAATTCCTTGTTTTGTTAAATCATACAGGCATACGGTAGGGTACAATTATATATCAGATTAACCACCCTGATGACTGACATATAGTTCTTGCACTAAACTAAGACTGAACGTTAAGAGAAAAAAAAAAAAAAAAAAACATCAGCAGTTTTTTGGGTGTCTCCTGGCTGATGACACAGCAGAATCTAAAATGCATCCATCTCAGAACTCTTCAGAAAAAAAAAATGTTTTCTTAAGATTTTTGAAACTGGAAATGTTGTAGCAGATGTAGTTTCCCTGCATCTTTAAAATCCATATAATTTCTAATGTTACGTTGCCAAACAAGAGAGCAAAGATTTTGTCACATTTCCTCTGGAAATTCCTGACAGAAGGGTGCAGGGAAAGCACCTGAAATTGCATTACTTGATTATGAGAATTTTCATTCTGGTCTAGAACCTAAGAGAGAAGTCTATGTTCTTAATCCCAGCAACAATTGTAGCAGCGGCTCCTGATTTTCCACACTTTTCAGGCTTCTTGTAGAAATACATCACAACACATTTCCCTGTTTTTCTATATCACAATGCACTTCCCTGTTTTTCTAGAAGTGCTCAAAGTACCTAAAATTCTTCCTCTAGAATACTTTGATTTCAAACCAACAAACAAACAAACAACAGCAACAAGAAAACACAGATTTGTCAAGCAGCAACCTGTGCCTTAAAGTATCTTTGTAAATACCTTCTGGGACAAACTGAAATCTATCAATCATATTTTACCAATTACCAAATGCTTCTGGTGAAATTCATTCCAGCCACAGAAGACAAAATTTGTGAATTAGTCCAAAACCTTAATCACCCTTTGGCCACCTTACCTTTTAGCACATTATTTACAGTCAGACTTGAGAGACAAAAGTTTGGAATAACATTATACCTTTAACATCATGAATTTTGACCTTCTGTTATAACGCCAACAAGAAAGATCTCTTTGATCTCTTTGCATTCAAAACAACATGTGTAATGATATTTAAAAGTAGAAAAAACAAAGAACTTTGCCATTTGCTGTCTTCCAGCTACCTGAGCACCAGGTGCTCCACAGCAAAACCTATTGAAATCAATGTTGTACACAACTATTTATCTTTGATAGCTCAAGTATAGTAGATAATCTTAAAAAAAACTCTGGAGTGATTACATAACTACCACAAAAAGCAGCTGACCTTCTTGGCAACCACTGAAAAGACAAACTACCATGTTTTGTGAATTGTACTAAAGATCAGTTCATGAGGAGTCTGAAAAACAAGCAACAAGAAATCCACTCTGCTGCTTTGCTACCTAAATGTATTGTCTTGAAATATGATCTCTTAGTACGCTAAGTATTCTCCATTAATTTACCTCGAAGATTCCATGTTTTTTCCTGAGAATCACGACTTGCACTCCTATCCCTCCAAATATATATATATGTAATAAGTAATAAAAATAATACATATATATATATAATAAAAAAATCGATAAGAAGACTAACAAACCATGCAAGAATGCAACCATAAGAAATACGAGGAGACATCAACAACTTTTTTCAAATGATTTCAGAGTAAGAGAACAAGCTGGAATGAAAGTTCCAAGTAATGCCAACATTTCACAAAAAGGAAATGGATGTTTTTCATTATAAAGCTTCTCATGTACTGTATCAGAGTGCTTAAAATTCAAAGCAGCTAAGAATACATTCCATCCAATGCACCTGTCAGTTGTATTTCTTGGGTATGTAATTTACTTGACAGGCACAGTTTAAATGCTTTAAAATAAACCATTGTACCAAGAACTGATGCAGTCGAGTAACACAGCTTTAAGTTTTATTAGGCTTTTAAATGCAACCAATTTGTTAGGGTGAAATCTTTGGAAATGACCCCTAAAACCTGTCAGTGGAAGAATCCATTTGAATAGCCTCTTCTCCCCTCACTGAACCACTCAAACCTTTTTGCATTATTCATATGCAAAGTCCCTGTAATATATTATCGATACTGTAGAAGACACCCTCTACTATGACTGTGGCACTTATAGCTAATGTAACTCATGAATGACCGCTGCTGAAAAACAGAGTCAGCAAAATATTCTAAATAGTTTAAAAGTTAAAAGGGATTAATCTTTATACTTATACCTTCCATCCACCATCTCTTGAACATTAAATAATCTCAATTTTTCTTTTGGAGGGAGATGTTTTTGTTTTATTGATTATTTTTTTATCAATTTTCAAAGTAAGCTACTTTAGATCTAAAACCGTATCTTCCAAAGTTCCACAGTGATTGAGGTCGCAAAACTACAAGGATAAAACACGTATTCCTTCTAAAGAAAATAGAGTTTATTTCTTCATAGTTTTAATAAACACGGCACTAGTCAAAGGCGTGCTTGATTCTTCTAGGTACTAATTCAGCTACAGTTCCTTAAATTTTATTACAAATGCATTATCAATTTACAAGTCTCATCCTGAAAACAGCAAATTGCAATCTAAACAGGATGAGCTACATGAAATTGTTCTTTATTGAAATAAGCATATATAAAATAAATGAAATAAACTACATTCATTCCAAAACTGCAATTGGCAAACAGAAACAAAAAATAGTCATGCACTGAAATGTAAATTTTTCAGAACAAACTAATTACCTCACAATATGAGGTAATTACATGAGCAATGCCATTAAACATTGTCTTAGTCAAACTTGAGTATAAACTCAATTAAGTTTTAATTTAGTTTAAACCTGATTAAACTGTATAGTTTACACACCTACTGGGAAAGGAACAAAAACAAAAAAAAGACTGTAGTATGGCTTAAATCTTAGATTTCTCTGATCCTGAAAAACATTTCCATACTCTAAAATATGTCTGTTTTTCATTTTCTTCTTTGGCTTGCTGAAAATGATTTTGTAATTCTTTTCTACCTGCATTGCAGTTGAGCTGACTTAGTGCTTCTGAAGGTTACATCTTTCTCTTTTGTTATGATCTTCTATTGACTAATCACTCAATTTTATTGATTTCATGAAGTTGAATTTTTGTTGTTTTGTTTTTTAAAACATTAGAATCTACATACTTATTGACAACCTTACTTGAAAGCCTATGGAAGGCCTAAAAAACTAAACAAGAGTGACATGAAGCAAATCAATGCATTCAAATACAAAGTTACCATGGAAAAGATAGCTACTAATTTGTAATACAAGCACACATAAGCAATACAGATATGAATAAACAAAATTGATTATATGCAAAGACTTCTAGTTTCTTGTGGGTAAGTCTCTAGACTAAAACAAAAGATGTCAGAGCTAGACAACTGTCATGAAAATGAGAGTTGAGTGTTCTGCATAATCTGAGCTGGTACAAATTTTTCAGAAGTACACTGTATGAGGCTTTTTTTCAAAGACTTCCCATTATTTTCTACCCATTCATTCTGCTTTCTTAGGAGCAAGTAGTACAAAGCAGGCCTTAAAATAAGAAATAGCAAGACATAAACAGATGCATGAAGGAACCACAGAGAGTCATAAATAGTTAATTGGAGGGAATTACGATTTCATTATCAAAGTTCAAATTTCTACAGAACAGATACATCACAATCACTTGTTAAAATGTGCTAGTAAGATTCATGTAGTGTAGTACTGCATTATTTCCAGTAGCAGTACTCCACCACTCATTATCAGGGTGCTTTACAACGAAGAAAAATGCAGGGATCCCCCGGACAGCCGTGAAATGGTATAGGATCCTTTCATCCTGGGTTGAGTATAGGAAGACTTGACACTCATCATTAATGAATCTTATGTACTAATGTCTACTTTCAAAACTATTTGTATGCCTTTTCTTAAAAGTCAGCACTTACATCTATATATCTATATTAGATACCTATGTAGGTGTTCATTACTTTAATCACAGGGCTTGAGTGCAACCACACTAAAAGTAGTTTGTCAAAGACACAGAGAAGGTTAAAAAAAGTGCTGACAGGTTCTAAATTCCACTGGTTTGTGCTTAGTTAGTTTTGCAAAATACAGACTTGGAAAGAGAGAACCTTCTCCATCACCCCTGTTGAAACTATTGCAAGTTTGAAAAAGCAGTATCTGTAATGGCAAGGGAATGAGGCATTCAGGACTCTGGGACCAATTTCAGATCAAATAAAGCCTAAACTCAACCCTAACAGTCTTTTATAACACATCAGTCTGGTATGGTTCAAGCTTGCATATTTCAAGTTGCTTATTCTTTCTTCCAACTCCCTCCCTCAGAAACTGCCATAGAAAAAGTACTGGTTTGAGGCTTGTCAGCAGGACAGGAGCAAAGTAGTACTTTTTCAAAATGTTCTACCCATCTTCAAAAACATATAGAAATTCTTTAACATGCTTTTGTTTACTTCTCATCTCTTCCTCACAGATGATTGAGTTTAGTTAAAAAAATTAACAACAACAACAACAAAAATACAATTCAAAATGTGAATTAAAGGAGTTGCTTTCCTTCAGGACACCAAACCTATCAAGTTAGACTGAATATATCATGTATCTGTGATTGATAATAAGACTTTCAAAAGCGGATAAATTAATAATTCATTCTCAGTGTGATAGCTGGCCTAGAGTCTCATGGTTCTTCTCAAATTCACTACTTCAGAATTACTCTGTAGAGATTTCACATGACACAGAGATTCCTTTGTACTTGTCAGAGAGTCAAGGTGGCCTCTCATCAACAATATGGCTTTGGGTTGATTTTCTTTCTCCTTTTCAGAATCCATTTCCCTCCTCTGAATACTGATTAGTACCGATATCTACTTTGCTCCTTTCTATGACTTTCAATCTTTCAATTTTAACAGAGTAGAACAAATTCAACTTTGTGAAGACAGCAACTAGATAAGTGACTGTCTGAGGCAGGAGTATGTGAAATCTCTAAGATTAAAGGGATCGTCTGTTCCCTAATGCATTCTTACAGTACCATCCCTCAAAATTGGTGTGAGGAAGATGCATTTCTATCTTTTTCCAGAACGCCTTGCACACACTGTGACACTCAACAAGAACAACCTAGTATTGACTTTTTTATTGCTAATCTTTTTTCATATCATAGCAAGAGAAGTGGAAACATGTCAAAATAATACTACATGAAGGGAAAATTACAGACATCAAATTAAATACTCCTGATGTGAAGCTCCTGCATATCAAGACATCTTGACATTTTGAAGCATGCACACAACATGTTTCTGTGTTGATATTGAGTGATCACCAATTATTTTTCTCTGTTAGAACTTTCCTTGTATCAATAGCTCTGCTCACTTAAAAAAAAAAAATCGACAATATTGACTTCATGCCTTATTTTCATAACAATAACCAGGTCTTTTGAGCATCCAAAATGGTGTGCTTTCTTATTACCAGTGTAGCATTTAGTTTTTATTACTGACAGAATGAAAACATTCAATAGAAGAGAAAATGTGTTATCTGTATTTTCTATATGGGGAAAAAAAAGCGATACGTCAGAAAAATCAGGGGGGAAAGCAGGCATGTTTTTAGCACACTGTTATGATACATGCAAAAGCTTTCACAATCCTCAATCATATCATCCAACACAGGGAGGGAAGAAACAGATACCAGATGCTTTTTTTGTTGTTCTGAGCACTTATTTAAGGGATTTTCCCAGCACCTCAGAGTAGATTTGTAGCAGAAAAAAATTTAAAAAGAAATTGACCATTTCTCCTGTAATCATTTTTTAGTTTACAATATTTTTATTTTTATTAACTGTGAGTGCTTATAAATTTCACAGAAAATTAAGTTAGGAAGATTGGTATCTGCATGAAAAAAAAAAAACAACTGTTGAGAATCTCTTTGAACAGGTGTGTCAGGGACCTAAAGGTTCTGACCAAAGAATGATCCCAAGTTGAAAAAAAAAAAGTAGGGGGGAGGAAATTGCACTTCCTACCAAGTCCATTGCTGGCATGTTCCATCTCTTCTTCCTGCTCAGCATTTTGTCTGCCACTGGAGGGTCAGAAAGTCATATTGTGCTTACTTAGGGAGCTTCTGTTTTAGCTTACTAGCGTTCATATTGCAACTGCTTAAGGAGTTTCTGCTTGCCACTTACTGGGGTTATCTGAGTGTATGCCCCTGTGTTACCCTGAGTATGCTTGCCTCTACTCCCGACACATAACTGTCTCCCAGATCCAAATGTACCCTGAAGCAACAGGCAGTTTCACTACAGAGTTTTCATAATTACCAGACAGAGGCTAGACTGAAAGGCTAAAGATGAAAGTAAATAAATAAGCAAACAAATTTTGAAAAAGACTTAACAGAACAAGTTTCATTGGTATTCCTACATACAAAAGACTTCAAGTTCATTTTTTATTAAAGAAGTACTAGCATCCATACCGAAGTAAGGCAGAACCCAGAAGATTAGGCAGCCCTTAAGAACAGTTTAGAACAAATAAGAGAATAAACAAAAACATTTCTCCTCCTACCCATGTTTGTTGCAAGATCTCAGAATAAAAATAGTGAGAGACTATAAAAGCTTTATGCTGCACATCTTTCTATATAAATCGGCAACATCTTAATACAAAGCTGAGGGTGTCTAGAAATGAAGCAATGTCAGATTTACTTTACAAGTACAAAATTAAGCATAAACATTTTCAGGGATTTTCAATTCTCTCAACAGAATAGAAACTGCAGTTCTGATATAGTGAAATTATTGCAGGTTTTCTGACTAGAGAGAAATTCATACAGGTAATCACTTTTATCTTAAACCATAATAGTAGTTAGGATTAGCAATATGATACTGCATATCAAGCATCCTCTGTAATAACTCCCGTTCATTTCTAGATTCAACTGGGGAAAGTGGGAGAGAGGAAGATAAACAGGACACAAAGAAAACAGGGAACTAATTTCTTCAAATATAATAAGGCAAAGCAAGGAAAGTATCTGACTGAGTGAGTTTGGATAAATAAATATCATGGAACTTACCACTAAAGAGTTGCTTAAGGTCACAAAAAGTGTGATTATTCCAGGAACCTACATTTACCATGATCTAAAAAACATAATCCTGATACTTCTTGTTCTTTTCTGTACAAAATGAACATATCATCCCCCAGCAGGTAATTCCGTATTGGTGACAGTGAAGTAAGAATCAGGATATGTGAATGCGTTCTTTACCATTTATGAGGAAAAAGGAAACAAAAAAAAAATAACCCACAAGACTATTACATTACATAATAATTAAGGTATGTCCACAAAGGTTTTAAAAGGATGTATGTAAACTAAGCACGTAGTACAGTGGCTTGATCATACGGGCATTTATTTCTCAAACACTTCTGAGAAGGCAATCAAAAGAGATTCAGATTTTTAATTTTAATAGAAGTCTTCTATATAACAGCACAAAACAGGAGCTATACCAGTTGAAAACATGTAGAATATGTTGCACAATATTTCTGGGTATGAACATTTATCAACCTCTGAAATGGAATTAGTTAGACAGTCCTTTAATCCCTGTAGGGCTATGGACCTATTTCCTATTTCCACATCAGTAGATTCTGTGGAAGCTTTCTTGCTGACACAAATAATGCAAGTCTGAACTCTACCAGGCACACTGCAGGCTCTGGTGTCACTCTAGGCACAGTTGTGAGATACAGACAGCATGTTAACTACTTTTAGTATTAATAACTCATGGGTTATAGTAGGAGTCACTATAGCCCCGAAAGACATTTCAATCAGCTTTTTCTCTCCCAGTTCCTTTTTGTAAGAGCATATTTGTTTTGGAAGACACCCCCAAGTGACCAACCATTCACTCTGTCCTACTTCCAGCCAATCTAGCCAGTAAACAGGACTGAATGCAGTGCCAAGATCACATTTATTCCTCATTAGTTCCCAGATGTGAGAAAAGGGCATTCGGGGAGGCTTTGACATACAATCAATATGACTTGTCTTGAAGAGCAAGACTGTGGAACGAGGGTGTAGGGTCCTCCCAGCCCTCCTCAGACCTACTTACATAATAGTGGAGAGCTTAGGAGATTAATACAATACTCTGCTCAAAGCAGGCCACCTAGAGTAGGTTCACTGTGAGGGCTATAATCCCAATATACTTTTTCCTATTACTTTTGAAAGCCTGAGATGTGTGATCAAGCATATCACACATTGTGTGATCGAGAATACGTAAGAAGTTATCAGGATATAACCTGGGGCAGAAGGTAACAAATGAATGCATTTACAGGAAAAAAATATTAAGAATTATTAGTAAACAATAAAAGCTACATAGAGAAAACCTTGTTGCTATTTCAGGAAAGATTTGAAATAGACTGAAGAGGACATGTTGAGGAAAAAAAGCTCCAGAAGATGAAATTTTTTATGCTCTCTGGCCTGACCAGGGAAGAAAGCTTAAATGAATTAAAGAAAATTTCTACAAGGATCCCCTCTATGGATGTCCAAGATAGAGATTAGTCTGGTAAATAGAGAAGGAAGTCAGAGGAGTTTCCTAATTTTTAAACACGTAAAAAATGTATCAGCATGATGATGCCATTGTGGGCAGAACACTTCCAGAAGAGAAGCAAGCAGTCATAAAGAGAACGGACTCATTAAAATAAATAAATAAATAAATCCTGAGAAAATGATTGTTTCCCTCCTTTATTTAAACCATTAACTAAAAATATAGTATAAGTACATACATTAACTAAAAACAGTGTTAGTACAGTTTTGATATCTTCTCAGTGCAAATTTTGTCTCAGAATATTCAGTTCCTATCAGGCCAGACTTCTTTATTGTATAGCATGAAGCGTTACTGCCAGAAGAGAACTTATTTCAGAAGAAAGCAATAAGTAACTCTTAAAATGTAATATTCAGAAGAACAAACCAAAGACTTTACTACTTAGCATCAGTGAAACAAATAGACACGTAAAAGGCAGAATGCTTTCAGGGAACAACCTCAACTGCTCTGGACTTCTATTTTTCGTAAAAAGTATCATAACCTCTGTTGCATAATAGGGAAAAGAAAAAAAAATTGGTAAAAGCTGAGTCACCTTTTATCGTTTCCAAGGTAAATGATGCTGCTTTATAACCTATGTTCAATGTTCTTTCCACCACTGTTAACAGAGTAGATGCATAGTCACTGAGCTTTGGAAATAATACTATGAGTATTACTAGCATGGGTTAGGGAGGAACGCCTGACAAAATTCTCTAATATTTGCTTTCTGACAGCTCGGCAATAAGATATATGCTTCTTGCAGTTACACAGTGGTAAATCAGGAAGAACTCCACTGTAAAGCATAGGATAAGCCCTGAATCCATATAGGTAATAGTAAATCTTAGTTGAAATTAATTGATAATTACTTTTTATAAGATGGGAAATATCTTCTACTGGCAATAGTAAACAAAATGTAAACAGTGTGGACATTATCTACTTAGACTTCAGCAAAGCTTTTAACACTTTCCCACAGCATTTTCCTGAATAAACTGATAGCTCATGGCTTAGATAGGTGTACTCTTCATTACTTCCATAAAAACAAGGCCAAATATGCCAACAGTTCTGAGGGCGTTTTGTTTTTTTTCCCTCTCTTTTCTTATGTTTTATTAAAAATGTTAAAAACTAAAATAAGCTTTGTTAATTATTTACATTAACAATACTATATCCCTTATGAGAGCTTTATGTTTCCTGTATTATTACATTGGTCTATGATGTCAGAGGAGTATGTTGGTGGTATGGTGTCAGAGGCTGAACCTTTCTGTCAATATTCTGTTACATGTTGTTGCCCTGAGACAGAAGGCAGCAGGACAGTGTGATAGAATGGCCTCTGACATGGAAGTGTATGGAGCAAAGGAGTGTAATTGAACTCCTCCATGTGGAAAAAATTTTACCCATTGACATCCATCGACATTTGCTGAATGTTTCTGGAGACCAAACAGAGAATGTGAGTATGGTGAGAAGGTGCATTTCAACAGTGGTGACAACAGAAATGTCACCTCAACTGCAGTGGATTTTGACAAGCATGACATGCAGAGAACTTTTCACCACTGCTGAAAATCACAAGATCACAGAATTATAGGGGTTGGAAGGGAGCTCTGGGAATCATCAAGTCCAACTACTATACTAAAGCAAATTCCCTAGAGTATGTTACACAGGAAAGTGTCCAGGAGGGTCTTGAGTATCTTCAGAGAGGAGACTCCACAATCTTTCTGAGTAGTCTTATCCCAGTTCCCTGGAAAATGTAATGATAATGGTGTTGACTATGTTGAAAAATAGTGTTCTGTAGCTGAGAAGTTGCTCTAATAAACAGAGTTATTTTGGTCTTTGTATCTGTTGTAATTTCCACGGAAATAAGTAGGACACATTACTTTTGGAGCGACCTACTGATATGCAGCCCAAGACAACTCTTCACTCAGTGCAGCCCAGGCAAACCAAATGGATGGACACCCACAGACTAGATGACCTTAGAGGTCTTTTCCAGCCTTCATAATTCTATGATTCAACATACAAAAACTATTCTTAAATACACATTTTTTAGTTTCTCATGTAGTTTTCGTATCACTATTTAATTGCACATTGTTAAATACTCCAGAAGAAGTATAACTTTGCTGGCTGATCATGTAAGGATTGTGTTAGGAAAACTAAGGCTGATTTGGAGCTGAAGTTGGCATGAGATGCAAAGGGAAACAAAAAAGGATTTCTCAAATTGTTTAAAAGGGAGAACACAGAAGAAGAGCACAGAGAAAAAGTCTGAGATGATGAATGCCTTCTTTGCCTTTAGGAATCACAAGGCCCTGAGAGCAGAGAGAAAATCTGAAACAAGGAAGACTTATTCTCAATTGAGGAGGATTAGTTTGGGGAGTACTTCAAATAACAATGATTTTTAACAAAATGCATCTTAAGCCTAAATTAACTGGAAATCGCAAGAAACATGGAAGTAACTATTGGAAATACCCACTTGGTGACACTGCAGAATGAACACAAAGTGCCCAAAGTACTTCACTTGGATAACCTGTGAAACATTATTACTGGATACAAGCAAAGATAAATTCCCAAAAAAGCAGTGAAACCCAGAAAAAAGGTTAGAGATTTTTATGTAAAGGAAGAATATCTACATCCGTGTGATAAAATATAAACAATGATTATCACATTTCCTGAAAGGGAACATTTTATGTATGGACAAAGAGCAAGTACACCCTTTAATAGGCTATCACATAATTTTCAGTATCAAACGGATTCATTTTCTCTGGAATACTGATACAAGTGTCAATATCTAGATAGTTCTACACTTATAGTAATTTGTTCTCCTGATTGATAGGATTGATCTCGATTTACAACTATGAGTGAGAGAAACAAAGGACAGAAATTCAGCTTTGAAATTACTAATTTAGGAAACTGAACAGCCATCAATGTCAACAGAACAAGCAGCATCAGCAGCTTACCTTTCAGTATCAGTCCTCTAAACTATCATGCAAATATATTACAATTAGTTTGAAAAAATCTGTGAAGTCTTTGCTGAATATAACAATTAAGACTAGTAAGTTTACACTTGAGCTTAGATTTAATCTGAATATTTAAACAGAATCTGAATATTAAAAACAGATTTGTAAGTTAGATGCTCGCATCTAACTTTTTCTCACAAGTCTACCTCTACTAATATAGCAGAAAACAAAGCACAGGTTAGTGCATATTAAATGTTTCTTAGTTTTCTCTTTCTTTCTTCAAATCATAGAATCATCAAGGTTGGAAAAGACCTACAAGATCATCCAGTCCAACTGTCCACCTATCACCAATAGTAGTCCCTAAACCATGTTCCTCAACACAATGTCTAAATGTTCTATGAATGCCTCCAGGCTCAGTGACTCCACCACCACCCTTGGCAGCCCATTCCAGCACCTGACCACTGTTTCAGAAAAGAAGCATTTTCTAACATCCAGACTGAATTTTCCCTGGTGCAACTTAAAGCCATTCCCTCCCCTCCTATCACTAGTTACACGAGAGGAGAGGCCAACTTCCAGCTCACTACAACCTCTCTTCAGGTAGTCACAGAGAGCAAACGAAACAAAACACAGAATCATAGAACGGCATGTGTTGGAAAGACCTCAAAGATCATCTAGTTTCAACCACCCTGTCATAGGAAGGGTCACCCACCACTAGACCAGGCTGCCCACAGCCACATCCAACCTTGCCTTGAATTCCTCCAGGGATGGGGCATCTACAGCCTCTCTGGGCAACCTGTTCCAGTGCACCACCCCCACCAATCTCTGATTGGAATACTTCCTCATAACTTCTAAACTAAATCTCTCCTGCCTTAGTTTAAATCCATTCTCCCTTGTTCTATCAATATCAATCCACATAAACAGTCACAATGTTGGAAACTACCTGAACAAGTTAGTGTCACGCTCCAATATAAAGGAGGGCGACGAAGGTTCATTTGATTATGTATATACCCAGCGTGAGATTAAGAAACAACGGTTCAAATGTTGGTCCGACCAGTTTATTACCACTATAAACCAGGGAGATGGGGAAGGCGGACACTGTTAGGGTGATGGGGAAGGGAAGGCGAGCGATAGGAAAGATAGGAAGGAAGCAAGGGCTTGTACAAAGCAGGGATAGTCACCAGCCAGGATCCCAGGGGCGGTCCGGTTGCAAGCGGCTCCGACGGTCCGAAGCAGAAGAGCAGGGGCGGCAGAAGCGGGGAGAACAGCAGCAGCGACGGACAGCCCTGAGCAGCAAGCAGTCGTCCGTAGAAGCAGCACCGGGTCAGCACAGGAGGAGGGGTGCGGGGTCAGCACGGGAGAAGCGGCGAGGGGTCAACCCCCGGAGGGGCAGCAGCGAACAGTGATCAGCTCGTGAGGTCTCTCCAAAGAGAAGGCCTCTCCAGGAAGCAGCAGGCAGTGATCAGCTCGGGAGGTCTCTCCTAAGAGAAAGCTTCTCCAAGAGGAAGCCACTCCAGAGAAAACCCTCCAACTTCGTGGCTGCAGGACCCCTCTATTTGTCTCCCAGATTTCTCCAGTCTACGTGACGAACCCCTCGAACCTCTCCTGCTTGGGCATCAGGCGGGTATCGCCTAAGATGGTTATCTCCCCCTGGAGATGAGTTCCATAAACGAGTGTTCTCCGGGTCATTGAGCTGCAGCACTCCGGTCATTGAGCTGCAGCGTCAGGGGAGTATCACCTGAGATGGTTATCTTCCCTTGGAGATGAGTTCCACAAAAGAGTGTTCAATGGCCACTGAGCTGCAGCTTAGGCCGCCCCAGGACATGCCCATCAGCTTGTCCCTGAGACAAAGGATTTCACAGCCCTTTCCCAGGACTAACTTGGACATGTTCGGACATGTTCATCAGCAACCTTTGAGGCAATGGTAAAAGATATTAGTCTCTTACAGTTAGCGAGCTTGTTACACTTGCAAGCAGAAATATCAAGAGATTTCATGGAAGGTAATCAGTGTAAATGCTTACTACAGGGCACTGGCTATGACAGTTGAACTTACTGGACAGTTATGAAGAATGGAGTCCTGCATTAAATATATATGTGTATATATATATATATGATTTTCACTCAGAAAATATTTGGAAAATTGTGATTTGCAGAGAATATAGTAGAATGAAAACAAATGCCAAGACCTTGAAAGTTATTGTGGACACACTTAATGTCCTCAGCCACTCACAACAAAATCAAAATCTGGAGTCTGAGCTCTTCTCTCCCACATTGATCCCCAGATACTGGTCTTGAAAGGACCATATCAGAAAACACCAATATTATTACGACCTCTTGGTTGGAGGGAGCTTGAAAAATACAAATCTATGCAAATCTGTTAATTTTGGTTTATAAATGAAGGACAAAATAGCTATTAAAGGAAAAAAATTAAATATGATTGCTGCTCATCAAAATAAATAGGAAAGTATAACCAGCTTTATCTAAAAGTAGAGAGATGTTAATAAAATGAGATCTTTTTTTTTTTCCCTTGAAGTGTGCTGTAAATAAGCAACGGCATCCCCACACCTGAGAGAAGAATTGAGTATGAATTTATGAATTATTTATACTGTCTGGAATAGATATAGGTTCTTTCAGACATTCTGTGAGTTTTGCAGTCAAGATGCAATCTTTCAATAATTCAGATCTCATCAGAAGAGAATAAGAAACCTTGTTTGGATATATTCTAGTAAACAACTTTAAAGTGCTGGAAATATACAATGCAAGGACGAGACAAAATTACTGTTTAGTTGGCATTTGAATTTAATTTTTTATATTATTAGGATGACTATAAGCTACAAAAAGGATTAAAACATTTTCCTGTGGATAAGTAGGATGAACCAGAATTTTTTGTTGGTATGTGGCATGTAGAGGAGATGTTATGAAGGTAATTGTTAATACTGAAAGAAAGAGCGCATGAAACCAAGTGTCACCACTGAATGTATGAAGATCTCCATATAGATTTTAATTTTGACTAATTCAAGAGAGTTGACTGAAAATCCAATTTCTGTTTGTTTTTTAACTCAGGAAAGTATCAATGGTAATCAGTTATGTGAAATTTTATACAGTTTTTATCCAGTGAATAGTAATAACTTTTGCCAGCATAACACTCCCTGATTATACTCTTTTGTATTTAATTCATGATCTTCCCTTCTCAAGCATGGCTACACTCAGAACTCAAAGACAGATGTCCCTTATTTTCCTTCAGATGATCATATTACACTTGCCTAAGCAAACTCGATCTCTAAAGATGACTCACATCGTAACACAAATACTGACCTGAAACAAGATATCTGCAATCAAAAAATGTGACAAATCATTGATGAAGCAGATAAAGACACCCCTCTGGCTAGTACTGAATAGTACCTTTCCTCTCATTTTCTTATATAGACATTTTATTGATTATGTTTGCTGAACTCTGAGCCCTCTTGAACTCTTTGAACAGCTTTGTTCCTCCTGTTCTAGAAAAACTTTGGCCTGCCTAGTAACCTGCTCTTCAGCCTGGGGAAGAAAAGCGCAACCAGGCATTTCTTCACATCCTCTCCACCAGTCATCAGGGCTGGATGCTGTGTAATGAACCCAGCATGCATTACAAGTCACTGCTAAAATGATGAACAGGGTATTTTTCTCTCTCACAAATACACAGCACAGAAAAGACAAGCTCACCTTAGGTCATCACTCCATTTAATCAGCCTAAATGAAATCCCTGTCTCCCCCTTCCTGTACTCCTTTAGGTGGCTGATGCTGTACAAGTCTCCTTTCACCATGGTAATGCAGCATTTACAAGTTGGAAAGACAGAGTGGTACATTATAGTGGCTGTTTTTACCTCAGACAGCATTAACAGGATAGGTCATCTGCTGGGTTTCAGAAAATCATTCTTACAAGTCCCTCCTAAGATTACAAAAAGATCAGTGGGATTTTTAGTAACCTTCAGCTAACAGCACCAGTCACAGGAGGGTGCTTTATCTCATCAGATACCCTGAGTTGAAGGGCACAAAAATGATCCAAGGGATGGAAAACTCCTGTACAAAGAAAGCCTAAGAGCTGGGGGTGTACAGCCTGGAGAAGAGAAGGTGCCAGGAGACCCAATAGCAGCCTGTCAGTATCTAAAGGGGTACTATAAAAAAAAAAGAAGTGGATAGACTCTTTAGCAGTGTCTGCTATGATAGGAAGCTGTGGTCTAAACCAGCAGGTGGCTGAGCACCACACAACTGTTTCCTCACTTCCCCCTTCCCAGTGGGATGGGTGAAAGAATGGAAAAAATGAAGAACCCATGAGTTGAGGAACAAAGACGAAGATAATAATTACGACAATACATTATATATAAGTATATAACTGATGCACAAGAAATTGCTTACTGCCTGCTGACCAATGCTCAGTTCACCCCCTGAGCAATGGAAGAGAGCGAGATACACTCCCAAGTCCTTCAAAATTCCATCCACATGATGTCATATGGTATGGAATATCCCTTTGGCCAGTGAAAGTCACCTGTCCTAAGTCTGTTCCCTTCCAGCTCCTTAGGCCCTCTGCTGCAAATGGCCTTGGCTCTGCATATAGCAGCAACTATAAACATTTGTACATTATCAGCATTGTTTTTCTCCTAGAACCAAAACAGAGAATCATATCTGAAGAAAACAATTTAATCCCAGCTGAAGTTACGACACAGGAAAAGGGGAAAGGGTTTCAAAATAAAAGAGAAGGGATTTAGACTGGATATAAGGAAAAAGTTTTTAAAGTAAGGGTGGTGAGGCACTGGCACAGACTGCCAAGAGAGGTGGTAGATGCTCCATCCCTGGAGACATTTGAAGTCAGGCTGGATGGGGAACTGAGCAGTCTGATGGAGCTGTGGGCATCCCCATTCACTGGTGGGGAGTTGGACCAGATGGCCTTTTATGGTCCTATCCAACTCAAATGATACTATGATTCTATGAATTCAGCTCTCCTATACCAGCAGGAGGTAGGAGGAGGATCAGATTCAAAACTAGCCTGTAGAGGTGGTAAAACTCAGCCTCCAAGCATGATTCCCCATATGCATTTACCTCTGCTGAGGATGTGTTATAGCAAGTCCTGAGGTAAAGGACAGTGAGTGCAACACAGAGCTGAATGCAAAGACAAATGGATTAGCATAAAGCATTGGAAAGCAGCTGTCTTGATGCTGGATCAGTTTGCTTCAGGTTATTTCTCTGTTTCTACACACCAGGGTTCTCGTAGCTTCACATGTATAATATGGATGTAAATCTACATTTTACTTCTAGAACAGATTGGATGTAACTACTGTAAGGGCAAAACCTATACATCATATAGCACTTACACCTATTAGTCACCTTTTTTTTTTTTAACCTTTTTACTGAAGAAAAAGTAATTTGAAATATTGTATAATAAATGCCCATAAAGTGTTCATATTTATGGAGTGCTAAATGGCAGCATTAACTGAATACTGACAGCTTGAGTAAATAGTTGTAGTGTCACAACAGTTTATCAGCAGCACAGCAGTGGAGAGATGCATGCAAATAACACCCTAAGACACTTATAGCCTCCTGCTGATGTGGCAGGTTTGATGACCAGATATAGAGAACATTTACTAGCAGTCTATGCCTTAAGATGGAAATAACAGCAAATAACCTTTTCTTCTAGAATAATTGAGGTTAAAAGTCTGGAGAAAACAATGACAAAAATTGAAGAGCATACATAAATTTACTCTGAGGTGCAGAAAGCTTTCAGAGACTTTTCTGGAGACTGGTTTCTTTCAACACCAAAAGTTTACCTAGGGGAAAAAAACAAGACGTGATCTCTGAGCAAAACATGCAGTGTTCTTGTGTCAAAGTCTGCTCTTACACAGGTATACCCCATTCTTCTAAACTTACAGACTTCAATGTAGTCAAGCACCTGAAGGCATCTTCCTGCCTGAGAAAGGCATGTGGATTTCTGGATGTAACTTAAAACACAGGGAGCAAAGCAGTCTTTAAAGCTGGGTTACAGTGGGATGAGGTGTGGAGAAGACTGTCCTACTCTGCAAAAATCTGAAGCACTTAAATCTCACCACCCTCCCTCTACCTGAGAACTAGGTTGATTCTTCTGAGCAACATAGTAAAATCTGAGATGTGAGGAAAACATCTATCTTGATGTTATTTTCCCCATAATACAGATTGCAAGAAGAAAACAAAACAAAAACTGGGAATTATTTTCTGGTTTAGAAAATAACCACAAATATAAACTTAAAAGGTGATGTATTCTGTGCTTACAGACCTCTCTTTTTAATCTTCACTGCTGTTATTTGCAACTGCTTTTGCTATTTCTGTACACACAAGATGCTTACAGAAAGGATAGACATACGTTGATCACCTAAACATAATTTGAATAATTGGTAAGTAGGTAAACAGCTTCCAGAAGCACAATTGCTTTAGCATTAGTTACGCTTCTATCTCCTGCTATAAATTAATGCTGGTTACTCACAGGTCTAATTTCATAACAAGATATGCATCATTTCATCAATTTTCTTTTCCCATAAAGGAAGAGAGTAGAAAAGAAGTGAGGTAAAGAAATATATAAAAGAAGGCAATAATGAAGACCAGGCCTCAGAGCTTGGGCTCTGTCAGTAATTCACTGACTAATTAAAAGAGCCTAACCAAATAGAACAAGTTTTAAGGTCATTACAACTGCAAATGGCAAATGTGTCATTTTTATTAAAAACGCTGAAATTTAAGGTAAGGCCTGCAAGATTTGTGGAAGCATAGTGCTTCAAAATGGTACTATACGCAGTATATAACTAAATACTGCAAGTGCAAACATAAGCATTCCTGTAGAACAGGCTGTAACTACATGCCTGTATGTTAATCAAGGGTATGATTCCTTTTAGAAACACTTTCCTAAAGACCCTGAGTAATAGTTCTGATGCTCACAAAATTTGCTATCCAAAGTCTTTGTAGCTCATTTTCTTATTTTTATTATGTTACATGGAAACCAGCTCTTTTCCTCAGAAGCTTATTCTTTACCTGGAGCAATATTTTGAAAGAAAAAATGGCTGTGATGTGAAAGAGGTAAATCAAGAAGCTGTTGATGCTTAAGGGGTTCTTTTAATAATGAGGTACTGTGAGTTTCCTAATGATTAGTTCAGAATGCAACTTCTCATGTATTAGCAGGCTTCAAAACAAGCAACAGCTTGGAAAGACATCTAATTTAAATTTAAATATATTTTCCTTCTCTCTCTGTTTTAAATGGGTAATTTCCATCCAAAATGTTCCTTTCATTTATTTGGTGCTTCAAAATAAGTTCCTTTCAGTCTACCTTAACAGTCTAGGAGGGATTATTAAGCCTCAGCCATGTAGGAAGTGGTATTAATCACAAAGTAATGCACTGCTACACTGGACATCGGTCTCAATGCAGTTATTGACAGTGTGCAATCTCTTCTCAAACATACACCGTTCTACGTTTCTCTGCTAGAAAATATACACAGTAAATAGAAGAACACATTATTTACTGAACAAGAGTATTACTTCTTACAGAGTTTTCCAAAATCATGTGTTTTTTTTTCTTCTCCCTGTCCTGATTAAAAAAAACATCAGGCAATTTTATACTATTTATTTAAAAATTTGGAAGTGAAACTCTCCTGCTCCCAGATCCAGTATTTAAGAATGTGATGGTTTATTTCTGTAGTAAATTTATCTCAAGAACAAAAAGCCAATCAAACAAACAAAGAAACAAACAGAATTAAAGTATCTGATACTTCTGAGTCCCTTCTCTAATACTGAAGGTCTATATCCAGCCTTCTTCCATGAATGATCAGTCTTTGTAATACCTACATGTACTTTTTTTTTTTTTTTTTTGCATTCTTGTTAAAAGTAAACGATGCTTCATCTGTACACTGAGCTACATATGGATGTGAAAGGAAAAATATACCAAGCGGTTTAATAAGAGAGGATGCTGGAAACATCACCTTAGTGTTTATTTCTCTACTGCAAATTGCAAAAGGTGGATAAGCAAGAACTAAATGGGATCCAATTCCATTTCCTACATTGCAGGGAAGTTTTCAGGCAGCATAAGATAAATTAGTTCAGTCACAGGTCATCATTAATGTTTATAGAGCAATTTCCTTGTGAATGATCCCAGAGTGAGTCATGAACGTTATAAACTAATTACACTAACATTACATAGCAACTTGAACTTGCCAAAAATACAAAGAAAAGAAATTCAGTATGCAAATGATGAACTGAAAATTCTCAGCTAAATAAGATTTTTACTTTCAGGGATTAAAAAAATTACTTCATAAAAATGTAACTGACCCAAATGTGCTTGTTTGCCATTAATTGAAATAGATCTTAGTATTAGCCAAAAGAGAAATACCTTAACCCTGACTCTTGGCCAAGACTAATTGTTTCTTCCTTTCACCCTCCAGTAGAAATTGCTGGACAGTTTAGTCACTAGATAAAACCCTTAAACTTCTGTTCTTTTAACACCTCTGTTATTTGTGATACCAACATTTTTCACTTTCTGTTTTTACAGAGAGTTCTCATTCCACTGTTTTATCATTCAGACTTCATCGTGTAATCTGAAGAACTGTCTGCATAAATGACTTTATAGGACAAAGAGTGTCACATAGGAGCACCAGAAAACATTAATTGACCAGGGATGGGAAACACATGCTTCATGAAAGAAAATCAAAGTGCATGTAATACAAATCTTTTCTTGTTTTCTTCCCTTCTGCTGCTCTCCAAATAACATAAGTTATGTGGAAGTCTAAGAAACCTACTGCCTCTTTTTTACATGCTGTAAAAACAAACAAACAAAAAAAACCAACAAAGAAACAACAACCACATTTTCTGATTTTCTATGGTGTGCTTGGTATGTCTCAAGCACTTACATTGCAAAGCCACCACCATGACAATCAGTTGTTATCAGCAAGTATGATATCCTGTCTTCTAATGGGATAACTCCTGCTCTAAAGAAATATTGACTTACCCTTCCCACAAAAAAGTTTTAGCTACAAACTTACTTTTGACAAACTCGTTTTTGTAACCTTGGGATGGTGCAGTGCACCTGCAAAACTAGCAGGCACAAAAGAATGCTTCAGAAGGGACCCAGGTGACTGTCTCGGTGGTCACTGTTGCTGTTTTCTGGTTTGAAACTATGACCTCCTCATCCCTTCTACAGCATTTCAGGCTGTATTCAATTCCTTGAGACAGACCTTTGGAACAGACTGGTGATCAATCCTTTCCCTGTTCATTTTCTCAATTTTCCTTAGTTTGCTCTTTTCATTCTTCTTCTCCCATAAAATTAAGTAATTGCAAGAAATATTTTGTGTTCTTAAAAGCCATATCTCTCATAAAGTTAAGCTCATTTCGGTTCCTTAAGATCACACAGTTTAGCCGCACAGTTTAGCATAGATTCTAAGATGCCATAGATACTGGCACATTAGAGTACCAGTACTTTTGGGATAATTGTATATATAGATTCTCATTAAAACTGATGATTGTGTGTGGACCTCTGCATATCGTTTTACCTTAATCCAACCAGAGGTATTAATGAAATCAAACCTGGTCCCACTTTTCCCTCCCCTTATGGACAGGATGTGACACATGACTAGGAAACTCAGCCATGAAAATGAAAGCCACATTCTTGTAACTTATCCACTTTCCTGATGGGTAAGTGGTTCAGTGAGTCTTTGTATTTTCACCCACTGACCAGAAAAGCAGAAAAGTGATCAATAAAGTCAATGAGTTTTCCTTATAAAAATTATGCATATTGCACCTTTATGTCTAGCTGCACCTTCTCTTTTTTTACCATACCCTTAGTAAAGCTCTTATGAAAAGCCTTTGTAGAGCATCACTTCAAGATATAATTTCATTCAAACCCCCTGTTTCCATTTCCCATTCACCATTTTCTCTGTCTCCTTTCACAGGAGACACTGGCTGCAAATTTTGAGAATGCATAGCTGGAACACAAGCCTTCTACTGGACAATAGACTTAACCTGTGACTGTTCTGGGAAAAGAGGGTGCCTGGTTTTCTTTTTAAAAAAGTTCCCTAACATAACCCAATGGATCAGTTATAACCACTCAAGAAAACTACTACAAAGTAATCACCTCTATTTTATAACACCTCACACTATAACATTCTCAAATAGTGCACTTTACGTTGCGGATGTGTGTTATAGAGCAACATGAAGGGCAAAACAGAATGTTGGTGGAAGAACGTCACGCCAAGAAACATATTTCTACTTATTAAGAAAAACAGATAGCCATCAAAAGCAAAGGAAATTATTTCAAAACAGTAGCTAAGTTGTATAGCCAACAGCAGCACTCTTAAAATAAGTTTCAGTCATCACATATCTAAAGATTCCCCTCTGAAATACTCATGAAACTCCTCATCCTACCAGAACTATATCCAGCCTTCATGCTGCCATCCTCAGAGAAAAACAATGAAGTTGAAATCAGCAGTTACACTAGAGGAGATTTCAAGAGGGGAATCCTTAGAACCAACTTGACCTCAAGTACATAGTTTCTTCACTTCCTCAAATACCTATGGAAAAGAAAATAGCTGACATGCTCTATGAAAGAATTAAAAAAAAAAAAAAAAAAAACAGACATTTTTAATGAAAATAAATATGCAAGCACTTATGAAATAAATTTAAGAAGACATGAAAGTTAAGTTCCAAAATGTATTAAATGGTAATCTTTGTTCAAGTCATCAAATACTAAACAGAACTGCACATGCTGTGTTTCCATTTCTTACCATTCTTAGATAATTTGAGGGCATAATCCAAAGTGCTCCTGAATATTTTGTTCCATGGTTTCTTTTTCCTACTGCAAATATATTCCCACTAGTTTTAAGCCACACTCTTTTTCCTAATCTATTTTTCTTTTCTTAAAATAGTAATTAAGAAATCTTACTGCTCTTCAATGATTAATAAGAAGTTACAAGTATTCTTTAAATTACCAAAACTTTGATACAAAAGTTAAACAAAAGACCACAAAAAAAACCATTCAACAATAGTTACTCAAGATATTTCCTTACAGACATCCAGAGTTTAAGGGACCTACTAACATTCCAGCTGAAATAGAGGAAAAGTAGTAGACAGAAAAGAAAGAGGAAGTGTGCCATGTCTACACAGGCATCTGAATCTAATTTTGTTCAAATGTAATTTCTTGAAAAATTAATTATTGTGTAGAACAGTTAAAGTAAGAAAAACGATAGTTTATGAAGTAAAAAGGTGGAAAATACTATGCAAATTCTCAAGCACATCATAGTGGCTGTAACAGTGCTAAGGATTACCTTACCTAGATCCTAACAGCTGGAATTGATATGAGGCCATCAGAAGTTAGCAGGGCATATAGTAGGAGGATACCAAGCTGGTGCTAATAACCTTGAGATAAATTTATTGGTCTTTTAAGACCTATAGAATTGCTTTGTAATGCAATGTAGCAGTATATAGTCCTTAAGGCTTGTTTATTTTTTATCAAGGACCCCAGAACAGCCCTATACTGACATTTCTGAAGTATATTAGGATGCTTGAGTAAAAATTGAATTTGATCCTAGTTAGACTAATATCTCTTCATTTCTATCTTTCTAACAACATCAGAAAGAAAAGAGATCTTGAAACACAATGCAGTAATAGACAACAAATATAACTTACATCCATGAATTAAATTGCTAAACTGCTTCAGGTGCTTTTCTCCAAGCATTTCAGTTTAATAAGGAGGAAATTGGCTACTTTATCTCTTTAGTGCTTTTTGAATCCAGTTTTCAGAATAGTATTTGAGCACCAGAAGACTAAAATAACATTGATTATACTCTAAATAACTTTGTTCTGAGTTTCCCAAGTATCTCAGAGGATGTTTTTAAGGTTTTATGTCTCTGTTGCTCTAGTTATAGTTTTACTCAGTAAAGTGTGGGCTATAAAGTTATTTTCATACCATAGAGATTGCACTTCTGATAAGTTGTGGCACTAACAGTTTTCTTGTCTAAACATATTCATTTAATCACCAGTGAAACAGAACATGAATTATAATACTAATGAATTTCATTTTTCTGCAGTAAAGAAACCTTTTACCTTTCCCCCTGAGTAAGAGTGATGGAAAATGAAATATGGAAGTTTATATACCAAAATTCTGAAGAAAAAAAGGGCTCTGAAAAAAAGAATGAGCCAGAAGAAAAAATATTTTTCAAAAGAATTAATTTTAATCATAAAGAAGTCTGGTGATTTTGGACAAGTCACCTACACAAATTAGTGAGCTAATAGCTTATTCATACTTTTTCAAGAACCAATTCATGAAAGTAGTTGAAGTCTACCTCTAAAAGGATGGTATAACAGTGTGGCACTGTGCTGCTGCACTCATGGAAATGTGACATGCATGAAACTATCAAACCTAATCGTTATGGAGGATAAAAAGCAAAGTTAATAGAAACAACATAACCCTAAAGAAGCTTTGCTGAAGGCTATGATTTCAATACTGCATATAAAAAGAGCACGATCCAACACCAACATTGCACATTTTTCCCTGGAAGAGTTCCCCAGATTTTCTTCTTTTGAATGGCCTAACTTTTCAAAAACTTTCTTAGAGCAGAGACCAAATTCACACAGAACTTCCTGGGAAGCAAATTAGTTCAAAGCATATCTTGGAAAAAGGATGCATTTAAACAAACTAAAGAGTAGGATAGGAGGAATTCCATTCTTATTGGGTACTGTAGTGTTCATTCTCTTCTGACTGTAAACATGGGCACATTATGTCTATTAGATTTATAAAAATAAACATCTGTCCAGGACAAGAAAGAGATATCATAAAATTGTTATATTTTTTAATGTTATTACATTTAGGACATTTGCCTTAATAAAATAGAGGCATGCACATAAAATGTTAGGATATTAGTACTTCTAATAATAAAGACTGTCCTCACCTTGGTATGCAGAAGCCAAATAAAATGGCTTGTGGAGAATCAACAGTAAGATACATGCACCTTGAGAATAATAAAATATACATGTGCTTGATCACCTATTCATATCACTATTATTTCAGATTCTTATCAGTATCTATAAATCCAGTGAGCAATTTGAAAACATACCAGCCACACAGCTTATTCATTGTTAACCAACATAAAAATCAGCCAAAAGCAAGCCAAATCTAAGGATATCTTAAGAACAGAAGGTTCATGTTGATCTACTTAAACATTAATAAATAAAAACTCATGCTGCTAGTGCAGTACACTGAGCAATGCTTCTTTCAGCCTGATACATAGCTAACAGTACTTGAAATCTTTGTAACATCCTGCTTACATATGAAGAGTAAAAACAGTCTAGCTGAGACATTCTTTCATGCTTTGGGGGTATTAAGGTATGTAAGTTGTTTTACAATTTCTTATTCTCTTTTTCTGATATAGATACATTAATTAGAAAGGACAGCATATCTCTTCTTAAAAGCAGTCACATGCTAATGACCTATTCTTCCAATTTCTGCTTTCTTGGGGAACAGAGATTAAAACAATGACAATTCTCTGGGAGTAATATTAGTGCTCTTGGAAAAAATTTAAATTTAGCTCATCATCAAGGTCAGAAAAAACTACTGCTGATAATAGAGAAACCTGAATCCAATAACATTACTGTAATATTTACTTTAACCTTTGTTAATTTCAGAAGCATAATAATTAAAACCTGTGAGGATTGGGTAATGATGGGTGAGAAAGGCTGCTCATCTTCCTTGATGTCTCTTTGCCTTACTTGTAACAATTTAAAACCATAGCATGAGCCCTGCCTTGTATTTGCATTGTGGGCAGTATAAAGGTAATAGCTCATATTTAGTTTCAAATTCTAATCTGTAAGCATCAGCAGAGTTCAGTGACTTTTACAACCAACAGTGTAATTAATATTATGTGTTGCTAACCCAGCATCTCCACTGGCCTATCCTATTGGGATCAGTTTTATTCAGGTAAGAATGAATTGCCTTTCTCAGCAGATGTCAGAAACTTCATCTTTATCTCTTGCTCTCCTTTCTATAACTACACATAAACCTCATCAGATTACAAACTCAGGTGAAAATTTTTGACAGAACTCCAACTTTTAAGAGTTATTCTGTAGAAACCTCATTACAGGATCTTAAAGCAATAAAAATACAACCTAAGGTGAAAAGCAGACACAGAAAACAATTCAATTCCAGACTTTCACACACGCTTTTGTGGGGGCGGAAGAGGAGCCTTGGCAAATAGATTACATAATGCAGTTGCATTTGGGACCTTCCACAAATAAGAGAAATAGCGAGAGAAATGCAGAGCAATTCACAGAAACAGTACTTCCCATTGACTAATGGAGACTGTTAGGAGGATAACAAATTAACAGACAACAAAATCATCATCAGCTAAAAGGGAAGAATTAAATTGTTGTGAAAATGAAGTGACTGATTCTGATAAAATGTACCCAGAAAAACTCTAAAGCAATCACACACCCATCCTAGGATATATGCAAAAAGAAACCTCAGCAAACACTATCTTATTTTCATAGCATTCATAAGATTCCTCAGTGGGCAATGTGTTAGCTAAAACTACAGTGAAATTCTCCACAGCATCACCTGACAGAAATGCTGGCTATGTGAGAGAAAAGCAAAATAAGCTATCTTCAAAGAATGAAAAACAGCATACATCTGAATAATTTCAGCAATTTACATGGGTCTGGAATTTCTCCTGCTTGACCTGCTGACAGGTGCAAAGCATAAGATATTTTCTGAAATCCAATGGACTAGCCGAAGAATATGGCCAAGTCTATACAAGCAAATCATAGGCCTTTGTTTAAGAAAACATCTGCAGTGTGCATTCACCTCAGAAAATAGCTGAAGGACACCACAGGAAACCATAGTTTCGATGCATCTTTTAAAGAATACTAAATCAAGCATAGTTGCTTTACTCATATTCAGGAAATGTGAAACCTGAGGGAAAAAAAATCATAATCCAGAGGAACAGAAGCATTTTAGAAAAAGATTTAAAATCAATTTTGTGTTCATTCTAAGATAAGAGAACAGCAGCAAATATTCAGAGAGAATTATTTATTTAAGCTTGAAATAAAAAAGAGCTCATAACAAAAGCAGTAGTAGTTTAATCTCAGTAAAACCTGAGTTTAAGCTTCTTACTCTTCATTGCCTGTAGGATTTCCTTCCCTCTTGGTTTCATTTTCTCATAAGTTTGTACATTTTATTTTTATTTATTTAGAATTAATAGAATTTCCATTTACATTCAGGGCACTTGTTAGTCCATGGCTGCTCAACCTTTTCACTTGCCTGGGCTGCACTGAATGAAGAGGAATTGTCTTGGGCCACATACCATGCTCCTAAAACCTGTACCAACAGAGGTGATCCACTGTTGCTATTGGCACTGCTGCTTCTGCCACTGCTGAAATGCACCACTCACTGCCTCACCATGCTCACATCCACTGTTTAGTCTCCATAAACCTCCAGTGAGAATCACTGAATGCCAATGGGTGCCATTTTTTCCACACAGAGGAATTCAGCTCCACCCTTTTACTTCATATGCACTTCCATGTCAGATGCCATCTGTCAGACAGCAACAACTCACCATGGGATACTGGATGGAAGGTTCAACCTCTATTGCTATACCTCCAACATCTGCCTCTGATGTCTTGGGCCAGCGTAGTAAATAGTATGCATTGATTTCAGAACAGCCCTCATAAAATTATATCTGTATCTACAAATATGTATAAAACAAGAGCAATAAAATCATACAACTAGTGGGATACTTGACCTTGTTTTTGTGAACTAATACATCAGCCTGGTTCAACGAATGTGGTTTAAATTCTTAGCGAATTCTCAAGGTGTTCATCACAGACCTCTGATGAAATTTTATTTTCCCTGTGCTTCATCCTTGAAAACAGTTGTTCGCAAATGTATGCACTGCCAAAAAGTTATGATGTGACTGTGAAATGAGGGATGTTTTCCCTGCTGATTTTTTTAGTTGAATGTCTAATTGAAGCTATATACATGCCATTTGAAAATTTGCAGGTCATGTACTTATGCTGACTAGAAATTGAGTCTGAAACTTACTAAACTATTATTATTATTATTATTATTAGTAGTAGTAGTAGTAGTAATCTTAAAGCTTGTTTTCAAAATCTTTTATGCTGTTTACAGGGCTGCATTTAGGCAATGTATCAAAACGTGTACAGTTGTTTGCCATAACTTGAGTTGGCATTGCACTGCACTCTGTGTCATTGTTTCAGCCCAGATAGTGATAATTGGTACCAATGTCCAGTTGGTGCTAAGCAATGGGTGCAAACCTGCATCTAAGACCAGGCTGGGCCACTCAGTGAAGGAGGGGGTGGGCTGTACCATGAGCTGTGTTGGACCACATCGGCTGTTGGTTGGACATGCCTGCATTAGCCCATTTTTCCACTGTAACATTGTCCAATTCACCTACAATATACTCCACCAAACAAGCAATGAACCTTCTCCAAGAGATGTACGGTATGACTGAATTTGAAAATCTCTCTGTGATGTAGCCCACTTCATCTCTTCCATCTTCTCCTAAATACTCGCAGATTTCCTGGGCTTAGATTACAGATATTTCTTCATGTATGTTGATTTTGATCTTTCAGTATTCTCATATTATTATACAGACTCTTTATCGTGGTGAAATTGTCATAATCTCATTTTTCATCCATAAATTTCACTACATACTAGATGATTTTATTTCCCAAACCTCTATTTTTTCCATTTGAAAGTAACCTTAGATCAATTCAAAATGGGTAGATCCCTGTGGAGTCCTGTGAGTTCTGTTTTAAGCTGTTTGCTAACCTGAATTCTCTTAATTCATCAAACTAAAAAAGAAAAAACAAACAAACAATACAGGAATATTTCTATCTAGAAACAGATTTAAAAAAAAATCAGCTACATTCAATTACAGAGTTTATTGATCCCTGTAAACAGAAATGACCTTCAGATATAACTAGGTGTTTCACACAAAAAATAAACAGGACATGTTTTGGTAAAGCAAACTCAAAACATCCAAGTATATTTTCTTATGACTTTACTTGACAGACATGGGCAGGACCTACAGCTTCGCCAGTGAACCTAAGATTTGCTTAAAAAGCATTCTACTTTTTTAGCGTGCATCTTCTAGATGACTTCTCTGTGTCTCTGAGGGAGAATACGATTAGAAGAAAGGTTTGAGGAGAATGTAGTTAAATAACACATTACTACCAGTGTTTTACTTAATGGACTTTAAAACATTTTGAAAATACCGTTCAAAAATTAAAAAATGTTGCTAACCCAAATTGTACTTTTATGTACCAATTTATCTGCAGATCTGGCAATACCCTGAATTTTGTATTATTCCTTTATGTTACCTAATCTTTGGATTCATGCTGTCCTGTTTTTTGGTTGTTTTTTTTTTTTTTTTGTGCTCTTAAATACTATGAGAGCAAAATGTGAGAATAATGCATTTTTCACAGTCTTAATTAAAAAGTGAGTTCACCTTCCTCCTCAAAAAAAAAAAAAAAAAAAAAAAGCGGATAAAATGACCACCATTAAGAATTCACTATTTTCTTTCCTAGAATGCTAGTATTAGCAACAATCAGATTTTTAGAAATTAAATGTTTCAAAGTTTGAGAGCAATGTTCTTAGATGTGCTGAACACAAGCACACAAGCACAATTTTTGTGTAAGCAGTTAGTTATGTAGGATCTTTTTCTGCAAAATACCACAAGAGAAGGACACATCCTTTATCTTCCTTACCCTTAAAGACAAGCTTTAAGCAGCAGTTGTTTAAGATGCATGCTTGAAGGAGAATAACAGGAACAGAGGAAACTGTCTTGATCTTCATATCGGTCTTATTTTATTGGGTAATCATGGTTTGTAACTGCTTACAGTTACATGAAGAAAAGTGGAAATGGAACCACAAGCATCCAGCAATATTTTAAAAGGCTGATCACTCATTGTCCTGAACTGTGCATGTATGAATTTACAACGGCAACACTGAAACTCTTTAAGCTGTTTTCTTTTAGAAGATGAAAAACAGAAAGAGCAAAAATGGACTAAAATCGCCAACTGCGTGTCTGTAAAGTTTAAAGGAATAGCCCTATGAGACAGAAAAAAAAGAGGAAACTGGGAAATACACAGAACTCTGCCCCCTGTTAACACAAAAAAGGAGGCACTGTCACTATGGCAACCCTCTTTGATTACAGATGGAGATAGTTGACATTTTTATCTTTATTTCTTCTCTGCATAATCTCCCCATAGGCTAAAGAACTCAGGAAAACACATCTTTTCTGGAGGTATAGATTTTTCTTTCAAAATGCATTGCTGAATTTTCACCATTGTGCAGCACTGTTACACCAGACTGAAAACATGAGAGGCACCAAATGGCCCCATGGACCTTACATTCAGTAAGGTCACTGAATGCAGAGGGCCTGCATTCATTTTCACTCACTGTGAATTTCAGACAATCTCTAGTGTCACTGCAAATCAGAAGATACACCAAATCCCTAAGCTCACATTAATTTCACCCTGTCATGCCTTTTAAAAGCCTCCTTTCAGTATGAAATAGGCCATTAATCCTTTCTTTATTTTTTTTTCCCCTACACTTCATAAAAGGGACTCAACTCTACTAAAACAGTTGATAAACACTTTCCTGTAACATAAACGTGCACAGGGGCCTGTCTCTCTATTCTTCCTTTCTTGGACAGAGTTAAATGCCCTATAAGTTATACTGGCATTATCATTGTGAAAATGGGCTTATTGGCTTCTTAGCTGGATTAGAAAGAATGACTTACTTTATATTAGAATCAAGTAGTATGTAATTTATGAACTTATTTGAATGCATTCCCATCCAAGAGACTAAGCTTGGCAAATGGTTTTAATTTTCACTGAAAACAGAGGCCCCTGCAATATAGTTATGTTTTTGACCATAGCTGGTTAAGCACTTGTAGAAGGGCTAATGAATTTTAGTTTCTCTGTGTTTAATGTGTATACATATCCTGGAAGTAGCATTACTACTCAGTTAAAATTATTTCATATCATGCAATTTAAAGACTGGAAAAACTGTTTTAAAATACTTTATGAATACAAATGAGTTTTCCTAGGAAAAAAACCCACAATAGTTTAACCTTTTAATAGTCAGTGCCAAATGAAATATTTGTCTCTGTGAATAACATTTTTAAATTTAGTGTCAAAAGCAAATGTTGGTTTTTCTTTATTAAAATTTATATTAGCATTGAAGTATTTCAGATGCCAAAGAATTGTAATTGTAAGTCCTAAATTCCTTTGTTTTTTCAATTGGTCCAAACCGTGAACTTGGATTGCTAGACAGTTTAATATAGAGTTATATTCTGCAGGGCTTTCTTCATCTTTTTTCATTTGACAATTCTTCTTTTATAAGGGTCATAAAGGCAACAATCTGTAAAATCTATTTCAGGTTTTCCTGTTCAGCTGTACTAATCTTGGTATCTTTTTCTTTTCTTTAAGAGGCTGGTGTCTTTCTTTTTTCAATTAGAATTCTCTGAATGATTCTTCATGATGTGGAAAGTCTTCATGTCTTGAAGGAATCCCATTCAGTTAACCTGAAGTGACCTCAATTTTGTACACAATAGAAATAATTTGTTTTCTTTACCTCTACCTTTTAGCACAGTCATGCTTAAATGATCTTTTCTGGTAACCTCAGTAGGAACATAGAAAGAGGATTTAGGTAAAACATTATAAGAACAGAAAAGCTAATTGAAATTTCAATAAAAAAATAATTGCCATATCCTACTACAATAAAAAGGTCAAATCATCCTCTTATGCTCTTAGTGTACATTGTCAAAAATATACTGACACTAAAAAAAGACAACAATAATGGAACCATTGATCTTGAATTCATTTGCAATTGGGAAGAGGATAAAGCAAACATTTATAACCCTGTTCTTGTCACAGCACAATGAGCATACTCAGAGGTATAGAAAATGTCCAGCTGTATGCTATCAGATTTACACTATTTTGCAATATTTTATAGAATCATATGCTTATATAGAAATGGTCTATTCTGGAATGCCTCTGATCATGCATTTCTATCAAATAAGTAAGGAAAGCTCTGGAATATGCCCTGGAAGTTCTCCTTGTATTCCCACATGTTTAAGACACAGTGTGATGGATCTTCCTGGTTGTGCTTTCTCCCATTAAAATACATTTGTTCATTGTGGGGAGAATCTCCACACTAATTATTGTCCTTTCTAACCCAAACTAGTTTTCTACTCTTGACATACTCAGATCTTTACTGTACTGGCACTGGTGACTGCTGCTGACAGGATTTTGATGGACATATTTTTCTTATATGTCAGCTATAGGGATGATGGTGCTACTAATGGTCTACTTCTATTACAAGAGGAATGTAAAACATCAATGTCATGTTTTCTATAACTAGACCTGTTATCTTTTCATTCAATGCTAATAGAGTCCTACCATTCATGCTTGTTTAATTGCTATGATACATGGAGGAACAATTGTATAAGCAGTAATTTGGAAAAGGAATGGAAATTTTCCTGGATTTTTAATTAAATCCCATCAAATGTAATGATGGTGGCTGCATTTCTTGTGAAAAACATTTTATTATGGACTTTTCTACTCAATTTTGATAACTTGATAGAACTACGATTTGTTAAGCCTAACTATTTTGAGAGTCACTATACATGAGCTATATAGAAAATTATACATAGTCCCAAAGATTCAGAGAAATGAATCATCTCAGTAGTCAAGAAGAGCTAAGTAAGAAAAAAGATTTCCTTTTTTCTTCTCCAAGCAATTCTTACACGTTGTGAAAGCCACAGTTTGTGCTAAATAGCATTGAACACTGGGTTAAATAGTATTGGAACTGGCATATGTCATTCCCAGTTTGGCATTCAAGACCAAATGAATAAGCTGTTAATTGCCCACTCTTCCAGCAGCAGACCAGGAGGGCAGTATCATGCTTTGTAGGTAAAAGGTTTTCCAGAGCTAAGTAGCAAAGGCAGAAGGCTAAGTAGTGAGTTTAGCAAGTGTTTTGGTAAGAAAATAGAGAAGAAGGTGATTTGGGGGCAATCAGTGAAACAGCTAATTCCTGCTCTTTATCTTTCTTCAATAAAACTTGAAGATAGTTCTTTTCACATCAGTCTGTACTGAGAAGAGCATGAAACTGAAAACGCAACGGCTCTTACCACATTCTTCATGCTTAGGGAAGAAGTGTTTAGAATGATATTTATTTATCAAGTAACAAATTTTTAATCAATCTCAACATCTGTTTCTCCTCCTAATTTGAACAATACATTTGGATAACCTTCGGTTATTTTGTTTATTCCCCTATATTCTCCATAGGTAATAAACCCATTTCAAGGAAAAAAATCTGGAATTAAACATAGACTTCAAGTCTGCAGACTGGATGTATTAATACTGTTACCAACCAAGAAGAAAAGAATTAATAGAATTCAAGTTATTGAATGTATGACAACTAGGCCATTGCAGTGGGGGGAGCCGCAGTAGAGCAAGGCAGACAATTGCATTTAAATTCAAATCAAGAGATACAGAGAAGCAGCTGATAAACCATACTGGGAAGGATAAAGAAGGAGAGATAACTAGATATTAGAAAACTTTTTTTCAGTCATACTGTGAAAGAACTAAATTTGGTTAAGACTACAACATGACATAAATCTACAAATATCTAGACATGAGTCTATAAGGAGTGGGAGGCAAAGGAGCAAGGACGGACTCTTCTCTGCAGTGTGTGGCAATAGGACAAGGGGAAATGGCCACAACCTGATGCATAGGAAGTTCTGCACAAATGTGTATGAAAACTTCTTCACAGTGAGGGTGATGGAACACTGGCACAGGCTGCCCAGAGAGGTTGTGGAGTCTCCTTCTCTGCAGACATACAAGACACACCTGAACTCCTACCTGTGCAATATGGTCTAGGGAGCCTGCTTTGGCAGGAAGGTTGGACTCAATGATCCCTAGAGGCCCCTTCCAACCCCTACAATTCTGAGATTGTGTGATTCTGTGAATCGAGGCTTTAATAAAGTCAGTTTCAAATGTGCTTAACGCAATATAGTCTTAAGCACTGTATCATCTAGGTTGCATCTAAGATACATCTTCTCTGGAAATAAAAACTGTGTGTTTTGGTTTATCATATAGCCAGGGATCACCTGGTATAAGCATTATTGCAAGGAATGTTATTCATAACTCAAGGTACAATGAACTGACTCACTTTTCTTTTGAATGATTGCTTTAAATAATTGTTTTATTTCTACGTACTTTATTTTCTTCAAAACTGTCCCCGGTTTCAATACTTACCCTATGCCTAAAGTCACATTACAGGTAAGGAGACAAAGTGAGAAGAAGAAATAGATTTCCAATCCCTTCCTATTAAAAACCTAACCATTTTTTGGAAGTATCTCTGCCAGCTCAATGGAATACAAGCATAATATAACATAGATAATGCACCATCAAGTGCAATCAATGGTATTTGCTGACAAGAACATTTTAATTATGTATTACAGAAATGTAGTTAATTTTGGACGATCTTTGTACTTGTAGCCTCAATTCATAATTATTTCAACAGTTCCATACGTCAGCGTGATCAATTGAAGGGCACAGGAAGCACTGATGTATACATTACAATGATACAATATCTGTAATAAAAATGCAGCACACAGCAATCTTCCTCACCACCACTTGCAATATAGTTTAATCTGTGTTATTAACACTCATGCTATGTATCCAGTGATAATGGCAGACCTTGCCATTACTCCTTTGCAAGAACTAGCCAAATATAATGACCAAGACATAAAACCATAATCCATCTAAAAGTGTCAATAGACTTCAAAATAGACACTGTGCCTGCACTGAAATAATTTCCTCATTAGCACGAGACTTTGATTTACACTCAGGGTCCCTGTAATGAGCAGTGTTTTCCACAGCCACATAAGCAAAGAGTCTCTCCACCTTAATTCTATTAACTCCCAATTGCCAACTGGTGTTACACAAAGCACAGCTAAGCTCTGACTACGTAATTTTCAGGTTCTTCTATGGCAAAGAGAAAAAATGTCATTGCTCAGGACACTTCTGCCTGAGCATTTAGCACCAAGGAGCAGATACAGGAGAGGTAATATGCCACTTAAACCACCTTTCACTGGAGCTCAGGAGCACAAACACAAGCTTGCCAGCTTGAATTTGAATTGGCAGCAGCACAGCCACAGCAGAAAGTGGGCTGGCAGAGAAAGGTCAAATGTGATGGGAAGATCTAGAAGGTGTTCAGTTCAAGGGTGGTTTTTAGCAATACTGTCTGTAAATGGGAACAGGCGAGGTGGCCTGAGGACAGTCCATAGGAAGCAGAGGAAGAAGAATGAGCCTCAAATCTCCAATGGAAAAGGAAAATAGACAAAAGCTAAAAAGAAATGTTTCTTTGAATCTACAAACAGAAAGGAAGCTAGAAGGGTGCACAATACCCGTCTAGATAAAAGAGAAGGGAATGACAGATTATAGGATTTCAGAGAAAAACTGAAGTTATGAAGCTTGAGAAATGTTCCCAGTATTGTACCATTTTCATGTATTCTGACAGAATTTCTCAGGGAAAAAACTAAGCCATTTCGAAAGAAAAATAAATAAATAATAATTATAAGGTACTATAGATTTTTCTTTTCAAATTCTTTCAAATTGCTGAAATAAATTACTATTTATACAGTGAAAGAAAACAACAACCCAAAAACAAAACAAAACAAAAAAACACAACAAAACACTATCTCTGCATTGCCCTTCCCCCTCTCTGCCACAACTGATTTGATATGGGATTGGATATCATACATCAGATCCCTGATACTGTATGCCAGTTTACTACCAAAATGTAGGTTATGTAATCCTGTAACTCACTAATACAGTTGATGGAAATTTCATTGCATCACACTGAAACTATGATTCTGCATTCATATTCCTTACAGAATATATGAACAATTTAGTTAGGACATTCTCACAGAAGACTGAGGATGTACACTGGAAATTCCTCTGAAATAGAATGCATGAAATATCTCTCCCCTGTATTCTCGGAAAGTAGTGTTATACCAAATTATGGTGGAACACTAAGACCACTTCAGGGAAGAAACAAGCTGGAAGAGGTTTGAAAGAAATCACTCAAGAAAGAAATCCAGCTTGTAAATCTTGTAAAATTGTAAAACCTCAAATAAAGTGGACAGACCTCACAGAGAGAATTAAAGATGTATCCATACTGTCTGTGCTTTTTGTCTCCCTCATAATGAGGCAACAGTTTATTTAAATCTACACAATACGAAACCCCTTTCAACCCATCTAACATGAGTTTATGTACTTGTATATTACACTGCTATATACCATCAACATAAGAATCCAATCAAATCAAAGCAGAAGTAAATTCTGTTTTATATTCTAAACTGACTCTGTACTTACATTGCTTTCAGATAGTCCACTAGATCTAAGAGTTCCCTCCTTTGACTTTTCAACAAGACCAAAAACAGGTAGTTCTTGAATATTTGCAACATAACAGAAACATTGCTCTTTTGTTCTATTAAGAACACTAATGAAAATTAACAGTTCCAGTTGTTTGGAGTGCCTGTTCTTAGAACTATTGATATGGAAGAAAGAATTGAATTACATGCAGAAAGTAAAATGATACAGTCCAGTATGCATTGTGAGCCAGGATTGTGAAAAAAAAATGTTACTTTACTCTTGTCATGGACCTTTTACCTTCTGTCCTTCCATTTACCTGACATCTTGAAATGGAAGATGTACAGCAGGAGCTAAAATAAAATGCATGGCTATTGAATCAGCTGAACTTTTGTCCTATAACCAATACGGGGCAGGGAGGAATTAAATTTCTATATTGCATTCGAAAGACATTTCATGGAAAGTAATGTCAAAGTTAAAATCCCTTGCACTTACCAGTAGAAAAATTATGTATTAAGTACTTAACCTGATAATTATGCTCTTGGACAGTTACAGAAAAAGACTATTCTTTTTAGCTAAATATAAGCTAGCAAATATCATTCCTACTGAAAAGATGGAATAAGCTACATCACTTGTATAAATGTCTAGTACTGATTGAGTCTCAGCAAGCTTTGTTTTTATTCTTAACATTGAGATGCTTATTTCTTTTGGAAATCAGTCTGATTTGGATACCAGAGTGAAACCATTACTAAAAAAATGTATAAAATAAATAGTTATGTATATATTAAATATATATACGCATTCAGTTGCTTTGAAGTGGGTGAGATATATGTATGTTTGCATAAAAGCATTTAACAAACCCAAGCCTGCTTTTGCTAACTATCATGCTTATATTCAGTTATTGATATCAAGTTCTTATAAAATGACAGTCGTATTCTGCTCCAACATACCTCCTAAGAAATGTCCTTAATCACTGCAGAAATAAAACAAATTTGAAGATATAAAAGACCACACCACCTTCTAGATCTGATGTTGGGTGACTTATCCAATTCTGTTATGGGAAAGACAACCTCAAGAGGGTCTATCATTGAAAAGGCATTAGGTAAGAAGAAATATATGCAGGAAAGAGGGCACAATCTAAATGTTCCAGTGCAAACATGAGACAGGTAGTTTTAACCATATTGTTTTATGTACAGATACTTGTATTTATTAAAAAAAAAATTATAATCAAGTTTACTTTAACTGGAAAATTGCCACTTAAGAACAACACAGGGAAACAAGTTGAGAGAAAAATGTTTTCTTTCTCACATAAATATTGTTTTCTTATTGTCATAGCCACACAAAAGAGTGAAGGCTTACTCATGATTTGCTATTGACTGACATGTTTGCTGTTATGTATGGGGAAAAAAGGTACCGCTCAGTCTCCTTTTCTGCTCTTCTTCCAGCCAGCTTCTCCTTTTAAATTTACTGCTGCTAAATGCAGGTTGCTTTCAAACCCTTTTACTCTCTGATTCCTTGAAAAATCATTGTGAGGAGAAAAGGAATGGCATCCAATCAAACCCTACTAAATCAAGCTGAAATTCCCCACCTCAGCCTGCAACAATAACAAAGCTTCATCTCTATTTCTTGTGCTATTCTATTCTATCACATTCAGCTTTATCCCTTTGGCTTTGTTAGTCTGCTGTTTCCTTTTCACGTTTTGTCTTCATTTGTTTACTCTGCCCTGCTCTTAGGGTGGCTCAGCCTCTCACTCCTGCTGGAAAGACACCTAGGCTTCCTTCTTCAAAAGTTACTCCAGATAGCGACTCTCCTGCAGAACAACCTGTTTTCTCTATAATTTGATGTTGAGTTTTGCCTGTACACAGAGAACGTGTGGACATCTCCTGCATTTTTCTAAGTATTTTTTTTTCCCGCCTTATAGCCCAGAAGCACATCGGAGTAGATACCTTTATTTCTGGTGCATTTATTACTAATCTGCTCACACTTAAACTAATTATCTCAAACTCGTCATTCCAATGTGCTAAAATGTCTGTAGTATGTATTTAAAGTATTTAAAACAAAAGTGCATTTAAAAGTGGTTAGTTAGCAGACAAAATGGAAATTTCTCAATTTAGACCTTGTCTTTGCTCTATGCAAGTAGGCAGCAGTAACCACCAAACCACACTGAGCAGTAGTGAATGGAAAGCACTGTGCTTTACACTGCACAGATAAACTTTTGCATTCACTTTTCAGAGCTTTCTCAAGTAGAAGAAATCAGCGTAACCAGACCAATGCTTTAGATTAAACAGAAGTAAATATACACTCTGTGTATTTCTATACGTGCATATATATATTTACGTGTATATACAAGGCTACATGGTAGGAGGCATCCATGTGTATTTACTGATTGACTTCATAAATATACAGAAGCAGCTGAGGCTGTGATAGTTAAGCTGGATTTTGAAAGTTAATTCAGTAAACTGGATTGGTGGGTACAGAAGATGCTTGCTCTTTTCTAAAAAGTCAAACTGTGAAAAATATTTAGGTGTTTTACATTAAAAAAACTGGTTGATGGCATATAATTTTATGACACTAACTGCTGGCCAAATAACAGAAAAATATTTCTAAATAACAATGAGATATTTCAAAATGTAGGTATTTTTCAGAGTGAAATACTTTTAATAAGTTCAAAAATAAGAGCAGATCTAAATATATTCCAATATAGAATGAAAATTTTAAAATCCAAAAATAAATAACTACTTTGTCAAAGCATCTCAAATTATTTAAGTAAATGTTTTAGGGCTTTCCCTCTGTGACTTTATTCATAAACATGACGCCGTTTCCCTTTGCAAAAGGGTTTTTTCTCTTTTACAAAGCTCCTATGTCTTGCCGTTCACTGGGATATCATTGCTACAAGACAATGGAGTAGAACAACAATTCTAAAATGCTAAAATGTATCAAATCCAAAACTCAGAATGGAGACTGATGCTGAGTGCCATGTACCATATAGCCTTAGGAGCATGAAGGCCAAGGCCCCATTACCTGCATCTTTGTCTTCCCTTACTTCCTTTTTTTTTTTTTCTTCCCATATTTGTTTATCTGAGAAAGATAAACACAGTGCAGAACACGATAGAGAAACAAATACTTTGTAAATGTTTTCCAATAACACATGCACACAGGACCTTAACAGATAAGCAGGATGCTATGACTGCACCAGGTTAGCTCCAATTGGCACTAGCAGCTTCACAAGCTTCAGGGAGAATAAGATTCAGGGTGACCCATTGAAAAAGATAAAACCCATTCCAGAGCATACCATCAGCTACAGAGCCCGTTGTAACATCTTTTCTTACATAAAGGTGCCTCAACATCCTGTGTGAAACAATCAATTTAGATATCTGTTGATAAATAGATACTACAGACTTTGGATGGAGCATTTTAATTTGAATGTGTTTTTTTGTTTTTTGTTTAAATCTGCCTTGTCAGACACAAGTCAGTAATAATGGTGATGTGTCATTGCTTTACCTGTCTGTACATAAGTTGAATATAAACTCAAACATTTTCAAAGTAATGTGGTTCCAAGCAGTAGGAAGCTTCTCTTAGCTGCCCACTGCCACCTGCTAGCCTCAATGATGATCATTTTGATATCTTTCAGAAGAAGCTGAGTCTACCCTGAGGCACAAGGCTGCTTCTGAAGCATCATGCCTTGCTGGAGTCCATACATACATACTCAGGCAAAACCTTTGGTATATTAGTGATTGCTGTATTAAAAGCAGATGTTCTGTGCATCATGTAGCCTACCTAAAAAACTAAAAATCAGCAAAGGCATGCTGATTATCATGCCCTTCTTGTCTGCCTCTGCTACTAAGTTATAATCTGCTACTGACACCCTGATATGCTCCAGCTTTCATAAACATCCACAGACCTTTACACCACCTGTTAGGGTGTAATACTGCTGGATTCTTATGACTGTAACAGCTGTCTACTCATTTTTTATTCTTATTATATTGGGAAAAGAGAGGAGCTCATGTAATCAGACTCATAGTCACTTCCTCTTAGAAGAAAAAACACCGAGAAGCTGTATGTCAGCTTGACAAGAAACTCAAGGCATCTTGTGTTTTCTGTGTTTCAAGTCATTACTCCAGTTTAGCTAGAACTAGAGAAATGCCCTTTCCTTGACAGAGAGAAACTTTGAGGATTCAACAGTTTTCCACAAAATTTTTGTGTACAACCTCTCTATTCTCCACATTATCACGTATTTATTTTCTCACTTTGCTTGTAGTTTAGTCTTACTACCTCTGCACCTCACTCTCACTTCATAGATTTTAAATTCATATAAGATTTTGTAATGTCTTGTACGTATTTCTTAAGAAACGTGAGTTTTGATGTTATCCACTTGCTAGAATGAGAAATACATTCAGTAATAAATCATGAGGAGACAGTGGGCAGAGAAAACTAAAAAACAAACAAAAAAAAGTGAATGGAAAATATTTCCAGAAAAGCATGGCTGTCTGAAAATGGCAATGGTTGTTTTATAAAAGGAAGTTATTATTTCCATCGCTTTCAGTTCTAACATTTGAGTTTTTTTCAAGCTTGTCACTTCTCAAGGACATCATTTATACATGTAGTATTAAGTGGTAAAGAAATTTTCTTCCTGTATCAAAGCATCATAAATTCTTAACAAACATACAGCTATCAGCTGAATTACTAGTAGCAATTTCAGCCTCTGCTACTGCTTATGACTCATTCCACATTGCCAATATTCTTCACTATAAATTGACTGATGAACTGAAACATGCAACTCTTCACACACAAACCTCTTTAACAAAATGGAAATACATCTCATAAAACATCTGCAATTCACATGCATTTTCACAGACTTCCCACCGATGAGTGACTATTGAAGCAACAACAATACACACCAAGAAGGTTGAAAGACAGTGAATGACAGCTTCACTTTGCCATGAATCAGCTTGTTCAACTTTGAAATTTGCAATTTGTTTCAACTTTGAAATTCTGAGCAGGCAGAGGCCTAAGCATTAACAACAGGATTCGACTGCTTGTTTTGAGTATCTACACTGATAACTGTTTCATCTTATATATCTGCTTTAAAAAGACAAACAAGTCTTTATATTTTGTAAGCATCGAAAATTTAAGCACAAACCAAAGACCATTCATCATCCCATCTAACAAGAGATAAGCAATAACTGCTCCTGAGCCAGAACTTTCTTCAATTTTTCTTTCTAAATGGCTGGAGATGTAGCATTTCATAGACACTAAACCAGCATTTTCCTGCAGTTAAAACAGTGCTCACATTTACGACTACTAGTACCACTACTGAACCCAATACCTCAATACTGAACTAACCTATTGAGTAAAAGTTCTTAAAAAAGTTACATATGTAGAACTTGTATCATACCTACACACAACACACCAATAAAGAACATAAAAAACAATGAATATGAAAAATGAGTATATATATTATTATAACTTTTATTACTCTTATCAAACTATTTTTTTCTGTTGCCTTTTTTTTTTTTTAGTCACTCACTAAGCATGCTATTGTGTATTAAACACGACACCTAAATCTGCAAGACCCTTTATTCTCCTTTTCTGGCAAAGCCCAGATCTTGCCCTCTAAGTGGAAGATCTCTTTCACAGCTGTAGTTTTTGCATCCATTCCTGTACATCTGAATGGCTTCTTTTTCTGAAGAAATACGGTCTCTCAATCCAGGCAAAAAGCATTTGCTTTTAATGCAGCAGTGAAGCTGAACAGGCAGCAATGTCAGTTGGTATGAGCAATGCCCTTTTTCATAAAGATGGAATGTATTAGAAAATTTGAGCCAACATAAAAATCAGACATGAAATATATCATAGAATGCCACCTAAGTTTTGTTATGTTAAGGTTTGTGATTTTATGCACTGCTTACTCATTATTTCTGGTATGTTTTTAAGTACATCAGACTAACTCAATCAAGAATGGTTCCAGCTTGCTGAAAATACAACCATAAAAATTCATGAAGAAAGAAATCGGGATAGCTATGTGTAGTACCTCCAAGATTCATTAGGATGATTAGATGTTAAAAATATAAGGACAACCCTTTAAAGTGAAATGTCTAACACTAGTCAATATCTCTACAGACTGAGGAAAATTTTATTACTACTGGATAATAAAATATTTCCCTACAGTTACCAGCAGCTTGCAACAGCATACACCACAGGCAAAGGCTGACAATCCTTGTTTTTAACAGTACACTAAAATCAGTCATAACCTGGATATTACTACCATAAATTGGTCTAAAGAATGAGGAGATATTGTGATAGGAAAACATGAATAGACTAACTTCCAAGTGCTTTCAACAAAATTTAATCAATTTGAACCTAGCAGATCTGATGTGATCCTTGCTTTCAAAGGGCCCTTGGAGCAATTATCTCTGGCAAGCAGATCTACATTATAATCATAAGGGACTTTTTTTGGACTGAAGATGTTAGATGATGTAGGACTGAAGTCAGACTACGTTGATAGAGGTCTTTTCAACTTGAAAAATGGAGCTCTAAACAATGAATCATGAGAATATTGTGAAAACAACTTGAGCAGATATAATCTGAAGGACAGGAGGTTTGTGTAAATGCAAGTTCAAAACCAAAATGCAGAGGCCGTGAAACTTGGTGTCAAGTGAAGATGAGAAAGTAGAACAGATCTCCTGTTTTTGAAGATAAAATGGCAAAACAGATGCCTCAGCTCGATGTAACATCAGTGGGATCCAGTGGGCTATCCCCCTTAAAAACTGGAAATTTACACCAAATATGACTATTACCTTTAATCCCACAACCACCAGATGTGTCAATCATTTCTTGAAATTTCTGTCAATGTACTTGGAATGTAAAGAATACATATGTGCTATGCCTGTAAATATGTAGTCGTTCCTCTCTTTGGAGTGCATATTTGATAAGCAATCCACATGCAGCCAGTGCTGTAAATAAAGGGAATACCTGCTTGTCATAACTGATTGGCGTGTCAAGTTAGTTTGTTGGTTTCCTCAAATTCAACAATGTGAGTCAATTTTGGCAGTAGTTGTGCTAAGTTAGGCTAACAGGAATCATAGAATTATAGAATCCCTAAGAGTTTGAAGGGACCTTAAAGCTCATCTAGTTCAGCTCCCCTGAACAGGGACATCCACAGCTTGATCAGGTTGTTCAGAACCCCAGCCTGCCTGGCCTTGAAAGTCTCCAGGAATGGGGCTTCCGCCACATCTCCGGGCAACCTTTCTGCCCTCACCACCTATTCTATAAAAGCAATGGAAATAAAATACACTGGACTACGTTAGCTGTTTCTATTTCTGTTCATTATTCATGGAGCAAGTTCATTTAAATTGGTTAAAATAATAAAATAGGAACTTCAGACACACCTAAAGAGTTGAGACTCAAGATTTTCTCCTAGTGATCGATCAATTGTGATTTTTGTTGCATTTTTTAGAAGACAGAATGTTTGCCATGCAAAAAAAGTTATTTTCAAACAAAATATAAGTCAGCCATCCAACAATGGCATTTACTGAAGTTTCCATCTTAAATGAGTTACTTAGTTATTTCATTGGTTGTGGTTTTAGGTAAGATAGCCATTATGCACTGGTGTCAGACAGCACATAAACATTATAGAGACATAATTTATCACAATTAACAGCTTTGCTCTTTACAAGCATGGGTGTTGCTTCAAGTTCTCTCCAGCATTTCCTAGATTTTATTCAGTTAAAGACTTGTATCAGAATATTATCAATTTCAACAGATGTTGAAATATAAAGGAAAAAAGGGAATGTGACCAGATCTTGAACTCTTACACAAATAACACTTTAGACAATCAAAGATTTCAGAAAACTTCATATGTGCTTTCTGTTATAAGGTATGAATGTCTGACAGATGCATAGCACAAACCATGTGCTTACAGGATTTCTAGATACTACATATAGTAGGCACTGTGGCCAAAGCTGTGGAAATTTTCAGAATCTGTTAATTAGCACAAGAGCTGTTAAGAACAGCTGTTAGCAACAGGAGGCACTAAAATCTCAGCATATCCCTGAAACAAGTGGGTGAAAAACAGTCTTGTAGTTTATTGTAATTTACTGTTTTGTATTTATTTATTGCTCATATTTGTACTTTTTCTTATTATTACAAGTATCATGTATGTATCATTTTATTTTTAACTCCTCAATCAAACATTCCATCATTTGGATAATTCCCATCCATTTAGAAAAGGGAGAAAATAATAATATTAAACAAATAATGAAGTCAACAGGCAGATACCCATCAACTCTATTATCTGCATAAAACTTCTGAGTTACTTAATTACTCATAGCTATACATTATAACTTAGGGAGACTTACAGTTACAGGTAATACTTATAGGAGCACTTAAACATATAAGCAGGGAATATATTAGTCAACTGCCAGACCTCAGCAAACACAGAAATTAATGACTGCTATAGGCTCTTGACACATTATGTAAAACCTTTTGCATGTCTGAATTTATCCTTCAGAAAACACTGTTCTACCTATCAATTCGTTTGGAGGAAATGCACTGATTATGAGATATGAGTTACTTACATGACCACATGCAGTTATATTTTCATTTCCCTGATATCTTTACTTGTTTGATTTATTCATAAAGTTTCAAAGAAGATAATTACCTTTAATCATTTGATAAAATTCAATTCACATAGGAATTTCAGAGAAAATGTCATTCAAGAAGATCAGTCCACTCTTAAAAGTCTAATTAAAGCCAACAGAATGAAATGACCTGGGGGTAGGAAGAGCAGTTAATGGAAGTTTCTTGTCAAAAGTTATGAAAAGTGTTTTAGCAATGGGATTAAATATATTCATTGACATCAACGCGTAATGACAACATTAATTATTTGCCAGTTCAATTTATGGGAAAGAGAAATACTTTATTTATTTATTTATTTATTTTAATAATGACACTGTCACAGCTATGTTGACACAGGAACAGAAGCATCTCTAAATTAAGAGAGACCAGTTTTACATCTCCCTAAAACATGTAGATTAGCTTTCTCTTTGCTCAACTCCAAACTTCCTAGGAAATCTCTCAGACCTCCTTACTATTCCAGTATGAAAAAACTGGATGAACAGTTTCATACACACGGCATGACATGGCAGTGGGTTGCAAGCTGGGAGACAGCATCCTGAATGCTTCCATCTTAGTTTTGATACTTTCATCATCCATTTCATCATTTGATTCTGGGACTATTTAGTGGTTGCCCATTGCAGCAGGACTGTACACAGAAGTGGTTGTGATAGTGAGCCTCTCAAAAAATAGCTGGGTGAAATGGAGCGGGAGGACTCATAAAGGACTGCACAGGGCTTCCAGCTGCTCCTTCTGAAAGGATTGAGACATACAGATGCTGCAGAGCAAGCGTGCATACATATTGCAGCACAGCAAAGCAGTACTTGGCACTGTGTGTTTTATGAGCCTTGAGGTTGTTGGTTGTTTTTTTTTAACAATTCTGATCTCTTTTAAAGACAAAGCAGACAGAAATTTTGCCAAATGAAAACACTAAAGCAATAATAATTCAAGTACTTAAAAAATAATCTGAGTCTCATGAGGAAACTTCATGTTTAATTTTATGTATGATGTGGAGACTAAGTTTATTACAGGGTATCTATTAATCCTTCTATGAGATTTGTTAATATTTTTTGTAATGCCCTGTGGACAGTGATAAATCACTGCAATTAAGATTAGGCTAAATGAATCTTGTGACTTTATTTTATGTCTGTTCTATCTCACTTTAGATGATCAGCTTTTAAATTTGGGGTGATGGCAGTGAATAGGTAATGTCACAGCACAGACCAAAAGAAGAGTATAATTACATATTGCCTTTAATGTCATTTGCAATGCACGAGTTCGCTGTTTGTGATTCCTGATGCATCCTTCTCAAAAAGCCAGCCTTCCTGACTGTGCAATTAATCTCAAAGGCTACCTGCAGCCATGCCAAAGACTCCTGAAATTTCAGAACACTGATCTGTAGCAATTACCAGCATCCAAGTCAGTAAATCAGGGGCAGATGATCCACCATGCTGGCCACAGTGTGGCCACATCAACAACTGGAGATGTTTGCCATCTCTCTCAGAGTCCAGCTTCATGTAGATACTGTCCCCTTCTATAGTCCAAACCAACAGCGAGGTTGTATAACCAGTGTCAATGCTAACCTCATTCAACAGCAGACAGAATGGTACTGAAGAAGAGTTACCTGCTCAAAGACCTGAAAATAAAAGTTTTAATTGGCACCTAACATATTAAGTTCATTTTAAATGCTGTCCTTTTCAAGCCCACATATTACTATTTTTCTGCTTTAAATTCCCATTTCTTATTTGTTTATAGAATTCTAGAAATAAAAGCTGCTATGAAGGCATGCCTCATTTTGTCTTGCCCGTTGTTACAACACAAGCAAATCTCCCCAGATCTGCAAAATTTGCCAGGTAAAATTCTGACAGAGCTCTCAAGACAGCTTTCTTCACCTAAGAAATAAGAACAAAAAATAGACATTGCCCATTTCCTCATTTTGCACTTCTTTATTCATAAATATTTGTATTCTATCTTAATGTTTTCAAGCAGTAGCTACATATCAGCAAAGAATATATATCACTGGGAACTACAAGCAAATTTTCACAAGCAACAATACAGTGGAAAAATAGTCAAAGAATAACAGATTACATATTCAGAACACACTATCTGTGATATATTTTCTTTGCATTACACCAACTTTTCTTCAGGTATAATAACATGTTTGTTGATATACCACATTTCTAAGCCAGAAATAATTTTAAAAGCAAAATTGTATTAAACTTAAAAAGATGAGGAAAAAAAAAAAAACCTACAAAAAAACAAGCAAACAGGTTTTTCTCAGGATCCCTTGCCACCAAAATCATTTCTGTCTTGATGGTTACAAACAAAACACTTTTTCCACAACTATCCTCAGTGAATTCTTTAGTGAACTTTCAATATCTATAGGATCAAAATCTTGAGAAATTTTTAAAAGGGAGTATAACTAAATTTTAAATTTTAGGCACAAAAAAAAAAAAAAAAAATCAGTAACACACAGATGTGCAATGTGTCTCAGCAGGCAGCCAGAACCAAGTGGTATAGACAGGCAAATGTGATGAGTGAGTGTACATAGATGAGGTCCTTTTGAGAAAAAAAGATGATAAATGAGCAGCAATATACTAAATAATACACAACGTAGTGCATGGCTTACTGACTTTTAGCTTCTTTCATATGTATGTTTGCATGTGTGCATATATACACATTTACTGCTATTTTAGTTTGTTAATATAGGCAAAAGTATCCTGACAGCATATTATAAGTAGGTTAAGTGCTTTTGCCTTTCTAAATGTCATGATTTGATATTTAATAAATGCCAAGAAATCTCACCAGATGTCAAGTGTGCTGCTGGCTGACTTTGAACCAGCTCTTTAACACATAACCCTTACCCTGTGGTAACTCTATGCTTATCTAACTAGCATGTCATCTTTTTTTTTATAAATTAAGAAAATAATTGTAAAATGTCAGACATGAGTGACATGTCTAGACCACTGTTGTACTAAACAATAGGTTATTACTTTACTGTAAAATAGCCAACTGATTGAGAAAACTTAAATTATTGAGTAAATCAGCTGGCTAATTAAAAACAAACTAAACTGAGATGGAGTCCCTATAAAACATTAGCAATTAACGTTTCAGAGATATGCAACTTTAACTAAAACTTCTGCACCAAACACTGACCATGCTGATGCATACGATCTAAAGAATTAAATTGTGCCCATTAGTAGTCTCAATGTTTGAACTAAAAGATAAAAGGAGATCTTAGGTATGTGCTTGTATTAACTACAGGGAACTTTATAAATAATTTCTATTTTCTCTCATAGTTCCCACACTTTCATTTGATTATTCTCTGACAGGTTTTCTGTTCTATAAAAGGGAAGTTGCATTGTGAAGCATTACATCCCATATCTTTCTTACATACAGTTAAAAAAAACAGAGTGTCAGTACAAGTAATCTTATGGGAATACCCTCTTTTAGTGAGTAGAATTTGATTTTCATGTCATTAAATGAACTTTTATCTGGCCTAGCAGAATACTAAATTATTAGAGATAGGCCAGATTGATAAGAGAAAAATTACAGTACTTACAATTTTGAAGAACGTCTTTCTAATGTTCTCAGCCAATGGTTTCTACCAGAAGCAGCCTGCAAAATGGGTAATTTGGCTTCTAGCTATCTGTGCCCCTATACCAAACTTTAACATTTAGAGTTGATCAACTCATTTGGCTATACCATTAATCACAAGCATTTTTAAGAGTTTAGAGAAGTTTATTTTTCAAAACTTTTTCCTTTTTTATATAATGCGATAATATTTAAAAAAGCAAATTTAGAAAACAGTAGATACTATTTTAGTATGCCTTCGTTTTTGATTTGGTTTACTCTTTCAGGAAACTAAAATATAAAACCTAAGAAATCAGGAAGAGATTGATTAACTAGTCTGTTTTATTTATTACTGAGCAAAAGCTATTTTCATTTGAATTTCAGCTAGAAAAAATGAATATAATTGATACTGTACTCCAAGGAATTCTCAGCTCATTCAAGGCAATTACATTTATATTTGTTTAAATTATGGAGGCACTGAAAATGCTGCTTTATTTGCCAGTTTTGTAAAATAACATGTAGCAGATGCTTCAAAAATGGTTGTTCAGTTTATTTGAAATAAATGAGTACGTTTTTATTTCATGTATTTACAAGAACGCACACCCACAGGAGGTATAATCCATGCATGTTTCCTCATATATCTCTCAAGTTGCCTAGGTTACATCTGGGCTCTCAGGATGAATTTTTTTTCTTTCTTCTTTTAATTGCTACTTTTATTACACTAGGGAGAAGACTTCTGATGACCAATCTTGGGATGAACTGGAGTTTTAAAATGTCTTCTCTAAAGGTTTTCTGACTGCATATGCTCTTGTACTGAAGTTTGGTAGGGCAGCTTCCATTTAGACTATTTACATTAATACTGGCCAAATATCGTACATACAATCACCTTAAGACAGATGGGAGTTTCCACATTTAGTCTCTTTGCCAGTAATTGTGATTCATATTTGTCTACCTTATACTGAGACAACTCTTCCTTCCTTGGCTATGGTTCTTCAGTCTTTAGGGAAAATTATAATCATACATTAAGCCCTTAAATGTCTTCTGCATATCCTAGCCATGACTCCTCATTTATATTTACTAATTTATTTACAGAATTTAATGTATTTTTTCATGGCATCCCCTCCTAGGATACTAACAGCTTCCCACATTTTAGTTACTTACTTTTCTGAGAGTCTAGTTTAAAATAACTGAGAAGGGATTTTTGTTTGCTTGCTTCTTCATCACTTAAAGGAAGATGCTCTGCTTAAAGGTGAGGCAACACGATGAGATCATTCAGACTCCAGGGTGATTCTTCTAGCCACAGAGGCAAGAAACAAGCCAGGACAGAAAAAAGGCCTCAAAAGACTTCTATTAGGGTCTGCAGACTTTGATTAACCTAATGTCAGAGAGATAATTCAGTATAACCTAAGTGCAAAAAGAAGAGGATCTAATATATGTCATACTATAATCCTTCTTCATTATTAATGAGAGTTATATTAACCTCTCCCATTAGCAGGATTAAATCAAACAACCTACACTCCTATGCTACTGCAGGTTGTAATAACTTTTATCCTATTCCCACATCAGATAGGCCTTTCTCATTAAGTTTTAAATTTTGTGTTATCCTACCAGTGATATTAATATTTATGTAGTTGAATCACATTTTTGATACATTCCTAAACTATACATTCAACGAATAACACATCTGGAAACATTATTTTATGCCACCACAAACCATGAGCAATCAAATGAAAGATCATTTCAAATGAATATGTTTTTACTTTTATTAAAGAAGAAACACACTGCTTTCCTTCTCTGTCCTAGCAGATCCTCAGAATGAGTAAGCAGAGACTATATGAGCTAAGGAACTTTGTTCCACAATTAAAAATTCTATGTGGAAATATTATTTTTGCCACAAGATTCCCATTGCACAGAATAAAGAGCTCTTTTGTAACTGCAACCAGAATGACTACCTGCTTATGGCATATCAAAAGAGTAAAACTGATTCCAAAGGAAATCTTTTCTCAATTTTCCCAGGTTTGGGTGAGTAGGGAAAAAGATGTTGTTCTACAACTAGATTACAAGGAATGATATATAAGATGCCTATTGGATTATTTTGTTCTAATTTATGTTGACTTTAATTACCTGAGTTGATAAAATTTGAATTTATGGTGAATAACAGCAGAAATTGCATGCCAAAAAACTGCATGTAACTCTTGCACTTCTGCCCCTGGAGTTTAGTTTCTAACTTGTATACAGACACACTGTCTGTGTACATCATAGCAATTTATGTAGAGTCTCTAATACTCTCCCGTATGTATTCTGCTTCACAAAGCATAAGCAAACACAAGATCTCCTCCACTGGAGGCACAAGAGGAGAAATCCTCTTGCCTGTGGAGCAGTTTCAAAATGAGGGGGTTCCACATATTTTTTCCTTGCACTGGAGGCCTCATTGACGTTTCCCATAGAGATCCATGTGAATCATGATCTGCTTTTCTTCCTCCCCACAGGTCAAATGACTGTTGTTATGCAAGTTCAAAAAAGAATTTTATTTAAGAGACAGAGGTACTGCACCTACAACAGTGCCAGCTGAAGTAGTTTGTCATATACTGGCACAGCAATGAGAATGGAGGAAGCAGTAATGGTATGATGCAGAAGGAATGTGCCCCATGGCATCATCTGTCATGAAGCAGACCCCAGAGATACCTTTCATGTGACATTGATATAGGCTGACAATGAATGAATGATATGGATACAAGGTGTCAAAAGGAGAGAAAATAGAGAGGGTTCTCATTAAATAAATGATGATACTGATAGAAGCCTGCAGTGAGTCATCGTGTAGACAAATGACCAGAAATGGGGGTTGACAGATGGTGAGTGATGCTCATATAATTGAAAAATACGTTTGAAGCTTGCTGAGAACATTCCAGCAGCAATTTAATGGTTTCATTGAGTTTTGAGTACCAATGACTGTGTTGTTTTTGTTTTTTTTTCATAAATTTCACATTTACTTTTACATTATTTTTCAGATGAATATTATGGATATCACTGTGTAAAATTCACAGTTGCTATTTCTTTCTAAAATAATTTTCTCATTATGTAAAAGGAATCATCAAATTTTAGGAAATTTAATTAGTACATTCTGTCAAAGTATAAATCTTTGCAGGGATCACAGTTCTAAATGTAGTTAAAATAAATTTAAACAAATTTAAATTAATGCTGCTATTCTCAAAAGACTGTCTTTTTCCCCAAAACATTCTGTCAACCGTTTAAAAAATAAAGCCAGCAAGCCAGAGCATTTACTAATCAACAAGAGAAATTATACTATCCATTTTGCTCAGGGCAGTTGAACAAATCAATATCACTTTATCAAAGATGCTTAGATTTAACTGCTTCCTAGATTAAATGTATTATAAATATTAAAATGCTTGCTTAAATAAACTCCTAAAATTATACTTCAGCTTTTTCCCTAACAAATTATTTATGCAGTTACAGTATGCAAGGAAAATGCATATTACAGAACCAGAAGGGATTTCACATGAACAAAGAAAATTACTCGAGATTCATAGACTGATGGAAGACCCTTTTTTTTTTCTTTTTTAAAGAAATGATACATTTCAAATATATATGGAGAGTGGAGAAGAGAAAGTGAACTGATCACTCAGCTTGTAATGGAAGCTTTGTACAAGGGTAACACAGTGAGCAGCGCAAAACAACTTATTAATTGCTGTTTTCTTTACTTGGGTGGTTCAGATCTTTTTGTAACAATTATGGCTCATTTATTCCTTAACCCTCAGTCTGTGTAGACCTGGTCTGTCTGTCAAGAGTCTTACTAGTCTGTACATGGGTTCTTAAAACTACTGCGATTATTCCCTCTTTCATTCAGCAGGAAAAATTTCCCTGAAATGGCTGAGAACAGGCACTCTTTTCCTCTTCTCAATAAATCCATTTACACAGATGTTTTTTAAAATTAATATGCTCAAATCCTACAGGTGGTTTTTGTAAGATTGATTTAGAAAACATCTGACTTTAACACGCAAACTAGACAATTTTCATATATTATTTTCATGTAGCCTGTATCAGTTCATCTTTGTATAACAGGAAATGGGTTTTGCTGTCTCCAGTACTTACTGTTTAACCTAGCAGCTGCTCAACACCACACATGCAGAAGGGAACTGGAAATAAAATAGAGTTTGTGGGTTGAGATAAAAGCTATTTTCTAAGTAAGAAAAAGAAAATGGAAACAAAACCAACTGACACTGCTACCAATGCAAGGTCTTACCACCACTGACCGGTATCCAGCTAATCCCTTCATGGCATTCAGATCCTCAATTCCCCACAGCTTGATGGCCTTCTATACATCACACAGTATGTATGTAACTTTCTGTCTAATTCAGACTAACTGTCTTGGCTCCACTGCTCACACTGCTGTCCCATCATAATAGCAGGGCTCTTCTCCACCCAGAGACCCATCCTGGCCCCAGGTGGGCTTCTATCACTCAGAAACAACCAAAACATTGGTGTATTATTAATGCTGTCTCAGCTGAAATCAGGACACTCACCACAGTGCTGTCTTGTGGATTTCCAGAAAACACCACATAAATTTTAAAGGTCAGGCTTCACTAAGGATGGAATTACTGCAGTATAAGAAACACCACTCTAAATTATATGTATTTCCAAAACAACTAAGTTGACAGCACAGTCAACTGAAGGTCAAGCCTTTCCTCCTTGTGAGAAAAGAAGAAATAACAATAACAATAAACAAGAAAAAAAAAAACACACAAAACCCACAATACTACCATACCCACAAACACTGTTTAAGCAGTGTAGTACAGTAGGAAAGCAATACAAAAAAAAAATCTAAAAATTGCTTGTAGATTTATAATATTGTTTTGATCGGACAGAGTGGAGTACAGTGGAAAAAGAAAAGTAAGGATAGAAACTCAAACAACAAAAAGCTTTGTATAGAGTGGATATCTAAAGGGCGTGTCTGATTTATAATCAGAGTTCTATGCCTTGTCAAGCAGTAAAATACAATTTGGCGGAATTGTGAATTAGGAAACCAAGTACAAAGTGACTGATGACATAATGTGTGAGCAGGTATATAGTAAAGTAAATAAATGTAAACATGTAACCATTTGGAGATCATTCACGTGTTTCTGTCTATTCATACAAATAGCAGAGTATATTTAAATGCATGGGGATATAGGCATACTAAAGACAGAATCCCATTCCTCATCAGATAAGCAACTGCGCTGAAGAAGAAACCTCAAGTGGAGTAATTGAGATTTTAGATGTTTGTTTACATGCCTCAGCTACATCATGCTGAGCACTTCTCTGTAACAGGATGATAACCATTACAAGAATAAAAAAGAAGCAATTAAAAAATAACAAATGTGGAAGAGGATGATTCATTATTAACAGATTTCCGGTGAGCAATGACTTATGTTTGACAACTCATGAACATAATTAATGACTTTTTATTTGCCAATATCTGTCCATATTTTCATAAAATCACAAACTGTACTGATTCATTTCTTTTCTTGAAAGTATGAAAAGTGATCTGGAAAGCCTGTGGAAGATTATATACTACTCTATGTGGTGTGCTCAGGAAGAGCAGCAAACAGAAAAGCAGTAAAGTGATTTAAGTAATAAATGTACCTGGCTGATGGATAGACAACAAATACAGATAAATGTAGACTAATGAATTTGTATTAAAAAAGGAAGAGACAGTGTATAGCTGCTAAGTGGAAAAAAAAAAACAACCAAACAACAACACCACAGCATTGACCTAAAAAGAGATTTAGATGTGATTATAGACAGATTCCTGAACTTTGTAGCACATTATGTGGCTAAAATGAAAAGTACAAATGAGATACTTGGATAAAGCTAAAAGCATGCAATATAAATAAAAGTATAAACCTAATTATCCTAACTTCATTCACACCACATATTAGTTAAACCTCAGAGACAGGATCCCAATTTTTAAAGATAGGTGACACCAATTTGATCTAAATACAGACTCAGAAACTCATGGGCAAAAGATTTAATTTCAAGATGTATAAACACATGGCAGCTTCCATTCAAATGGAATTAAAATCCTACCTTTCTAGTCAGTAAAGACAAAGTACTGAAAAAATTAAATTCATCAGTATTTTTAGATAGAGATCCAGATTTTATGGTGAAGCAGTTCAGTGCAAATTTGGACTAATAAACATGCCTTCACTTGAATGCACAGCAGACATCTGGAGGTGACTTGGGCAAAGAAAACAGAAAACTATCTTGATGTTACTGTTATGATACCATGTTGCTTTGCATTTTTTGCAAATCACCTTAAACTGTTCTTAAACACAACTGGCCATCAGTGCTCTATACCAGTAGTTTTATTTCTGTATTTATGTGTGCATATATATGTGTGTGCGTATGCGTATGTACTATACCTATAGTATAGGTATACCTTGTAAAAGTTACATATATATTCTGTACTGTGTTAACAGTAGAGGAGTTTAGGATAATGGTTGATGAATGCTGAAAACTGCTCATTTTTAAATGTGTATATTCAACTAATGTTATCAGCAAAGTATTTTCATACCAGAATTGTTTGTGAGAATTGTTTGCTGTATTTGAAAAACTTTTCACATGGCTTTTGTTACATTTTTACTTTATGGTTTTAGTATTTTAACATTTCCTTAACAAAGTTAATAAAGAGAGGAAAATACTAAGATATAGCTAGTGAATATTATTTCTTTTATACAGCAGTTAATGAGATCTTAATGTTACAGAACTATCTGAATTTTCTTAAAATATCGTAGATAACAGTAACCGTAAGTCCAACAAAACTAAGTTTATTCAAGACCAGTCTGAAAAGGGCTTTTCTTGCTTAAACCAAACCCTGCTCTGAGTTGCTCTTTGCCAAAGCAACTCACCCCAAACTTCCCAAGTCCAACAGGTATCTTATCTTCTCCAACTCTGCAGGATTCTCTTCAGAGAAAGAGATACATTTGTTGAGATGCCTGCAGCTCTCACTTCTGAAATCTACTTTGTGCTAATACCAATTATTTCTTTTGCTCTCTTTGGATCTTTTACGAGAGATAAAATCATCTTGCCATTAGGCCAGGTAAGTGAAATCATTTGGTTGAGCAAGATCTGCAGCTTTTTCAACCAAATATTTCTAAGCTTACTGAACTTTTTGTTTATTAATATAATTATTTGATAAAAACTATGTTTTATTCTCCAATATAACTCATTTTCCTACAGAAGCCAGATTCCATATCAATCACTTTATATAGCCACGACAGAAATGTTTATTTCTTCTTAAACAGGAAAAAGGTATTTGTCTTCCAAGTTGCAAGTCCTCATACAGCAGCTGAAAGCTTTCACTGTGCAATGGCACCATTTAAGGACAAAACTAAAGGTGTGTAAGGAAACTAAATGCCATTCAGAAGGCTATTAAGAGTGAAGATGTATCAGTGAAATGCCTAGAGTAAAATGACTACATTAAAGATAAAGATATAAAAAAAAAAAAGTGTTATTGTAAAGGCTTAACAAATTTATAAAATCCCACTTACATCAGCATACAGTCACTGTGAAAGTTATATATTTATGCATATCATGAATTAACAGGTAATATTCTCTAACATAAAGTCAGCTTCAGTACCCATCCATCTATAAATGTCATAGTGTATTAATCATTGATACTGCAAACAGCTACCTCATCCCTGATGGGACATCTGGCACAACAGACAGGCATACTTACATTCAGTCACTGAGGCCTCAGCAAATTATATCTGAAGCCCTGGATTTTGAAAGTACTTCTCTTTAAATGCAGCCCTCTTTGGTAGTGATTATATGATATAGAATAATAAAGGAGTTTTTATAGTTCCAATATGGATGTGAAGTACACTATGTGGAAATATTAAAAGTATTCATCTCAAAATGTCACTCAACTACAAAGCCTGATGATTGCACAAACTCACCCGAACAGCAGTGTAGGGAGCAATACAAAATACTCATTTTGGACTTACTTTGACAGGCAGCTGGAGACTACAAAATCACATTGCAGCCATTGTCTTACTCTCACTATGTAGTAACTGAAGAGCTCTGTGTACAGTAACACAATATAAAATAGTGCATTTGTTCAAACAGTGATGGGAATGTAAAAGGGTAGATGGTAAGCTGCTCCTCCAAAAAGGTACACTTCTTTTCAAACCCACTGACATTTAGGGAAAAAATAAAGCTTTACTAGGACATTTGTAAAAACCGTAGGTAAATATTCTGCATGCTGCAATTGTGATTAAGCAAAATTTTTTAAACACATACTTTGCTTTCCACTTGAATATACCACTGATTGACTTCTACTGACCTCACTTACATAACTGAAACAAAGAATCCATAGATAGATTTGCTTTTCTGGATTTTTTATTAAGTCCCTCTTTTTTGCCATAAATTTCTATACATAACTGCTTTTTTTTTTTTAATTGGATTAAAAACAGACAACAAATATAGCAAAGAAATATTATTTCTGCCATTATTGCCAGTGGAGAAATGAGTTCTCCCTTCTTTTCATACAAACATTTCCTTGAGTAGTAATATTGCATGATCAAGCACTACTGAGATTTAATGTGAGTTTTGCTATTGATTTCAGGAGGGGAAGACCCCTGGTGAGAAAAGAAAACAAAAAGGAGTAGAGAGCTCTGTAGTTCCTAGACCAAATTTTATGCTGAAATCAATGAGGCTTTATGTGGTACAAAGCCAAAACAGAATTCAGACTGTATAATTTTGAGTAATTAGAAGTACCCAGACTTGCATGGTACCAGTCTCCTATTGATTTTTTCATTACCTTGCAATGCGTGTTTTAATGGCAATTATATTTTCTGGCAAGCTTTTTTTTCTCTCTCTCAGCATCTGAATTGTTGCTTCTTGATTAGTCAACAGGAAAAATCAATACTCCATACATTGCACTTCCAAACTTTAATTCAATTACCATCTGTGAACTAATCAAACATTGATCTACCTATGTCAGTAAGTAGAAGGCCAATTTTTTATACTGTGATCTTTCCTTGTCGTTAAAGGTTATATTTTAAATCATTCACTACAAGTCTAAAATATTTACTGTAGCTGAAAGAAATCTCTGCTTTTCAACTTCAATTTCATTTAATTAGAAACACATAAGACCTTTTATGTCCTTTTGTCTATTTCTGCCACTCATGCCCCGTGAATGCATAACTATTTCCTAACCAATACCTCAAATTGTTTTTTCCAGTGTGATTTTAATAGACTGAAACAATTCATTGTTTCCTTACTGTCAGAAATTACCTTCTATTACCTTCATTCCAACCCTATTGGCATAGACTTCCTCTTCATTTAATAGCTACTCTGTCCACCCAGCTAAGGTAAAGTCTAAAGAACATGAGAAGTTGCCTTGAAAGAGATCTGGACAGACCAGATTGATGGGCTGGGGACAATGGGATGAAATTCAAAAAGAACAAGTGCTGGGTCCAGTACTTTGGTTAAAACAACCCTGTGCAATGCTACAGGCTTGGAACAGAGGAGCTGGAAGTCTGTGCAGAGGAAAAGGACACAGGGGTGTTGGTCAATGCTCTACTGAGCCAGTAATGTGCCCAGGTGACCAAGATGGCCTTCTGACTTGTATCAGAAAAAGCGTGAGCTGTTTCTAACATGAGCAGGAAAGTGATTGTCCCTCTGTACTCTGCACTAGTGAGGCTGTACCTTGAGTATCATGTTTAGTTTTGTGCCTGTCAGTACAAGAAAGACATTGAGGTTCTGGAGTGTGACCAGAGTATGGCAACGAAGCTGTGAGGAGTCTGGAGCACAAGTCTAACAAGGAGAGGCTGACAGAACTGAGATTGTCTAATCTGGAGAAGAGAAAGCTCATGGAAGACCATGCTGCTCTCTACAACTCCCTTAAAGGAGGTTGTGGTGAGGTGGGGGTCAATGTCTTCTCCTAGGTAGCTAGTAATATGATGAGAAGGAATTGACTCAAGTTGCATGACAGATGGTTTAGATTGGATATTAGGAGAAATTCATTCTCCAAGAGAGTATTCAGGTGCTGGAATAGGCTGCCCAGTGAGATAGTGAAATCACTATCCCTAGAAGTGTACAAGAAATGTTTAAATGTTGTACTAACAGACATGGTTTAGTGGGATAATATTGATGGTAGGTTTACGGTTAGACTAGATGATATTGGAGGTATTTCCCAACTTTAATGATTCTATGATAATATTTTTACCCTAATAACATGTTGAATTATCAAATGATCTCAAAATATTTTTCATAAATCTTGTAATTACTCATTTAGAAACACATTAAGAAATTATTACAAGAAGGCTATGTGAAGATGCACAACTTTTACAACACATCTTAAAAGCCTCTTGTCATCTTAGTCATAAAGAAACACCAAGATTTATTATACCGAGAGGAAATATGAGTCAAATAAAAATGGTTTTACTGTGTTTTTCTAAGGAAAATATTATCCTACAAATCAGAAGTCTTTACTTGTGAAAGGAATAGAAACAAGTTCCTTTTGTAGCAGCATTCACAATCCTAATTAGGATTTCAATATCATTATGCCTGTCTATGTTTCAATTAGGGCATCCTTAGGTAGTTCTGCACTAAGTATTTTTAAATGAAATATCAGCAACTTTTCCTCAACTACAAGTAATTCCAACATTCCAGTTCTGGGGCTTTGCATCCTTATGATTTGCAATTTGAAGGAAAAACAAACAAACAATAATCAATACTTATTCTTCAACAGTATGTAAATAAATAGAGAAATAAAGTGTCATGAAAATTAAGAAAGTCTGTATTTCAGAGTCTGCACAAATTTGGGTGTTTTATGATCTTGAACTGAAGTTTCCCTTACACTGCCTTAAGCATCGCATGGGACTCAAGAAGCCTATTGGCCTTCTCTAAATTAGCAAAGTACTGCAAGAAAAAAAACAGCTGAAGCACAAAAGTCTACAGTATCTAACTTCCCGCTTATTTTAGGTAGGTGATGTAATTCAGTTCTATGTTCCTTCTTCCATGGCTATCTGATTAGCTGTGGCCAGTGAAGCTGTGTGATGCTGCCATTAACCAGAACTGAATCCAACATACGGAGATTTGGAAAATCCCATTAAAGTAGTCAGTGGTGTATAATGAAGCCCAGCAAGACCCATTTCACTACAGATTTTTTTTATATGTACATTCCTTTCATTCTCATTTGCTTTACATTTCTGTAGAATTCATGTAACTTTCCCAAATCCATATTACATAACTTTTATTTTATTTTTTGGCTAATACAATCTTGTCCCTCTTAACTCACTTGTTAACAATGTCTTTGGCTCTTAGGCTTTAAAATGCAGTATCTAACAATGATCTCTGTGCTTAGTTCATTCTTTCATAAAACACATTTTGTGAGATATATTCAATCTTCTTTTCGTTCCAAGTACAAATAATGAGACTGTTTCTTTTGTAATTTCTGTAATAGTGCAGCACACTCACCAGGCAGCTCAAACAAATTACTACAAACATAACGGTAAATGTTATTTTAACACGTGCTTTGGACTCCAACATAGAACTATATTACATATTTTATTAGATCACTTACCACCTACTAGGTTATATTATTAGCTAATTCATTGAACATGATATGTGTTAGGTAGATTTGGCTACCACTTTAAAGTAACTCTATCTGAATCTGCTTTGCTTTTTTGTGAATCCACACAAGTCAGTCTTATTGTGGTTTTATAAATAAAAAATAAACCTCAGAGAAGTAGGAAAGCATAAAATAAAAAGATAGGCTCTACTTGTCCCTGTCAGAATACTGTATTGTATAAGTAATTGATTTCCTCATTGCCATTGTTCAATAGCTCTGATTCACAACCCATTAGGGTTAATGAAAGCAAAAGACCCATGAGTGAAATCTGAACTTCACTTATGTCACTGTTAGCGCTAACACTGACTCTGGGAACTGGGATTTCTCTACACCTCATGTCATGGTTTTATGATTTTTGGTATTGGTGTTCCGCATCATAACATCATGTAGCATATTAAGAGTTAAAGAGTTAATGTTCCAGATCCATGGATCATCAATAGTTCCAGGTATACCTGTCTCAGAAAAGAAGAACTACGTTCCCCAGAGGACTTTGCGTTGCTTTGTATTTTTGTCTTTTTCTGCTCAGAGGGAAAAATAAAAACTGTTTGCGTGTCACGAGGCACACCCTTTTAGACCGACCCAGCAGCAAGTGCTCACTAGCTGTCTTGCCTTCAGTGTTTAGTGTAAGGCCGTTGGTTTATTGGACACTCTCTCTTGTTCATTTTATTTGACTTATTAGCTTTACATCCAATTATACTGTATTATATTGTGTTATTTTGCATTCCAATATCTTATTTAGTAAATTAGCTTTGCTCCTCAGTCATTGCTGCTGTTTTATTTTTAGGCCATCTTTTCCGTTTCCCCACTTCTTCTTTCCTGGGGCGTGGGTCCATGGGTTCCCCACACCAATCGTTACAGAACCGGGCCAAACCAGCCCACAAACTGTTGACATTTCACTGGTGCCCAATGTGGAGTTTCTGTAGAAAATACAATAGACTGCCTCATCATACTCGAGTCAACCGATTATTAGCAACTCATGACCTTGTACCCTCTAGAGAATATTATAAACTCTTTAGAAGAATAAGATTTAGAGAAGGTATATACCCCTTAGGGTCTATTATTAGAAGTGCTGAAACTATTATAAATATAATCTTGAAATGTTGGAAAATTAAAGATGTATCGGACACTGCATTGTGTGCCATTTGATCATCTCTTACTTTGGCACCAGTACAAGTGGCCTTAGGAAAAGAAAACAGAAAAAAATTAGCAACTGCTCGCTAGCCATCTGTGCACTGTTTTTGTAGTAATTGGTACCTGTTTCTCCTCCACTTGTAGCAACCCCACAACAGAAAGATTTCCCAACAGACCAGGGAAAACAGACAGCTGTTCCACTCAAAGAGGTTTCATCCTCTTGTCTTGTTTAATTGTGGCGCATGTATCACAGTCATGGATAACCTGTGCAATAGCATCCATAGTTTAGTCCACCCCTCGGTCTCTAGCCCACTTATATGTTGCATCTCTTCCTTGATGGCCCAAGGTTTCATGGGCCCACTGAGCTAAAAATAATTCACCCCTGTGTTGCCAGTCCAAGTCTACTTGAGCCACCTTAACTTTGGCAGCTCGATCTACTTGATGATTATTTTGTTGTTCTTCAGTAGCCTGACTCTTGGAAATAACTTGGGCCAAAGATCATGGCATCAAATGGATTTATCACATCCCCTGTCATGCACCAGCTTCTGGTAAAATTGAAAGATACAATAGGTTGTTAAAAACAATGTTGAAATTTGGTGGGACATATCATCTGAAATTCAAGTTCTGCTGAACATTCTCATTATAAAAATGCAAAATAAAAATAAAACCTAGATTTTAATCATCTAGTACTACCAAGTGTTAACTGTAAAGCACATAGACATTCAATCTTTTGGCTTGTCTGAGCCACACTGAGTGAACAGAAATTGTCTTGGGCCACATATAATGAGGTTGCTCCAAAAGTAATGCCTCCACAGAAAGTATTTCCACAGAAACAACACTGAAGGACACAATAACACTACTCGATAGAGTGAATTCTCAGCTACATAATTTTTCAGAATAATCGCCACCACTATCTATGCATTTCTGCCAGCAATGAACAAGAGCCTGCATGCCATGCTTATAACAATCTGCACCAGTGAAAGAGACCTACTGTCACCACTGTCAAAATGCACCACTTGCCACTCTCTCTGCACTCACATTCACTGTTTGGTCCCCAGAAAACTTCAGCAAGTGCCAGTAAATACCAGTGGCTGCCATTTTTTCCTGCATGGAGGAATTCAATGACATGTCCTTGATCCATATGCGCATCCACATCTAACACTGTTCTGCCAGATTGTCTCTCTGCTGCCATCTGTCACATAGCAGAAATATGTAATAGAATATTGGTGGGAAGGTTCGGTCTCTACTGCCATGCCATCAACACCTGCCTCTGACATTATGGGCCAAAACAATAAAGCAGGAGGCACTACTTTCATGGCAGCCTTCAAAAAATATACAATGTCGTTGTATATAAGTTAATATATAAGTAACATATATAATATACAAGTAACAAAGCATTTTCATTTTAAATATTTTACTAAAATCTTAAAAAAAAAAAAGAGAGAGAGAGAGAGAGAGAGAGAGAGGACCAAAACCATAACACTAATGAGGAATCTTGTTTTTGTGAAACTTAAATGCCTGGGTCAATGGCAGTAGCTGCAGTTCTTAGTCTCAAGGTATTCATTAGAGATTTCTGATGAAACTTTACTCTTCCTGTACTTCATCGTTGACAATAATTGTGCAAAATATATGTTCTGCCAGAAAGCAACAAAATGAATGAGGAGTGATCGTGATGCAAAGGATAGCTTTCTCTGATAAAATAGGGACTATGAAAGTCTGGTAAAGAGTGACAATCAGATTTTTGAGTTGAATATCTGATTGCAACTCTATACATTTCATTTTGAAAATTTGCAGGTCATGTATTTCTATCAACTGAAAATGGTCTTGTAAACATAAACTCACATTGTTGTCTTTTTTTTTTTTTTTTGGCAGTCTTGAAACCCCAAGCTTTGTGGTGCAATTGACACTCTCAATGGATGGGATGCCATCCACTAGACAGGCTGAGCAGCAGGCCCAGAGTAACCTCATGAGGTTCAACAAAATCAAACTTGCTGCCTGGAGAAGACTTCAAGATGACCTAATAACAGCCTTTCAAAATATGAAAAGGGACTGAAGAGGATAGACTCTTTAGCAGAGTCTGTGGGTGGTAGTAGGATGAAGGGAAATGGTCTCAAACTTAAAGAGAGGAGACTCAGGTTGAATATCAGGAACAAGTCTTTTTCACTGACAGTGGTGAGGCACTGGCACAGGTTGCCCAGAGAGTTGGAGGAAGCCCCTGTCCCTAGAGACATTCATGGGGTTCTGAGCAATAATAGTGCTGTGGATGTCCCTGTTTATTGCAAGGAGATTAGACTTGGTGACCTTTAAAGGTCCCTTCCTACTGAAATGATTCTATGATTCTGTTTCCAAATTCCTTTATCAAAACGGAAAGCAGAGCTGCATGTTCTTCGCTGTTCAGAGCCCTGTGTTTACCCAGTGTATCAGAATGCATAAAGTTATGTGCTATCACTTGAGTCAACACTGCGCACACTGCCCTCCTCATGCCCTGCTTTCCATCAACATAGCATTAATAGTGCACTGTTGGTGGGCTGCACTGCCAGTTGTGCTGGGTTGCATGCAGGCTGCAGGTTGGACATGCCTGTTAAAGCCTTATTTTCAGTTCAGGTTATCAGCAATAACCAAATCCTGCACACTACTGTTTAATACATGGATATTTTAGAGACTATCATCCCTGATAGCTGGTTCTGCCTTAATAAAGCCTGAGCTTGCACTATTAAAGAGCATAACTTGAAGGAAATTTGTAGTTCATTCTTGTTGCTATTATCTTAGAGAAAGTAAGTTTTTAATAATACATAGCTTTTTAATAAAACATAGCTTTTCTCATAGTAGCTGGCAAATATGTTTATAATAATAGCTCTGGACTCTGAAGGGCAGCACTGTGATCCATAAATATGCTTGACACTTCCATGGTACTAAAGAGACTTAAGAAATTCACTGGGGAGCTTAATGTTATTAAGAATGAGCAGCAAGGAAATGTGCTGCAGCCATAGTAGAACTGGTCAGAGAATGGAAAATGAGGAACATTAGTTCAAGTAGGAACCAAAAAGGAATGATGAAGAGGAGAACTGTAACAGCAACCATCAAGAAGAAAAGACCTTCAGTTTTACAGTAAAAAATGATGGTGCAGTGTCACGGTTTTATGATTTGTTACTGATATTCAACATGATAACATCATGTAGTGCACCAGGAGTTAAAGAGTTAAATGCTGCAGTACTGCAGATTGTCAATGGTTCTGTCCCAGAAGAGAAGAATGAACTACAGCTCCCAGAAGACTTCACTGTTTCATTTCCATTTTCCATTCAGAGGGAAAGATAAAACTGACTGGGAGCCATGAGACTGCTCTCTTTTTTTCCTTCTCATCTCTGTAGTGTGTACTCCCTAGCTGTCTTGCCTCGAGCATTAGAGTAAGGCCTTCAGTTTGGACACTCCCTCATTTATTTGATTTATTAGCTTCAATTCCAATTATATTGTATTATATTGTGTTATCTTGCATTCTGCTATCATACTTAGTAAAATGTTTTTTTTTCCCTTAGCTCACTGTCACTGCTATCCTCCTCTGGGCACATCTCCCCATCCTTCACCTCCTCCCTTTCCCAGGGGGTGCATCCCTCTGTCCCATTAGTCATAGAAGTGGGCTGAACCAAGTTGTAACCACTGACATATAGGCATGCCCGAGGAGGGAGTCAGCTTAAGGAATGACATGAGAATGAATATAAGTAAAGCCTAAAGCAAAAGCAACATGCTGACAAGCTAAGTTGTGACAACATTCAAATATAGGTAATATGACAGAATTAATTAATTAAATGGAAAGAGAAAGTGAAGATATGGTAGAACAAGGGTTCGGAACAAAAGCAGTGGCAATATAACAATAAAAAAAGAGACTGTGCCTTTAAATGTATTAAGTACTTTTGACATTTGAATGAACAAGACTGGAAATCACATTTTAATTAGGTTTAGAAGTGAAGGAATGTCTGAAATGACAATCAAATCTAATAGGAAATATAAGAATGGACTGAAAAGAACAGGAAGCAGAGCCCATCACCATTCCTCCTGTAATTTAGAGAAAGGGAAAGTCCTTTTATGGCCTTTGCGATTACAGTGCCATGGGGTGATATCCTAACCCACATCTTAACATAAATGTAACCTCTGTAATTGCCCACCATCACAGCTATGTTGTACATTAGTATATTACAAACTGAGAATTACAGCATGAGACACATAATATTCTTATCTGCTGGCCAGAATCCTGTATTTCTCACTGAGGAGGATTTATCTGTAGCTACTAGAGTCTTCAGTGCCATTCCAGCTAAACACTATTATGAAAGCATCCTCACAACATGTCAGCTGAAATGGTGCTCCTGCTGGATTTATATTTATGTAGAAGATGAATACATGGAAGAAAAAGCCATACTGGAAAATTTTTGAAAGCATAATACCTGGCTTGCTTTGTCAGTCTATGTTGCTGCTAGCAGAAGGACCTCTGAACTTTGAAGCAGATCTGTCTAAGTATTCCATGGGTAAAAAAAAAATTGCTTTATGAGTGTTTACTTTTTTGACTTTTGTTGTTGTTGCATTTGTTTGTTTTCTTACAGAGACACAGCACGATAATAATATATATTGTTTTATATGCATATATATACATACACACACACACATATAAAACCAAATCTCCTTTCACACACTCCTTCTCGCAAATGAGGTACCAGACTATTCAACATCAAAGACTCTTCTGATCTCTGACAATCACCTAAGTGAGAAATTCCAAAGGACATCTGTACTGTGCTCCCAGCTGTTTTCCAGCCTTACCAGCTCTGGACCATGACTACTTGCTCTCCTGCTTGCCACCAGCTCCAGCTACAGAACATCCTCTACAGGTGTCCTCAGCTGCTGCCATCCTGCCAGAAGGGTCCATATGACCTAATCATCCCTCTATTGAAATAAGGAGGCAAAGAAACCCAAACTGAAAAGAGTAAGTAAATTCTGTCTATAATTCGGTCTCTCACTAGCACGTCTCTGCTGATCCCAGCTGGAGGACTGAAACCAAGCCTAGGAACTTCAGATAAATTCCTGCATGACAACTGCATCCTTTTCTCTTTCAAATGTTAGTATTTTCACTCCTCTCATGAGTTTAACAAAGGGTTGGTAGATAGAGGAGCTCCCGTGGAGATGAATTTTCCCTTTCTAGTAACAATCTGAGGCAACATTAAAGAAAATAGGAAAGCAGCATTCAAGGAGATAACATGCCTAGAACACACCCACTTGCATTCAAAGAGTGGACAGTTAAGTCAGTGGAAATACATCTGCCTCCTGAGCTCTGTTGCAATAAGACTGGAAGCCTTCATCTTCCCAGGGTAGTGCTGCTAGCATGACTACTGTGCACATTAGGATTTTGTTAAGTGATACTATGGAGAAACACACACAAGACTTCTATCTGCAAGCCAGACTATTAACACTATTTCCAATTCTGCCCCATGAATCTAAAACCTTGCCAGCTGTGTTGCTACAAAAATTCTCAGGAGTGAGGTTCTGTAGCCTCCAGCAAAAGTTATGGTTATGGAGAAAATCAAATTCTCCAAGGTGGATGTTCACTGGAAGAACTTGAGACTATGAAAAGAGCTTAATTTCTTTTAGTTAGCATAGTTATAGTTACATTTGGTGGTTACTCAGGTGGCTTTTGTTCATCGAACACTATTCTGAACTTCACTCCCATTTTTTTCTCAACAAAATTGTTCAAGGGGAGGGATCGATGGTGTTACATGTACTTTTCAAGCTTTCTCCGACTCAAAAATTAACGTTCTTTCATTTTACCACTGTATATCTGTTTGCTTTCTGGGGCATAGTAGAGCATGATAGCATGACCAATTATTCTATCAGTGCCAAGAAAGCTTTACTTTTTTTTATTTGGCCTCTCTTAGGCATGCAATCAATGCCAGTTGCCTTTTTGCCTCATAGCCTTTTCTACAGAAAGAGATGAAAGTGAAGCCTTACTGACACGCACAGGATGGCAGTGTGATCACCAAAATAGCTTGAATCTATTGATATAGGCATGATTAAGCTTTTCTCCTGTCATTTCCCTTAATGCATGCCAATTTGGCCATGTCAGTCATTTTATCAAGCCTGACAAGAGCTTTCATCCAAATAACATCTCCAGACACAATCTGAAAAGCACTATGAGTAGAGAGCAGGATTTGAAATATTTCTCATATACCAAGAGGTTCTTCTGTTTAATTAAAAATAATAATAATAATAATAATAATAATAAACAAAGCATTCTCTATTGCTGAATTGTAAAATGTATATCAAATTTTAGAATTTGTCTGAATATGAACAGTATGGTTTTTAAAAAAAATAAAAAAAAGCAGTATCAGGATTGTCTTAGAAAGGAGCATATATTTCTCTTAACAATTTACATGAAATAGAAAAGCATTAGGTCTTTTGCCCAATAAATTGATCTGAAATGTCCACCTTACTCCTAGAGCAGCTTATTTAGTTAGTCCCTGACATTCTATTTTCAGTGTAGAACAACATATCTTCCAAAGATTTCTGCCCTATGATTAACAGTGCATTCAGCTAACTGTTTCTTTATTTAAGATATAATTTGTTTGCTGAACTGTCAGGAAAAGCATCTTCAAGTTTGTCCCTTCATTCTTCTTCAACAGAACTTTTTATTTACAAAAGAAATTAAAAGTAAAGAAGGCTAATAATTAAGAATGAACAAGAGTATTTTTTTTGTTTCAGCTTTCCTAACACTTATAAATGTCATAGTCAATTCTGCAGTGTTGCAGCATGGGGCTGCCTTTGACTTGCAGAAGCCAAGTCCAATTGTATGGTCCATTTCACTGCTTAATGATACTAAAGATCCATTCTGGATCTAAGGACTTCTCTATTTGAAAGAGAAAAAAGAATAATCCAGGATGAAAAAAATGACTCCTTCAGAGAATAAAACGCAGAGGATGGTAGATATGTTTTCTGCTGCTTCTTTAATTTTTGAAGATGAACCTTAAATCACTCTATCCTTTCCAAGGAAACAGAGATTTTGAATGAAATACAGAGGACAACGAATAGGTAGCTGAATTAACCATAGCTGAGACCATTATGAAAAGGGCAAGAAGGAGTTAAGAAAAATGAGTGTTTCCTTACAGGCCGAAAAACATTTACACATAACAGCATACATTTACTTAGCTCTCTAATCCCTGTGACATCCCTGTGAATAAATAAGGCTGAAAATGCTGACAGCATGCCCTCCCTTTTGTGTTTGCAGATAAGCAGACATATTACGCTTACCATGCTTGAAAAGGAAAGAAAATGCAGAAAAGCACAGGAGCGAGCCTAGTAATTTTTAACTTAGACAGGAAAAAAAATATATAACAAGCTTAATTTGGAAAGGAGCCTGAAGTTTTGACTCTTTTGTTCAATGTAATACACATGGTTCTTGGTAAGAAGATAACTTTGAATGTCTGAAGCTTTCTAGTTACAACTATAATAAAATATATAGCACAAGCCTGTTGTTTTTGTTGTTTGTAAACAGACAACAAGTTCAACAGCCCAGAGCAAGTACTGGCAGGCCTTCCAAAATGGAATGGCAGACATTGTATTTAACCTTGTCTGCAGTTCTTCAGTTTACTTTGCCAGCTGAACTTCCTAGTAGTGGAACTTGAACAGTATATTTTTGTCTGGTCCCATCTATCAGCAATAGTCCTATTTGTGCTACTGGGTCCTTCCTGGACAAAGTGTTCCAGCAAATTTTGCAATTCTCCCAATCCTTTACCAAGCCTGAACTAGATGAGAACATATTTGACCAGATTTAAGCTTTTGGAAAGAACAATCACAAAAGCCAGTCACAATGTAAAACAAAGTATTACTTTGATAAAAACAGAACGCTTAAGGGAAGGAAAGGACTGTAAGGCAAGATATTTATGTTGCTTGTTTTGCCATTCCCAGTGGTTAGCTAACCAAGACTAGATATAGATTTTTTCCTGTCAATGTTGAAAGACATGTCTACAGAGTAGATGATTTAAGCATGATGCTACTGCTTGGGAACTAAGATAAGAAAGCACCTGTGCTGGCTTGACAATGATCCAGCTGAGACCCAGAGGATTACAGCTGTAGACAAACAGTAAAACATATACGTTGGTTGAGTCCTCCCAGCCAAATCCATGAACTGTGGGTTGCTGCATGCAGTGATGATTAGGCTGTGCTCCATATCAAAGCTGTCACACCCTTGAGACACAGCATAGCAGCACAGTGAATGCAGGCACACCTTGCAGGCACCTGCACCACCACTCACCTCTTTGGAGGGTGCCCTCCCCTCTAAAGTTGCTGTAGTTCCTTGATGCCCTACAGGGAATTTGTCTGCATCTCTGATATTGACACTTACTAAATCTTAATCAGTCATTGAGAGATTTTTCATGAGAATGTCTAAATCACACCAAAATCCAGAACGCACACACAGCAAATAACAGTTCTACCAGCACCATCCCTTACACTGCAGATTAGAAGCTGCTTTACTGCAGTAATTTCGCATGTCTTAAAATAGACTATGACTGATAAAGGAAGAGATACTCATGTCTTTTTGTTCTGTTATCTGGATACCCACACTACACCCACCAGGTAGTGAATTGAACACACCATGGGGATTATAACTAAACAGAAGTTACACAGAAGATTCCAGGGAGATAACGGTTTTGGAGAGGATGAGAGAAAAAAAGTTCTTTGGATTTGTTCAAATTTACAAAGTTTTGGTTCTGCAATGGATGCACATTAAAGCAGACACTGTGCAGCATGAATTCAAGAGAGATTAATGGCCACATTAACCTTTTGAAATCTATAAACCAGATTTATCCCTTCGCAATTGGTGTGGTGATGATTTATATATATATGTTACATTAAAAAATGTGGAATAAAATAGAATCCAAGTCTATTTTCGTCTTTCAGTGGCTGGACCACCAAATAAACACAATCTAAAAGATTTACAGCAGTATACGCATGGACAAGCACATGAAAGAAACCTAAGTTGACATTTCATCCAAGAAACAAAGTATTACATTTAGAGACATGATAAGACATGTTTAGAAGTGTTTGAAAATTGTTCCAGAACAAACTTCAGAATCATTAAAAGTGTTACGATTCCCTCTAAGAAAATTCAAATGCATAGACACAACCAAACCAATTTCTTAGAAGGTACTAAATTGAGGAACATTTCCACATCTTTGGCACTTTTTATAGAAAAGTAAGTTGTAACATGAAATGAATTAACCAGAAAGAAAGAGGAAAAATGTGGAAATGTATTCTTTTTTTCTATTTTGTCCTAAAAGTTAATACTTAGATGTAGTGGTGATTTCATAGTTCAAAGTAGTCTTTTTTTTTTTAAGCAAGAGTCATGATCTCTGCTCAACTTGCCTGCTTGAAAATATCAATTTTCCATCTTATCTAAGAGCTTTGAAGAAAACTGAAATTTGGTAAACACTGTACACAAGTCAGACTCCTTGAAAAATTCATGCCACTACATTTGAAACAATTATATCAATGAGGTGATTTTATCTGTATCAAAAACACATACAAGAGGCCAAAAACAAATGCTTAGGAGGGGCAAAAATCAAGGGGAAAAACTAATCAAAATCTGCATTTCAATGAAGTTGCCTGTGCATTGTTACTTATCATAAATAACATCTTTATGAGACAGGTTGTTAAATAACCAGTCCAGGAGAACAGCTGTGTGGGCTGAGCACGTACATTTGCTTCACCTACACTCCTTGCTCCAGTCATCTCCACTGGATAGAACACTTGCAAGAAGCAGAAGCCCAAGCTTTTAAATGAATCTCCTCTCACTAGCACAAATTCTTTAGCATTGCACAGACCAACTTTGGAATCAGTAGTCTGATTAGTCACAAGATCACAGGTAACTGGGGAGCCATCTCACTGACCTTTAGATGATTTGGGAGTCAAATGTGCAGCACAGGTTGGTCACCTTGGCTCTTCTACAGCAGGTAAAGGACATAAGCACCTAGAAAAGGTGATTCTCCACTTCTGAAGTGTCTCTTCATACTTAAACATCAAGTTCTGTCCTAGCAGGAATGAACATGAAAGGAGAATCAGTAATGATCTTTGGAGGTAAAGCAACAAAAATTGTAAAAGTAGTATGAAGTCTTACTGCTCATATTTATATCCTACTTGCCCCCAGGTGATAACTTAATTAAATAATACAGAGTTTAATACAGCAACAATACTGTATCACATGCAATATTTAATCAATGTATTAACAAAGAGCTTTCCAAATTCTCAGAATTTCTTGCGTATACAAGGGCTGTTCCAAAAAGGCGACAATATCCAGGCAAGTGTAAGATGCTGAAACATCTAGAGCACCCCTATCACAGCCAGAGCTTATTCCCTGACATCTGCATGGTAAACCTTAACTTTCTGCTCTGTCCACTGATGCAAATCCTTTTCTCCAAAAGCTGAATAGAAGGCAAAGATTAGAAGATAATGCTATTACAAGCTTTTAAAGATTCCACTCTTTTTTTCTCCACTGGGTTCCCTGAAAAACTTGCCCTCTACTCCTTGTTGCATTTTATAGCTTCACTGCCCAGTCTTAAGATTAAGAGTTGGGAGATATGGGGCAGCTGAAGAAGTAGGAGTTAGCTAAGAACATGGAGAAGTGAAGAGGTGTAAGAAGTGGGAGGAAATAGAAAGAGGAAGAGAGGACAAAGAGGAAAGAGAAGCCACCTATCAAATATGTCTTATAGTCAATTATAATTTACACCTACACATTTTTAATCATCCAGTTCTATGAAAATAACCTTAATTAAAATGCAAAAAAGTTAATTTTAACCATATGCTTTAAAGACTTATCACATAGAGCCAAAAAGAGACAGTATTACATAAACAGAGATGACATTTGTCACTGAGTTATTTACTTATTTTTATACAAAAATATTTTTTGAAAAATTATTAGGCACATGAGCATATCTTTACATTTTTGAACAATGCTCCTTTAAAATATTTGTCTGTTTTGTGAGCTTTCTGCCCTTTTTTTTTTTTTTTTTTTACTTTTATAATAGGAAAGTCAGGTGTCTTATCGTTCAGGTGATTTTTTTGTTGACGTTTTCCTCAAGCATACCAATCCCTGTTTACGAAGTGAGATGAGAGCTTGATATTTATTTGGCTAAATACAATTTACACTTCCTGCCTTTGAGGTGTAGCCATATATTTTACTGTATTATTTATCTTGCATACTCTCCCTTTTGTGATGAATTATTAAAATACACCTTGGACGGATGGAGCCATTTGGAAGAAGGGTCTTACTGGACAGCAGAACAGATAAAAGCACTGAGATAAAACAAGCAGCCCTGTCAGCATACTGAAGCAACACCATATAGAAAAAAAATCATTTTATTGAACAAATTTTGGTAATAGTCACACTGGCGGAAGATCATTGACTTCAGTAAGATTCTACCTTGAATTTCAGAATATTCTCATTTTAATTTCTTTTCATTTTGCTACAACTAATTTTTCCAAAACTTAATTTCACAGCATCAAAACTTTGCCAGCCATCCAATCCATATTAAAATTATTAGACAACTTTCAGGCAAAAATGGTTCAACCATTTCTAAGAATAAATTCAAAAAGTAATATGTTTCTGTGCTTTCAGAGTTGTTTCACACACAATTTCCAATATCTGCAGTAGAATATGAATCTTGAAATAAAGACAGCTGCAGAGTCAGATCTGCCTTATCCACATTTCCTAAACCATTTGCTATACTTCAAACCTAAGAAAACTAAGTTTGCACATATTGGAGTAAAGTAGGTCAGAACTTAGATGCTAAATTCTGCAAAGCTTTGCCTTTCTGGACTATATTCTTGTACTGTGAATGGCATGCACTACCACTGAACAGTAATTCATTGTGTATTCACTGTACTCCATGAAGATATCAAAGACTGGGCTGTGGTATTGCTTGCTCTAAGAGAAGAGAGTTTCTCAATCTTGCATTTTCCAGGTCAATTCTAGACTCCAGCTACATGCAAGAGTAGGAAATAATTTGATGACAACTCACAGTGATAACATGCTTAGAGAGAAAGAACCAAGGAAAGAATCAGGGCACAAAGGAGCAGATGGCCAGATGGGGACAGAAGCAAGAGTAGAATCAAGCAGTACAGCAGAGCCTGCAAAAAAAAAAAAAAAAAAAGAGTAAGAAACAGTGAGAGCAAGAACCAAGAAATTGACAAGGGCATAATTTTTTTTTCCCTACTGAAATAAGAGAAGTAGAAACAAATGATATTTCATCAAAATAAGGATTTTGCTTGACTAAATACTGAGACACACAAAAGCCTCCATGTTAATAAATATTAGATTATAAATATTAATTAATTTTCAATTTAAGTGAAAAATATAACAACTCTGTCGATACAAGCATCAACATGCCTGTGCAGTAAATACAGTTTCCAGTTCTGCTGTTAAACCTTTTGGGCATGTTAGAGATGATTTCGTGCAAAAAATTAGTTTTCTCTGTTGTAAGCTGAGGAAGAAAGATACAGATAACAAGGCACCAGGTTTTTTAAACTGTGAGTTTAAAATTTGAGGTAACTTAGATTCACAGTTATTATTGTGCCTTAGCACCTTACCTCAGCAGTGCAAAAGCATTATGTGATCACATATCAGTCTATGAGAATCTTCTCCTGTCAGAATGTAACATGAATGATGTCTTCATCTACAGAGATGCATTTGTTTGTAAAACCCCTGTAGCAGTAATGGCCAGCTGGCACCATTCAAGTCTGAGCATGGCTGGATGCTGTGCTGTATAACTCATTTCTCACCTGGTTTCTTCTCTCTGGCAATTCAGTAATTTCAAAGCGTGTTCTTGACAGGTAGCCAGGATTTGTGGGGATCTTACTTGAACACTGAAGGTCTGAGCTGTTAAAACACAGAGTTCACAGTTACAGCTAAAACCACTGGGAGATGTAGTTTTCTTCTCCCTTTGCAAGGTGTAAATCACATTCATTGCTCAGAGAAGTTTAACAACAAATTGACCAAATCTTGCCTGTGCTTTACTGCTGAGAAACCAGAAAATATTATAAAGAAATTACTATTTTGTTCTTAGAACATGATATAATGATTCATAAGTCAAAGTCCAAATGATATATTTCAAGAACAAGACAAATTAAAATTGCATCTGGTTTTCTCTTTTTCATTTAGACATTCCTGTTCAATTGATACTCCAAGAAAAGCAAAGATTCTGGAAGAAAAAAATAGAAATACATGATGGTAATTAAATAACTTTAATTTAAATAACTTTAAAGGATATACTGCATAATACAATAAGGTATAGGAAATATGACATAAGCAAATTTCAGGTGTCTTATTTTGTTAACATTTTTTCTTCTCGCATAGAATAAAGGTGGCTGTTTTTTTTTTTTTTTTTGTTTTTAAATACTCTAAGGTAAACACAGAAGTAAATTATAATTAGTGGAAAAGAATTCAGCAAAATTCACCACTGACTTCCCTTCCTTGCATTTGAAAGACACATCTGCGAAGTCAAAAAAATAATCAAAATCAGTAGGCTTTCTGAGTTTCTAATCAGAAATAATGCATTGATCTCTAGGAATTTGAATGAGGTTTCATTTGCAAGCTAACACACAGTACAACTGCTTTGTTTTGTTTTGCTTTTTTCTGACCAAAGCAAATTTCAACTATTACTTATGCAATCATTGATAATTAAGATGTCTTGATATTTAGGCAATCTAAAAAAAATCATGCTGCCAACTCATTTTTATGTTAAAATCTATCAGTTTTTGCTTAATTATCTTGGAGGAAAACAGGATAATTCTTGCCACAATATCTATTATAGCTTTTGTTTACTAGAAACATTTTTACAAACTTTGACACACGTACAAGGTAAGGCAAAAAGTTATGCATAATTCAAGAAACATCTAACATTTAGTGTTCTGACTTTTTAGGTGAACCTTTTCTAACTGCCATGATATTTAAAAAAAATCAAATATATAAATAAAATGTTCAAAATTAGGAATTAAGCAAAAAAGAACTTCCTCACCAGGTTAATGAGGAGCTGGTAGTGAAAACAATTTTTTTCACCTTCCCGAAGGTCTCACACTTATTTTAGGTAGTAGTACAAGTGTTAGAATACATGGCATTTAAGAATCTTTCTCCTCGGTGCATTTTATAACAGCAGTGGGGAAGAAGGAGAGATTTCAAAACCAAGTGTTGACCACTATATTTTACAGAGAACTTAGTTCTGGCTAGGACTGATGAGCACACAGATGTATTTCCTGATTGACTTGTCAGGAAAGTTTAGTAGACAAAATTTTCTTAAGACCAGCCTGTCCTGAACGTGAGTTGGACATGAAGCCGTATATCACTGTCAAAAGGCAATGAGTTTTTTCCTAGAGGTTGAAATTGGAGTCCATTCACAATTAAGAACCCTTAGGGACCAGGCAATAGCTCAGCAAGGTTTCCAGGACCATACCTTTGGATTTAACTGCCTGAGTGCTGCTAAGTCTGGCACCTGCAATCCTTTCTGCAGCTCAGCACAAGAAACCTTTGCCATTCAAATGCACCATGGACCCAATCAAACAACAAAATCAACCAAATTTTACATGAAAGTCATAGTAAGGCATGCAGAAATGCAGAAAGAAGAACACGTGAGAGTTCTGGGTAACATGAAAGTCAAAATTTTAGAAAGCCTTCAAAACCAATAAAGTAAAATCTCCAGTAGTAGTAATAAAGTTAGTAGTATGAATAAAAGGAATACTGATGGTAATATTATTCTCTGCTTTTTCATATTAATGTGGATTTGGAGGCTGGACTATTTGGTGAATAAAGAACTGGTTGGAATGCCACAGTCAGAGGGTTATGGTTATCAGGTATGTGTCTAGGTGGTGGCCAATTAGGAGTGACATCCTTCACTGTCTTGGGACCAGTGCGCTTCAACATCTTTATCAATGATGTAACCATAACTCTCAGCAAGTTTATGCTGACAATAAGCTGAGCAGTGCAGTTGAAGAGAAGAAAGGTATGCTATCCAGAAAGACTTGGACAGGTTTGAAAAACTGTCCCACAAGAACCTAATTAGGTTCATAAAGGCTAAGTGCAAGGTGATGCAGTTGGATCAGGCCAATCCCAGCTGTGTATACAGACTAGGAAAAGAACTCATTGAGAGCAGACCTTCAGATAAGAATCTGGGGGGTTCCTGCTGGATAAAAAGCCACAGGTCGCTCAGAGAAGTAGTGGATGCCCCATTCCTTGAGGCATTCAGGGCTACGCTGAACGAGACTCTAAATGCCCTAAGTTCCCTGCAGTTTTTTCAGCAATAATATTTGCCAGGGAGAAAGCTCAGATAAGACAGAGCTGTGTGACTGGAGCATTTCTCTGTGAAAGGTATGCAGTGCATCACTTCAATTGTGCAGACTCTTGGGGCTGCCTTTTTTAACAAGAGAAAATACCAAGAGGCCAAAGAGATCCATCTACCAGCAGGATATCTACGCATTCCAGAAGCTGTCTCAGTCCTCAGCTTTAGCAGTTTTGGCACCACACATTTGACTGAATGAAATAGAAACAAAATAAAATGGAAGAGAATAAGAGGAGCAGAATAAGATCAGAGAAGATTAGATAGAAAAGCCAGTATACGTAGGTCCCTCAAAAACTGATCTCTCATTTATTTCCATGGAAACTACTACAAAGAGCACAATGATACCTCCTGGTAGAGCAAATTCTCAGCTACAAAACACTACCTTTCAACACAGTCACTACCATTAGCTATGCATTTTCATCATCAATGAATAAGAGCCTGCATGCCACACTCAAGAATCACAGAATCACCAAGGTTGGAAAAGACCTATGAGATTATGCAAGTCCAACCATCCACCTATCACCAATAGTTCTCACTAAACCATGTCCCTCAACACAACATCTAAATGTTTATGAACATCTCCAGAGTGGGTGACTCTATCACCATACTGGGCAACCCACTCCAGTGACTGAACACTCTTTTAGAAAAGTACTATTTCTTAACATCCAGTCTGAACCTCCCTTGAACTTGAAGCTATTCCCTCTAGTCCTATCACTAATTACACAAGAGAAGAGGCCAAGCCCCAGTTCACTACAACCTGTCTTCAGGAAGAGCACTAAGGTCTCCCCTGAGTCTCCTCCAGACTGAACAATCCCAGCTCCCTCAGCCACTCCTCATAAGGTCTGTGCTCTAGACCCCTCACCAGCTTCGTTATTCTTCTCTGGACATGCTCCAGGGTCTCAATGTCTTCCTTGCCCAAAATTGAACAAACATAATACTTCAGGTGTGGCCTCACTAGTACTGAGTACGGATACAATTACTTCCCCATTCCTGCTAGTGACACCAGTTCTGATAAAAGCCAGGATGCCATTGGTCTTCTCAACTATCTGGGCACACTGCTGGCTCACATTCAGCTGAGCATCAACCAGCACCTCCAGGTCTGTTTCCTCTACACAATCTTCCAGCCTCACTGCCTCAAGCCGGTAATGTTGCCTGCAGTTGTTGTGGTCAAAATGTAGAACCTGGCACTTGGTCTTGTTGAACCTCAGCCCATTGCCTTCAGCACAGCGATCCAGCCTGTCTGGATCCCTCTCTGTAGGGCCTCACTACCCCCCAGGCAGATTGACAATTTCAGCCAACTTTGTTATTTTCTTATTGAGGAAGATCACTTGACTGTAGTTCACTCATTGGTTTGTGCTAGTGATTTGCTCAGCACCAATGAAGTATTTTGATGCTGAATTTTCTGAGGAAGCATCAGACAGGAGTTAAATTTAATAATAATTTCCTTGGCTGAAATTCAGACAGGCTCATAGAAAGTGAGGTCTTTAGCCTACCTAACCCTTCCCCAGCATGTATTTTCATATACTCAGTTCTAACTGCATTAAATGCTATACACTAACCTTCTCCATAGTCAACATAGAAGTTTAGCATTTGATGCTCTTGGACACTGAGGATCCAGTCAGACAACTGAAAAACTTACACTATGTAGAATCCCCCTCAGACGAGATAATTACAGATTTTCAAATGCTAAGTCCGTTCACATTTAACATTGATTCTATTTAGGACAAGAAAAGGAAAGGACAGTAAATTAGCAGCTTTGGAAATCAACACAGTCAACAGTAATGATATAATGAAACATCTCTGGGAGAATTTTCATAACGGTCACTCTCCTGTCACTTTCAGCAGATGTCAGGGTCATCAGACATCTTTCTAATGGTTATCATAACTAATGACAGCCATTATAATGATTATGTAATGCTCAGCATGCAGACCTGAAAGTCTCCACATGTTGGACGTTTCAAGAAAGCTTTTCAAGCACTAATGATAGCTCTATTGCCCACTAAGTTTTCCCCTGCCAGCAAGCGAGAGCTGCTCAACCTCAACAGCCTCAGCAAAACAACCTGCGCTGCAATACTGTGATCTGGCTGCTTACCACTTATAGTAAATTCTCAGAGGAAACAGTAGCATGCAAGAACTCAAATCTATAACCCATACAGGATTTTTTTATTCTGAGGCTCTTTGACATGATCCTGTCACAGGGAGGCACTGCCCATAATAAACTTTTCAATAAGGACAGCAGATAACAACGTCAACAAAATATCTAGCAAATGCTAGCTTCAGCTCAACTTGAAATCTCTTCAAACCACATAAGAATATATTTGTAAAAAGTTTTTTATTTCTGCTTTTCTACAGTTACCATCAAGAGTTTCCAACAACAACAAAAAAAAAAACAACTCCTTACTCCTTTGTAAACACATGTATTTTATTCCTTTATTATCTCAGTAATGTGGAGATACATTTATTCACAAGTCAAAAAGATAAAAGCACAAATTTTGCTAAACCTAAAGAATGAACTTTTATATATTCAAGACCTACTTTTAAACACAAAACCTCTATCCTTCTTTCCTTAAATCTGTTTTCCTTCATCTGTATTCATAAAAGTTTTGTTTCCAGAGATTGTTATTCAGACTATTTATCAGTTAGGCACACTTCAAAACAACAAACACTTATTCCTTTATGGGATCTTACAATAGAAAAAGTCTATAGAAGCCTTTTTATTATCCCATGCAGTCATTCTTTTCCAATAAATTCCATAATTGCTCAAATTAAGAAAAATACAGAAATTGAAGTTAAAATAGTAAACAGCTTGCCCTTCTCTCTCTCTCTCTCTCCAGTACAATAAATACTGAAAAACAAACTAAACAAAAAATAATCAGAAGAATCAAAACTCAGAAAATAATCTCAAGTAGGACACAGATATTTGCAATTTGACAGAATAATTTTTAACCTAAATTCATATTCGCTATCAGCATAAATTGATATATTAAAAAAAAGCAGGAGCACATTATAATTAGTATTGTAATGCACCATTACTGGTCAAACAGCAAATTTTTCTTGACTAGGAAAAAGCAATCTGACTTGGTTGGAAAAAAGCTCAATACTTCTCCTGTTGAGCAAAGCTAGCACCTCCTGACAGGACAAAATGTCATTTGGTGTTTGAGTATTTGTTACAGCTAGGGCTGGAACACAGCTTTCAAAATAACTTTCTCTACTCATTGGTAGGCACTCAGTACTACTTTTCTTCATGATCTCTCCCATCTGCTAAGTATTACTGTATTTTTACAGAGTGGAGAAGACCCAGTGCAAGAAAAGGGCAAAAAGTATTGGCAGTATATACCATAAATCACTTTCAAGGTGACAATTTTGAGATCTGAATTTAAAAAATAGTTCTGAAGCGAGTAGACTGTACTGATAGAATACTGAATGTGATCTTTGGTACATCAAGCCTCCAGAGCTTTTGAACAAAAGACTGCTGGCCATACAGGGAATCTAATTATTAATTTATTTTTATTTTTTAATGAGAAGACAGGAGGTGGAACTGTCCATTGTGGACAAGTAACAAGTTGAATCTGTAACATAAGGCTGAATTATCAGTATTACAAATAGATTTGTATGCTGGACAGTAGTTTGAAACTTCTGACTTGCTTGGATTAAAAACATACATCAGGGAACCGGTGTATGTTCCAGAGGACACTCAGCATTAAAGGGAAAAAAGCACAATAACACCGCTTTCAAAAAAGTCTGCGCAGTATTGTGGAATGTATGAAGAGGTGTGTGTGTGTGAAGTATGTGTGAAGAGGTGATCCAGTTCATAGCCCATTCCGTGAGAAAGGACATAAACTCAGTGGAAATCAAAGTACATAATTTCAAAACATTTCAATAAAATTGTAATGGAAATTTAGAAACAAATGGCATGTGGCCAGAATTCCATATTTTGAGGCAATACACCCAATGTTATTGAAGAAATGGTTTCCCCTCTTGATCAAAGTGGAGACTTCGTTTCTCTTTCATCACTGCTGACTTTTTCCCATTCCCTTAAGCAAGTTCAATTCCAGGCTTGAGCAGTTGCTTTTTTTTCTTAGTATCTTTAAACCTCAGTTGTAATTGAATCAACAGAAGTACTATCTAATCATATTGTTCTGCTATTTATGAAGCTTTCTAAATCTCTCAACAAGTAAATTAGTGTCATATCAAACTGCTGAGCTTGAATTTTGCTGGCAGAGACAGATGTAGGGCACATTCCTTTAGTGTGTAACAACAGATCCTGTTATAAAAATAACTCTCCCCCACCCCTCAAACTTCATAATCCATTCTATTCATGAACAGGATTCTGTTATGTGGGTCAACTATAACTAATAAGAAGCCAGATAAGATGCAGCTTTCACAAAGTATATGTCACTTCTTCATTCTAATGTAATAGTTACTGATAATCAGAAATCAACATTTCCACATCTACTATTACGGTTATATTAAATCTTACTGTAAAAACAAACAAGCAAAAAAGACTCCACATCCTTACTTTTGACAGAAAGCAGCATCAATAAGAGAACATTACCGATGCCATAATAACAGCAAATCAAAATAAAACCCTTCACCTCAGATAAGAAATCTAAATGTAATTTCAATTTTTTTTTTTAAGAAAAAAAAATGAGGAATCTGGTATACTGAAATGTATTATTTAGTGAAAATATGGCAATTCAACTTATGGCAATTCAACTGCCTTCCTGCAAATTGCTGACACTTAATTGTTTGTCATTGGTTTGGTTATCAGCATCTGAACTCGTGTATTGACATTAAGGACTGCTGACCTAACAATTTGATTTTAGATGTCAAAAGATTTTTACAGTATATTTTGGATTATATTTTCTTTAGTATATACTATCAAGATTTATTTATTTATTTTTACAAACTCTTTCAGAGGGGAATGAGGAGTAAAGATGCTGATTGGTTGGAAGAAAAGTACTTTGTATGATTTGGTAATCCTGAAATAATTTCCCTCTCCAAAACTTTTTTGAAGAATTCTGAAAAATGTTTATGATTACAGTATGATTTTGCATGTCATAAGAAAAATACTGAAAATAAAATCCAGTGTTACAGACCAAATTTGTAGCATAAGACATGATAGAGAACTCTAAAGAGATTTATTTAGTGCACTTAAGGATCTGGTGCTACAGACACATGCATTATTCTATGGCTAACGTTTCTAAGTAAGGGCTAAGCCTATAGGTAGCTTCTGTAATAAAAGTTCTGATCAGTTCCCAAAAGTAGCAATGAAAAATCAACAGTTCTGAAAATTGTTGAGCTTAATTAACTCTTAGTTAAGCAATCAAAAGTGCATTATGCAAGAAAATTAGATTGAAATATTTCTATTTCATATAACACATACATCTACTTTTAATTAGCTCATTCAGCTTATGATTTACACATAGGACTTGGCTACCCCAAACCTTCCAAACTAAATCCTAGAGCATTCATTTTTTTTTGTACTATGCACTATCAGACTATTAGCTCCAAAAAAATATAGTTTCAACGATTCAGTGCACATACATTGAGTCCAGGTGGCTATTGTGGCCCAAGACCAAGCTACAAGGTATATGAATTCCAAAGAATTACAGGACTAGGTTTGGACTGATCTTTGATTTGTTTCTTTTAAATGTATGCTCTTTATATACATTGTGCTCTACCAATGCTACAGCCACTTCCAAAAATAGTGAACCAACCTTTAGGTGATTAACAGTTAACAGAACAACACTGCTTTATGTTATTTCATAAACAACTTGAAGCTCTTGGCCCATCATCAGATAATTCAGACTTGTTCAGCTTACTCATTTCCCCTTAGAATAAATTTCCTGATGGAAACAGCGTCTTTCAATGTATGACCAAGTCCTCAGAATATGAATATTTAAGATTACCTCAAAAAAGGAGCTGAGGGAAAAATACGATTTTACAAGATTAGATGGACAGCATTTAAGGAAGTCTGGCAAATAGTGATTTAATTCCTTCTGATAGAAGGGAACCTCTCTTAAAAGTACACAGAATCAACCTTAAACTCTTAATAGAAAGATTACCTTTTTTGTACATAGCACAACGTAAAACTCAAGTCCAGATCTAAATGAATTACAGATTAATCTACCTAAAGTCTAGAGTTCTGTTGACAAGAATTACTAATAAAAAAAATGCTTCTTTTGCTCCAACTATTTACACACACACAAAAAAAAATCAAGTGTTGTAATATGTTAATGAATCAAAATAATAGTCCAAAGATTTTCTTTCAAGTGGGTCCTGTTGACAATAAATTTTCTTATAAGATTTGTATTGTGGTGTGCTGTATATTAAGTTTACATCTTCTGTGACTCTTAAAATGCATTAAAATACTCCAGTATTCCAAAGGCAAAGTTTCCCTTTTCATACACAGCTATCTACATATGCACGACTATTTACAGACATCTTTATGAGTTTTTTAATCTATAGAACTTTTATTTATTTATAGTATACCTTCATCATCTTTCTCTTCTCACCATCTAGTCCTTTACTTACACAGTTGATATTTAAGTTCTCCAGCTGTTACAGAGAAAACTAGGCTCTATGCACTGATGCAGTGGGAGATTTGGAGCACAGATGTAAGTGAGTAGCTCCTGCAAACTAATCTCAAATTATTTTATATCTAATATCAGTTTTCGGTATCTGACAAAGCCAAACTCAACCATGCATTTCCTTCATTCTGGGCTTGACTTCATTACCTCAAATGAAAACTTGTCATTGAGTTGACTAGAAGCAGAACCAGGCTTCATGTATTTCTAACCCTCGTGTACAATACAAATAATGTCTCACAACACTCCTAAATATGTCCCAGTGAAACTCTGCCACTGAAATCTACAGGCAAAAGATTCTGCTTTATGTTGCAATCATTTAAGTTATACTGATTGATTCAAAAGAGAAAATGTTTGAATCTTACTACAACAAACCTCAGCATTTCAATTACTTCCTATCTATCCACAATTTTATTTATATGGAAAACTCATAATAGGTACGTTTGTTATTGCTCATTTTGATATTATTACATTACTCTCCTAGAGTTTCCAGCAACAAGCTTCATCCCCCTCCATCTGCCAAACACTTTGGTTGATGGGAGGTAATTTTATATGCTACACTTACATCAGTGATAATGAATTCTTAATGAAAAGAAAATCTATTTTATTTAGGGAATATGGTGATAACCAATCTGTTAAACATTTACAACTCTATAAAGCAAAATTATTCCTTCAGAGAACATGTTCTAAAACATACTGCTTATTAAAACACTTTGTTCTCCATGTAGAAGAAAAGGACCATTCTCAAATACCCTCAACTCATCCTACAGGTGAAGACAAGGTTTCAAAAATATAAATAAAATATAAAATATAAAAATATCTGAGGAAAGATTTATGTCAAGTTTTTTCTTGAAAACTACCAGGTCTAAAATGATCTGCATACATTTGAGGCGTTACAAACAGGGTTCGCTACTTACTAGAAGGTGAGCAAATCCAAAGGAAAAAAGGATGACACTATACAATAAACCACTTTATTATGTTTTGTTGAACTCCAGACCTGAAATGCTGGTGAATTAGATCTTCAGAAGGGAGACCAGCATTCAGCATGGTGACGGTGACAAAGAAAATGATAGAAGAACCCTACAGTCTTAGAATAGCTTAGTCTGGAAGTGACCCCCAAGGCTCATCGAGTCCAACTCCTGGATTCACACAGTATCACCCAAAATTCAAACCTTATGTCTGAGATCATTGTCCAAATGCTTCTTGAACTCCAGCAGCTTGGTGCCATGACCACTGCCCTGGGGATCCTGTTCAGTGTTTGAGTCTTACTGCAGGAGATCTCCCATTTGTCAGAGACATAAATATGGACCCTGTATACTGCTGATTCCCTTCCACCCTATAAAAAGCTGGTACTCCGTGATTTTTTTGCACAACACTACAGTGTGTTTAGGCACTGCTGTGCATTTTAGATTGCCACAAAATTCTCCAAAGCAAAAATGATCAGAACCTGCTAAGTAATTTATCTGTGCCCTGCTGATTCCAGGAGTAATCAACTCAAGATAAAACTTCTCTACTATTTTAATATGCCAATGTTTACAAGAGAACTTTAAGTCATTAAAATCCTTCCTCTTCTGAACTCAGAGCATCAGTCAAAATTTTGGCAGTTTCTTAATTTTACTGCGTAAAAGGGACCACAACCACTCTCCTACTTACTATGAAAGGTCCATTTAGAAGTATTTCATTTGTCAATTTGTCCTCTGCTCTCCATTTCTATGGTTAAGGGAATGTTACTCTGTTATATCAGGGAACTACTTCTCCCAACCCAGATTTTCAATATGGTATAAAATTATTGTCTTACCTTTTGAGAATTACTAGCTGCTTTTCAGTAAGGAATACTTCTTTCAATTACTTTTTTTAATACATAAATAAAATGCGTATAGTTGCACAGTCTAGTTCTATATTGCTTATTATTGCAGACTAAGCAGCACAGCAAGCTACTGGGCAAACATGCTGATTCTTCCACTCTTTCTTAAGGCATTAAAAAAAATAATAAAGGCTTACTAGCAGATACAGATACAAATACAGAACATGGGAAATGCATCAATAAGGCTTTACTTAGAAAGGGTACATGCACCTACTTTCAAAACAAAACAAAACAAAAAAAAAAAACTGACCATGTTGGAATCCCCTTCTATTTTACCTCAACAAGTTTTACTACACCATTATCCCAGGAATGTGTAACAGCTTCACCATCAACTGTTTTAGTACATTTGAAGGCAGGGTTTTACCTCCAATACTGAAACCTTTGTAATTCAATTTCCAGAATATCCTCAGAAGGCCATTGTTGTCTTTTTGGCTCACAGTGCATGAGTGTCTTTGAAATTTACTGATATTTTCTCCCACATTCAGAATACAATGAAAAGTAGCAAATTATGAGTAGATTTCTCTTAACTCTAATGTTGAAATAGTTCAATGCTTCCCAATTCTGTCAAAATGTTTCAGAAAGAAACCACTGCTAAGAGTGACAAACCCGTTGATGCTGTCACATGCATTAGAAATGAGATCTATAAAAACTTTGCTGTCCTTCAGCAGTTAGTAGGTGAAGATTGCTAATCTTGAAATTCTTAAGTAACATATTTGATAGACTGAACTGAATATACACACAACTGTTTCCTGACAGCTTCCTGCCTTCACAAAATTTAAAGTACAGTAATAATCGGTAGTATGCAGACTTGCAGAGCACTCTATAAGCACTGGAGTCATTGTTATCTTGAAGTGTTTTTAAGTTAAACTGAATAATAGTAATCTTATGGAGCTCAGGATTTACTATGAGCATAAAGCAGTGAGCACACTCATCATTTCTTTTACTGTGGAAACACCAAGCCAAAAATCAACTGTCAGTGCAATTTCACATCCTTCTAGGTGTGTATTTAACACACTGTAAAATGTCTTTTTGGATTTAAGTTACCTTGTGATTTTTAAAAATATAGTTGTTAATATACTTACAAAGTGTTTTTAAACTTCTTCACAATAAATGTAATAAGCTGATAATCTCAAAGGACTTCGCTGCATGATATAGGAAGTTACCATTATATCAATGTCTTCAAATGAAAATTAGCTGTAGGCTCAAGATATATCATGCTGAGATTTTAAGGAGAAGATGCTCATAATTGTTGCCTTTTTGAAAGACAAGTAAGCAGGATAAGTCAGTAGAGAGATACTATACATGCCTTGCCAAGAAAATGACCATATGTTGTGGCAGAGAGAGAAAATAACTGAATATCACATCCACTATTTAATCTTGCAGACATATAAAACAAGTAAAAGCAAGACTAGACACTTACACAGTCTCAATCAGCATGATCTTGCAGACTACATGACTATTTAAATGAGTAAAAGCATAGTGAAAGGCAATGAACTAAGCAAATGATAAAGAAATTGGAGTGACTTTTTTTTCTCACTTCACTCTTGCAGTTACCAGTGTAAACATCTATTTTAACCTGGCCATCTTAATAAGTACTTCTCTAGAGACAAATTCTTGGACAGGAGGAGCTTATAAAGTTCTTTCATACCTGTATTCCAGTTTCTGTCCATTTCCCGCTATTCTTTTCTTGCTTGCCACCAGAAAGAGTCCACCCCATCCAATTGGCTCCCATACTTGAAATATTTATAAACAGTTATGAGATCCCCTCTCAGCCTACTCTTTCCCATACTGAAAACTGAAAAAAACCAGGTCTCTCAGATTTTCCTCGTATGTGAGACAGGAAAGGCTGAGTAAACAAGGATATCAAAGAGAAAAACAAACCCAGGAAAATACCTACAGAGGACTACACACTTATCATTTTACAGTACTGAAAATATATAGAAAAGAATTTCACACAATATTTTGTACTTAATTCCTTATGCGTTTTTGTGAATGTAGTACCAATAGTAGACCTATATGTTACAGAGAAAAAATTCAAGCTTTATGTAATACCATAAGCACCACTATCCACCTGTTTAATTAAATTCATGTATATCTGAATGCATACTATTACCAACAGAAAATGTGAAAAATTTTTGACCATGTTTAGAAAGAAATAAGTACATAATTCATAGTAGTATTTATTTTTCTGTTTATAGATGGATTATTTTGAATGTCTTAATGAGTGTTCAACACTTAAAATTATTTTTCATTTATAAAACATGGATATCTAAAATCTGGGTATTTATTTCCCTTTCCATGACTGGTTATCTATGATTTCTGAAAACATGAGAATAATGTCCTCAGGTCAGTACTCTTCATGCTGTTGTCATATCTGTCACATTATTTCAAAGAAACAGTAAAGACTGACTGAATAAATAATGAGACTAGACAAGTGTTTTCCAAGAATAAGATGTTACTGCCAGTGATTTGGGAAGATTCACTGAAAATATTCCTGGTTGCTGTCTTGGTCCACAGCTCCAATTTCACTTGCTCCCAGACCAGTGCTACTCTGATGGACCTGACTTTAAAGCACACAGTTACTTCCCCTGATTATATTTGTAGCCAAAACTGCTTTAGTGCAAAAGAATTTTAAAGACATTCCAGAAATCTTAAAGGCCAAAGGTTCTGTCCAAATAAATAAGCGTTATGTTCACAACAAGGTAGGAAGTGTAAAGAAGCTCACTTATAGAGTTCAAATTCTACCTTCTGCACAGGTAACACTTTTAATTATTTCAGCCATGTAGCAGTAACCTTTTATTTGCAGATTAATTACTTCCTTTCCTTTAGCTGAAGTTGTATATTTATATATGTAAAATATTGCCAGAAGTTAGGGAACTGGAAAATGACCCATCTGACACTTTCAGTAGGAAATTCATTATGTGTTACACAGGGTTCTGGAGATAAAATCTCACATTCCAATAGAATGAGCAATGTATTTGATTTCACTCTTCTTAAGGATATGAATTAAAAAATGAAATTATCTCCAGACAAGAGAAACAAAAGGTAGCTGATGTGAAAAATACACACAGTATACTGAAGAGAATGATGCGTAATGATGAATACAATGGAAAATAAAGCGAAGTATAATGTTTAACGTAGCAGCTCCTTGACAAAGGAGACTGCATCTTGTGCAGATGTCTCCTGTTTTTATTAAAATTGCTTCTCTACAGTGATATCACTGAAAAAAAACCTGCAAAACAACAACAAAAATGAACTGTCCTGAGAACATTATAAATATGATTTTGAAAGTTACAAGAGCTTCACATGATATTAAATGTCAGAACTTCAATATGATTTTTCTCTCTGATTATACTATTGCCCTCTTAGGGGACGTGCAAATCTGTCTCTGACATATCAGCAACTATAGATTACTTTGCATTACATGGTAGAAAGGAGAATATACTAATCAATCACAGAATCGTAGAGGTTGGAAGGGACCTAGTACAGAACTTCCTATGCATCAGTTTGTGGCCATTTCCCCTTGTCTTATCACCACACACCACTGAGAAGAATTCAGCCTCATCCCTTTGCCTCCCACTCCTTAGATACATATAGACATGGATCAGACGCCTTCTGAGTCTTTTTTTTCCCAAGGCTGAACAGACCCGATCTCTCAGCCTTTCCTCAGGAGGTGCTCCAGGCCCTTTAGCATCCTTGTGGTCCTCTGGTGGGCTCTTTTCCAGGAGATCCCTGTCTTTTTTGAACCGGGGAGCACAGAACTGGACACACGAGGGGAAGAGTAGAGAGGGAGGAATTTCAGAATTCCAGCTTTCAGTATCTTCAGTGAATAACATTCAATATATTTGATATGTCTAGATTGTCACCTTTTGTACTGCACACTTCCGTGGTTATGAAAGATTCATCAGAACATGAAAACTAAGGATAGATTAGATAGGATGAATGGGATCAGACAGGATGAATAAGTTTGTAGGAACTGAAAGAGCCTTTGATTAATTTGATTAATGCATCATTCTATCAATATGTAGGGAACTTTGAAGGTATGGACAAGCATGTTTCTCAAGAGTCTGAGATACTAAAATACAAGACTGAAAAAAACCTAAACATTTCTGTCTTTTTATTATCATAAAATTTCAGTCACCCTTAAAGGCTTTGAATTGTTTTCAAATAATTGTTGTTCCTTTTTATATCATTTTTCATCATCTTCCATACCTTATCACTTTCCCTGTTCTATTTCAGATTTAAATTTGTAATCCTACTATTGAAAGCAAAAGCTATCACATCTTTCTTGCCTCTCATGTTCATAACCAGATTCTCAACTACAGACTGAAATTACTGTGTCAGTTTGAAGTAACTAATACCTCACTGTCACAGAAATCTCAATGGCAAGAAATATAAACAAAGCTCCTAGCTCAGGCCAACAATGCAACTTCACAATACACAGAGAATCATAGTAATTCCTTGCCAGCAGGATGTACAGTCACCTGGATAGAGGAAAACACATCCAAGAGACAATCTTTTAAATTTGGATTTAATTAACACTAAATCTCTGCTAACCTGACATATGATATTTTTTTCCTGAATAGCTGAGAAATACATTTTTTTGTTTTTCTAAAAAAAAAAAAAAAAGTCTCTTACTACTTTTTTTTTTTTTTTTTTGGAGACCATTTTGTTCATCTTTCTGATTTTATTTCGGGTCATCTTTCCTGTTGCCAACTTTCTACCATCTAGCTTTCATTCTTTTCTCTTGTGTGTTTATAAGCAATCCACTATACCTTGTTATTTGAAAAACACGTTGCATGTAATTCCCATTATAAGATTATATTTTCTTTTATATGCACACACAGATACATACAAAAACTTGTAAATAGGACATGAATAAAGCTAAGGTTGAGAGATGCATCTCATCCATTTTTAGTGGACAAATCCAATATATTTATGTTTTAGTCTTTTTTCTGAAATCTATAAAAAACAATACCCTACTTTCTTACAGAATTTTAGAATGCAACCTGTATCACATTACACAAATTAAAAACCAAAAACAGAGGATGGATCATGAAATCTATACACAATCAAATACTGACCCCAAAAGGACCTAGGTTTCTCATTCATAAAAAAATCCCACAACTTTCTGGTTTTGTTGTTTGTTTAGTATAACAATGAGTTTGGGAATCCAATGATATTTGCTTCACTATTACTGTTATTTTCTTTTAAGAAAAGATGAGACCTTTTTGAATCATTTGTAACTGCTTCATCATTTTTCTCTGCATGATACACAATGAGCTTGTGCTTTAACTTTCAAAGACAAGCTCTAGTATTTGTTGCATGTAACTATCTTCACAGAATTCATCTTAAAGATTATTTCTGCATTTTCATGCACGTTTAAAACATACACAGTAAAAATGTTAATTCACCTCTCCAGGCATGCTCTGGCAATATCTTAGCAAGAAAAATAAGGAAAAGTTTTCTGCTTAACAACAAGACACCTCCTGAAAGAGATGCTAAGGCACATACGAGATGAGGAAACGACCCGAGAAAAGCCAGCACAGCTTCCCCAAGGGCAGATCATGCCTCACCTAACACATAGCCTTCTAAGACGGAGTGATAACATTAGCAGATGATGAAAGGGAAACAGGTGTCATCTACCCAGACTCATGCAAGGCCTTGGACGTGATCCTGCATTACATGCTCTCTAAATTGGAGAGATAAGGATTTGAAGGATGGACTGTTCAGTGGATAGAGAACTGGACGGTCATAGTGAGAGGGTTGTGGTCAATGGCTCTATACCCAGGTGAAGACCAGTTACAAACAGTGCCTTTCATGGGTCCATCTTGGGATGAGTGCTCTTTAATATCTTTAACAATAATTTGGACTGCAGGACTGAGCATACCTTCAGTAAAATCACTGATGACACTAAGCTGAGCAGTCCTGTCAATATAACATAAAGAAAGCAAGTAATCCCAAGGGATTTGGACAGGCTTGAAACGTGGGCCCATGTGAAACCAGCGAGTTCAGTAAGGCCAAGTGAAAGGTGCTGCACTTTGGTCAGGGCAACCCTAGATATACATACAGAATATGAGAACTCCTAGAGGGAAACTCTCTCAGGGAGTTGGGGGGTCATGATAGGCAAAGAGCTGCACATGAGCCAGCTGCGTGCTCTTATAGCCCAGAAGGCCAATGGTATCTCAGGCTGCAACAAAAGAAAAGTCACAGCAAGGAGAGGGAGAAGATTGTCCCTCTTCTAAATCTTTCCTCTTCCAGTTAAAAACCATTTCTCTTTGTCCTGTTGCTATACGCCTTGATAAAAAGTTCTCTCCAGCTTTCCTGTAATACCCCATCAGGTACTAGAAGGCCACTATGAGGTCTCCGTGGAGCATTCTCTTGTCCATGCTGAAAAGCAACAGCTCTCAGCCTGTTTCTGTAGGGAAGGTGCTCCAGCCCTCTGATCATCTTCATGACCCATTCCTGGACCAAAGAACTGGATGCAGTACTTCAGATGGGGTCCCAGAAGAGCAGAGTAGAGGGGTAGAATCACCTCCCTCAACTAGTAACAAGAGAAGCGTGATCAACAACTCCAGATGCAGTTGGCCTTCTAGGCTACAAGTGCACATTGCCAGCTCACACTGAGTCTTTCATCTGTTGATACCCCCAAATCCTTATCCTCAGAGCTGCTCTCAAGCCATTCTCACCCAGCCTGTATTTGTGCTTGGGATTGCACCTACACAGATGAAGGACCCTGAATGAACTTTTTTTATGTTGAACTCCATTATGTTGGCATGAGCTCACCTCTCAAACCTGTTCAGGACCTCTTGATAGCATCCCTTCCCTCTAGCATGTCAGCTGCACCACTCAGCTCAGTGTCATCAAATAACACTACCATCGTCTTTGTATCTCTCACAATTTCCATAGAAATAAATAGGAGGCATTACTTTTGGAGTGAAATATGTTAATTTCAAAAACATCACATGTAAGTGGGTTTAAATAACAGACTGCAGTAATTTACATCATAGCTTGTAAGGAAAAACGAGTATTCATATTATTGTGCTTTGAGTGTTAACAGGGTAAATATAGTACAGAACACATGCATTCATCCACATACATTAGAACAAAAAACAACAGTATCATCACAGTTGCACTGCTCTGAAAGTGATCTTCAAAGCAAAGCTACTCCTCTCTACTGATAATGGATAAGGAGAAAAGTCTCTTCATTTCCACTGAGAGCCAGTGCTCTGTCTGCTAAAAAGCTATGTATTATGTATTTCTTAATAGTAGATTATAACTGCCTAGGGAGTAATTACAGCTGTCACCTAAAGCAATATTTCAGCTAAGACAGGAACCACATTACAAAAGTTCTTTGTAACTTTTTTTAGCCAGCAGTGCACAATGCTGCAATAAGAATAAAATTGTAAACTACTAGGCACACTAGTGCAGGTTGTTGTTATCTATGTGTAACTAGACAGTGTTCTTTGAAGGTTATACTGATACAGAAAGACCATTGATAAAGGTAAGAGCCTACACTTGTTTAAGCTGCTTCCTATGGTAACTCCGCAAAAAATTACTTTTAGATTTGCTGACAAAAAAAATGGAAGAAGGAAACTGAACTTTTTAGTACCATCTTTAGATTGAAAAAATGGGAAATGCAATTTATTTAAATCAGTGACAGTGATGTGCAGTGAAAATTCAAGTGCTAGCTGATCACACTCAGACAATTCATTCAAGAGCCTGAGACAAAGTCAGATAGTCTCCCAGGAATAAGAATAGTAAACAAAGGATGGAAATTCTGTCAATTACAGGGAAATCCATATGCCCCCTCCATATACAAAAATTGTACTTTCATGGAATCACAACTTTGCTCTCTAACATTAACTGAAATGAATAGGTATAACAATATTCTGGATCTTGCTAAGATAGATTGTGTAATTTCTCATTAGAATTTCAAGGACCACAAATATCATCCACATTAATGTTACCTCTCTGTTTTAATGCTTCTTAACTGTATCTCTATATTCTGGATTATAATGCACATCAAGCCTTACCAGTTTATACATAGAATATTTCAAAACCAACCGTTTAGAATATTCAGGTTGGACAGACTTCAGGGTTCATCTCTGATAAAAGGTTTTTGAAAGAGACTCAAGCTATTAAGTGAATTCTGTGGAATTCCTTCCCAAACACTGCCTCCCACCAAACTCAAAGTTACTTGTAGAAGAAAAATGACAGCTGAAAGGTGACAGAAGAGTCAAAATGCAGAATTTATTTCGCTAAACTGCATCCTTAAAGGACCATCCTGAAGAGAAGTATATAAGTATTGGTTTTGTCAAGAAGAATAAAACTTGGATGGGTTAACCAATCATATTGTTGCAGAGCTCTTTATTCAAATCCACTTTGGTCACATCACCTGTATTCTGTTCTTCATCTTACACATTATTCCTTAAGTATGACTAGAAGCAAAGGAACAAGACAAACAGTAAACACAAGTGCTCAAGCTCAAGTAAATAAGCTTGTGTGCAGAATCACATATCTATAGAGGATGGAAGGGAAAGGAGATCACAGGTCTAACTTCCCCTGTGAAAACAGGTTCCCTAGAGAACATTACACGGGTAAGCATCTGTGTAAGTTTCAAATATCTCCAGAGGAGACTCCACCGCCATTCTAGGCAGCCTGTTACGTTGCTCTGCTATCACCACAGTGAAGTTTTCCCTTATGATCAGACGGAATCTCCCATTTTCCAGTTTGTGCCCATTTGTGCCCAAATATCTCAAACTGGTTGAGGTGAAGAGATGAAAAAGTAAATGAAAAGGAGACAGATAGGATTCATAATTGGATTGAAAGCCTCTAGAAAACTGCTGTGCCCCCCTGAACTCTTCAGATAAAATGAATTGGGTGAACTGCATGCTAAACTGATCTGTCAGAAATGCCAGTTCACTCACCCTTATCTAAAAGTACTTGTTTAGAGGAGTCTGAACCTCTGGTGGACAGCCTGATACAGCATTAATCAAAAGGCACATTATAAGATGCAGTTTTCACTGAAACTGATATTCATTTCAGCTTCAAACCATCAGTGATAGATTGCCACTAGCCAATAAAAAGTTCACAATAAAGAATTATGCCCTTCCTGTCCTTGATCACAGTTACTGTGTTATCTACAGTAAGCAGTTTTCCTCATGTGCTCTTGAAAAGGTCATTCAAAACTCTGCTGGTGTAAATTTTTGTGATCATAGCATACAAGTTCTTGTTCAACACTGGCAAAAAATGTATTGCTAAAGGTGATGACTATATCAAAAAATGTTTTGTAGCTGAGAATCTTCTCTATCAGAAAGTGTTATTGTGCTTCATATCTATTGCAGTTTCTGTGGAAACAAATAGGAGGCATTTATTTCAGAGCAACCAACAAACTTCTGAAGGATACAGAATAAGCTTGAAAAATTACATTAAAAACTTTTTTTTACTTTTTATTTTTCTTAAAGATGGACTATGAATTTATAAAAGTCAAACTGTTTCATTTTGAACTGAAGAGAGGGCAGTTTTTCACTTTTTTGTTGTTCCTGCTTTTTGTTGTTACTATAATTCTTTTCAAGCCAAAGTTACAATGTATGGTACAAAATAAATTGAACATCTCACTTTATATTCATTTATTACTTCCTAAAGTAATTTGAATGACCCCTTGATAAATCAGTAGATATTCCTCAACTTGCACAGAAATGACTAGCACTCAGCTTCCTTTTGAATGCACATGATTTTTGAGAGCCAGCAGCTGTGTTGACAAGTTCCAAGCTCACAGATTTACTACTTCTGATACTGGTAGCATTAAAAAAAAAGCACACAGAAGGGATTCTTAAGAAAATGCACTTCAGCTAAAAAGGACTAAATTGTAACAAGAGTGCTTTATATTTTTTCCATAGTTGCATCTGCTTGTTTATTTGAATGTCTGTGATTGCTCTTCTGAAAGAATGGCCTTAAAAAGATGAGTGATATGTATAGCTTAGACCTTGCACAAAACACATGAGAACTGTATGTTGTCCAAGTGTTCAGATACCTAGCAGTGGGAGGTCGCCTGTAAATGAGGTTTGCTTCAGATAGTTGCTTCCTATAGTATTACATTAGCCTCCTATATACAAAATATCCTTCAAAAAAATAAAAAAGGAAGTTCAACTGAACAGTTCTAGAATACATGAAGCAGATAGGTCTGCTCAAGGCTGGACAGAGAGTTGTGGCAATAACCACTGCCACAGAGATTTCCCTCTGAGAAGGAAAAGAAAAAAAGATGTTAAAGGGACAAAAAAAAAAGTCTGGCAGGTCTATCACACACAATCAGCACTCAGCTATCAATAGCTATTACAGATCTTTCCCCTAATGCAAGCTCATAGGTTGCTATTAGTCTTTAATCTTCACTTAATATCTCGTGTTTGACTGAAGGTGGTCTGTAATTGCACTGGTTAGTTTCAGGCCAAGGTTTATTACCAGTTTAATAGGTCCTCAATAAAAGAAAACCTAGTACTTTCCTAAAGCTGAAACATGGAAGTTATACAGTTTGAAGCATTATCTATCATGAAGCTACTGAAGGCTTCAAGTGCATTTTTACTTTAGTTCTGTCACAAACATTTTCTTCCTCCTATGATAGGAATTAGACTTGAGTAAAGAGGACTGCCCAGCCTCACCATTCATAGAGAGCCAAACAGGGCTATCCACAATTATGGTCTAAATTTATAACAGTCAAGGAAAAAAAAGGAGATTTTTTACAATCCTTCCAGCAATGACAGTTGACAACACAATCCTATTAAATATCAATGTCATGTGTTTGAATGCTGTCACCTTCCTGCCAGAACAGTCACAATGATGTAAAAATAGTTTTCACTGAAAAATTCTCAAGGTTTACACTTGAATTTGTCATCTGTACATAGTATAATTGAAATCTGGAAGAAATATTGAGAACCCAACAGCATCAAGAAGATCTCCATCTACAAGTAGACCTCTAGAGGAAGCTTCATAATTTCACCAGAATGGAAGGATCCTTTTCTGTATCTCCTAAATTACTGATTTGTGTAAAATAATTGGCAAGTATATAATGACCACATAGTAATACAAAGTGCAAGGACAACTAGTTCTCTAGCACATACCTTCATAACTGCTTTCTAATCAGTCCTCCTGAAACAATGGCCATTGATTAGAAGCTTATATTCAGCATGCAATCTTTCAACACACATCAGTATTTTATTAAGTTCCATTAGAGGTGGAAGATGCATCCTCTGTGACAGCTTCTGTAACAATTAAAATCACCATTCCTTTCCATTCTCATTCTCCAGTGCAAAGCAGCAAACTATGTCTTTATGTTTTGCGTTTTAGTTTGTTTTAAACATACTTGTTTAAGGCTAGTACTATTCAAGAGTAGATGTGATCACTGAATCTTTACTGCATTCTCTCTGCACCACCACTGAAACAAAACCTCAAGCTTTAATCAGTTGTATTTTACACCATTGCCTTGAGACACATGAGAAACTATGAAGTGTATGAAGTGAAGGGGGTTTATAGCCAGACAAATTCCTTATATGATCTGATAATAACAGAACGAGAGGGAATGGCTTTCAACTAAAAAAAAAAAAAAAGGGAAACGTGGGTTACCTTGTAAAAGGAAATTCTCAACTCACAGGGCAGTGAAGAAGTGGCACAAGCTGCCCCGAGAAGTTGTGGATGCCCTATCCCCTGGAGATACTCAAGGCCAGGTTGGATGGGTCCCTGTGCAGCCCGATCTGGTGGTACGCAACAGCGGAGGGTTGGAACTAGGTGACCTTCCAAGTCAAACCATTTTAAGAGTCTATTAATAATATGGTCAAAACCCAAAGTATAATCAATGTAAGCATCAAACATAAGAATCTAATGCGAGAATCTGTTTCAGAATATAACAGTGAATTGGAACGCTATTTCAGTCAATCTACATTGGCAAGTATACAGGATAAATTGAAGGAAAGTAGAATGGTTACTCAGGCAGGTTCAGGGCATATGCAATAATTCTAACTTAAATTTTAAACAATTAGCAAGCAAAACCTTCATAATTTTGATTAAATTGTTCAAAGCTACTCCATTCAGTAATTCAAGCTATTTATCTACTCCTAAAGTAAAAATAACACCACATTTCAGGTTACTGTGCATTTCCACATGAATTGAAATTACTAGGGAACATGAACAACTTCAGGAAAAAAGCCAGTCTTTTTATTTAATTATCTGAAAATATATGCACCTCTAAGAACATGGGTTCTCCGTCCTGACTTCAATATTCTGATGACTAGTTACTAAGAATTTCATGATGATACCTTAGCATCTCAATATTAAAGTGCCCACAAAAATCTCAAATTTCAATTACTCTATAAATTTTTCATTTCCTAGCACATACAATTAAGTGAGCTACAGCCACAAAAGCTCATCAAATCAAGAACTTTGTTTCCCACTCTTACCATTTCAAAACTAAGTTAATTTCTATTTTATACTTTAATTTCTGCATCAAGAAATGTAGAGATCTAGAAAGGAAAAAATACCATTTAATCTAATCCTTATACTTGGTGTTATAGAAAAGAATTGGAAATACAGGTCTGACTGAGGTGTGTAACCTTTTTAAATTCTGAGTTTACATTATATTTGAAGCAAGATACTCAGTGAGGAAAGGTCACCTTTATAGAAGTACTGCAATAACACAAAAAGTAATGAGCAAGATGCACTCACTGGGAAGATGATCAACAGAAAAATACTAAGTTGTTCTGCTGCTGTTGAAAAAGTTTAGGGAGGTTAAAAGGCACATCTTGCCAAAACCCACTCATTAATAGCTTGCCTATACAAGCTAGAACAAAAATCAGTACTTATGGGATACAGTGTTGGACTATTTCTGAAAAACTATAAAATTGTTATGACTTAAATGGAGCTTTTTATTTGTAGCTAATAAGAAAGGCAATTATTTTTGCAGAGTCACTACTTGCTAACTAAAACAATGTTTTAAGACGTCTAAAAGTTACATAACAAAACCAGCAACACTTTTTCCTTAAAGATATTAATAAGATTTGTCAATGGAAATCAAGAAGTGACACATTTTAGCAGTATAAGTCATACCAAACGTCTAGAACACCATCACGGAAAAAAATGTTGTGACATAGTATGGCTCGTCTTAGTATGTTATGTTACTGCAAAATACAATAATTTTATTTAAATCACTTATGGGTTTCTTTTCAAAGAATATGCCTCCTATCCTTCTGTGATTAAGTTATAAATCATTTGTTACAAATCAGTTGAACAATAATCTCTCAAGCTCATTCTACTTGTAATTTCACATTTAAAGTGACAAAGAAACTCTTTACATTTATCATTGCTTATTAAACCTGTAACAGGCTGTGTTAATTGGACACCACCCTCTGTAATTTGTTTTTGCTGACAATAAAACCCATATGATTCAAATAAACTGATTGTAAAGATACTATTGTAAAGATGCTATTTACAGTCTTCAGAGAAGTTCTGAGGCTGAAACTGACAAAACTATTAAGGATTAAGCTTAAAAATGTAAAATTAACATTAGAAAAATATAAGTGTATTATAAAAGCCATAATTCATCGTCAAAAAAACCTAAAACACAAAGTTGAAGCTAGTGTGCTTTTGGCAATTTCTATACACGATTTTATGTTGCTGAAGTATGGGTTAACTCACCTACCTAAAGGAGCACACTTTAACCCAGCCACTCAAGAAGGAGGTTAAAGACATATGATTCAGTAACCACGCTAAAAATAAAAGAATGGTTGAGAAGTGCTTGGGAAAAAAAATTAAAAACTACCATTTACTGTAACTAGTAATAAAAGCAGATGTATAAATATACACACTCACAAAAAAGTTCATTTAGTAATTAGAAGTTGCTTCAGAGCAATATATAAATGTGTGACATTAGTAATATTTCACACAATTAGGTTAGAGTTATTTTCAGAAATGAAAGTAATAATGCATTACCAGATTTTAGCAAAGATCACATTAGATACAGAAGTAATTATTTAGAGTAAGCTTAAAACACAAAGATGAATAAAAGACAGAGGGAGAAGTCTATCATGCTATTAAAGAGATTTTGCTCCCAGATCTTCCTAAAAACATCTTCGAAGTCAGAATCTCTGTTCAGAACACAGAACAAAGCTGTCAAAAACTTCATTAAATAACAATAACAGTACAAAAATGACTCCTGATTTAAAGCTATACTAACTTCAATGTAAATTGATAGTACAGTAAATAAACTCCTTCAATGTGCCCTTGAAAGGGAACACACCAGTACTTACTCATGATTTCTTTTCCTAGATGTAACAAAGCCATGTACTCCCTGAAGTTGTTCTTTTCATGAGCCAATAAACCCTTAATACTCAGCCAAAAACTTCAGTAAACTGGGCAACTTGCTTGAGCAGATGTTATGACCAGACAACCTCCCAAGCCGCCTCCTGGCCTCAGCCAGTTACTTATCAATCAACAATTAAATTGTGCAATCAAGTCACTGTTTTCTTTTGTGCTCACGGATTTCAGATTAGATCTGCAGTTCTGTATTACTTTTGCTATGATTATAGCAAACAGTAGAAGGGCTGTTCATTATTTGGTTACTTGGATTTCTACTTTAAAAAAAACAAAATGTAAGAGCTTCCTCCTCCTTTCCCACACAGATAACTTATCTGTTGATTTATAGAGAATATAGACAGATCTAGGATCGCACTACTTCCCATATGATCACTCCTATAAAAAGGGGAGACGCCAAAAGAGCCATAAAATTTGGTCAGATTCAATTCATTCTAGGCTACAAAGATGAAAAAAAACAGCTTCTACTGTTATGACTTGATAGGGTTCCCTCCACCATTCCTGCATCTTCCCTTAGGGACTTGTTCTTCATACTCTGAAAAATACTAAAAACACTAAGCCTATTCAAATTTCATGATTACAATAGGCCATGAAATAACAAATGAATATACTTAAAAGAAAATAATACATCATTAGGAAAAAGTCATCTGAAAAGCATTCTTAATTATCACTTATTATGATAAGCAACAATATTGTTGTCAGTATGTAATTGTATCAATGACATAGCATGCTCAATACAATGTAAGTTCTTGATCTGAGGTGTTAGAAGTTCCACAAAATAAGTATAAGCACTATTAATTCAGTTTTTTAATTCAGTTTTGCAGAAGATTATCTTACTAAATTTCCACCCTTATTTTAGACACTGCATCATGGAGATCACGACAAGCTCATCTTAGAGCAAGGTGTGCTGTGAACCCAGACAGAACATCAAAATTCATTCTGTTGGGGGGAGAGGGGGAAGAACAAGAGTTGAACAGCTTTTAGCAGGAGATGGATATTCAGAAATTATCGCATATGCATTGCACCACAAAACAATAGTCTACCACAGGCAGATGGGATATGATGTGAATGTATTGCAATTGTCTGTGAATGAGTGAGTGGCAGCTGGCTGAATCGAGTAAAAAGACAGAAATAGTACATTCTATTTGGGGGTAAAGGGAATACAATAGAAAGTAGAAGTGTAATCTTTTGCAGCTGCAAAGCTTTCTTGACAGCTATTCACTTCCAATCACTTTCAAGTAATGCATGAATAAAATAGTCAATGTCATTAAAATAATTTACTAGTCATCAGGAATAATAAATGAATAGAATAATTTACTATTCACACACATCAATTGCTAATATAGACACCTAAAACATGTGGTTGGAGACAGCACTCTGCATGCTAACACGTCAGGCGTGGTATTGAAATCCGCTCCTCTGACAAAAAGTAGTACTGAAAAAAGAACACTGACTGTGATAACTCCAATGGTATTTCTCAATCATCTGCAAATGGATTCCTCCACACTGCTCCTAGAAATAAGCCTTCAGAATTATTAAATGAAATTGCATTAACCTGATGTACCCTACATGTGATATGAAGAAAAGCAAACCTGCATGCACTGAGAAAGCCTGTCTATAGAATGTGAATGTCTGTAGAAAAAAAAAAGTATTTAAGCCTAATTTCTATATTAAAAATTCGGAGGCTGCTGAAACCCACTTAGTGCTTTCCCAGTCTGGATTTACAACTTCATCTGACCAGATAACCAACAGGGGATCAGCTTGTCAACAAACCAATGAAGAAAATAAGATTGTATAATAAAATCCACATTTAAAAAAATAAAACCTGGCCAAACATAACGTTGATCAGCTACATTGAGAATCAAAAGCATGTGTTGCTAAAGACTTAAAACATTTAGGAGTTCCAAGTCTATATTCACACAGACCACTGCAGATGAGTCCTTGAATTCAAAAGACTAACTTAATAAAAACAGTTTCAAAAAAAGTTACAAGAACCTTTAGATTATGTTTCAAACTGCAAAAGACTTTGTTGCATGAAAGAGGAAAAAATTGACGGCTGTTTCACTTTCTATACTGCCTTCTGAATAATCTTCTATTTTACTCAATTAATTGCCACCAAAATAAAAAAAATTACACAAGCAAAATACCTGAAAAATATCAAGACATTCTGTCTGCTTTCCAAAGTCCCCCTGTTTCAAAACATATGCTCTGAATATCTATTAATCTCCAATGGAATCATGCCCATCTAGACTGTAAATATGAAGTAGAGATTTGATCCCACACTGAAGTTATTAAATAATTTCTGGTCACTATATAATCATATGGTATAATGAAGCCTTACCATAGGAGCAACACACAGTCTTACTCCCACAGTGCGGAAGAGCTTGCACTCGCTTCATTCATAAATACTTAACATAACTCCGTATTTTCAGACTTGATTTATTCTGCACTTAGAGCAAACAGTGCATTTCTTCATGTACAAGTAATGCCTAGAATTCCTCCTTAATATTAAAATACAGAAAAAATCTTGTTATACTTCTAAATTAAAGAAACTCAACAAGTCTTAAAATACCTTTTTATTTCTAGTAAGTCTCTTTAAAAGGTTATCTCCTGCTTACATAAATTCAGCAAAGAAGCTATCACAGTTTATTTGGTTTTGTATGTCCTATGCAATATGGCACAGGGAAGTAAATTATGTTTTTAAGATCCCATCTAAAACTTCTGAGGCAAATAGAGGCGAGAGTAATGTTCTCAGTTACATGAGCTCCAAGAGAATTGTATAGTCATTAAACCACTTTAAACTCCCTGTTTTCCAAATAATTCTAATCATCTTACACCAGATACGGGTGAGTTTTCATAGCACCCATATGTATAGGTTAACTGTGCCCCTGTTATAAAAAGATATGCCACCTCTTCTCATTCCATCTCTGATTCCTGACAGATGAGAAGATGAACTCTCCTGAATTATATTAACATTCACCAGCAGGCCAAGGGAAGAAATGACAGTTTCCACTAATGCTGTTCTACTGCCCCAAAACTGGTGCAGGGAAGTTGGACTTGATGATCCCTTGAGGTCCCTTCCAACCCTTATGATTCTATGTGAGAGAACTTGAACAGCAGCAGCTTCCCAGAAAGATTTTTGATGGAGATTCAATATTCCCACATAAGGGGAAGCTTTCGAAAAAAAAATCACAATTCAAACAGGATTGCAAAATCTGCATTCAATCATCATATATGTAGAGTACATATAAGACTCCTTTCAAGACTTCATACTACCTTCCCGTAATAATCTTTCCAAGGCACTGAAACTAGAGGGGTAACAGACACTGCATTTCCTACTACAGTAATACAAGACATTTTCTAATGCTTCAAGTATTAGATCAATCCTATTCAGCTACAACTTGGTCTTAAAATCTACAATCCTAATAAAGATTTTCTGAAGATTTCTTCACTCACTTGTGAAAACTCCAGCTTCCTTATTTGAATCACACACACAAGCAATACACAATTCAGAACCAAGTATTTATATTTATATTTTTAACTCAAAACACACTCAACCAGTCTTATTTTTAATCAGTGAACCAGGGGATAAGGCCCAGCCAGCATGGGTTCACAAAAGGCAGGTCCTGCTTGACCAACCTGACATTCTTTCAGTGACCGAGTAGTCCATTGGGTGATAGAGGAAAGGCTACCTAGACTTCAAGTTGCATCCGGGGGTGGTGAGAAGGAGGGATTCAGACAAGTATTAGGAAGAATTCTCAGAAAGATTGGTGAGGCACTGGAACAGGTTGCCTAGTAAGGTGGAAGTCACTGTCCCTGGAGGCATTTAAGGAAAAAATAAATGTACTTGGGATGAGGTTGGTTCAGTGAGAAAATAGTGGTGGTAGGTGAGCAATTGGACAGAATTATCACAGAGGTCTTTTCTATGATTATATTGTGACAAACCTGTTCTATTTATCTAGTTATATCCACAGTACTGTGTCAGAAGGACAACAGCTCGATAGAACCAGGAAATTATAGTTATTGGAAATCGAAATTCTACTTTTGTGAACCAAATAAATGTTTGCAGTGTCAAATACAGATGCCAAAAAAATCAGTCTTTTTTTCTCTCTCTGAGTAGGCCCATGGAGGTAATGGTAAAGAGAGAATAAATGCAGTCAAAATTTTCACCTACAGTTGTCCCTTAATTCCAAACAATCAGAAAATTATAAAAGATATGTTCATTTTATTCTATTGATTAAATCATTAGATATTAGATACTAATTTTTCTTAACTCAGAATTAAAATATCAATTGGCTTCGAAAAAAAGTGATTTTTCTTTAATTAAAGAAAGGTTTCACCTCAGACATGGGGAAAAAAAAATCCAGTAGAAAAGTGTAAAAACCCAGAAAACCCAGAAAACCCAGAAACTGTCAGAGTGTCCTCTCTGAAAGATCTGGCAACATGCTAAGCCAAATGCAGCTTCCAATTAAACCTGAAATTACTTTCATATGCTTTTAATTTAGAGAGAGTAAGCATTTGATCTGGATGGTGGACACGGCTGCCTTCAAAAAGCAATGTAGACAGGGACTACCAATAAGACAGTGTGTGCACTAGCTTGTAATTCCCAAATAAGGCAGAAAGAAGGTCAAAGAAGGAAGGAAGTCAACCAGATCACTGAGAGCTGAAACAGTGCCCAAATGGTCTGGCTTTACAGACGCTACGTAATGTCACTTCTGAGTCAATGAACAGAAACTAGATGTAGTTGTTTCAGTATTTTAGATAATTAAAAAAACAAATGATAATCTATTTTCCATAAGTGTCATCAAGCAATGCCCTGCTCTTTTCTCACTATTAGGTCACTGAAATATGCTTTCCTCTTTAACACCCCAATATTTTCTTCCCTAATAATATAGGTTTCAGAAAGATGTTCCCATTCTATCATACATAAGTTCACAGCTTCAAATATACTACTGATTTCAGAAGTAAATTAAATGTAAATGCTATTCTATAATAGACTACTTTCTCAGGATTGCCACCTGAATCTTCCCATCTCATTATTTATCACCTACTACCTTTGTATGTATCATGGGATGATTTGTTAACTAAAATAAAAGTGACCATCATCTCTGAATCAATAAGTCCCGAGGAACCACACTTCCAACACACAGAAGTGACAGACATACCAAACAATATCTCTCTACCTAATACATATTCTTTATTCACTGCTTTTTCGCAGTAAATATTGTAGCCATTCACAGCTATTCCAAGATTTATTCATTCATCTTCCATAGGCTGTTTTCAGTATGATTACTTCTTGTGTGGAAGAGCATTAAATAGCTATCACATTTGTCCAAATATTTTTAGAGCCAATCATCCATCTGAAAGTACAATCCAGCTTGCATTATTTATACATTAATGGTCAGGGTCAAACTGTCAAGTCATTTCTAAATTGCCATTCTCTAAAAGGAAAGGAAAAACAACCTTAAATAATTCAGATACCATTGAAAAGAAATTGGAAGACTTGTTGGGCAAATATCAAAGCAATCTAGAGGTGGCATGTGTAGATGACATACTGTGCCATGACATCAGTTCATATTTTGGGAATACTTCCAGTCACACTTGAAAAGCTCAATAGACCATTGACTGTGATATATGCCTTCCACTTCTCTTCCTTTCATTTCTACCTATAGTATTTGTAATTCTAATTTTCCCCCTAATGAATAATGTTTATTGTTTATTGCTTGACTTCACTAGCCTCTGCTAGCACAAATAAACAAGAAGCCAATACAAATCCAGAGCCAAATGCTTAAAATAAAAATAAATGAAGAGAATGCGTTGTTCAAAAGCCTTGCATACTTAGAAGTAAGCATGAACTTTCTGCTATGACAGTATAATGTAGTCCAAAAACCAGAAATTAGAGTTGAGACCATGAGTGAGCACAGAAATACATAGGTCACTCTGACAGTAATGTCTACTATTATTTCTATAGAAACTATTAGAGTGCAGTAACACTATCTGATGAGCAAGTGTCCAGCTATGAAACGCTACTTGTCAACACAGTCATGATCATTAGCAATTTATTTTTACCAATAGTAAGTACAGCAATGAACAAGAAACAGCATTCTGTGCTTGTAAAAATTCGTATCACCATCCAGAATGTCTTGACTTACTGCGTTCACATTCAATGGTTGTTATCCATAAACATGCAACAAGTGACAGGGAATGTCAGCGGGTGCAATTTTGCCAGAATGAAGGAACTTGAATGAAAGATCTTTGCATCATATGTGCTTCCATGTTAAATACCATTTTGTCAGAATGCCCCTCTGCGAAATTTAATATAATATTGGTAGGAAGGTTCAACATTCAATACTATACTACCAGCATCTGCCTCTGATATTGTGATCCAACAAAAATTAGAAGGCATTACTTTCAGAGCAGCCCTCATAAACATGTTCTTTATGTTTGTGAACCTGAGAGAAAAATAAAGAATCAAAGTTAGACCAAGACTATGAATATGCTGGCCTCTAAATGGCTTTGATGATCTTGGAACTGATAACTGGATCATTCAGAGGAGCATAGAAAATTTTTAGTACTAGATATTCAAGTCAGCTAAATAAATAAGGTGAGTGGTTTCCTGCTTAAGTGATCATCAACACTGATGAGATTCATAGACCTCAAAGAAATAAATAAAATATCTTGCAAGATATATCCTTCCAGATAACACTCCTGGGATTCACATCTGGGAAATCTATTCTGTGTGTCTATCAAGGGTGTTCCTGTAAAAAAGCGAAAGTACTAGGACATCCTTTTTTCATATGTCTTATCTCACATACCTGCGTGAAGATTTCATAATGAAATATTAGATTCAAAGATTCAAGCTTCTACTTTTCTATATTTAAATCAAAAATAATAATTTCAGAAAATTGGTCTAAATCTTCAGTTAAAAAGGAACCTGCACTCAAACACCTTCTGTTGAAGGTTTCACTTATGCAAATATACCACCTGTTCTGTTTTTTTTTAACCATCTATGTATAGCAGGTCAAAGAGACAAGTATGCATTCATCCCCTCTTAAGTCAATTTAGCAGTATAGGGATTGCAGGCTACAAGTTCACAATTCAACAAAAGATAACCTTCAAGGTCTAAATGGAGATAGCCAGCTCTTCTAACTACCGTAATTTTTCCCAAGACATTGACAGATAGGACACTCAGAATACGTTAGAGGGCCTGTCACATCTTCTGCAAATAAAGCTGCTTAGTTTGACAGTTTCAAGCCTTCTGAAGGAAAAAGTTTCTTTACAGTGATAATCACAGGGGTTGGAAAGGACCTTCCTCAACCTGCACACTCTTTAACACACTCCAGGGTACCACCAGCCAGGTCACGCCAGTCCTTCCCTGCAGAGCTCCTCTCTCCAGCAGGTCAGCCCCCCACTTGTATTTTCTAATGCAGCTATTCCTCCCCAGCTGTAGGACTCTTCATTTGCTCTTGTTAAATCATTATAGTGTTCCTCTCTGCCCAACTCCCCAGTCTGTCCAGGTGCTGTTGAATAGCAGCACAACCTTCTAGTGTGTCAGTCACTCCTCCCAGTTTTGTATCATCAGCAAACTTGCTGAGGATGAACTCATGAGAGTGAAAACTATCACAATGGATATACAAGGGTATAGGACATACACTTATTAGGTGAAAGGTACTGTATCAGGAAAGAGTACTTAACATCACTCCTATACTTACTTCTAACCTAGAAGAACAGAGAGACGGTGACACTTCCATTTGGCAGCTAAGCTCATAAAGATGCATTAAAACGTTCTCATAGTGCTAAGAATAGAACTGGAAGCTTTTCCACTAGTCATTTTTTTGGTCAGTAATTATTGGTCTTCCCTGCTCACTGCTTCTCCCCAGGCTTTACATCAGGTTTGTTATTTTACCTTGGGGCTGTTATTCCAGATGCTGCAAGTCACAAAACCTTGAGATAATGAAGGAAGAAGGAATACCCATCTTTTGTCCCTGTGTTACTAAGTGTCATCTCTTGGATACTGTCTTCTCCAGAAAATATACTTCTGATCTGTTGGTAGCACCTTCTCTCCCTAACATATTTATAACTCAAGCCACTGCAAAGGAGTGGAGTTTTAATCATTTGTGAAGCTGTTGATTCATGCAAGTACCACTAGGCAGCTCACCACCCTGACAATCGTTTCCAGACATTCTGTCTCACATGCTAGCAAAGGAAAAGGGGCTTTTCCTCCTCCTCTGCTACATCCCCTTTTCCTGTGAGGAGAAGCAAAGGTTCTACACCTCTGAGGACCTCACATTCAAACACTGAAACTCTATAAGTTACTGCTTCAGAAGTTGTCTTGTACCACCTGTAAGCTTCGGTGCATTTTCCTAACAGCCAGTCAGCTAATAAGTCAACTAGAGACCTTCACACATTCCTCGTAAAAAACTATGCCTAATGCCACTGGCTGCTATGAAAGCACTAAATGAAGAGATCTACCAATACTTGGGGAAGTTTTTGCCACCTTATGCCAGCCCAGAACTCAGTATGCATACATTCTCTACTAGCATTAGGACAAGCAATTATTTGACTCGTTGTTTCATTCATAAGGTCTCCAAAGCATTTTATCATTCCAAAAGAAATACAGATCTATGAACACCCTCCTAGACGGATGCACTGTGGCATGCAAAGATGATCCACATGCTTCCCCTGATCACAGAGAAAACTGTTATGAGTTTTCTGCAGAGCTGTAAGACGGGCCAAGTGTCAGCATTGATAGAAATGAATCAATGTCTTAACATGATGGAAAACCATACTGATGAAGCTATGCTCTTAAAGAGTTATTAATTTTACATTTAAGTATCCCCAAATTTAAAATAAAGCACTTAAAAGCTAGCTTTAAGTCTACAGAAAGGAGATGGAGGGTTATAAAAATGTTAAGACTGTATTCCATTTTGGCACAGTTTTTCTTCTGCTCTGTGGGCATCCCAGATAACACTTCACATAGTAGGAACTGTAAAAACCATTCTTAAATCCTGAATTGCTTGAAATCAAATGCATATTAAGAGTCCAATATCCCTTCTGTTCTCTGGTCAGAATAATATTTGCTTGCACCAACAGTTCCTATATTTATTTTCTCTTTCAATAAGAAATATGTCAGTTCTCAGTAGCACAGATACTAAAACAGAAAAACAGTTCTGCTACTAACGGACCATGACAAGTAGGGAACACATGTCCCCGGTTTCATAAACATCAGTGAATACACATCATTTACTAGTACATGAATCTTAGAATCCTTAAGAGTAGGAAAGGACCTTTAAAGTTCTAGTCCAGCACCCCAGCAGTGAACAGGGACACCCATAGCTCAATCAGGTTGCAGGAGAAGTTCTAGCTCACATTAGCAAGTTTATGGGTGTAACATTCATTATTCCCTTTATGTTGTTTTCCACAGGGCATGATGGAAAGTGGAAATGTTGAATGCAAATAGCTTATCTAATCGATGTGGAATTTATCATACAAAAAACACGCAAAGAAGAGGACATAAGTTAACCTTGGCTCTACTTTTTACTTATGCTATCTAACAATTTTGCTGCCCTGCATAGATCACAGCTGGGCTAAATACAGATGAGAATGTCTTCTAGTCACAGGTGGTAGTATATATACACTATATACAGAGTAGTATAAAATTTAACAGCATAAAGGGGATGAGATGCAGGGAAAAAAAGGTTTTTTTTATATAGAACTGGCTGCACTATCATTGTTCCCCAGTGCATGTCTGTCACACGATAAAGGCAGGAAAGCCCCACACTGAGGTTACAGAAATCATCTACCACCTCAACTCTGGCAGAAATTACTGACAGTGCACGTCAAGGATGCTGAGCAGAAATGACAGCCCCTTCCTAAGCTGTGTTTGAATACAGTCACATCACTAAACACTAACTGAAAACAACCGCTTTAGCAAGGAGAAGCTCAGAGCTGTGTGCTAAAACCATGAACCAGGAGTACCCAAGAGTTTTCCAAGGCATCATGTAACTGAGTAGTAACACAGCCCTGTACACAGACTGCTGAATGCAGTCAAATGTGCTGCCTCCCTAAACCAGATGACTTCGCAACCCTCTATTTTAATTTATAACATGTTTTAAATTTGTATTCACATACTGAAGACTGGAGATCTCCATTAAAGTCATTATAAACAACGCTTGAATCCAGGTCCCATTAAGGAGCTCCACATTCATGTAAATTATCACTAAGCAGTGGTGTTTTCCTCTGGAACCAATAAGTAAATTAAGTACTTCTACATTCGTGCATGTACGTGTTTGTATGCAGTAGTAGCAATAAATATTCTCAAGCACTGAAATACATACATATCCAGTATGCCTAAATTAATCTTACAGAGGGTTTGCGTACATGCCAGAAACAATATAAGAAAGCAAGCTAACTAGTATGTTGTATTTGATTAGTATTGGCATAAAACCCATCACATTACCATTTGTTTCTTTAATGAAACCTGGGATTTAAATGGAAGTCTTGTAACAATTATGTGCACAATACAACTGTATATTGTTTTTCTGCTAAATTGAATAAAGTTATAACAAAAATGATAAGAAAAAAAATCACTATTACCTTGAAGTATAATTTGGAGTAACAATACTTACAAGGAAAAAAACACTTTAAAAAAAGAAAATGTGCTGCCTGATTAAAAGCATGGTTTTAATCTCAACCATTTGTGCAAGATGCTTTAAAAAACTGTGCTTAAAATATACTGAAAATGTTTTATTCCAGTGATTTTTCCCCCTAATTCATGCATCATTATGAAATCATCTATTATGTACCAAAACTTTAAGCACAATTTGCTATACTCAGAATTTCAATAAATTCAATATATAATATTAAATACAATTCAGAATAAACTAACCACAGCAATCAGCATGGCCCATTTTCTTTATACTACGGGGTTTGGGTTTTGAAAAAATTGCTTCCCTGTGCCATAACGCATTTTTCTTTTTCAGTAATAAACTCTTCAAGGATTATAACGCATACTAGAAAAGAAGGAAATACTTGCTCAAAGGAACTTACACCACTTTTTTCCTTCCACATTTTTAGAAAGTTCATGAGCAGACTTGAAGTCTTCTCCTCCCAGCTTTCTTATTTTGAAAAGTGACCTTAAATGGCACATTAATAGCTATGATATTTAGTATCCAATAGTCTCTATCCCTACTTCAAGAGGGAAACACAGGTCCTCATTATCTGTATAACACCTTGAAGCCATGACAGCCTCAATTAAACTCTCATGACATCATTTCAAGTGACCAGCACTTATTGCCATCTCTTCCATGCACTGAACAGCCTGTCAACCCACACTCTCACATTTATGAAGACTGCAGAAACACACTCAACACATTAAGGAAGAGCTGACTTCTGGTATATTCATAGTTATTCAGATGAAACAAATTCTTCCCTCAGTCAGCTACTGGCCCTCCTCGACCTGCAGGATGCAAGAATCCTTACACACCATTTTAACTGTTGCTTCAGACAAGAAGGAAGAAATTCCATTTGTCTTGCATTTTTTTCATGCAAGTTCAGTCTTAAAACTCAAGAAAAACTCAATGAAAAGCTCCTTCCTGTCTTTGAGATATGACAGTATAACTAAAAATCTTAATCCTTGTAAAGTGTAGACTACACATTACAAAGATATTGTGATGAGAATCATCACAGTTGGGTTTTAGCCAACTAGTATCTAACAATGCTGTAGGAATTCAGTTTGAAGACCTGAAATTTAACAAAGAAAGATCTATTGACATCAGCACAACTGAAAGAGGCCCTAAAGCAAAGGTAATTTTTAAGTATTAGTAAATCAGATGTTACTACAAAACACAGAGCGCACCATACTTAGTATTCCATTCAAACACCTGTATTACTGCCAAATGAAAAGACTGATAGTAAGCTAGTTTTTTAAGTTTTAATTAAAACTTTAAAAACTCCTTTCACTTTTGCTTGCAGATGTAAAATAAATTTGAATCATAATTGCTATAGATAACCAAAAATTCATTACATGTAGGCCTCACAAACACTAACCAAACAAAAGGAAAAAAATAGAACAATTATTATGATTACTGCATTAAATTAGTTTTAGTTATTCAATATATCAGGCTTATACACATCTTAATGATACTTTCATCTACTAGTAAGAAAAATGAGAAGTTATTTTCAGTGACAAGTATTTTCATTTGGAACTTCCCACTTTCCATTTTCTAATTACACAAACAGACTGATTAAGTTCCTCCAGGTTAAAATCCCAACAACAGTCTAAGTTTTCTCACTGAACGGCATTTAGGCAGCCTCAGTGATGCTTCCTAAGTAAGTTCAACAGTTTTTACTCTTTTACATAAAGCAAAGCCAAGCCAAGATAAAAGTTGCATATGCCATTAAAAAAATATCCAAGGAACAAGCTTAAGAGTCATCTTCTGGCTCAGCTAGTCAGTTTTCCCCCCTTCCTTTTAGATCTAATCTAGAAGCTACTTTCATCTGGAAAGCCTTTCCTCCAAAAGAGAAATCTTAAATTTTGATCATCTGTGGTAGAAGTATTTGTATGCCAAAATATCCTCCCTGAAATGTGATTTTCCAGTGCTCTCAGTCCAGTGTATAAGCTCAGGAATAAGAGTTGGTTGATGTTGTTTCCCTAACGCTGGCAGAAATACATTGCCTACTTGCAGCACAGTGTTGTTTTAAACCTGCAGTTAAGAGTTCAAATTTAACTCCCTAATTAGAAACCCAGTCAGTGTCAGGGAAGAAGGATTAACTTCAGGGTGAGTTGTCACAAGATTAGTACACTCTGAAAATAAAAATACCACAACAAGCTTGTACACTCAAATCTACCTTTTTTTTTTTAAGCATGAAGGAATGCACTAGATGAGGCAGTTGGTGTCACAGCTCAAGATTTATAACTGTCTCAGTTTATTATGATGTAAATAATACCACAGCAGAAATACTCAATGTTTTTCTTGAATTGAGCTGCACTTCTCAGTGAGATAATATCATCATGAAAAATTCTTGTCCCTACTTCACATAGCTTGCCTCTTACAGGAGTTGCCATTCTCAAGGAGAAGTCAGCAGTATTTCCTTAGGGGAATATCCTCAAGACATAACCATGAGCCTATATGAATAATTTTAACACCACAACTATGTATGTTATGATTATTAAAAAAGGCACAGAAACCCCTATTCTATTCTGAGACTGCCAATACTCAATCTCACATCTTGACTGAAGGGTAATAGTTTTCTTTTATGGACTTCATACTACCTTATAGTTAGGAGGAATCATCCACTTACATTCTCAGAGCTAATATATATATATATATATAAGCTGAGGAAAATAGGTTTAACTTTCCTTTTAGTTTCCCTTCCTACGTCAATAGTGTTTCTGTGCAACTTACTACCCAAAAGCACACATTGCAGATCAGCTTCGCAGCTCAGCACCATACAGCTGTTCACTCACTCCCCTCTCTCCCAGCAGGATGGGGAGGAGAGATAGGAAAAAAGAAAAGTAGAATTTGTAGGTTGAGATAAAAACTATTTACTGAAACAGAAAATAGCAGCAACAGAGTGCATTTGCTTACCGTCTTCTGACAAATACCTGGCCAGTCCCTGAAGCTTGCCCAGCTAACTGCACAGTTTTGCAGTTTATCATATGATACCATGAGGCACAGAATGTCCCTCTGGTCAGCTGTCCTGGACCTGTCCCCTCTAAACTCTTTGTGCACTCCTGCTCCTTGCTAGCAGGACAGTAAGATAAACTGAAACATCCGTGACTCTATGCAGCACTGCTTAGCAACAACGTGAGACATCAAAGTATCATCAACACAGCTTTTCTCCTGAAACCAAAATATCACATGCTAACTGACACTATAAAGAACACCAATTCTGTCCTAGCTGAAACCAGTACATCAACAGGAATCAGCAAATCATTCTCCTAGATTTCCTTTACTAGACAAAACAAAGATGCTCATTTGGGAATGTGGTAAATACATTTTACCAAAGAAGATGATGAACAAGACAATGATAACAGGAAACTGAAAAGGATGACAGTTAACATTTCCCAAACAGAAGTATATCTAACACTGTTTCAGTGCCCAATGTCAAGAATGCCATTAGCAGCAGAAGACCATGATTCAAAACTGCCTTCTAAAGGCTCTGAATGTAGTCTCTGGTTTACATGTAGAGATCCCAGCAGTTCTGTGGTGATGACAAAGTTTGTTTTTAAGGATTGTGTGACTAATATGTTTGATATATCTGTTAAACATGTATTTTATTTTAGCATTTCTCCTTTAAACTTTTGTTTTTCCACAAGAAAAAACACTTCTTCCCAATTTGGGACACAAAATAAAATGTGATATTTCTAATCTTTCAAAATATTTGACACTTTTTTGTCTCAGTGTCTTTTTTGCTATTAAGGAAGGAGTACTGTGTACAGATCACTGCTTCACTTTCATTTTCTCTCTGTACTTTTTTTTTAGTCAGCGTTACACTTCAAATAAAATATTATCCTTAAAAAATAATTAACAGGAAAAAAATGAGGTAGTATTAACTGCAATAAAGATACGTTTCTAAAGTATTTTTCATCTGAATATAATTTCAAAATGTTGTTTTCAAAGATGTTCTAGTTTTTATATTTTTCTTAATTTCTAACTTGGATCTTTAAGACAGAAAAACTTGTACTGTCAAACTAGGAGTCTGTCTGCTTTATCTCACCTGAAAAGCCTGTATTACATCTGTCAGAAATATTTGAGGAAGGAAAAAAAAAACATTTAAGTATTAAGTTTCTACCACAGCTCTGCACAAAACATGAAGCTATAGGTCTTTGACTTCTGTGAATCTGTGAAGCAGTGTGTTCTCCTGAGTGGTGGAGAATGGGCAGCAGCCAGTTTCCTAGTCAGCAACTTAATGAAAGCAGCAAAAAGCCACCTTCTATTTACTGCCTGCCAGCAATAACAAATGAAGAGTTAGGACACAAGATCCTGGACTGACACCTAGATTGAGTGAGCTTTTTCTTCCAAAGCTCCTACTTATCATCCTAAGTGCTCAAACATATGCAAGCTGAATGTTTGTGGTTTAGTCCCTTGTATAAACACAAGCCATTATCTAAGATGCTGTCCCCTAAACTCTAGAAAGAAAAATCTATGAAAAAAAACTATTCATGAATGGAATGTCTCCTGTCTACACATAAAACATCATAAGCTATATATCTTAAATGGTAAGATTGCATGAATCTTCACATTCCCTAGACATCTTGAACTGTGAATATATTATACAGCAGCTCTGAAAATCTACTTCCTTCAACCGTGTTACGAGAAAATTTAAGTCTGTGTGGATTTCAGTTAGACCCTATCTACCTCTGCAAATTTTATTACTAGGATGTGTAAGATTATACAATCAAGTCCCCTATAATTACATTGGAGAATAATAGCACTCTGCAATTTCAATGCCACTAGCATTTCAAAAGCATCCATAATAAATTTATGGACATAATCCAACAGATTTCCTGTCTTTGAAATTGGATGTTCTCCTTTCCTGAAGGTGAAAAACCTATTTGCATTTCCAAAGTTCAAAACTGAGTTAGACTTCAATTTTAATGCAATTTGTTTTCTTAGTATAATTAAATCAATAACTATCTTGCAATAAATGCATTAACAACACAAAATGAGAGATTCATTAACATTTTAATCCCCAATTATGTTCTTCCAGCCACTAAATTTCTTCCCTTCCTATGGCATCTATGAGGAAAAAATATTCAATTGCATTTTAAAACACCCAGAGGGCAGGCATAAGTACAAGGGATCCTATTGACAAAAGCAGAACCTTTCTGCACAACCATTTATTTGAGATCCTATTTATTAAGTGACCCAATGGGACTCCTGCATTAATTGTTAGTTCTGATTTCCTTTTGGCCCTCTCCCCAGCCCCTGTCTGTCAAGATTCTGGTTGTCGTCTAGTCAACTGTTTGCCTCCATAAGGAGAATCAAGAAAGAAAATCATCAATAAAGTATTTCAGACAATTTCAGAGATGAATGTTCATCCACACTGGTGATTTTTTTCTTCCCCTTCAGTATTACTGAACAATAAAATTTAACACTTTTTCATAAAAATTCTGTGATTCCCAAAAGTTTTTCTGTTTCACGTTTTCTTTCCCACTGCAGTACATACAGCTTTGATGCAGGAAAGTCCAAAAAAGAAAACAAGACCGAGCCAAGAACTTTAGAAGTCACAAAGACAAAAATAACTCCTTGCTTTTATGAAGCCCAGGAATTAGTCCAAAAATGGACAGTATAAGCAATTTTACCTACACACAGAAGTCTTTCACAGAGAATGCTCTGAAACCTCATGCCAACTATCTCAAATAAGCTCAGCCTAACTGTCGCCTAAGAAAATACAATATGGCTTACTATACTGAATGCAATGTTCTTCTAGTATTGACTTCTTAATTAGTAATAATATCACAGAAATCATTAAAAGAAAAGCTTCGCTATTTGTAGCTTCTGCTAGCATTCACATCCATTTTTTATCTCTCTAAGTGATTTATGTATTACTTCTACTCGCAAATAACTGATTCTCAGAGAACTTCATGCAATGTTTTACATAAATTTTTATGTACTTATGTTCAATTGCTTTTTTATTTGCTTCGCAATCTAAAAACCACTGCAATAAAGACGGAAGGGATTATTTGGGTCATTGGTCATCACTACAGAACAGTTCCATAACATATCAGTATGAGATCTCAAAAAGATCTCTTCTGAGAAATAAGGAAAAACTGTTTCCTGTCGTAGAATATCAGTGCAGTAATTAAATTATATATATAATCTCCAATGATTTCCATGAATTTTACTGTCCTTACTACAAGAGGATCAGAGAATAACTACTTCTATGACAGAAACTCCAAAGTGCCTTTGGATATCTGCATATGTTCTTGTCTCTGTGCTTTTATGCTGCTTTAAATGGATCAAAATACTATCTTTTTGATAACTACTTTAAGACTATCTACAACATACATAAAGTTTTCATTTAGTTAGCATAGCATACCAGGGAAGGAGAGGTACGAAAATACCTCCAGCTAATTTTAGGATGACCCATGAAAGGTATTAATCATAAGCCAGTAAAATAACTTACCCCATTCTGAAGGATAGAGCTCACTGAAAACTCTCTAAAGGAAGCAGTCTGCAAATAGAGATGCTCCCCTTTTGGCTACCAGCCCTTAAATGAGGTTAGGGAGAGACTCTAAGTCCACTACTGCTTGTTGCACAGGAGAATTGGACACACCTGTACTCCCAGGGCTGACTGCACCTCTTCACCTGCAATCACTGATTAGGGCCATGACCTAACAGTTCCTAAACCCACAAAAAATACAACTTCTGTGGTGAGGAGTTATACAAATATCTAAACTGGCTCAGAGTAAAAGTTCACAAATATTTTGCAATACAAGGATCAAGAATCTCCCCTCTCCCTCTCACATATGCACCATACAACTACAACATTGCCAGTATTAATTGTTATCATAGCTATCAATTGTTTTTTAGTGAGTTACAGACTGCAATTATCAATGAGTCAATGAGGTTTCTACTGTTCTAGTCACTGCATGACCACGGAGGAATATTTTAGGTAAGTACTAATTTTAGTAAGAGTTAACAAGGAATCTATTTCTGAATTTTTACAGCTCTTCTGAAAGCATGGAGAAGAACTGAAACATCAGAGGAATCAGAAGTTTACATTTTGCCTTGATTCAACAAGTCAAGCTCCTCTATTTCCTTTTACAGCTCCTACAATTCCATGACATATTTCCACAAAGCTGCATGGGATCTGCATAAATGTTGATGATCACAGACCTGTTCTATGGGACAAACGCATAATGTGCTAAGGATCTCCTGATACATCCTATGAAAAGCAGATAACTGAAACGTGAAAGTGATCACACAAGAAATGCTAGTTAGGAAATAATGAGATATTTTGTGATATGAGTTATTTCAGAGCTCTTTAAGCACAGAAAAAACTCAATAACAAGAAAAAATAGTTTCTTAGTAAGTCATGGAGTTATTTATATTTTGTCCAACTAATCCCATGCAAAAATCTCATTTCTAACTTTATAAAATTAATGAATTCGATCATTTCTCTTAAAGGAAAGCCTTAAGCTTTTTTCTCAAAATATATTTCAAACATTGCACAGCTTATAAGTGAATGTGTACTCTGGAGTGAGTAATCTTTTAATAAATAAAAGGGGGATTACTCTATAAATTGCAATGATACTGAGTGCAGGCAGTAGCGTATTCTTGCTGCAAATTACTCTTTGTACGGACTTCAGTCTGAGGGCATTAATAAACTCGGCATGTTATAACAACTTTTCTACAGTATTAATAATTCTACACAGGTCCTTACCAAGTTTTTCCACAGGAAAGGTAAATGTTTCTCTTAAGTTGTACCACACTTGAGTAATGTATTAAGACAATGTCTGGTTCAAGTCTGTTTACAGCCACCTCTCTAAATGTTAACAGCTACTATAAAGGATTATATGTTATATCACTTGCTGAACCGCTACTATTTTCAGCTGTAGAGTTGGACATTGTCATCAATATTTTACTTTTTAATTCTACTTCCTTAGTTGAGTGAGTTTCTTAGTCTGTACCCTTACTTTATCCCTAAAATGTGAAAGCGAGAAAAGGATTTTCAGGAAGGAATTAAAGTGTTTAAGCCTCCAGAGAGCACTAAATGTTATTCATCATCTGAACTGATGTGAAACTCAAACATCAATAAATCTCTCACTATGTCCCAAAGCACTAACAGTGGCAGCAGGCAAAATTAAAAACCACCCAACTACCACAGAACATCATATTTATCATCTTTTTTTCCTCCCATGTTGACACTAAACTAAAATAGTACCAGAAGCCAAAGAACTTCCAACATAGAGCTTGATATGTCAGACAGTGCCAGGTCTGCAAAACCATTTCTTCAAAACCTGACGCAGAGCGTATCATTACTATAACAATGAATCTTTGTCTTATTGGGGCAGAGTAGGAACTTCTTACTATAAGCATAGGAGAATTGATGGGGAAAATTCAAGTTGTGGTTTTAACAGTTTGGCATTGTTTTTACTGAGTGCTCATTAACATCACCTAAATTCCTATTTTATCTGAAATTCATCAGAATTTAAACTCATCCTCAGAAGCTAGAGTTACAGGAATTACATCAGGAACTATGGCTCAACACATTGAAACCAAATCTGTCAGACTGTTAATTTTGTACTTCCAGAAGTTGCTATTCAACAGAAGTAGGTTTAATGTTTTTTGCTTTTCTGTCACAGAATTTGTTGCTCCCATGCGTTATCCAATGCCCACAACTAGAAGTAGGGCTGATGGAGAAATTTTGAACAATGGGCTAATTAGCTAAACTAGAACATTTAATAAAACTGGATTATGTTGTTAGTCAATGTCAGAAAAACTACAAAATTAATTTCAGAAAAACAACGTTAAGAAAGAGCACTTTTTCTGCAAAAGTCTCTATGTTACATAAAAGCTTAATAAGTTATTTAAATTTTAAAGCACAACATATCGCTTTTGTCAAGAAGACACATTTTGACAAACCTATTCCCCTCAGTACCTACACTTTCCTAGCAGCCTGTAAGGGCTTGTTCAATTTGGGGAAATAAAAGTCTGTCTTCTAGCCTTTGCAAAATATCTCTCCATGCCTTCTACCCTGTTCTGTAGATACTCAGTTTAAAAAAAAATATATATGTTCAGACAGAATTCAAGGAAATTCATAGCAAGTGAGTAAAAGGAAAAGTGATTTGAAGTATCAGATAATTTAAGACTGAATAAAATGAGAACCCACCCCGGTAGCAGAACTAGTTTAGTTTCCAGTAACTCTTCACAAGAGCCTTTCTCTATCCTCTAAAGAAAGAGAACTCCCCACTCAGCATTCTGCTTTAGTCTGATGCACAAATGCCTCTTTTAAGCTTGATAGGGGAAAAGGGGTTTTTTTTTGGTTTTTTTTTTTTTGGTTTTTTTTTTCTTTTTAAGTTATCTTGAACACTTTAGAAATCAGTGATGGAAGTTAGAACATAGACATCTTAATAAGCACACTGCTTTTAGTATACAGAACAGATCAAGAAAAAGAGAGCTTGAAAAAAGATCAAAAAATAGTTGGTGAAAAACAAATCAAAGTATTCCAGCAACATTAGATTTGCAGGAAAGTTAATAATATAACTTCAACCTGGATTAACTCGTTCTACAAAGGCAAGGAAGTTCTTCTATCAAGGTACTATCTCCTTCATTTCACACTGTTTTTAAAACAGTGGATAAAGTTAGCTAAGCGTTTCAGTAGTCAATGATTATTTCAGCTTCTTAACAACATACATACAGCTAGAAAACAAGACAGATGCAGCTGAGACAGACCTTGCAGAAGAGTCAACAAGACTCACAAGAAATTGCAGGACAATCAGTTCCATGACTGCTTGAACCCACCTCCAAATCCACGTTCCTGTGATTACATATGGCCATGCACTACACACATAGTTTCATTAAACTAGTATGGAAGCCTATCATTACAGCCTTTGTTGAGGCTGTAGCAGCTGAAAGGCTTCAAGGTAGCATTAAGTTCTCCATTATGCATTGGGTAAGCTTGCTCCATTTAGTGAATAATTAATTCTAGATTTTGCTTTCCATTCACTGGTCTGGGCACTGCGGGGACAGCGAGGCAGGGCCCTACAGCAAGGATGAGCCCACAGAGGCAGTCCCAGCCCTTGCCCCAGAGGTGGAGCCAACACAAAAACAGAACATGAAATTTTACATTATGACACAGTTGTGCTTCACAAGCCAGAAATCATTAGTGAGATACATTTTATGCTTCAGATAAAGCAATATCTGCTCACACAGGACAACTCCACTCTCATGCAAACTCATGTAAAACAGCTGTGCAGCACACTGTACATAAGCAGATTGTACTCTGTATCTAAGAATATGAAGAAAGCTAAACAACAGTACGCACAGGGAAAGGATAGAAGCTGCTTACCTTTAGAAGACCTCATCTACACAGGGATCCCCCCCCCAAGAGATACGTTCACCTCTACTGCCAACCCCTAAACAAGGCCTGGGAAGGGGTGGATCCTGCATTGCTTGCACCTGTGGCCCTCTGGGTTGGCTCTGCCTTCCCACCAGGTGCTCAATCACTGGTTCAAGCTGTGACAAAATTTCCACTACAGCTGTGAAACTATGCAAGTCCTCTATAACAAAAAGAAAAATTTTTGCTATGAGTCCTTAGATTCAACAAAATGAAGTCCAAACCTTAAAATCATTGCCATTGTTTTTGTAAAAGTTAGGTAACTACCCTGTTACACACTTACGTTCACTGTACTAGAAGTGCTTTAGATAGCAACAGATATTCCATCAGCTGTCTCTGTTACTTGTAAAACACAAAAGTGCTGTTAAAGGAGTCTTTCAAAGAAATTCCTGAGACATTTGAACAGCAATAATCAAACAAGCATTTTTGCTACTTCTAAAGTGTCAGTCTTAAAAAGGAAGAACACAATGGGATACAGAATAGACATTTGTAGGTCTATTTCAAAATATTCCCAAAGACCAAATAGTGTCAGATTCGTAGTCTGTAAGAAACATACTGTAGTTCTTCAGAGTGGAAAGTTACCTCATTTGTGACTCAGTTCAGTACATCAGATGACAATTACTCACATTAATCAAGGTATACATCTGTCTAAATGCTTGCAGAGTCACAGCTTTAAATTATAAAAATATAATTAAATGTCAACTAAATACTAAATTGAATTTATATTAATGATGAATAATTTTATATTTCTTCTAGTATGGAAATAAGTATGTCAGACTTGCTGCAAAGCCAACAGTATCAAACACTTAGGTTTTATCATTAAGCAGAATACAGATTTCCCATGAGTTCTCTGTTTACAATTCATAAAGCTTATGAAAATATGGATGCAAGACTGACATTCAATTCATAGGTATTCATTCTTTATAACATCTTTGGTTTAATGCCTAAGAAAATATAGATCAATGTTAGGCAGTTCAAGTTGTAGGACACTACCTACACTATACAAAGAAGGTCCTGCACAACTAACACATTGTATCAAATCCTAAAGTTTTATTGCCTATTATACCTCATTTTATGCTTAAGTATTAAATCCTATGACAAGAGATCATTTTTTGTTTTTGTCTGCATAGTTTGTAGAAAAGTAGAAATCTGGTCCATGATAGGATACTCCTATTTACCAGGAAATCGTAAACAATTAAAGTAACAGTACTGATTTTTTTCTAGAGATATCTCTCAAGTAGTTTTCTCCATATAATTTTCATTCAATGCTCTTTGGTTTCTGAATAGTAGAATATGTTTTATATTCTATTTTCAACAACTACAGTCTTTTATCATGACTTTTATTTTTCTAAATTCTCTAAAGAGTCACATAATTCCAATATTTAAAATTTGTTCTTGACTTTCTATTTACTATCTGAACTAAGTGGAACATAGCTAAATCCTTGAATACAAATATCAAGATTTTCTCAAGAACTTCAGATAGAAAACAACTCCAAAAAGGAAAGTATCTGGGGAAACCATTCACGTGCAACCTTCAGACAGGGGCTACTGCCACCTGTGCTCCAAAGCCCCATTTAGCACAGTGTAGCAGTATGACCTCTGGTCAGTCTGCTCAGAAAACTGCTGAAATAATAGAAAGTAAATAAACAAAAAGCAATGTGAGGATAAAAAAAAGTAAAAACACAGAACAAAGTCTAAGTGTGGATATACAGAGATAGCAGCATGAGGACTCAGCAGGAAAAATACTGCTTTTAGAAGGTCTAAAAGCCTCAAACAATTGGGAATCAAATGATAGTAGCTCAGCAACACTAGGGATTAGCTCAATCTAAGGAGCAAAGCTAGCTGACCTCTCCTCACCTGATGTACAACTGCCTGGTCAGCAAGGACTCATCAGATGTCTCATCAGAGTGGTGATCATATAATGCTCAATCCAGTAATATTAACACCTTAGACTACTGGCTCAGTAGTTCTCACTCTTCAGTTGTGCAATCTCCATGCATCTTGCTCACAGCAAAATGAACAAAATGAATAAATGTTGCCAATATCTTCAAGCTTATCAGACTTCTTAATTTTGGTCTGACCAGTTGAGAATTTACACCACAGGAGATACGTTTTCTGCCATCACTTGCCTCTAACCAAAACTGACTTTTAAGCAAGCCAAGAAATTCTGCTCAGGGAGAGAGCTGGCCACACTTAACTGGCTAATTGCACTGTAGTTAATTTCACACTATCTCCTTGACACCAGAATTTTGACAAGAGAATATCACATTTTGCTCTCAGGTCATATATTGCCCTGGGACTCAGAGAAGCTCTTCTATCACAGCTAGGGCGTCAAGTCCTTCCCTGTCCTTCTGATGAAAGATGTAGAAGGCAATTTGAGATGCCTGGGTGGCCCAGCTGCATCCCAAGTCGTAATCTGTGGCTGTAAAGTGGTAGTTTGAGATGGTCTTCTCCCATTAACACCAGTTTGAAACTCCTTCCAACATCCTATTTATTCTAGTTATGATGAGTAGGAAATAGTAAACAACTTGCCTGCCTTCTTGGTGCTTTGTCTAATGCAAGTTACTTGCCTAAGCCCAAACTGAACACTACTCTAATAACAGATAACAGGCCAAAATTTATTTGCTGGATAAAAGGGGAATAAGACACTCTTGTACAAGCTTGCGCAACTTCTGAAAATAATACCACACATTTTTTCTCTTCTGACAGAATGGCACAAATGTGTATGTCCCTTTTCTCAGAGTTAAAGCATACTTTGCCTGATAGAACTGCTCTCATAACTAAGCAATAATCACTGTGAGCAAGGGATGTAAAACTGGCCACAAACAAATATCTCGTATTTACCAGCTATCAGAATTTGACAAAGCTTGTACTTCCAAGCAATTATTTTGTGCTGAAATGACTGGGTTAATGCAGTAAAGAAAAGAACATCTGGGCTTTAAATTCACATTGGCCAGTTCTCAGCATCGCTATGAACGTTTACATGCATACAAATTTAAAATTAAGGCACAGAAAAATGCTTTCTCTGCATTTGCTTAGGAGGCTGTAGATTCAGAAAAGTGCTCAGTATATATTAAAATAAATAAATAAATTGGGAAAAGTGGACTGTAAAATCTGTCTGTCTAAAAAAAGTTCTCTAAAGAACAGAGATAATTCATAATAAATGTATTTTAAGTGATAGCATCACATTTGGCAGCATTAATTATGAATACTAATATATAATTATAGAAATCAGCACTAATGTACCTATGAGAAAGAACAGGCATTTTAGAATTAATATATTCAAGAAACCTACTTATGAAACTAAGTTTTCAACTGACAAACATAGGTCTTGTTTTGGAAAGATGTGAAATGCTATACACATCCACAATGTAAGTCTAACCTGTAAGTTAATCATTGAAATCCAATCAGAAATAGGGTCAAAGACAGGAATACTGTATACAGGAATACCTTCCTTGCCTTTGAAAATGAAAGAATTAATTTGTAGTCATTCCAGAAATTATCTGTAGAATAATTGAATCTTATTTGTAATAAATTATCAAGCTGGTACACAACAAGCAAAATAGTGCTTATCATCAAAAACTGTGCTTTCCACAGATCTCATCAGCTGAGTATTCTCTGCCAATAGGAATGGTTAAGATTAAGATAATAAACTTTTTGGGGGTGTTTAACATCACTGTAGTGACCTTAAGATTCTAAGTTTAAAAAAAAGACATAAAATAATTCCTGCAGCTATGTCCACATCAACAGTAAGTGCTGTACTATCACAAAGGTGTCTTCAAACCCGCTGGATGAACTCTTTCTTCAGTAGATGGCAGTACTACTTTGGAGAGCAATTTCCAGCATGTACTTCAGTGAATTTCTGAGTAGAAATGAATTGATACAGATTTTTGGAGTATGCAAGTAAAATAAAGGAAGACATAAAAGACTTTTAAGTTTATTTAAGAGACATGACTAACAACTATCATTAACTTGATTGCTAAAAATTGTGAGAAAAATTTGCAGTAAGTACCTAAAATTTTGTACTGAAAAAATATCTTCTGCTCTTCAAGATAGCTAGAGTTGAAAATACTTTTCTCTGAATTATATTAAGATATTCTGAAGGATATTTTGATCATCTGCTATTTACTCTGTAGATAAAAACACTACAACCAGGTAACTGAGAGAAAAAGCATTACGCATTATGTGCCTTCTGAAAACTGTTACCTGTTACAATTCAGTATCACTGTATATGACATCTGTCAAGGTGTAGGCAGGGAAAGGCAGGTGCATCAGATGACTGAATTCTGGAAATGCAGTCTGCTGCCTTTTCCTGCCATCATTGGACAGGGCTATGTGGGCAACATTATTCCTCATGGAAGCAAGAAATTTCTCATACCTCACCTCCAGGAGGGAAATGGCAGTAGAAAAGTCATTCCCATGGAAATAGCATCCAAAAGACTGGCCCCATCGTTAGCCTTGGGGAGAGCAATTTGCTATTACGTATGTTGTGAACCTGTCTAGAACCACTGCTGAGCAGGTAGATCTATGCCAGTCAGATCAGTTCATGAAACTGTATAAAAGATAACCTTAGATCAAATTTGTAAGTAGGAGAAGAGAATTTTGTGAAGCTCTATTAATTTAAATCATCCTGGTATTAAGGCTTTTGTATATCCAGTAATTATGAACAAAGTTATTTCCATGGTTTTCCATCTTTATTCAATTGCTGACAGGTTTCTCAAGTTTTTTTTTTTTCAAAATGATTCATTGTTCACCTTTTAATTAGTATTACTATCTCTTCAATAGTGGGTAAAAAAGAATTTTTTTAGAGCTTGTTAAAGAGCTTGTTAAGCAAAAAGTAAGCAGATTTAATTCACTTTATTTATCAGACCCTACTCTCATGCTCACTGGATAAAAATGAGTCTTCTGATCAAGTGAAAATTTTCAACACAAAACTCTTGGGGCTTCAAAGACCCTTCACAGATGGGTCCCTCCCATCTGCCATTAACTGGCCCTCCAATTTCATACGAAAGCCTTCTTCTTTTGCAAGCCTGAAGAGTTTTTTACTGTGACATTAAGTGATAAATCTTTAAGAAAAGTAAATTTTTTAAGAAACCTGCTGGGAGTACAGAAATTGAGCACATTAATTCATGGCATATTTGGGCATGCAGTGGCTCATTTGGGCATGCAGCAATTCAAAACATAAAACAAAGGCTTCTGACAATCCATCTCCCCTGACTCAAAGCTTTCAAGCAGATTATGTTTTACTGAAATATGAAAAGAACACTTCACTGAAGAAGAAGAGTTGTTATAACATGAAATAAACATTTTCTTGTTCTTTGAAAACTATGAAGTGCTGAAGTGCCACTTACCTTGCCACATGGTCCAAAGGGAATGACAGGAAGACAAAATGGAAAAAAAACACCTTCTTTCAAGAGGGAAGGAGGTGCAGTAGCCTAACATGGATGGGAAATGAAAGCATCTCTGTTTAAGTTTTCTTTTTCACTTGGCCTAGGGGATAGCGATATGGAGGAACCAACAGAAGATGGTAACTGACACACTTTCTAGCTTGGCTCTTTGTTATAAATTTCCAGATGTAGAAGCAGCTGTGACGGGCCTCCAAACTCACAATATTAGATGGAGGAAAACCCAAAAACGTAGCTGAAGTTGGCTCTGTAAGCATGTTTCAAGGCACTTGCACAACTAGCAAGTAGACTCGAGGTAAGTAAGAGGCTGGGAGCGGACACGGACAGCATAGCTGAACCAAATTGACAAAAGAGATATTCCATAAAGAACAGTATAATGCTCAGTAATAAAACTGCATGACAGAAGAAGATTATTCCACATATTAAGCTATCTTCATTACATAATAAGTTTTGTCAGGTTTGCTTTTCCTATTCTCTCCCCTGGCCTGCTGGATGGATAAGGGGAAAATGTGAAAGAATCTGTGTGGATGTTTTGCTACTGGCCAGGGTCAACCCAACATACATAGTCTTCTAAAAATGTGTTCATGCTTCAAGCATGTAACTCTTCCCTGGGAATGATATTCAAGTCATTCCTACAAAGACTTAATCACAATATTTACCTCAACTACTTTCCCCCCTCTTTCACTGCAGAGGAGAGAAACATACAAATGCTAATAATACGGCACAATTGTTTAATATGTAATTTGCCTCCAGTTATTAATATTTATTAATAACATTTTATTACATGTTTACAATTTACATGTTATTAATAATATTTATTAATAACATTTTTAAAATAATTTGAGACCTCTATCACATATTATAAGACCCCTTTTTTCATAAATAGTGTTGAACAGCAGACTCCCATATGAACCTTTGAAAGACAATTGCTGGTGACTCAAAAATACTACATCAAGGAGAAAATGGCATTGCAGCAGCAAAGAAGTCAGCACTAGTTGCTGTCTAGTTTTTCACAGCCTACAGATTTGGTAAATAAAGTAGCAAATAAAAATCTACTTGTTTACATGAAGTTACTCATCCCTTTCTTAGATTTTTTTTTTTAATTAGAAGTGAAAATAGCATAGGCAATTCATGTGGATTCATACATTTACACAGATCACTTTCTATTGATCAAATGGGTCAATAAAGATTATTAAAGCACAAAATTTATTTACTACTAAGTCATCATTCATAGTGTAAATATCTGCTGTGGTCTACTATCTCCTAGATATTTGACACTGATTCGTTAAACATAATGTTTGCATAATAATAAATGCTGAGAAATTGTATTTACATTTGGTGTGAATTAAAGTGGAAGATGTGCAATGACTTCTTCCTTCTGTCCCAAGCTTTACATTCTCTTCTCAAGTTAGTGAATTTTGTGCACAAAAGCTACCTGACTTTGGTAGTTTCCCAACTATGAGGTCTAAGAATTTTCCAGAATACTCACTGCAAAATAAGATAAAGATCACAGTGCAAAAATGACCCTCACAGAAAAAGTTCAACAAAAAAACATCTGTCAAATGAAAAGAAAAGAGAAAAAGAGAAAAGAAGAGAGGAGAAGGAGAAGGAGAAGGAGAAGGAGAAGAAGGAGAAGGAGAAGGAGAAGGAGAAGGAGAAGGAGAAGGAGAAGGAGAAGGAGAAGGAGAAGGAGAAGGAGAAGGAGAAGGAGAAGGAGAAGGAGAAGGAGAAGGAGAAGGAGAAGGAGAAGGAGAAGGAGAAGGAGAAGGAGAAGGAGAAGGAGAAGGAGAAGAGAAGGAGAGGAGAAGGAGAGGAGAAGGAGAGGAGAAGGAGAGGAGAAGGAGAGAAAAGAAAAAAGAAAAAAAAAAGAAAAGAAAAGAAAAAAAAGAAGAAAAGAAAAGAAAAGAAAAGAAAAGAAAAGAAAAGAAAAGAAAAGAAAAGAAAAGAAAAGAAAAGAAAAGAAAAGAAAAGAAAAGAAAAGAAAAGAAAAGAAAAGAAAAGAAAAGAAAAGAAAAGAAAAGAAAAGAAAAGAAAAGAAAAGAAAAGAAAAGAAAAGAAAAGAAAGTACTTCAGATTAAAAAAAAACAGAGTCTAAACATTAAAGGAGAAAATTCAGCTCTAGGTAGAAGCAGAATTAGAAAAAACAGTCACAAGCTTCTACTTTCTTTCAGGTAGTTTTAGTGGTTTTAGTCATTTTTTTACTGCACTCTGCTCTGAAAAGTACTGAACATAATTTAAACCTATCCCTGCAATTATTGTTTATATACAGAAATAAATATGAACTTTTTCCTTGAATTTTTAATGGGCTTTTTACCATGTTGAGTTTTGTTGCACTGTTGTTTCTTTTTTTTTCCTTTAATGCAAAATGAACAATAAGTTGCTGAAAACATAATGAATTAATTATTAATTATTAAATATTAATTAGTTATTTCCAAGCAAGAAGTTTTACTACATGCAAAAACCATGGTAAAGTTTTCACTAAGATTTGTCTGCACCAGAAAGGAAACAAAGTTGCAGAGGAAAGAAGCCAAATGTAAACAAACTCTTCATGGTAATTTGACAAGATTATGTTATCATTTTCAATACACAAAGCAATAATATCCACTTCTTCATTTAAATGCATTCAATTTTGATAGTCATAATGATATTTACTATATTTTTCCACTGTTTACTATGTACAGGACTTGGGTAACTACAAAAAAGGGCCAGCCTTGCTTTAAAGATTAACTAACTTTCCATAATTACTTTTTGAGTTCCCTTTAAAAACACTTTCCATGTCAGCTCCCTACTGCTAAATACCAGCATGTATGTAACATAAAGACTGGAATGATTGACACAAGTTAATAACAAATTTCTTACTGATTTTAATAGCTGTGGGTTTAATTTCATGCAAATTGCTGAAAAATCCATTTTGCTTTCTGAAAGAAAAGCATTTGTTTCTGAGAACTATACTGTAAATGCAATACTTGTTGTAAATCAAACCATAATTTAACATCTAATTTATCATTTTTGCAAAGATAAACCATGCCATGCTGGGTTTGCTTAGGTATTGCACATTGATTATTTTAGGTTGATTTTAAGGACTGGTTCTATTATAATGACATCAATAAAAGTTTTGACTGAGATTGCTCTTTCAATTACATTGATTAAAGCTTAGATCCTCAACATATATGTTCCAGAAGCCTCTTAAAATATAAGAACCTGAGATCTTGTCTTAAAAGGAATAAAATAACAGTGAAAACCAGAAATGATTGGTTGTTAGCATTAACTGACCATTAAAGAAGATAATCACCATAATTTTCCAAGAGTGTGACTCATTGCACACAACTCATATACTCAGCTTAAAAAGTGCTTTACAAAATTTAGTATAAACAATTTAGTGTAGCCTCACAGGCATTTAGTGTCTTTGTACATACATTTCATTCCTCTTTTACTGGAATTTACACTTTTAAAAACAATTTCAGTTGATACATCATCTGTTTTGGTCACATTCTAGTGAAACACTTGTTCATCTTTTCTCATTTCTTGCCTCATCCTTCCCTTCCTTCCTAAAGATTTTTTTATTTTAATTTTGTACGTCCCCAAAGTGCTTAGCTTTACTGCTCCAGAAACTTCACAGACAAACCAAGCAAATCAGACTTTTGCTGTTTATTTGATGTTTTATTTTTATCTACATGGAGTCAATTAGAAGCCAAAGTTAAATCCTGAACACCCTTGACTTGAGAGGAATTTGGTTGCTACATTCTCCCAGTATGACTTTGGAGAATATTACTGGAGAAGAAAAATGTTTTTCCTATATTTTACTGCAATGTTTAATAGCTTTACTCATCTTCTATTCTGAAAATTTTTATGGCTCAGTCATACTATTTGATTGCCTTAAAAAAACCTGAAGTTTTATAGCAGCATGTAAATAACAGGAAGAAAAAAAATGTCATCACAGCATAGGGTTTTATCTTGATCAAGTGATCTCCTTCTCCTCTTCAACCCTATCAACAGAGACTGTTCTTCAGAAAAAGCTGTAGTATTACAGTGGAAAATCCAAACTCAAGGACCTCAGCAACTGCTTTTACCTCGTCAAGGCCAGAAACAGAGTATGTCCATATTGCACATGACACAAAAATGTTAATGCAGGCAAGCACCTCACCTGGAAGTTGCCCAGGGTGACCAGTATGGTGCAGTGCTCTCCCTGCTCCACCAGCCTGAGCAAGCACACAGGTACCCATTAATTCTGATGCCAGTTCCCTTAATCAAGATCTCACCCTTCATTTAGCTCACACTGGTTAGAGTATGGATTTACTGGAATATTTTGAAGTTATAGTCAGTCTACCTTATAAAGTAAGCTCAAAGAAGAGCTAAATCAGCTGAGCTCATAAAGTTCTCATGATTCGCTGCAACAAGAGGGCCTCCTCAAGGAGAGATTCAAATTTACATCTTTGATTTTGCTCAGGCAGAAAAGGACTTGAATTTGTCTTCCACTGCCCAGGCAGGCATGTTTACTCCCATTTTATTAGCTATTCTGTAACAAATTGCTATCTATGTTTTCATTCACAGACATGCTTTCATCAAAACATGGAGAAAACATGGAGGTTCATATGAAGCAGCCTAACAACATCCACATGGATAGGTAAAGCATGGTACAGCATAAACATACATAAAACTCCACAAAAAGCCACAAGGAGTGGGAAAATTCATAATTCTGAGTGCTCAGTACATAAAATCAGCCCTTTGCAGAGATCTCTGGAAAATGATCTGCTCGTTTGTTTCTAATCTTTTACACAACTGTTATAGATCATAGCCAGGAAAAGCAGTGTAGAGTTTTCTGCATGGAAATTATATTGTTTTATATCAAACATGAATATTTATTTTTAAGAGAATATATTGAATATATTTTCATGAGTTTCAATATTTAAGTCATATATAAAAAAATAATGTTAAAAACAAGCAAAAACATTTGATAATGAGTGATTAAATTTAAAAATATGAATTTGAATCAAGCACTTCTTTAATGTTCTTATTGCATATTTTAACTGTGTCTAGTATGTAGATATTGTATGTATCACACTTTTTATGTGAGCTGTCATTAACAACTGAAGCTGACTTCTAACTCTCTGCTGATGCAACAGAATACTTGACCATGATGTTTCAATTAACACTAGGGAAGCCACTGCACTGGAGGTGGGCAGACTCCGAGACAAAGCAGAGTTGTTCCAGAAATAGGTAGTAGCAGGCAGCTGCCTGTGGGGATTCTGAAAGCACCACTGGGAATATGGACATTAATGAGCTTGCTATCAGAGCAGATAAAGGAAGGCATAGCAAAACCAAAGAGAATATCAATCTGGCCCTTTTTTTCCCTCCTTGTCCTCCCTATCCACACATTGTCAGGGGAGGACAGATGATAAGATCTCATTGTCAGAAGTTAAAGGCAGGCTAAAATGCAGTCTTTCTTTCTGATCTCTGGAGTGTACTTCAGATAGATCACTGACTATTGATGACCATTTGATGCAAAACAAATTTTGCAAACCAGGACATAATTTTTTTTTAAACTACTTTGGTCAGAATCTTCCCAGTTTATAATTGCAAATCTGAAACTTAGTACTTAAAAAATGCGAATTTGTTATCTATTTTGTTAGAACTGTAACTTAGTGATACATATTCTGTCCTCTTCGCAATTACATTTATTGTTTTTACATTTTGTCCCAGATGTTTAAAGACAACTAGCAATTTTAGCATAGAGATTGATAGCTGTAGATGGAGGAAAGGATTAGGGTGGGAGTTAAGGTTTGGCTTGGGTACATTTTATTCAAATTTGTTTATCTCATAAGATGGTAATTTGAGAACATATCACAGTTCCCTGAGGCAAAATGTTCCAAAAAATGGGAAATCAGCATCTTTCAGAGTTGATGGAAACCAGCCATTCTGCATATTTACATAAATTCTGAGCCCAGTCGTTAAGTAGTTGTAATGAAACACTTGGTGTTCTTGCCAGCAATGGAGGTTAAACGTCTGACTCTTATTAGTAAAAATTGATCTTATTATATTACTGGACAGTTCAAAAGATGATTAGATTCTGCAGATGTAATTCTACAGAAGAGGACTATATATCAACATCCTCCTTTTTAAATATTTATTTAAATGTGCAGTAATTAAGTAGGTATTCATTCTGGAAAATCTATGTAGTTTAAATAAAAGTCAAAACATACTGAGACAGTTTCATAAGAATATTTAAACATAAACAGGTATCATGCAGAGTATATAATGAATTTGTCTCCTGAACTCTTAGGTAAAGAAGATGAGAGTAACCCAGAGATCTGTGGTCTCTTTAAATGGGTCTCTCACTCCTGATGAAGCCCAGTAGCTGGTCCTTACAAACACATCAGTGAGGCTTCTGCTCAACTGCACTTGCTGCAGCACATCCCAGGGGCCATTCTGGCTCTTCATGGAGTGCTAACAGTGGTATTCCTGATTATTCAATTGTCCACTTTCACCAATATATCCTAATTTGTAAACTGATTTTTTCTGGGTCTAAGACAAAAAAAAAAGTACCACTACACTTCATAAAATTTTTAAAAGCATTAATTTTCAGTACATACAGCTTTTACTCCACTTGTTTTTTTCTTATTATTGTTCCATGATAATAAATCCCAGGAAGTTCTTATTTTAACTTTTTTTTACTAACAGTGCTATGTCTCAGATTTAGGAAAACACATAAATTAAAAATACAGAGAAAGTATTTGTTACTATCAAACCTAAATTCCATAGAAAAGCTTGAAATAAAATTTTGGAATGATGTTTAAGTATTTCGCTTTGTCTGTTCAAACTACAAAGTAAGTGATATAGAAAAAGAGAAGGAGAATTATTATGAGTTATCAGTGACTAAGTTACCCTGATTTTGCTGTAGGCTAGTGATTTATTCTATTGCTTTACTAGGTTTAATATTAACCCTTAATGCAATCCATGTACACGATGAACAGCTACAGGTTATCTGAAGTTTGTGTATGACATATCAATGTTGCCAAAAAGTGTATGAAATATCAGTGTTGCCAAAACTGTTATCAATCAGCAGCATAACAGTGCATTTCTGATTGCAGATAATATTTCAAATGTCTTGAGGTTTTGAGAATAACGTTCTGAAGCAGTTTTGCTCTTGCAGGGCCTATTTTCTTAGTCTAGAATCTCTCTGAACTAACATCAAACACAACAGGACTCCAACTTGGATTTTCAGTCCCACTGTGTAGTAATACTGCTAAACTGAAGTTTCGAGCACCATAATACATTTTTCCTTGAAGAACCAGAGGCACTAGACGTTTATCACTTAGTTTGCAGTACCTTACCTTTCCACTGGGTGCTTTTGAATACAAGTGAGGGTAACGAACTGCAGCGACAGCAGCTGCAACTCAACTGACAACCAGCCTAATAAATGTTTATTGATTTAAATTACAGATTATACACATGCATGAGATACTGAAATAATTTAAATCAGAGCTGGTTGTGCATCTGTCTTCACTTGGCTGTATGTCTAAAATGATTACAGCAATATCTGAAGCAAGGCGAAACGGTTAACAGGTTGAGGGAGCAGCTGGTAGGTTGCTTTCTTTCTCTCTTTCTTTCTGAAAGTGCTAATCAGCTATAGTACCCCTAGAAGGAGATTTCTGAATATACCACCTAAAACTGAAGACAGCTTTTGAAGTGCTGACTTTCTGTTTGTTTTCAAGGACCTCTGCTTTGTGGAGAAAGTACTCTAGGCCACAGCTTGTGCAAGGAGAGGTAATGGCTCTTACGCTATGACTCTGCATTAAGTCTGGCTTTACGCCTCTCTGCTTTGTAACATATTACAATGGCTGTATAGTTAAATCAGTAATTAAATTTTCTCTCCCTGAACAAATTGTTAATTCTAATCAACTATCAGACTTACAGTGCATATAGCTATCATAACAATTTTCTTGTATGTTTTATGCACAACTATAATTACTCTTATTATTAATCCTGACCGTTATTCTTTCTTCAAGCCTCTGATTTGCAGGTTTGTCACTCACACGACATAATTTTGCTCACAACAAAAGCACATCTGAAAGCTCTGCATTCTGAATCACTACCTTTCAGCTATGATTCCTGGACGTGGTTGCAAATAAGTGCAAATAAGTGCATTTCTGTGTGACTGCTTTAACTAATTGAAACAATACAGAAATAACTCAGATACTGTGTGACTACGATCTCAGTCCATGTTTCAGAAACTCTTTTACTAAGCTAGGCAGTACTTATTCCAGAATGAATGGTGTGCCTATGTGGGAATATAATTTTTTATGAATTTTATTAGGTATTCAAAATGATTTAGTTTTGTTGATGAACTGCATTCTGCAGTACAGCACAGTGGATTATGTTTATGGTTATGCTAAAAGGTAGAAACAAGTTTGTAATTCTATTATTGTGATACTTTTCATGTATCACACATGGCCCCAGCGTTCATTCAAGTAATCTTTAGGTTCAACTCTTTGGTGATGGTTAGATGTTTCAGGAGGTAGATTTCTTACTTTCTGAAGTACTTGAAGAGCTTTGTGCAGATCTCGGACAGCTGAAGTCGTAAGTAACTGTTTCTCCCTGAAATATTTTCATCAGTTTTTCTCCTACGAGGGAATTTATCTTATAATTATCTACCCTCAATATACTACCTCAAGGAAAGAAAGGATTTTGGGAGTACTGCTTGATATGTAGAGGGGTTCAGAGACTTGATGTCCACATGACAATAGTTAAATACCATAGGAAAGTGACATGTGAGATATCATCTGGTGTAAGAATAACTGTCATCAGTGTTCCATCTTAATTCCCTCTTAATTGTTCCCTCCTTCTTGGAACAGGTTGTTCAAAGCAGCCTTGCTTCTCTGAGCTCTACAACTGCATAGGTTGTGCATGGCTCAGGACTAGGGATGTTGCTCCCAGCAACCTCAAGGTGGCAAGAGTGCAGCCCAGTGCTTCTATCCAGGAGGAAAGATGTGGTTGATTTAGTGCCCCAAAAGGGATTGATAATGGTTCTAACTTTTCTTAATTCAGAGGCCCAAAAGAGCGTAGAGGTGAGAGGCAGTCATGAAACACTTTACATGCACTTGGAAAGTGAGAAGGGCAATTGAGCTGGTCTAGCTGAAAAGTGACCACACCAACTCCCCTCCCTACTCTTATGCTTGGAATGCACTAAGTGTTACAATTTGTTTTCCAGCTAGATCAGTTCCACTGTCTGATTTACCAGACACTGGAAAAGGCTCACAGTATGGATGCTGGAATAGGTGGACAAATGATGTGAGAGTGAGGAAAAGATAATGGAGAATAACTGGCTTAAACTACTTGTTGGACTGTGTCTTCTCAGCATCCTTATCAAGTTGCTTAGTGGCTCTGATTTTACTGTCTTTTCACATATGTGAGAATCTCATTAACTCATAATTAGTTTATATTTGGGCTTACTTGAATTTGTTCTGTCATATAGTCTTTACTGACCACAGTCTAAAGTTTCATGGAATCCTCATAAATATTTGGTTACTCTATTGCTTGTGTGTAATGACTTAATATATGCTATAATGACTTAACTTACTGAATGGTCTTATATCAAGATTAATATTTTGTTAGCAAAAAGAGAAGTTTAATGCTTCCAATTCAGTTAGAGAAATATGGAATCTTTTACTAATTATGTTGGCTAACTGCAGAGTTTTGGAAATGCCAGAAGCACTCCATGAGGATTTTGTAGCTTTCATTAAGCAAGCATGTAAAACAAATGCAAAGCCATTGGTTGGCATAAAAATTCCAGGGTGGCTTCAGTAGAATGCTAGGGTAGAATATGAAATCTGCAGAGAAGAAGTACTGGTCTTAGGAATGCCACAGCTAAAATTGTGAGAAGCCCCATAATAACAAACAAGATGAAAATATAAGAATGGTTAAAAGTGATGATAAAAAATGTTAAAACTAGTAAAAAGGATTTAGTTACCTTAAACCAAATATGCCTGCTGCTAAGACTACTAAGAGGTCCAAATGGTTCTACCTTTTTCTGAAGCAGACTGATTATTTTTAGGTTAGACAGGTTCAGATAGAGTATCTGGCTCATTAAAACAAGCCTTGTGAAGAACTTAACTAAATTTATAACCACAGTAAGGCGTGTGAATGTGTGCCTTCCTCTCAAGTTTGTCGGTGTTTTACAAATGTTCTCTGTTCATCCTCAGACAGTGAGGGGAGAAAAATCTAGGTTTGTTTTTTCCTCAAAGACAGACACCTACACTATTTGCAGTAACTATTCCCATTAATGTTCTTGAAGCACGGTACCAAAGGTGGTATATTAGAAGTAATTGATTTTTATATTCATAACCCATGTTTTTATAACAGAACTGTTCCTTAAAAAGTAAAAGCATTTCAAGACAGTTTTCAACCCATGGAAAACTTCTTTCTGGATATATCTTCCAAAGACAGCTATGGACTCCAACAAATTCACCAGCCTTTTTGCGAAAGCATTGGTGAAAAGCAGTTGTGGGAAACAGAAGGAAAATAAGCTGGAAAGAGTCAAAAGTGCAAGACCCTGTTGTGCTGCTTGAAGAACTACTTGGTTTGGTGATCATTCTCACTGTCAGTTTGCTTTTGGAGGTTGCTTTAATGTTTGTGGAACAATCAGTTCCACAACCTGAATGTAAAACTGTTGTTAGCCCCTTTCCTGCCTAACCATCACAATGGCTTGCTAAATCATAGTCTTGTACCCCCAAATTAGGAATCTTCGATTGTGAGATGGGAGAGAGGAAGAAGTGAGAGAGCAACTAACCACTCTTTCACTGAGAATTATTTACATGTACGTAACTTCTCCTTGGCTGGAGGGAATTTATTTGCAATTTACTTAGCCGAAAATCTCCTAAGGGAAGGCTCACAAATTTGATACTGAACTCAGTATCAAATTTGTATATTGATACAACCAGATAGAAAGCCTGAATTATATTATTGAAAGACCAGAGAGACCTTGATTCCTTAGGATAAAGTACTGTTTGAGGGTGGTTAGTTGTACACTTGAAAACCATCCTATTTATTCATTTCTTTCAGTGTAAATTAACAAACTAGATCACTGATAGCTCAAACACTTATTCCTGCAGAATAAGAGAATTCTAAATGCATGTATAAGCGTTAAGTTTTCCTGTAAAGAAAAAAAAATCCTTTCTCTTTGGAATCCTTTGCAAATCATTATGATCTCCTGTTTCTCTTGCATTTTACTAACCTCTGTGTCTGCCTTACATTGTTTTATGAAAAACAGTGTTGAGAGATGAATCTATGGACCAGATGCTTCCATTTTGTTTTTCACAGAACACCCACTGGTGTAAATAATTTGCTGGAAAATGATTTTTAATGAAAGGAGATGAGGCTTTAAGTACAGACCTGCATTACAGTGTGAATTAGAGACTGTCTTTACTGGGGGAACATTTCAGATATATGCCAGGTGCATAAATCAGTTTTCACAATAGAAAAATAGTTATAATTTTTTTTGTAAAATGAAAATGAAAACTGAAAAACAGCATACTCTGTTTTCCTAAGCAGTAGTATACTGTCTTCCAATTAAACAAAAAACATATCTTGAAATGAAAATATAACTATTTCAAGAATTTAATGGCTGTAAATTGTTATATAATTAAGATTTGGTACAATATTTTTGTGATAACTGTTCTAACTTTCTGTAGGAAAGCACCAAACTCAGTAAAATTAAAAAAAAAAAAAAGTTTAACTAACCTATCTGTGTAAACTGATATTGCATTTACCCAAAATAGAATTTTTTTTCTTGTCACAGTCAGCAAAACCAGGTTTTCTTTGCTGAAAAAAGAAATCAAAAACTAATAGCAATTTTATACAAAAAAATATTTTAAACATAAAACACCAGAACTTGACTCCCATTCATCTTCCTACTGACTTTTATGGTCCGGAGAGAATGATGATGAGAGTGACACTGTAGCCCGCTAGAGAGCATATTCATCTGAGATATTTAGGTCCCGGGCTTTCCTTTAATGAGTACTGAAGTATTTTGCACAAAATGGAACAGCTTCAATGGAACAAACTGAGAAAGACTCTAAAGCTTTAAATACCTTCTCATACATTATTCTCTTCCTAAACTTTATTCTTAGCCATAGATAGCAGGAAAGAAATCTTTTTAGTATTTTTGGTATAGCCTTAACAGCCAGCACTGCCAGTACTGAGCCAGGAATCCTCTGTGTTAAGTGTTGAATAATAACATTCTAAACCTAAATTTTTATGATACAATATTTTTTTAAAATGGATTTTAACAAATTAAACAATGCTGTGTTCTAGAAAACATCACAATGTTTGGAGTTGCTATATAGTTGTAAAGAAGCTGAGTAAATGCCCACTAAATGTATATAAAGGTTTGGCTACTGATTTAAGTACTCAGTCATGTGTTGATCATTGCAATTACTCTTGAACATTTCAAATTCCAATAAATGTGACTTTTTTTTCATTCTTATCTTAAAGGCTTTGTTTTTGGCTTACAACTACTCCCAATCTACATGTTATTTCTTTTTGTCATAATGCTGCATAGAATAATACCACAACCTTTCAAAAAACACCACTGTGAATTTTTTGAAAATGGAAATTTTCTTTAGATATCTGTTCTTTTTTGCTATTAATATATCATATGATGTGTATATATAATATAACATATTATATTTGAATCAAACGTAAGTTTTGAAACATCTATTTTCATCATTGGCTTTCTTCCACTCTGTACTTTAAAATGTTCTTAAACTGTCCTAGCAGTTCTATGTCATTTAAATTGTACCTTGACATTGGATTTTTTTTTTCCAAGTAAGGAGAATATTCAATAAGCATCTTCTGAATAACTAAAAAATATATGGGGAGATTAAAAAAAGAGAAATGTTGTGAAGTTTTCCTGCATAGTGCATAGTCTGAAGAAGATATCTTGCATGGGTGACTAGACTAATTCAGTAATATGACAATTTTTTTTTTCCTGGCAAATATACTTGAGTGTGAGGATGACATCTACATAATTTAGAGGGTTCAGTTATGTTCTGAAATATAAGACACTTCACTGTGGAGGGTTGTCGTGTAGAGTAAGTGAGAAAGATCTTGCCTTCTCCTTCTGGACACTGTGTCTGTACATTCAGACAGATGATTTTCAGACATGAGATCCCTTTTGCTGAAGTTCCTTCCACTAACAAAAGGAGTCTCTAAGACTATGTATGCATTTGTGTGTATATGTAAGACGTGTCATCCACTCAAGCAAAGAACCCAGACTTGGTTTTACATGCATATAATATTCCTGTAATTCTATGCCATTTAATTTTTGAAATGTAAACTAGATGCACTTATTTGAATAGGCCAATTCAACATTTTATAAGACATGTCGGGCTATGAAAATAATTTAATTCACTAAACATGAAGTGAAAATGTAATTGTAAATGTCAAGTGAAGTTCCTATTATGAATCAATCATTTTAAATAACCTGTATTAGTTTTGATAGAAGTTAAAATGATACAAGCTGCCTGAGTTCTGCTTAATAATACACAGCATACTGTTAGTATTTGATTACTTTCACACTTCTGTACTGACAAGTCATTGACCATTTAACTTGGGACAATAAATTCAATTCCATGTCTGCTGCACACTGTGTAAGAGGTATTATTAATTACCTAGTCTGCAGAGATGCCACAGGAAGGGATCTTGCTGCAGTTCTTGGGAAGCATCTGCCAGGAATTTTACCTAAATGTGTGTTTTGCTGTCAAGCCCAGACTGACACAGCAAATGAGATGTTTGAGGCAGTATATTTCTTCCTATTTTGAAAGCCCAGAAACAAAACAAATGAGAAATAGACCACAGGAGTGTTAACATTAGAACATCAACAAGCATCTGCTGGTTACCAGCAGACACAGAGATTCTATCATTGATTTAGCAATTAAGGCAATGCTGAAGGCATCATAAACTGGTGTTTAAGAGGCAGGTCCACAAAAAACATGTGTAACGTGTCCATATTGATCTTGTCATCAAAATGATGTGGGTAGTAGATACTTGCACTTCAAAAAAATCTTTTCACTGATATATAACTTCCTCTGTACGTACAAAGTGTGTTGTGGTAGTAAGACCTTATTTTGCAATGCCAGTGCATATCCAGTTAAAGAATGTTGTTCACTTATGCATTCACAGATAAATAAAAAACTTTTTCTTCATGAATTTGCTGTAATATCCACTTTATGCACAGTTACATTCTTCAGCCACTATGGTGCAATAAAATAAATATTTTTTTCCTTTGTTATGTACTCATCTTTCTAAGCATACTTTTTGACTGGTGCATGGAAAGAACAGAATAAAAATAATTCAGGAGGTGATAATTCACAGTAAAAATTCAGGACCTGCTAAAGCACTAGGTATGGAATGGCTGTCACACTTTCACTACTACAGGCATAGTAAGTATTGCTGATGAACAGTTGACAAGCTGGATGCAATTTTTGCAGTCTAAAAGTTAAGAATGGATGATGGCAGCAACAAATACCCATCAGCAACAGCTTTTACATACTAAAAGTGCTTGTATCTGGTCAGAAAAATAAAACCACATGAAAGTTCAAAAATTAACTGACTGGGTAGCAAGCACACACTGTAGGTTTGTCAGACTTTTTGCCCACTAGAATCCCCAAGTCCTTCGTCACAGGACTTCTCTCAGTGTGCTTTGTACACATATCTGGATTGCCCTGACCCAAGTGCAACACCTTATCCTTGACCTTGTATCTCATTAGGTTAATATAGCTCCACTTTTCAAGATTGTTCAGGTCTCTTCAAACATCATCCCTTCCTTCTATCAAATGTTTTTGATGCTCCCCAATTGCATTTCCTTTCCAGTCCTGTATTAACACAGTGCTCCTTCACCATGCTGAAGCAGATAACATTATGATTCAGTCCATTATGGACAGGATGATGGAGACTGTGTCAGTGAGAACAAAGCCTGCTGTTTGTGCATTAATCACTCACCTTTGCTCAGTCTGGGCATGCGATAGCTAGGGTTTGTGCTGCTCCCATTGGTGTTAGTGGGAAGAAGCCTGCTAAACTGGATGCAAACCCAGCTGGGAGCTTTCTCTCACTTGCTTCCTTCTTTCTTTTCAGCTTTCAGACGCTTGGAACCCATCTGCCCACCTTGGTTTCCCACCTGCCCCCACTTAACTTTTGCTTTTTTTAGGCTACACCCATCTGCTGTTTCTCCACAAAAGTAGCTCCTTGGGTAGTTGGGTTTGTCACACTCAGAAACAACACAAGCAGTCTACTGGAGTTTTCCTACAGGAACCTAGCTCAGAGTTTCCATTGCAGTTATTGCAATCCTTGGTTGTCTTATGCTGTCAGCAGAAACATACTTGTTTCTGTGGAGCTGCAATAATGTTAGTAGATGCACTCCTTGCCAAGCATTGGTATAATGGCTTTGCCATGGTTTTCCGTAAGTATCTGTTAATCATGCAGTGAATTGATGGAACTGAAACAGCTGCTAAAGAACTGTAGTTCCCAATATGCTCTAGTACTTCCCATAAAGTTTCTCGGAGGAAGAGATGAAGTGGCATAGTGATGTAAGGAATTTCCTATTTCCTCTCCATACTGCCAAGTAGTGCAATTAGGAGACATACTCTTTCTCAGTTGTTTGATTTCTTTTATATCATATTATCTCACATTCCTTTACTTTTTTATCTGAATTGTGTCACAATCCTTCCTTTTCCCCTCTGGCTTCCTGTGGGGGACAGAGGGCTTATGCCCTCCCTCATGCAACTGAAGACCCTCAGCACGCTACAGCTTTCATTCAAACTTTGAGAATCTTTGCAGCATAAAATTGATACAGGGATTCAGTCTGCATCTCCTAAAGTCCCTGATGATTCAAGTGACAGGCAAACTAATAATAGTGTAGACCTCTCATAGCACTTGTAAGATTTCCCAGTGGTAGAACAGCTGGTAATTTACAGACATCTTATGAACATAATGCCTTCCATTTCCTCTTGCTGCCAACTTTACAAAGTACTTGCCTCTTTCAAACCACAGCAATACCCCATCTTGCCATTACAGTGTCCCCTAGTATTTTTTTCTCAACAGATATCTTCAAATTTGATTCCATTATACCGTTCCCTTAAAAAGAAACTGCCTGCCATCCACATTCTCAAAGTTTACATTTCATGCGAAGGGCACAGAGATTGTACCACGAGAGCTTGAACCTGAACTTCTTCCCCCATCTTTCAGGGAAGTGCCCTTTCCTTGCTTTGAATTACAGGAACCTAGTTTCAGTAGCTCTGGAAAACTGCTCCCTTGCAGACAAACAGACAGGGAATGCAAACCCCACACTGCAACTTCTCTGCAGTCCAGTGCACACAGACACATCCACAGAAGCCCACACTCTCAGAGGGACATGTGTATGCACCTGCCTGGTCCACATGGAAACATTTTCTGATATTCCCAACCCCATGCATGTCGTTTTCCTACCTAACTTTTACAAGTAAGTGTTCATTTGCTTTCTTTTGCCAGTACCATATTTTGTACTGTTTCAGCATATAACTTATACTGTTTATGTCGCTTTTATTCTCTTTATACTGTACTTTGTACTGGTTGCTACAGGGGTCCTAGGCTGCAAGGGCTTTTTAGATTCATTTTTTTCACAGATGAAAAGACTGACTCCTGCATGAGCTGTGGCTTGAGTTAAATGCAGAGATTATCACACCCCCTCAAATGAGAACATTGAGAACCTTCCCAAGACAGGACTTTATCTAAAATAAACCCTAGACTTCATTCCTTCCTATTTATACAATCCTGAAATGATCTTGAAAAAGCCCCAAAGCTGAAGGGATCCACTCCTGACACTCCCACCCTCTTTCACAGAGCTTATCTTCCAGACAGGGTTAGGAAGGAGAAGGCAAGGAAGCTTCAACAGCAGCTCCTCTGCCATGTCCTGAGCCTGCAGTGTCACACAGGGTTCAGGTTCTCCTGGGGATCAGAGTGTGCTCACCAACACCAAGCATCTCCTTTTCTACTGACTGCAGCTTCACGGCCAAGAACAGCCCAAGCTCCGTCCCTTGGCAGTCAGTCTGGAGTTGATCTGCAGTTCTAAACACTACCTAAGTTTGCAGGTTACCTATGTATGCTATTGCTTTTCACTGGAGTAATTGAGTGCTCCCTATCGTTATGTTCACACTCTGCTGTTCAGGTTGAGAGAACTTCTCTTGCCACAGGTTGGTCTCTCTTTGGGTGGGAGACCTTGGTGCTTCTGCACAGCACATAAAGGGACATAATAGGAAATATTTAAATCTGGGCCCTTAAAAGTAAAGGAAGGAACTAAAAAGCAGGTACTCTTTATCTAAGGAATTTAATCAATTGACATGGTTGTTAAGATATCCTGAAGGGAACAATTAACACTGAAATCTCACCTTTCTTGGTTAGTGATCTAACAATTATATAAAAGTAGAGTGCACCTTTCCTTCTGAGGTTACAGTATGTTACATTTAGAATTCCTTCCTGCAAATCTTCTAAGTTTTTTATTTTGTTTTTCAAGTACTTACAAGCTGAATTTGGTACTCTTTAATTTCTACTCACATCTGCTTCCTTCCTGTATTTAGCCTAGGTTGGCTAAAGAGTGATTAAGTACTATGATACTCATTGTGTTTTTCTTACTCAGTGACATCTAGTTTTGTTCCTGTCCTGCTCAGTGCATTTTTGAGTATTTCAGTTAATCAAGACTTAATTTTTCATGAAGAATAACTTGGATTTAGGTTACAAATGGATTTGAATAATTATTCTAGAATAACTGTTTATAAGCTACAAAATTGCCACAATAGCTTATCATAAACCATGTTCAAAGTGGATCATGTTAAACCAGATATGGCACTTTTATCCTGGAACAAGAGAATTGGCAGATGAATTATTCAAAAAATACTGTTCTGGAAAAGCTATTCTTGAATAAGTATTCCAGAGAAAATCACACACAGACAAGTTTTTCTGCTGATGTTCTTCACAACTCACTCATCACTCACAACATTTACTGAAACAGCAGTCTGGAAGCAGAGGTGAAAAGAACCACAAATCTCACTTGATGTGCCATGTGGGCTGTTTTTCCTGCAAGCAGCTTAGATGTTCCTTTATGGCTATTAAAGTTTATTAAAATGCATGAGACACATCCATTATAAAACAAAAAAAAAGAGTCCATTAATATTGCATATCAAATGAGAGTTATATTCACCTGCCAATACAAAAAAAAAAAAAAAAAAAATTACATTTAGAAATTTAAAAGGGAAAGGTAAATATTTTTGTACTGTACTAATTGAATAATTTATTAAACTACTAACATGGATCAATAATGAGATCATCTGCCTGGAAATCCAGCCAGTTTCAAACAGTACTAGCTTAGTTCCTTGATGTTGTGGTTCAGCTGACTTTTCCTTTTTGAAGGAAAACTGCATGGCCTTCACACACCAGTTTGGGAAAGAAAGAGAACAACCAACAAACATTTGAAGAGTTGTATAATAAGAAAGGAGTATGTTTTAGAATAAACACAAAGGTGTAATTGGAGTTAATAGGATAAAATTAAGGAAAAGGTGAAATGTAAGTAGAGTAGAAATGTAAGTCCTGATGACAACTCTCAGAGCTTAGCCAGTGAGCCTGTTCTTAATCAAAAAGATATTACTCTTTTTTTTGTAGTCAGTCTTGTTTGTTCTTTACTTCTTGGTCCCTATAAGACTTTTCCCTGCAGTTCCCTCACAAAACCTTGTTTTGCTTTTTTGTGCTATGTGTGATATTAGCATATCTCCATAAGTACCGCAGTGCTGCTCAGCAGGCTTTTGCCATTTAGCAGCTTTTTAGCTAACTTCTTACTGGTCTCTGGAAACAACTGATTGGTAGCTCTGTTTTAAACAAAATATTTTTCCAAAATATTTTCTCCCTAAATAAGCTTTTTATAGCTGGTAACCACTTTAATTTTTTCACAAATTACATTTTGTTAGGAGAATCACTCTTATTTCAGTCCTAGCAAATTAATGTGCTGATCTCAGCTAGCAGAGACAAAGGTGTCCATGAAACATGCCAGGTGGATAAGCTGCTTTGCTATTAAAGATGAATCATCCCTTGCTTGCATTTAATTTACTTTGTAACTCTGAAAGATTAAGAAGAAATAAATAAGGTTTTAAAAATTATTGTCCACCTTTCTGACAACTTGTACAATTACACTGCAAAACCTAATCCTTGCAGTTGGATTCAAGTTTCTGCAGTACCCTCAATATTGCAGCTCAGTATTTTAGGTGGTCTTCTCTAGGTAGAAGCTGTGAATTAAATTCTTTGCATAGACATTAATCTGCTTCTATAGAGTTTACTTTCAAGGTCTAGAACCGTTAACTTTGTCCATTGAAACAGCACAAACCTTTAACAGAACAACATGAACCATAATATGAATGGCCTTTCTATCTTTGGAAATGATGTTTTCTTTTAGTTATTGTATTAGTCAAACAGACACCACAAACAAGTACAAAATATCTTGATTTCACATGCACAATGAACTGGAAAAGCCTTGGATTCAACATATCAACTCTTCTTACAAATTAGGTAACCATCATTTTTGTTCCAAAGTTTTCAGTTATATTTCAGCATGTCAGCCAGGTATAAGATAAGTAATAACCAATGTATGAAATTCCTATTTTTCATTGCTATGTGAGTACATACTGCAGTAACTGGTATATTGAGCTGTGCTGTTTGGTTTTGAATCAAGAAGAAAAAAGTAAAATCGCTCATAAAGTACTGTATGTTTTCTATATTCAAAGTGTAAGAGTGGTACTGAATATGCAGTAGCAACTTCACATGGTATTTCAATGTACATAGGCTGGAGTCACTTAGGTGTGTAAATCTGCTGAGTATTAATGTGTGTCTTGATAGTTGAATAATATCAGCAGAAAGCTTGCTTTTTATTCACATTTAAATTGCTGCCACTAGTTTTGTCTAGAATAACACCTAAACTTCAGATGTTATCACAGTTTTTCAGAGGCATTTGGAAAGGTTAGTGACAACTGAACTGATCATCTGCTCCAAATTTAGATGCATTTAATCAGAGGAGCTCTGTAGTGATAAATACAAATAAATTCTTTGCTAATTCTTCCCTTGGTGCATTTCTGCCCACTGAAACTACGTGCTTATCTGCAGAGAGCTTTGCAATTTTCCTAACTTTGTTGGTTTGTTTAGGGATAGGCTCTTGTTTTCTTAGATACAGCTGCTGATATAGTCCCAAATATAACACTTTCCTGCCCTCTGTCTTGTAAACCATCTGTAAAAACTTTTAGAAACATATCAATTAATTCTTTCATTTTCCCTGTAGAGAAACTGATTTGAGCTTACTTACTGAAAAAGTCCAGAGTATTTCTAATTAAATTTTAAATTATGTTTGTCAAACATTGCTATATTTATTTGACTTTTAAATTAAACTCCTGGGAATTATTTAACTGGACAGAACATTAAATTTAAGCTTAATTTTGAAGCAGGACTAGAAATGTTAAATAACATTAAACACTGGTTTTATTATAGAAAAAGGTTACATTTCTGTGGCTATGAGTGTGAACACTCTTTGGAATTAATACCCTTTGAAAATTTGTGCTATGTATATAATTTCCAGTATTTTTCAATTGGAGTTGGTTTCCTATTCCTTTGCAGATCTCATTTAAAGAATGTATTTAAATCTGTGTTAAAGTAGCACTGATTTGCAGGGATGTTGCAGCAAGCTTCAGAAATTAACAAATCCCTCCCTGAGAATCTGAGGCATGATTTTAAGGTTTAGATAGTATAGGCACCAAAAGTTTCAACGACTTTTTTGAAATGAGTGCTTTTACAAGTATATAAGGAAATGAACATTCTGCTCAGGCTAAGCAGAGTGTTTAAATTTCCTGTAATGAATAGAAGTAGATGGGAAAGCAGTAAAGTGAATTAGAAACAAGCCTAGTAGATTTTAGATGAAAAAGATATAATTATGTACAAGTCCATTTTTTGAACTAACAGCTGACAATCATATTGATTTAAGTGATTGAGAGCATCAGAAAAACAAGTTCTCACACTAAACACTGTAATTTTTCTCCCTCAGATGTAAACCGTCATGATTTGTTTTACCCTTTGCTCCTTTCCTCTTTATAAGTGCAGAATGGTGGGTTTTTTTTATTTTTATTTTTATTTTTATTTATTTGTATTTTTATTTTTTAAGTAGGGATCTCCTAAGAAGGGGAGGTAGTCTGTACTAAAAGTGTTCTGAATACCTGCTCTTAGTAGGTATTTGAATTGGATACAAATGACCAAAAAAAAAAAATAAAGCATAAGTCAGAGTCATATATTTGTATAGATAAAATACTTCGGTCATTTTGTACTTAAATTGAAAACTCCACATTTCAGTAACATTATGCAAAGAACAGTGTGGTGCTGAGCTGTTGGCGGGTTAAACTACAACAGAGTCATAGCAGAGCATGAGCCTGCATTGGGAAGCACACAGAATATGAAATTTTGTCACAATTCACTTAAATATAAAACCCCATGTAATTCAACGACACCACTCAACCAGTGCTTCTGATTATTGCACTAATTATTCCAAGGTTTCTGACATTACTTCTCTGGTCTAGAAGAGAACCAAATCTCCCTGAGCACAGTTCTCAAGAATAGCATTAACAGATCACATGAAGGTTCAGTTTTAAAAATGGTAAAACCAGAATCCTTGAGAGTGCTTGGAAATTCCCATCCTTCTCTATTTCCACTGCTGTTAGAATGTGCACTTAAAAATGGTTACAATAATACCTACTCACTTATTCCTCACTACATTTCAAGAAATGTGTAGGGGGTATAAAAAAAAACATTTCTCACCACTCCCTCTTAATTTTCTCCTGGTTGAAAGTATGCAAAAAAATGCATACAATTTACATCAATAATCCAAACTGTCCACAGCACTATAGAACATTTTACATTTAAACAAGTTCACCTGTATGAAAGAGAGAGCAATGCAAGAAGCAACACAGAAAGAAGGAGTAAAGAATGATACAGGGAAAGACGTGTCAAAAATGCAGTATTATACTTGAACATTTCCTTGAGAGGTTATTAAGTCAATACTTATGTCTGAAGAGAATAAAGATTCACAGCCAAGTGCTTAGTTCTGCTATTTCTGTTATTACTAAGAAAAGATTAACCAAAGGTTTCACAAGGGCCATTGTTTCAGAATCCATTTTTCCATCTACTTAAAACTCTCCTCATACAGCAGTGAACTGGAGCTGAACATCTTAAGACCAGCATGCCTAAAATTCTCATACAATGCTTAATATTATCAACACAATCTCAGAACCAACAGTAAGAGTCTTCTGTAACAGGAAACTGTGGGAGAAAGCTTGTGTTCATGAGTACTAAATACCCCTATTTTACCTGAATACTCCATTCAGGAAATCATATTCCTGAATATAGTATCATCAATTAAACACATCCAATTTATCCTTATAGCTGAAACTTCAAGAGCGAATGTTGTGCTGCTCAGGTCAACAAATGGTAATAGTAATGCTTTCTGCAACACTTTATTTAATGCTACAGTCCCTAGAAAACAAATCCCATTGCAGTGAATGTCAGCAACACAGGTACCTTGTGATCAAAACTGCAGGGACTGAGCCTAAAGAGAAATTACTAAGTTTGTTCTGTTTGGCTTAAACATGGCTCACTAATAAAACAGAACATTACATCTACCCCTACAAATTCAATAGCACATCTGTAAAATTAATGACACAAACAATAGTCAAGTCTTTTTTCAGCCTTGGAAAAAGAAGACTCAGATGGGATCTGATCCATGTCTATAAATATCTAAGGAGTGGGAGGCAAAGGTACATGGCTGGACTCTTCTCAGCAGTGTGTGGTGATAGCACAAGGGGAAATGGCCACAAACTGAAGCATAGGAAGTTCTGTACAAATATGTGTGGGAACTTCTTCACAGTGCAGTGACGGAGCACTGGCACAGCTGCATGGAGAGGTGGTGGAGTCTCCTTCTCTGGAGATGTTCAAGACCCGCCTGGACGCCTACCTGTGCAACCTGGGCTAGGGAGCTGCTTTGGCAGGGGGTTGGACTGTATGATCTCTAGAGGTCCCTTCTAACCTCTTCAATTCTGTGATTCTGTGATAATCTTGGCGGGGGGGGGGGGGGGGGGGGGATGGTGCAATCCAGAAGTTAAAACACTGCAAAAAATCTCAGAGATTTCTCTCTCAGAGAGAAATGTTAATCTTCAACCCAAATGCTTAACCTGTTCATTTTTTCTTCTACTTCATTTCTTATAAATAAATACATAATAGTAAGTACAGCCATATTTAACTATAAGTTAAATACACTGAACTGTAATCTGAACATACAAAGGACTTATCTTGAATTCCAGAGGTCTTAATCAAGAAAAAGGTCTTCCTAGAGCAAAATTTCCTTTCCCACTGTGCAATGTTGACATAGAACTGAAGTCATTCCAATGACCTTGCTTACCACAAGGCTATGCAAACCTGTCAGCTGAAGCAGAATGTTATTACCTTTGGGGACTGGAGTAATTACAGTCAATTTGCTGTCTTGATTGGCTAGTGACCTCTTCTTCAACTTCTTCACTTACAATACAGAGAAAACTCTGAATGAAGTGAGTGAAGGTCCATAAAGTGATCCGACATCTGAGAAATATAGCCACTTAATTGCTGAAAACTGTATTTAATAGCCATTTGAAGTTTTAGTGGCCCTGCTAATTCTCTCTTTTGCTTTCACCTGTTGTAACTCTTTAGGAGATGGAACTTCAGTGTCACCTGAAGGAGGGAATAATGGTATTAGCAATGGCCATTTTGAGCTATTCATATGAAGAATAAGTAGTGAGCTTAAAGTAAAATTGTTCTCCTGGTTGTGGTCTCACTTAAACTACTCTTTCCACTGTAATTTCTTGGATTTATGTGGAGACTGTTGTCTGACAGCTGGTTTCACAAAATAGCAAGGAAAAATACTTTTTCACTAATAAAGTATTTTAAAAATAAAGCTACAAATCAGTCAGGAATAGACTCTTGGAAGCTTCAGATGTTTACATTTTATTTATTACTTAACCACACCTGGCCAAATGAACTTCCTTTCTAATGAATTCCATGTTCTAGATTCTTCTGCAAGCCATTTTCAGAAGGAAATCTGCATTTGAGCTGAGCATTTTCAAGTCAGGTCTCATTCAACTGCAAATTACTGTAGCTGAATCATTTAACCACCGAGATCAGGCTTTACAGTAAACTTCATTCTTTAACAGGCAATACTGCTGAGTTTGACTGCAGTTACTGCCACATCAGCCCTTCACTTACAAATGCCTAATGCCCTGTGTCTATTCTTGTCAACAAATAATGGTTTATCAATTTACTTCACCGCTGACAAGTATATAATCTACCCAGGCTTCAAATTAATAACTGACTGGAATTACGTCCTGTCAACAACATCTCTTTAGGAATAAGAGAAAAAGGAGCACAAATAAGAAATATTAATGGTACACATTGATGATCTCAGAACCATTTTTCATTTTGTATAATAAAGCATTATTGAACCAAGGTGAGAATTTGGGAGGGGGAATGCTTAATGAAGTCTTTTGTACAAAATGAGAAAGTTAGGGTTCCTCAGCATGGAGAAGAGAAAGTTTCAGAGGGAGCTTATAGCAGCCTTCCAGTACCTGAAGGGAGTCTCTAGGGAAGGTAGGGAGGGACTTTTTATAAGAGCATGTAGTGACAGAAGGAGGGGAAATGGTTTTAAACTGGAAGAGGGTAGATTTAGAGAAGATATTAGGAAGAAATTCTTTACTGTGAGGGTGGTGAGACACTGGAACAAATTGCCTAGTAAGGTTGCGAATGCCCCCTCCCTGAAAGCATTCACAGCCAGGCTGGATGGGGCTTTGAGTAACCTGGTCTACTGGGAGGTGTCAGAGGGGTTGAAACTGGACCTCAAAGGTCCCTTCCAACCCAAACCATTCTACGATGGCACACAAAATGTTGTTTTATCCATAACTACAATGGTTTTTTTTGCTTTGTATTTATAAATATATTTTTTTCAGCTTATTGCTTAGCAGTTTCTATTGGAGTTGAAGCTGGTTAGCACAAGAAACTAAGCTTTGTGGAAGCATGATTAACTGATGCAGTCTAGTATCACAACCATATGATAAAAAATTCCTTGCTATCATGCTAGTGACTATTTCTGATAGTAAATTACACAATAAAGAAAAAAAATTCTCTATCTGTAGTAGCTTAGAGTTGGACTTTTTCTATTACATGTTTCTCCACATTTTTATTGTATTTCAGGGAATGCTGTACACTGAAGTTAGCGCTACAATTTTCTTGTTTGTTTTGGAGAAATCCATAACAGGTTGCATGTACAGTGCTAACAGAGCAAATAATTAAAACCACATAAAATCTGCCACCTCCACTCTGCCCTGGTGAGACCATATCTGGAATAACATGTTCAGTTCTGGGCTCCCCAGTTCCAAAAAGGTAGGGATCTCCTATGAGGAGTCTAGCAGAGGGCCACAAAGATGATTGAGGCGACTCTACCTTTTGAGGAGTGGCTGAGTAACCTGAGTCTGTTCAGCCAGGAGAAAAGAAGACTGAGAGGGGACCTCATCACAGTTCATTAATACCTTAAGTGCAAGAGTCAAGTCAATTGGGGTGGACTCTTTTCAGTGGTGTGCACCAATATAACAAGGGGCAATGGGCAGAAACTAGAACACAGAAGTTCCATATTAACACAAGGAAACACTTTTTACTGCCAGGGTGAAAAAGCACAGGAGCAGGTTGCTCAGAGAGGTTGTGAAGTCCCCTTCTCTGGAACTATTCAAGACCTGTCTGGATGCCTACCAGCACAACCTGTTGTAGTGAACCTGCCTTAGGACTCAATCTCTTTAAGTACCCTCCCACTCCTGCAATTCTGTGAGTCTGTGATTTTCTTCTGTGTGAAAAAAATAACATTACAGATAAATATTCAAGTGTGGGAAGAAAGACTATAGATAAACCATCAGTTAAGTATATCTAGAATGGGAAAACATGAAGAGATGAGTACAGATTACAGCCCAGGAAGTACTTAAGCTATTAAAACCAGACATTGGATAAGCATGCCATGGGAAGTAGCACTGTGTTACTGCTTGTCCCTATACATTTCCTACAAACACATGCTGCTGGGCTAAATGTACACCTGATCTGACCCAAGACTACCATTCTTACACTGCTATTAGTAGGTACATTCATTCATGGTAGTGTCACTTATTACAAATATCCATCAAAGAAATGAGAATTAGCCAACAGGCCCTCAGGACACAGGCACAAATCTTCAGTGCATCTGAATGGCTGTAATTTTCTTGCTGTCAAAATTGCTATGGTGATTTATATCGTCATACGATCTTGCCCTGAAGATCTGTTTGACCGGGTTGATTTTACCATGCAATTATGACAGCATATATTAAACAAACAAAAAAAAATTATAGTGGAAGGGTAACCTTTAATTTTAGGAGAAAATAAGTAATTTTTTGCAATGTGTACCAATACCTTAAAATAAATTTCAAATTAACTAAATAAATAAATAAATAGAAGAAAAATCCTTTCTCAGTGTCTTCTCAGATTTATAGTCATGTTTTCACAGTGCATTAAATTCTTATAGCTACACAGAACTTTTTTCCACTATTACTTCTGGCTCATGCTTTAATGCTACAGATTCTGTTAACAAAGTTCTCTTTGATATTATACGTCTTAGAAACAAGAAAATCATCCGGAATTAATGAATTTTACGAAAGCATTCTGTATGGAAATTTTGAGAAATCAATTTTCAGGGCTATAGTTATAGGTTCCCTAGCTAAGCAAGGAGTATAGTAGGGAAAAGGATGCTTATAGATTATGTTAAAAACCATTTTAAGAGTACACAATGGCATCAGATAATAGAGAGTGTATTAAAGCACAAAGTGCAGTAGATATGAGCTTGCAGGCCATGGTAGAATGTATGCGAAGAATAGCATGATACATTTTATAGTTGAGGATATATACATCATTATTTATTAGATCTTCTTAAAATGTCTTTAAAATTTCTTAATTTTGACACTGTTTCTCAGTTGTTTCCTTGTTGGCACCTGGAGGAGCAACTGTTGAAGATGTATATAATCTACCAATTTACTCCTTGAAAAACAGTTCTTCAAGACCTGGAAACAGTGAATGGCATCTGCAAGCTGTGAAAATGAGGCCATCTCTTGACAGAATTGACAGAAGGATGTAGACTGCTTGGAGGAGACAGACTGCAGCTGTTCACAATGCTGGCATGATGTTCTAAGCTGGTCTTCTCCACTTCTTTGGTTTTACAGGTGTAAAACTAAGCATTTGAGAAATTTGGCTAGGTCCAATCAAAAACTGATCACCTGTTACACTAAAAACAAATAATTGCATAAATAGTTCTGACAGAATTCTGTAACATAATATAATGCGTTTTCCTAACCACAAGGGCACAGAAGATGAACAGATGGTTAGTTTCTAAGGTATGCAGTGACTTTTCAACTGCATTGTATCCCAGCTTGGTAGCTATTTAAATAATTTCACAACTATTGTCACACTTCCCATAGGAAGGAGAGAATATGAGAGGTGATGTGTTCCTTTCTTTGCATAGTATGCAAAGAAATTTTTCATACTTTCCTACATAGTATGAAAAATGGCACAGAATGTCAGGCTTGGCCTAATGGCACTGAAAAAGATCTTCACCATATTACTTTCTTGGAAATGTTGACTTTACAGGGTATCTGCCCCATCTAGTACATGCCAGTAGTGACTCTTGGTGAATTCTTAGCCAACAAAGAACAAAATGGTGTCAAAAGCAAAATACTGCTGTACTACTAAAATACTTAACAATACTTAAATATGAATACAGTTGTAACCAACAGTTTTGCATTTCTAATTAATTCCAGTTTTGTCTTGTAGGGATACTCTTGGAAAAGAGGTAGTAAAGATAGGGAGGAAAATGAATGTGGGAAATAAAGGTAAACAAAACTGTTTTCATAACTATAGATTACTTAGAGCAGTAATTCATCTAAGTGAATAAACTAGCTGCTTGTTAGTGAACAGTTTGCTTTCATTAATGTCCTGGTTAAAGGCTGAAGATATCTGCCTGTGGGTTACAATAAATGAGAATAAATTCCCCACTTTTTATATTAATGCTCATAAATCAAGATGTGTCACAAGAGAAAGACTGGAAAAGTTTTCAAGAATTTTTACAACACTCAGTTGTCTTGCAGTTGACCATGATATGAACTCAAATTTTTTCTAACAGTGTTCTGCAAAATAATAAATCGATGGACTGAGAAATATAACATGTAATTATATGATCGGATAACACTATAGCATAGATTACAGCAAAGAGCTTGTTAAGCTATAGTCTTCTACTTTTTTTTCTAAAACAATTTTTCTATATTAGATACGATTAAAAATGTATTGATTTTGTTATGTTTTTCAGTGCAACTAATTCATAAAATTTATCATCTTTTTCCCTCACTAAATTCTCTGTGAATCAGTTAAGCACATGCGAGGCACAGACTCTCACCAGAATTCCATTTAGACCAACAAACTCTTCAACAGGCAACAAAAGTGTATGCTTGAGAAGTAGTAACAGAACAAGGCAAGTGTATTTGCAAAGTAACTTCACAGAATGTGATCACTGTAGACCATGGTGTCATTAAGACAAATATGATTAATTTGTATTTAGCAATCTCAAAGGATAACTAGGCTTATTTTAACCCTATGTATGTCATTGTCACTCTGTATCTTGTGGCAAAGTGCTCTAATGTTTTTCTTATAAACTAGCCCCTTCCTCAGCCTTTTATTTTGAACTCACATTCTGCCATCCTTATGAGATGTCCATTACTTTTCATAAATTTGACATTTTTTCTAAGATGTTCCCCAGTATTTCCCAGGCTGACTTATCATATTACTTGTAATTTTTTTAATTACTCATCAACACATTTAAATGAATGTTACATCAATTACACCAGTTAAGGAAATTTTTGATGTCTGTTTCTGCTCTGAAAAAACCCATGAAGTTGTCATCATGAGGTTTTGTGTTCCTTGCTCTTCCAGTAACAACTATTTTCCATGTCTGCCACTTGTACACAAACAAAGCAGAGGAGAATGTGTTTCCAAATGCTAACACTGCAGGCAATCTAGAATTTAAAAGCCAATCTAGATTCCCGCCTTCTCTGGAATCTAGTTTTGCAGAACAGTTTATGCTTTCAGTCAAATCTGGGCAAACTATGCTTTCATTGAAGAGTGCCAAATCAGTAATATTTTTCAAGTCTTATTGACAGCAATGTAAATAATACACAAAAAAATTTGAAGCCCTAATAGAGCAGAGTTACCTTAGTGGCATCCAGTCCATTTCTGACTGATATTCCTCCACAAGGCCCTGTTTGTCATTCCACAAAAGAGCTCTGTACATTCAAGCTGCTTCTTCATGTAAATAGTATACATCCCTCCTCATCTTACCCACTTTTATTTCCACAAGAGCCCATACCTATGTAGCACAGAATACAATCATCCAAGCCATCCTGCTGTATCTTAGTTGTTACGACAGTCCCAGTTTGATGTCTGCATAGGGAACTCTAACGCTTCCTGCTTCTCTCTCCAGTTTTCAGCTACAAGAATCTGAGTTGAGCCTCCTTTCTGAGGTGAGCTCCCTTTCCATCTGTTCTGACCTTCCTGAGGTCTCACTCTTGCCCACTGTCTTGTTCCACTTGCTTACTACCCTGACCTTCACTCCCTAACTTAACTGCAAGCTACTATTATCATTCACCAGTATGAGTTATCAAATTCTTTAGGAATAAATTTAAATTATCCTGCAAATTCACTAGTGCTTACAGAACACAAATTGAGAAAACACAACACACTCAATTTATATAAAATTATATGATCTACATCATGCTTTCTTTTCTTGACTGGACTGCAGGCATATATATAACTGCTTCTCTGCACAGAAGGATAAGAACACAAATACTGCCACATTCAAATGATAGTTAAAGTTTTGAACTAATTCCTGAGTTAGGCTTGGAAGGATTTTCTTGAAGATGCAGCAGTTGAGTATTTAGACCCCCACTGACCTTCAGGGACTGTGATCAGAAGAACTTGTCTGTATGTAAACTTATGCTGATTTTCACCATAAAATTCTAATGGTGAAAGCTTTGTGTGACCGTACTTCTGTTCATGTCCAGAGAACTGAATTACATACAATGCAAAGCAGTTTTTCCCAACTACTAGTTGAGCTGTGACCAAGAATAAATCCTAAACTAGTGTACCCTGTCCAATAAATAGTATTAATCTTTTCAGGCAAACAATTGCTCTGGTAATGCTCTCTATATTAATAAGGCCCAAGATCCTTATTTCTTTTATTGATGCTGAGAATTTATATTCGTTTGACTCAAATGTTCAGAAAAAAGCTACAGCAATTTATTATACTAGTATAAAATCACATCAAATAAATGGAGGTGGTTGTGTACACCAAGAGAGCTAAACCTTTACTATGTCATACTTTATATTAAATGAAAATGAACTATTTGCCAGAAGTGTCTAAAATGCTATGTTTTTTTATTGGAAAAATAATTCCAGCTTAACTACTTTTCTCTTCACTGTATCCCCATCCTTGCAGCTCACATTGTTGTTGTAAGGCCACAGTTTAACAGGCTGTTGAGTTCTTTCTGAGAAAACTTGGGTTAAATTATACCAAAACAACAACAATAAAAAACTATACATATGTAAGCATGAGCAATTTTGCATCTAACACAAGAAGAACTTCAAAATACACTAAGTTAATAACTTATATCTAGTTTAGATTCAGAAAAACACCTGTTTTGTAAGAGGACAGCTTAAGTACAAAATTGCAGTTTATTTCCTCTGTGAACTGCAGCTAAATAGAAAGGATCTGAGCTCAGGGAGCAGAGGGTTTATGGACATCAAGCACTAGAAAATGTTTAATAATGCAGGTAGTATCATCTTGCTAGAGAAAGCGTTCTGGAAATACACCTTTTTGGACAAAATTAATGGCTTAGTTCAAGTATACTCAGCTTAACAATTAATCAGAGGAAGTTCTGTGAAAAACTGCCAAATGAAATGGTAGAGGTGAAACACTTCAGGGATTTACTGTACTCATAATTTCTAGAAAGCAGTGGGTTGTTATATTGTTCACAGGTTTGCAGCCCTAAAGTCAGAAGTCCATATAGCTTTGAATGCATTTCATTACTATCGTCATCAGAGTATATTCAGCAATAATAGTTTGTTTCATATTAACTACAAAGGCATGGCTGACAGACAATAATGCAACTGTAATTTTGATTTAAGTAAACAGAACTGTTTCAACATATGTAACATTTATTCACATACAGCCCAAGCAAGGAATAATATTTCATGATCTTATTGCCACAAGGTATATGCTTAGAATAGTAACACCAGAGTGATAAACAGGGGTAATAGAGCTAATTACACAAGCACTGGGAAACAGTGCTAAATGTGAGTTCACAGGCACTGAATGCAATGTAAGCAAGATGTCTTTATCTGAAAGGACTCAATCCCATTCAGTTTTTTAAATCTTCTTTTCATCCAAATGTCATGAGTTTGTTGAAGACTATCTCTCCAAAGATTACCATTGAATTCACTGGAGTCTGGATCATGCACTTCATACTTTGCTTTATTTAAGTATACAAAATCTTGTTCATAGTCTGACAAAGTAATGGGAGTTGGAGTGATTGAAAACTGAACTTGTTCTTAAATATATCAGTGGGTATCAGCTGAATATGGAAATGGCAAGTAACTTGCACAAGTTCACAAGAAGACTCTTTCAGAACACTGAAACAGTTGCCCTCTAACTACTTTAATTTCCAGTGTATTTACTTACAAATAGAAACATTATCAACACAGACAAAAAGGTGAATCGACTTAAAAAAAAAAAAAATGCAGACCATCTTGGATTGAGATTTGATGCAAAGATTTTTATCAGTGGAAGTCTAACCTGACCAAGCCTACTTTGCCCACCACTTTCCAACATATCCAACATCAAGTCAGATGCTACATTTATTCAAACTTTTCTGAAAGAATTTCTTTCCCTTTGGAAAGGCTAATTCATTTCCTTTAGGACGTGTTAAAAGGAGTGAGCTATATCTTAAATTAACTTCCTCTGAGAGCTATGCAGTCTTTTTCAGGGATATAGCCCTATAAAACAAACATTGGTTGTTGCTGTAGTAGTAAGTCAGTTTGCATAAATACCACATTTTCACCAGTCAAAAAGCTCAGTGCCTTCCAGCAACGTCCTTCATAAGAGGTAGAATACATGAAGATTCTACCAAGATGAGTATTTAACATAACAAATATCTCAATGGAGGCCATCATAGAGAGCATTAAGTAACAGATAAGGAACATCCATGAAGCAAAATGCAATCTATTAAATTATGACAAAGTACTTTTCCTGATTCAATTAGTCAGTTTATTTATTTGTTTATTTATGAAAGGTTGTTCTAGAGCCACTATGCCTATATTTTTTTTCATTACACTGTACTAACTCTAACTTTTTCTTCTTTTTTTGTGTTAATAGACTCAGAGGACTCAAATTTAAAGCAGTACAATATGACACCAAAAATTAGTTAATATTTCTATCAGACACTTCTTGGCCTAAATAAAATGAGCATATGTATGGACAGAGATGCAGAACAGAACACCACAGTATCATGCTGAAAGTATTTTCAGGGAAAATAAATAAATAAATAAATAAAAGTCTCATTTCTAATCAGATGGCATTTTCTAAGTACTATCTTCAACATCATTATGTATACTGACAAGTCTTTGATTCAAACCTCAAAGTACCTAAAAAGGTAACCCAGACGACATCACTATTGTGGCTAGAACTATAATTTACCAAAAATAGCAAAACCATGACACTAGGGATGTACTAATCACAGTAGCCCACCAGCACTCTATAGTCTCCTTATCTGGAGAGTAACAATTGTGTTAAAAGGCACCCGGTGCTTTTTAGACAATAGTTATCAGCAAAAGCTAAATATTTAGAAATCATCTCTAGATGCACACTCGGTTATTCTTTGACATAGTCATGGCCATGGATATTTATTTCTTTTAGAAATTTTTACTTGATTTCTGTTGTAAAGCACATGCCTTTAGACCAGAAAATAGAGTTAACATTAAACTAATTCTCGTCTGTATTTGATGTTTAATTCTAGAAGCTGATAATCCTCAATTCTTAACATCAAAGTTGTATGTAGCTATAAGTCCACTCAGGTGAAAAGAAACACTAGATTAATAAAAAAATGTATTTGCTTTGTAAAGGAATATAGATAAGTTAGGGAGTAATGAGATTGAAAGGGAGAAACTATCCAATTTGAAAGCACCTTACAAACTTATGTGTGTTGTTCTCCTTCACTTCTTCTTACACAACGTTCTTTCCCTCTTCCTTGTTTGTTGGAAGTGGATTGACTACAGAGAACTAGGCCACACCACAAAGTCAAACAGCAGGAAAAATGATGATGGACATAGCTGGATGAAGCAGGATACAGGCATGTTGATAAGAATGACTCAATTCTCCCTGTAACATAATCTTTCCATAAACTTTTCTAAAAGTGGGACTGAAGTCTAGACATGAGCAAGAAGCATGTATAACTTTCCATTCTTGAAAAAACATTGAGCGAACTGCAATGCTACAAGCAAATTTGTGTAAAAATCCTTTGCAATTCTGTGAAAGCTCAGAAGAAAAAATTAGCAGCTGAAATGGAGGCAGAGAAGAATTAGTGTAAAGTGATGCACTGAAGATAAAAAGGAGGAGTATTTATGTTTTGTGTTATAAACTACTTTAGAAAGAATTGAATCTTTGCCATCTCTGTTACCATTAAGAAGATGAATACACTTGTTGCTGCTCATTCTCTTGGCTACTGTTTCCCATGAGAAGGCACCCAGAGATTTAGTTTTCTCTCTGCACTATGGATAAAATGAAAGGGAACACCATAAGCTCAATATACATAATAAGATAGCGTGTTTGGCCTTGAAGTGGCCTGATCTAGGACTGCCATAGGCAAAAGTGGTTGTTGGCACTGATTTTAAGATTTTTTAATATGTCACTCAGGATAAGTTGTTTAAAGTATGATTGCTCTGCCTACTTTGATCGCATTTAAATGCCAGATTGGGGCTGTCAGATGTGACTGGATTTTTCAATGACCCAGAAGGATATAGAGAAAATTAAAAGACTACAAAATAAATGATTTGGGAAGTTAATTATAAATAATATAATCTGTATATGCAAATATTAAATGCATTTATTCAATTAAATAACTGCAGAACTTTAAATTTCTTTCTGGCTTCTTTGACATGTCATCCCATCAGGCTGTTTCTTGGGGATATAATTACTTAGCAAAATGATTAACTGAATGCTGTTATACATATTAGCCATTCTATGCTTTAAGCATATGAAAATGTTTTGTCAGTGTTCTAACTGGGGACCGATCTAATTGTGAAGGGTTATACTGAGGAAGAAGAAAAGTCACCAGCTAAAAATAGAAACGATACAGATGTTTGCACTCACTTTTTGAAGGTCATATGTAAGTTGTGCACATAATATTGCTGAGTCTTTCAGACCAGTTCAGAAGTTGCATTGGCTCAGAAGCCTCGGAGTAGTCAAACTCATTAATCATTCAGAAAGGAAGAGGGTTTTTTTCTCATTATCTTTAGAAATTAGCATGGATGAATAATCTACCATGACAGAAGTAATAACAGGTAATGATTTTAGCCATGCTGTAGATACTTTTCACTAGCATTTCTACTTATCATCTTTACCTGCCTGATATTTTGTTTTAAAGTAGGTGAACTAATATATAAAGTGCTAAACAATTTCTCAGTTTCTGTGTCTCTTCCTTCCAATAGGCGAACAGACTCAACCCAATGACCTACAACATCCACAGATCATTCACCACAAAGTGAGCTTCTAATGTACTGCTGCACAGTGAAAAAGCAAGACTTCATGAAACTTTGCATGCTCCCTGCTTCACTCCTCACTTTTATGACATATTAGACATCCACTGTCAGAAAAGACCTATTTATGACTTACGTATTCACAGCATGAGCCTGAACTTGAGCGCAGTCTTAACTTTCAGTGTCATATTTTGATAGCCCTTAACTGACATAAAACAATGTGTTGCTTTTTAATGGCCTGTCAGTGTTAATACACCTGGTTCACAATTTAATTCCTTGGACTCCTGGGTTTGCTCAAGCATGCATTTGCAGATTATTCCATCCCCTAGATAGTCCTTCTCAGATTTTGACAATACGCAAAGATGCTTGTACTCAATACACAGCTAAGTTCTTGTATTCTATTATTATTTCAAGTCAACCTCGAAATATGAAAAGAAAAATGAACCTTTTAATGAACAACTTACTTTCTCCTCATCACTGTATAACCACTTTCTCTCTTTTTTCTGACTATGGCAATATCTAAAATAGCTGTTTTTCTTGAAATCTTTAGCTTTCCCCTTTACTACTAGTAACTACTCCACCAGCATCAGAGAGATAGAGTAGGATAAATATAAAAAACAAATGAAACTGCATAACTGAACAGGAGGAAGTAGCTTTCTATGCTCAAAATTATGCCACTAGTTGTTAGTGTAAAACAGTTTTCATGATAAACTACTTCAGTACCACCAACAGCTTTCCAGAACAGTCATCATCAAGCAGACATTTTCCATGATGGTTCTAGTATGAGGACAATTTCTGTCCCTAAGTGTCAATAAAGACCTTCAGCTATCTTAAATAGAGCTGAACTGACTGAATATATTTTTTTAAATGGATACCAAATCCTGCATATCTCCAAAAACTGCATTATTTTTAATGTACTTTTCAAAACAAGACATTTCAATAGAAATAGAATACATTTTGCTAAATTAAAAAAAAAATCTCTTTAATGTCAGATATCATTTCTAAATATATCCCTTACTGCGGAGAACTGAATGCCTGTACAGACCTCTGCTGTTAAAAATCTCTGCTTTTCAGTTAATCCTGTATTTACACTGGTTTTAAAATGATCCCAGGGAAGCTGTATCTAATATAAATTAAAATCCAAATCAGTCATAAGGGCTGCAAAACCAGCATGGCAAAATTCTTTCTTCTATTTAGTGTCCTTGCAAAAGGCTTGCCAGTGAAGCACATATTTTAATCGTTATCAGAAATGCAATTGAAGCAGTGGAGGCAGGCCCACATGAGCCAGCTGTGTGGCAGTGAAGCTGACAGCATCCTCAGCTGCACTGTGGTTTTCTCAGCTCCTCCTATTCTTCTGACCATTGCACAGACACTCTAGACCAGCATGATCACAATTAATTAGGAGACCTTTCCTTTATGATCACAGGAACAAATTGTATCAGCATTATGAAAATGAAATTTAGTGTCTAATCATTCAGTCTGTGAGTAAAGAATAATCTAGTTAATATTGATGTACAGTTTTTTTCAGTAAATAATTGGGTCAAACATGAAAAGCGTGCAATTTTTTTTTCATAGTGCTCGAAGTGCAGCTTCTTTCCAAAATAGAAGAGTGAGACACAGAAAGTTTCTTTGTTACTTTAAAAGAGAAGACAATATCTTCAAGAAAATATGTAAAATTAGGAATGATAAATTATGGAGGACTTGCTGCAGAGAAAAACTATATCATGACTACAATCAGATTAAGTTACACGACAGCCATGCACGCCTGCAGGACAAGCTCCCCTCGCCTTTTAGAAGAACTTTAGAATCTCTGCTGCCATTTATCTTCGCATTATAGCACCTACTTTCTCAGGCAAATTTAGGCACAAAAATGTGCATAGAGCTCAGCAACTCTGTCAGCTTCTTGAGTGTGCTTTATCCCCAGCTACAATGGACTTGCTTTTTCATTGACTCAGTTGGTATTTACTGTCTGATTTCACTCCATCAAACAACAGTTGTAATTTTTATGATTGTTGCTTTCTGATATTCCTTAGTTCCAGTTTGTCCATACTTGAAAGAGAAGAGAGCAACGGATGAGGTAAAAATATAAAATCTTCTATGCACAAATGAAAATGAAAGGTTTTCACAAAGTACTGGATAACAAGAAGGGTTCAGTGCAGTCTGTCACTGGATTAGATATTTTTGCATTTCTCGTCCATGGTATAAGAGTTATCTCCTGCACAACCTTATCTGTTTAGACTGCAAAAAGTTCAGGAAAAGGATTTGTTTTCTAGTAGCGTTTTGTACTAAATCAGAATGGGGAAACTTCATCCTTCTTACATGTCCCCATGGCCATGATTCTTTGCGCTCCTTCCCAGCTCTTCATGGCCTCCTTTCTCTAAAGTGTCACTGCAGCAAACCCTCCGTACAAAGTATCCACTACCAATTGTTTTTCTACTTACCTTCCTCCAAGGACTGTTTCACACCCACAGTTTATTCAACCATAAAATTGTCATTGCAAAGTGAAAAACCACCGAAGGGCATTATAAACCATAACTTGTGATCTTTGTGCACAAAGAACATATCAGGGAACAAGTCTGAACCCTAGTAAAACACAAAAACAAAATCTATGACTTCTCTTTGAACCTGAGCTGAGTTGGGAAGTCCTCATTTCCCCTTTTGTTTCCTTTTTAAATATTCAAACAGCAAAGAGACTTTCTGAGTATGCAAGAAGTGTCATGCTATGTTTATTTGCTATTACTAACTCCTTCATGCTCTCTATGAAACAGGAGTCATTCAGCACCAATATGCTGAATGAACTGACAGGAGAGAGCACTCAGATTTCAAGTGCTGATCATCTTTGCAAGTAAGGAAAAGATCACCACAGCAGCGATAGTGATTCTTCTCCCTCCTTGAAAATCACTGATTTAACCAACATATACTTTACAAAGAGCATGGCACTACTGTAAGATCCCATTCCAGACACGAAACACAAGTAAAGACTTTTTCTCCCATCTGCAGCCCACTCAGCTGTCCACTCTTCTGCAATGAACTTCCTTAGCAGCACTGTGCAACATGCATTAAAGACTGATATTTGCATCAGAATAAACCTTAAGAAATAATTAATGTAATGTATTTCTGCTCTTCAAATCATACAGAGATGTAACAAATGGTGTTTATGAGGAATGGGTGGAATGGGAAGAACTCTTTCAATATAAACTTTAATTGTAGAAGTCAAATTATCAAATTTTAATTTCCACTATCATCTTCCTTGAATATTTATCTTATCTAGCAGCTATTTTATTCATAATGGAAACCTTTGATGGCTTCTTTGTTATGCTATTCTGAGTCATGGAAAATGCACACTACAGTGGATTAAATTTATATGGAAAATAGGCTATGGTGGCTTACATCAGAAGTTAGATGCAGCTAACTTAATTTTGCTGACATATAAAAGGAAGGGGGCTTTGTCTGAAAAAGAGAAAAGAAAAATAAATAAATTCACTAAAAATCTCATAAAATATTTCACTTGGTATCACGTCTGTCTAGAATATGAAATCTATAGAAGCTTAAAAAGCAATTTACTGGAAATCAAAATAGGATCCCTGGGGTATCCACTCTGTGCTGATTAAGACTGCACATACTGAGTATTTAATAATGATGTAAATTCAATGTTGTGACTATTTAGTGCAGTTCAAAAAGCTGTTTTTAAAGTTGTTTTTTAAAGCTAGAAAATTCAGATTCATGTTTATCCATAGTTACAAGCATTCTGAAACAGCCACACACATTAAATATTTCAATCTTCAAAAAGGAAGAAAGTAGGGCATGGGGTAGATAAGCACAGATTCTCAATTACAAGAATATTTCCATACAGCAGATTTGCTGCAAGATAAAAGTAAGGAAGTATATACAACAGGGCAAAGATGTCCTCTTTTAATTACTGTGGATGGAAGAAATCACAACCATCTGTACTTCAAGAGCATAACATTTTCACAAAATTAGGTGAGCTATGGATGGCATAATATTATCATGTGCAGAGAAAAATATATGAAAAGACCCAGGGCAGTAAGCTTAATGTGGTTTTAGTTTAGTCACCAGTAATCAGATCAGGAGGATCTGTTCCATGATCTTGCCAGGCACAGAGGTGAAGGTCACTGATAGGGCAGTAGGTCTCTGGGTCCTCCTTCCTCCCTTTCTTATAAAGGGGAATGATGCTTCAGTGAAAGAGATTCAGATGTAATGTGTAATTTAAAATGAGAGAACTTGATTTTAAATATTGCAGTAGGCAAGTGTCTTCCCCCTCCTTCATCCAATACACTCATGCATATATATTTTCCGCGTTTTCTTCTGTCACTGTCTCACTAAGCACGTTATTTTCCCTTAAGGTATTTATTTTACAGCAATATTTAGACTTTATACAAATGGCAAGTCAGTTGTAAAATTTTCAGTCTATCTGCTGACAAATTTACTAGGCCTCACACTTACATTCTTCTGTGTTTATTCACGCGTAAAAAGTAAAAAAAAAAAAAAAAAAGGCATATAGCCATACAGTTCAGTAAAAACGTGTTTTGGTTCAGTTTCACCTTAGTGTAATTTTAAGGTAATGTTAAATGCAAGTCAAAAAGATTCTGTGTGTGGAAATTATCACATCTGAATATACACGTGAAACACTGATTGATTTGACAGCATGATTACAGATTTTCCAATGAGCTTCCAGATTCGTCAACATACAGGTCATCTAACATCACAGTCATTTTTAGAAGACAAAGTATGAAATTAATTAAGTTCAAAAAAATACTCACTGAATTTTCAGAACATGGCATTTTGGTGTGTTTCAGAAAGAGGATCAGAAAAGTAATATCCTTCATTTCTCTTTCAACACTTTTTTCACTAGGCAAAACCAAATTCCACCTAATTAAAACACTCTTTTAAACTTCCTAATTTTTAAAACTACTGAGTCCTTGAGCCATAGGAATATCCCCCTACCTCCTTTTTTTCAGAATCTGCCCTCATATGTTACTTTTAAGTTATTTATAAATACATCTCTCCTACAGTTTCCACCAGCAGGGCACCTTTACATGTTAGAACTTAATGAGGTTCAGGTACAAGTCATGAGTCTCTGAAGAAAAGTATTACCTGATCTGCTTCATTTCTACTAATAATCATATCATTACCAACAGCTTCTGTTTTTAATTAATGGTATCTAATGATTAACACTGGCCAATTTGCATCCAATTACATCTCCTGAAAAATTAGAAGTGGATGAAAAGGCTAAATGCAATTAATCATTCTGCAATATGAATTAGCTTAAATATCAAGAAGGAATATGTTGTACTTTCTTAAATAAGATTTCTTTGAAAACATACAGTATCTGTTTATGAAACAAAAGCATGACACTCCCCATGACAGTAAGAAATCTTGATATTAAACACTCTGGAATTACCAAATTTATTCACATATATTCTTCTAATAATTATTTAAAAAAAAAAATGATCCAGCTGGTATCCAATTACACTCTGGATCCACATGCTACAAACACGATTAAAAACAATAAGCAAGATTACTTTTCAAGACAGAAGAATCTTAGTCTTGCCTCATCTTTCTTTCATTCTTAGGAAGTTTAGCCTTGGAAAATATTCTGTTCCTCCTTCAGAGCAAATAGCTATAAGATTGTGATGACCATAACATCTTTAAGAAAAGTTAAAAGTTATAAAAATATTTACTACCACTTCCCTACCATTTCTGTTAAAAAAACAAACAAAAAACCATCTATGATGTCTTAACAGATGATTGCAACAGGATGCATTTAATGGAAAGATTCTTCTTTCTTGTGCACTTGCCTCTCTGATAAATTCAAAAGAGATCTCATATAAGTACAAACATACTAAACATCACTGGTGAGATTTCTTTTCCACAGCAGTGATATTATTTTGTCCCTCTGAGAAAATTAAAATAATTTGACAATTATTTTAGTTTAGATCTTGTACAATAACTTACAGGCATAGAACAATTCTGCAACCTAAGCTTATTTTTCAAAAATAGATTACAATATATTATTTCATTTCTCTGTCCTGAAATTTTCAAACTGAAGCATGATTCAATATATTGTGAGGAATTTTAAAATACACCGAAGCTGAATGTAATCTTTTAGAAAAAGAAAACAATGAAAATAGGGTTTCAGACAAGTAAAGAACTCAATTAGCACTCAATATACATTTTCTGTATTTCAGTATGCAAAAAGCCAAGCTCCTGACTGCTAAGACCTTATTTTTGACCAGAAGAGAAAAAATGTCTATTTCAGTGTTGTTTGGAACATCATCCAGCAATTTCTACCTGCATTCCTCACCTTTAACAAATCTCTGCTCTCCTTCTCTCTTTCAAATCATTTCTTCAGTTCATAGCCCTATTGTCAGAAGTTTTGTATTCTTCTCATAAAACCTAGGGCATTACTTTTATTCTCATTATACTCGTACACTTCTAACCCATTTTTTACTGTAGGACTCAGGTCAGTTTTTAACCTATTAACATTTTGCACCTTTCTTCAGGAAGAATGACAGAAATTAGAGGGAAGGAAAGGCTACATTGCAGATTTTAGCCGGTTGGTGTTTGCTCACACTTGGAAGTGTTGCTACTTTTTGTCTGAGCAACATTGTCAAGAGAAGTTAAAAAGAGTTAGGTTAAGCTTTTGCATCCACTATGACAAACATTACAAAAACGTTTTGTTTTAGAGCTATTTGGTCCTTGTTATCTCTGTTCCCACTCCATGGATACTATTTGAAGATGTCTGGCTTGCCAGAAGTACTCTGCTTTTGAACACGAGCCTCATTTATGGTGGCTGTACTGACAGACTGCAACAACACTTCAATTCTAATTATTTGCAAGAAGCCAAAAAGTAAGATCCAAAGACCTACCTGGTTTTAATTAGGATAAACTCATTTATATTATTGGTTAGACTTATAATACAACCAGCAATGATTACCAGCAGACTTACTGTTTCAGGTGTAACTAACTGCTAGCTTTTCAATATAAATTTCTTAAGCTCTCTCCTTAAAAACGGATAATTTCCTAGTCTCATTGACACTGTACTAGCATGTACCCTATACATCTACCTTGAGTCACTTTACTGATGAACTTGACAGCAGCACATGTCTAACTCAACTGGCTGAACGGGGCTTGATGAGGCTCTCTACCAGTTTTTGAAGTGCAGTTACCTAGCTAAAGTTGAACGTGCTAACTCATTCAAATTTTCTTTTTCACCACGTTAGAAAAATAAGTAAACGAATACCAAAATTCATGTTATGAGCAAAGGCAGAAGTTTTTGCAGTGGAATAGCAAAACCTGTGACAAATTATGAAGTTTAAAGACTGTAAGCAAAATACATACCTACTAGGAAATAAACACCACCAACCTCACAAAAACAAAATTACTTGAGATGATGCTACACTAGTGCACTGTAGAGCACTGCACAGTCACTTCCCTCAACCTGCTGACCTTCCATGCTTGATACATCCCTGAGTATAGCTGGCCCTTCTAGCTGCCTGGAGTTTGCAACAAAAGAAGAATTTAAATCCCTCTTAAACAGGTTCATCTATATTCATAAAAATATTTTGTCAACTACAGTGAGAGCTTGACTTTTGATTTTTTGTGAGTTTTTTATGGAATTAAGAAACTGTCTAGAATAAAAATTTAGCACAAGGAGTTTGCATACCCTGGATTATAACCCATTTAAGTCACTTGATCACTCCAACCTAGTACGCTGTAGTAAAAATTGATACTGATTATTCAGTAGCAGTAGAGGAATTTGGTTAGACAAAGACGAGGTTGTTTTATCAGTATGAGAGGGCAAGCTTCCCTGAGCTACTTTAAGCAAATGGAACTCACTGCTTTTACTGTCCTTGCTCTTTTTATAAAGAATTTGACTATAAACTCCTGACTTCAGCACTGCAGCTGTGCACAGCTATTGTGGAGAAGCAATAACAAACTAGCACAAGAACAAGACAATACTGTATATACTTGTTTGCTTTGTGAAATAAGAAGTGGGCAGGGGGCAGATGTCACCTTCATTCAAAGTTGCAGAGTGGCTAAAACAAAAACAATAAAAAGCAGACATAAATTACTAATATAAGCCAATATTTAGACACTGGCTTCCAAGGCAGAATATAACAGGGGGGAGGACTGTTGTAGTAAATTTTGGAGTCAGCACTTCCTGAGGCTTCTCACAAACAGCACAGCATTTCACTTGCTTGGGGCTGTATTTAAAGCAAACACAGCCTGGAGGAATCAAGAGTGGCTCTGCCAATATAAATGTACTTTCTGAAAGGCTTGCCAGTTGTTTGTTTTTTTAATTTATTTATGACAGCACTTACATAGCCAAATGGATGAGTGAACTGTGACTGCTCTGGACACCAAGTACCAAAAAGCGGGAGCCAGCAGACAAGCTATTGCCATAAATCTCAAACCCAATCTTCCTCTTCACTGTGACCCTTCTTGTCCCATCCCTACAGTGAAGCAGACACTTTGAAGCCCCCAGACTGAAGGCAGATGTTATTCAGAATGCCTTACCCTCCAGCTCGAGGGATTTCAGGTGAAAGAAATCTGTAATAATTGTCTTTATTTTAAATTAACACAGACAATTACAGTACAGGAGCACTCCAGCGAGGCAGAGCTGAACCCAGGGTATTCTCCGGGCACTGACAAAACAGACGCACAATTGAGGAGAGTCGATAGGATGTTTGCAAGTGACATAAAACACCCAGTTAACTTGCTACTCGAATGACAATCAGGCAGCCTATTCAATGACGTAAGCGTTGTTCTGCTTTTTGTTCTTTCAGTATCTTTCGAATTATGAACCTTTAGTAATAACTTGACCACTTAAAGCTGTGTTTTTACAGAACCTGCCTTCTCCCAATCTTCCTGTGGATTCACAAATGGGGAGATTTCCAAACAACACAAGCTTAGAGAATGACAGGGAGACTACAGAATGCAAGCCACCAACCTTCCTTTAATTCTTGCAGCTGCACTGACCTTGGGACTGTTGCAATATCTTTTTACACATAGTCCCAGACAGACTTTTTGCTTTGCAATATTTTCACCTGAGCATTACTGAGCGGAGAAGAGGTTTGGGGTTTGATAAATGGATATCTGAATTTAGCTTGCCTTACACTGAAATCAATTAAATCAGGTTGAGTGGCTCAAGAGACGTTTTTAGATTCATGCTGAATAATCAGAAAGTATTAACAATATTTTGAGACAAAAAAAAAAGTATGGAAAAAACATGTTCAGGGAAAGAGGGAATTTTGAATTGATGCAAATTTAGATTAGTGAGTGGTTCCAAGGTACTAGAAAAAAATCACAATTCAGTACCTGCCAAACAATGCTTTTTAAGCAAGAATACAAATGCAAAAATTTTAACAATTAGAAGCAAGACTGAGAGCACATATTTTGCAGGTAGATGTCCCTGGGATCCCAAATTGTACGCTCTAAGTGAAGGCTTTGCTCTGTTTCTTATGTGTGTATATATATATGTAGATACATAGGACAATGAGCACCTGACCCACACCTGCTGGAGCCACAGAAATAAATCATTGACGCAGAAATAAATCTTTCCATAAAACAACTTACTTTCCTTGAGCCAGAAATGCATAGAAAGCTTGCAGGATCAATTTAGCCTTATAACAACTTTGAAGAAAGAATAACTTTTGACTGTTCAAAGCACATCATTACAATATTGAATGCGCTGCACAAAACACCAACAAAAGCAGCTATCGAAAATACACCCTCTTACTGTGTGGAGAGTAAAGATGTTTAAAGGAAGCAAGTACTAGTGTATACTATTTCATATGGCTTCAGAAATTTAATTGCACACTAGGAGAAGATACAAGGGTAAGAGCATTGCTTCCAAAAGCAAACAACAAAAAGAAAAGAAACAATCATTCTACTTGCCAAATTGTACAGAGCAGCAGCAGATTTAGACCCTTCTAGGATCACTTACACTGTATAGCAAGTGTCACAACAAATCTTTAGCTGAGCTGTCATTACTTAATGGCACATCATACCTCTACAGCAAGAGTGAGTTTGTTACAGACTCATTATGCTCAAAGTTATGATAACAGTTTTCAGTGACATAAACAAACTAATTTATACCTGCTCTCACTGCACACATGATTACAGAAAGCTAACCAATCTTTTTCCATTTTCCAAGTAGATTTTGCAGCCTCCCTTGATCTCCACTGTACTTTAGTGAAGCAGTACAGCACCAACCAACAAGAAATGGAAAATGCAAATATTTCTAAGGTGTACCAAAACGAATATCTAGGGAAAATCACTACTTCCTTCTGAATGACCTAATAGTTCTTTATCTAGTACTCTTATCTCTCCACTCTCTAATTCACTAAATGTCCCTGTATGAATTCAAGCACTTTCAGTAAAGTGCTAATGAAAAAAAATCTATATAAAAATAATCAGGAAGAGTCTGTAACTTAATTTTGTATCAAAGAAAAACAAAAATCTCTTCCAAGCACTATTGAGACAAAACCCAAATAATTATTAAAAAAACGGCTACTGTTCTCTGTTAAATACAGGTCTCTGTTATTTTGCATTTAAGTTTTTCCCTATCTAGTCTCAGTATTCCACAAATAACTTAGCTGTCTAACATTTTCATAGTCATTATTTTCATATTTTATGTCCATGTGAGGACTGCAGTGGTTTGTTCCATGCCACAGTTCTTCACAGTAAAAATACACTCTACAATGCTGAAGATCCCACTGCCAGACTAGGGGAAGGAGGGAAAAAACCTGTAGCTTTCTTCCATATGCTTCCTATGATAAAGGAAAAGAGGATCAGAAGTGTCTTCACATTCAGGACCTACTTGTTCCAAATGCCAACTAGGAGAAAGAGCCTGCTCTGCCTTCTGTGCTGCTCAAGATCCCTTTCTCATCAACCCCAGACATTTGTCTTTGCTTTTCCTGCCAATTCTCCTCCATTCCTTGTCCTCATGACACGATCTTACCACTCCCTCTCTTCACCTGCTCCTGGAACACTGTGAAAGAGAGCTTGCAAATCCTTCCTACAGACTTGTAGAAGACAGGGGGCCCACCACAGAAGGAGTTTCATTCTCCCATCAATTCTCTATGAAACAGGAAAGTAGGTTCTTCAAAAAACCTTCCTGATTTCACAAATGCATGGTATTTTCCAGCTTCTCTTTCTGGAGTTACAGAACTCCTAACAGAACATTATTTCAAGAGTCAAGAGAGGGAGATTAAATTTCCCTTCTATGGCCTCCAAGGGTCCCTTTCAGTATCTACAGAAATAAGGTCAGAAAGTAAAAGGAAATATTTAAAAAATAATAAAAGAAGTCATGGGTCAAAATAATTCCTGTCAAAGCTTTCTGCTATTTTAGTTGAAAGCCATTTCTCTTCTCTTGACTGACCCAGCTTCCTTTTCCTTTCAGCCTCTGCACGACAAAAGAGGACTTGTTAACATTACAGAGAGCTGTTTTAACTACCATTATGGATACTGCTGTTACTGACCAACTGTGAAGTACATTTCAAGACTTGGGAGCATAATTATTCCTAGTCCAGTTAGACTGGATTGTCATTTCAAATACTCTCCTAGGTGCTTTATAACCAAACTCCACAGCAGCCAGAAAAGAGAGACCTTTTTCAGATGAACTATTTTCTTATAGGAACTGCAGTTATAATTGGGCAAAACCATGTCAGTACTTTCCCAGGTGAAAAAAAAAAAAAAAACCCTCAAAACAGTAATATTTCAGCCTTCGATCTGAAGCAGTATTTCTGAATTTACTTGAAATGTGGCAAAAAAAAACCTTTTAAAAATATCAATAGCTTTTTTACAAATTGAATAAACCATCTCTGAAGAAGCATGTTTTTCCCTGCTCTCAAGAAGAAACTTGTCAGAAAAAGACACCTCTATAATTTATATTTCACCATATTTTTGTAAAGTAAAAAAGATAAACTTAGTTTTCCAGAACCTTTATCACGAGTAAGATTTTACAATCACACAAAAACTGCATACCTACAATTCCTGACATATAATAAAAAAAAAAAACCTTCTTATTACAAAATTAAAATTAAAAACAAAGTAACAATCATCAAAAAGAACCATGCAAGCAGATCATCAACATGGAAGACCTTGGTCCAGTACTTCAGATTCCCATGATGATCCATCTGGTGTAATTTATTAATGAGAACAGAGATAAAGAACACACCTTCTCACATGATTACTATTAAAGCAAACAGCACTGTTCTGACTTTACCATAAACAGACATAATTATGTAATTAAAAAAAAAACCAACAAAAAAAAAACAAACATCTAATTCACCAATTTAAAGCATTTTTATTCCTTTAGGCATGTTTACATTTTTTATCTGGAAAATACCCCTTCTGTGCTCACTAGAGTTTTTGAATATTTTCAAGAACTACGTAAGTACCAAGTTAAACATAATTTTCTGCTAGCACATAATGCAGGCTGATTATTCCCAAATACATCTGACATTTTAAGGTAAACATTTATTGCAAGTGGCAAAGAACCAAGAGGGAATACTACAGATCTTAAACCCCAGCTCAGGCATTCATTCAGTGTGTGACCTCGGGCAACAGACTTGACCTCCTTCTGGTTCAGTCAATTCAGCTAGCTAAGAGCAGGAAACCATTTGAAAACCAGATGCTGCATCTGAAAGCAAATCTTCCCCAGGTAAATAAATTACAAGAGAGCCAGAGGGACGGAGGAATATAGTGTTTCTGATTGTAACAGTCAGGAAGGCATATGGAAGTAAATTAGAAATAAGCAAGAGGTCTAAAAGCCTCAAGCTTTACTTTGATATTTGAAAAATAGGATTTTTATTGCGGTACAAATGTATTTTTTTTTTCCTATAACAAGACATCAAGGTTGGACTATATTTATTCAAATGAATACGAATAAAATTATAAAAAAATACTAGTTTTGTTTTCTCTTATTTTCAGAAATATTTGTTAAGTTCAGAAATATCTGAAATATTCACACAAACACCTGATGACATTTATAACGATGCAAGAGAATTTAAAAAATTCATCCTTCTAAGGATTTAGGGATCTTTAGTAAATGGAATATTAGGAGAGTTTGGCTATCTTTTTCCTGGAGAAGAATCCTTGCAGCTTCCTAGCATTTCCTCCTCTTTCCTTACAGTTTACAGCAAGCCACTCTTGACTATAATTGTGTTTGCCAGAGTACTAAGTTCATACAGGTTCAAGAACCAAAGCTATATGTCATTTATCGTTCCATCAACAAAAAGTGGAAAAGAAAGAGGAAAGGTTTATATGTAGTTTTCTTTCTGGAAGGTCTTATCCAAATCTCTAAATCCTTTAGGACAAGCCATTAAGGAACAATCAACTCTGACTATTGTACAAATGCAACTAAAAATATTTGTGGAGGAGGAACAATCCTGCGGCTTGGTTAGAGCCCTCATGAATGAACTGGAGGGAAATAAAATCTGATTCCTTAAGAGCAGCTTTGAAAAGATATTAAACTGTAGAGGAAAATTTTCCACAGGATGTAAATAACTCACATTATAGAAGGTTCTGTTTATGGTGATGATACAGCAGGACACGTGAACTTCTTTATCTCCCACCATACAACAGTTTACACAGAATCACAGAATATAAGCAGTTGGTAGGGACCTCTGAAAATCATCTAGTCCAAGCAAATTCCCTAGAGTTGCATAGGAAAAAGTGTCCAGGTATATTTTCAATATCTCCACAGAAGGAGACTCCACAATCCCTCTAGGAAGCCTGTTCCAGTGCTCTGTCACCCTCACATGAAGTTCTTTCTCACATTCAGATGAAAATTCATGCATTCAAGTTTATATCTGTTGCTCCTTTCCAGTTGCTGTACACCACTGAAAAGAGCTTAGACCCACCTTCTGTAAGCCCATCTTTTAGATATTTAAAAGGAAAATGTTTTTTTACAATAATGGTAGTGAAGCACTGGAACAAGTTGCCCAGAGAGGTGTTTGAAAACCTGTTCTTGCATGTGTACAAGGTCAGGCTGGATGGGGCACTGAGCAAACTGATCAAGCTGTAGGTGTCCCTGTTCATTGCATGGGAGTTGTATTAGATGACTTTTAAAGGTCCCTTCCAACTCAAGCAATTCTATATATCATTGTAGTAAAGAGAATTCATTCAAACTGAGGAAGTCTGAGTAATGTTCTTATTCTGACACAAACTCACTGGACCTACAGTGAATTATTTTTCTGATTTTACATTAATACCTAGAAATACAAATAAAAACTAACTATATATTATATATATAGTTATATATTATAACCATCAGTCTCTCTGGAAATTTTATTTCCCTATCAGATTCTTTTTCTCTGACATTGAATACATAAGAAAGCACAGGATACTGACCTCATCTGGAACTGCTGATGTGGGCAGACCATAATCTCCCAAGTGAGGACAAGCTGAGACTGTTGGGGCTTTTCAGACTAGAGAAAGCTCCAAGGGGATGTTATAGTGGCCTTCAAGTACCTGAAGGCACCTACAGGAAAGCTGGAGAGGGTCTTTTTATAAGGGCATGTAGTGACAGGACAAGGGAAGATGGTTTTAAACTGAAAGAGGGTAGATTTGGACAAGATATTAGGAAGAAATTATTTACTGTGAGGGCAGTGAGACGCTGGAACAGGTTGTTCAAAAAGGTTGTGGATGTTCCCCCCCCCCTCCCCCCCCATCTAAAAGCATTCAAGGCCAGGCTGGATGGGGCTTTGAGCAACCTGGTCTACTGGGAGATGTGCTTCCCCTACAGGGGGATAGACCTAGATGATCTTAAGGGTCTCTTCCAACACATACCATTCTGTGACTTGTACGACTTTGTTCCACTGTGACAGACGAAGAAAGAACTACAAAAACTTTTAAAACAACAACAACAAAAGAAAATTACGTCTCCTTTAGTAGGAAAAAAATGAATGAATAAAATGGAATTTGCTTCTTATCATAAATAGATACAAAAATGATATAACTACTTTTCCTGTAATCAAGATAGCAGATAATGGAAATCACTATCTTTCTATGTTAGATAATTTAGTAATGCTATTATTTAGTTTTATCCATTAAATACCAGTCCTTGGAGAGAAGGTCAGTACAAGCTTTTAACAAAACACTAGAAATGAATGACTCATTTAGGCTTACACCATCTCACTTCTTGGAAGCTCTCAACTTCCTGATCCAATTAGGAACAGAGAGTATGTCAAGGAAGTAAGTGTTTTCACTACATACTCCTTTACAGCAAAGTTCCAAAAACAATTTAGGGACCATGAAGCTGAATTTGTGCAGTTATGAGAGTATTAAATACTGAAACTCCAAGCCATGCATTCAAACTCTACGTGGAAACAGGCATCTTAAAACAGAATCTAACACCCAAGATAAAAAGCATGAACTAAAAAAGCAATACCTTCAGCTCCTTACTACTTGTTCAGTGCACTACTTCTTGACTATTATATCAGTTCCTTCTTCCTATTAAGAGCCTACAATCTAGTACTTGTTGCCTGAAGCTCACTTCCTACAGTCAGTCATTCAGAGATACTAGATTTCATTTCAGGAATGAGGGAAACTCACTCCAATTCTTTAATAAAATCAAACCCATGATCACTTTAGAGAATCAAATCCACAGAGCTCTGCCCTGGCAGTGTGCTACCTGCTAGGGAGGAACTGACAGGCCTTACCAAGTCTTTCAGATGAAGAAGCCCCAAAAGCTAGATATAGTTACAACATATGGGAATGAGATTGCATTTGTCTGACGAAATGTAAAATGAGGTACTGAATGATGAGGAACTAATTCTTTTTTTCACTAGAAATTGTTTGTCTTCTGCCAGCTATATTGTCATGGTTTATGCTTACTTGTTTATTAATGAACACAAAAGTATTATCAAGAGATGAGCAACAGTTAAAAGGCAACGAGAGCAAGTGGCCAACACTTAATGTGGACTGTAAGTACAGAAATTTTGATTAAGATTTCTGGACATCTAGAGATACTGCAAGAAATGAGAGAGATATGCTAGAACATTCTCACAAATAAAAGAATAAGTGAGAGCCAAATTTATCACTGAAGCTCCTATAAAGACTTGGTGCTTCTGTGGTTAGTCAATAGCTGAGCTTAGGATTACACTTTTTGGAGTGAGACATCTACATTTCACTACTTCTACCTGAATCATCCCTCTTTTTTTCCTTAATCTGACACTCAGAAAATAAGAACTACATATGCAAGAATCGCATTCTCTTGCTTTTTCTTTACATCTTCAAATCAGTGGTGAGAAAATCTTGTTCAAAGGGAAGCCACTGAGGGAAGTCTCAGAAGGGTTGTACTGCCAGAGATGTTTCCAAAGAAGACAATAGGAACTTCAGCTGACCCTGGAGCATTACTTTACTGTTCTGCGAGGTCATTTTTAAAGAACTTTGCAATTTTGTGAATGCAGTAAAATGTCCTGGCTTTCAGTTTCCACAGAACAATCTGAAGGAAAATCTGAAAAAGACTTTGATGTGGTGCCCCATTTTTTAGCCTCTTTTATCGGATGCTCTAAGAAAAAGGTTTGATCTTGGTGTTTGGAACAAGTCTGCATGCAGCAGCTGAGTACTCATAAGCAAAGAGGAAGCAGTGACATACCTAGAACACTTGGGACTTTGCAGAAAAATGCAACAGGACAAAAATCAAACGTATGAAATTTCAAATGCAAAAGGGATTATGTAAAATTTAGGCCACATTAAGTATTAAAGGACTAAAATCAAAACAGATGTTGCAAAAGTTTGAGATATGGGATTGGAAAAATAAAAGCAGAAGTGAGTAAAACAACAGAAGTCTTGAATGAAAACTGGGGCACTTAGCATATCTAAAGAAGAAAATTCAGATGCTAATTGGACAATATAATAACAAGAAGAATCACAGTGATTTAGGGATACTACATTGTTTCAGAAAATGATGTCAAATAATACACAACAAATGAATTAAACAAGAGAGAGTAACTGACCTTTAATTATGACCATTAAATTGTTTCAATTATTTCCTAATGTCAACAAACCAGTAATTGAACTATACTAACTGACATTGCCATAATACTCAGTTAACAGCTTGCACTGACAAGCATAAATTTAGCACTATGTTTTTATCAGATAATTAGTGGCAACTCTAAGATCTGTAGCAAGCTTCACATTAAGTTTGGCTTAAAATTGTTTCTTATTAAGTAATGGAGATACATGCACACAGCAAGTCACTACAAGATAGGAGAGAAACTCACTAAACATTTCTATTTAGTATAACCAGTTGAATCACCAACCAAACAGAAGACTATTTTAAAATAATATTTACAAGATTATCTAGAATATTCTTCATTTCAGCCACATCTGTAGTTTTGGTTCTGCACACGATCCAGATTCCTCATTTGCATGCCTAAGTCAGTTTTTCAATCTCTAGATGGAAGGGCTTGGAAATCACTAAAACTGTGTAGAAAATACTGAAAATGGTACTTGTCTGTGAAATCTGTCCAGACAAAACAATAAAGAATAGCAGAGTATTTTCTCCCTAAAGCTCCACATACTGGGGCATTCACTGAAGAGTAAAGCTTCTGTCCATCTTGAGTTTATTTAAGACACTGTTTCTATTTACGGCAGTGTTGAAAACTGACAGTAAAGAAAGAATAGCCTAGCTACACGCCTTATCAATTTAGCTAATGGTTAACTGGAGACACAACCTTAGTTTTCAATCTCAAAATGCCTTTATACTCTGTGAGTGTTTCATTGAAGCAAACAATGAAAGCCTGAAAAAATAAGTTGTATGAAAGCATCAGGAGAATGAGTACCTTTCAATCTCCTGAATCCTTCCTTCCTCAATGCAAGTCCTTTTTAAAAATCTTAGTGATGGGAACCATACACCTTTCTTCCTCTACATGACATGGAAATACATTTTTCTCAAAAATACCAGATGGGAAGAAATTCAACCATCAATTAATAACATTGGTAACAACTTTAAAATCAAAGCTGCTTTTCTGATCAGTTTCCTAATTTTCATGTTTTCATTTTCAATCCAGTTTTACTGCTTATAACAAACAACTGATTCTTAGGATTAGAATGTCTTGTATGGTGCTGTTGAAGTTCAAAGTGACCATCTGGCCACTTGAAATTCTCATTCAAAAAAGATCTATGTTCCAAGGCCAAAACATGATTCAGGCCCTGTCTGGACTCTTTTGATACAGCTTTGAATGTATTCAAAACATCAAAGGTATCTACAGCCTGACATTCATCATATCTCCAACTTTAAACAAATTACTCTTTTTATAGACATTGTACAGTCCATTTATGACCACTGAAAAACAAGACCCTGAAATACTCTAGTTTGGATTTAGGTTACATTTTGAGAAATTTGATGTTAAAAGCCTCACAGAAAGAGGAAAGGACACAAATCTTTCCTATTTCTAATCTCAAGCAGACCATGCAGGCAACAGAAAGGACTGATTAAATCATTCTGGTGAACCATCCACAACAGAATGAATTCAATTTTTATTCCAGAGTTTGTCTCCCATTGCTTCTACTACTGTTTGCTAATCTACTTATTCAGATTAAGGATTCATCAGGAGTAAAATTGCAACTCCATTGCCTCTGTACATCCTTGGAGCAGTTACAGAGATTGGAAGGCTCAGATGGAGATTATCTGCTCGTCTTAACACCACACACTCAAAGCAAGATCAACCACAGCTGATCAAGAAATGTCAGCAAAGGAATTTTCACTTAATTTCTAGCATGTTCAGGACATTATCAAGAGTGGATCCCACTTTTAATACAATAGTGGTTCTGCTGGCACCAAAGCATAACAATATCAAGGGACAACTGAAGTATAAATAGAAAATAACAAGTAATAAAAATCCTTACACTTCAGGTTTTGGTTAGCCTAGAAAATAAATAGCAACTTTCTGAGTGGTGTCTTGTCCTTGTGAGTTGGGAAAACAGTAAGATAATTCCAAGCACAATGAAGCTAACGTTTTATTTTCAACTGGCATCCAAAATATGCATCAGATCAACTGAAGATGTGACAACTATTTTGTGTATGTGTGTATATATATATTTCTTTTCAATCTAGACCAGAAAAGAGAAATTATTCTGACATGTTATTGTAACATATTTACCAGCAAATTACAGAACTGAGTCTGATCTGGTAGGTCTAGGACGCACTTTGGATGCCTGACTTCTCTGCAGCAAACAGTTTGCAATAAGCAATACAGAACAGACCTTCTGCCAGCAGGGATTGGCCACAACTGAGGAGGTTCAAAGACAACAGAAAGCTATTTTTGTACTCTGGTTTGCTCTCAAAACTATAGCAATAAAGCTAATTCAACCCAGTGTGTTGATAATTACACTAAAATATTATTTCTGGTGGCTGGTTTTGCAAAGACTGTTACCACAAAGGATGCAGTGCACAATCATAACATGATTCTCAACAGACTGTGGAAAACAATTGCCTATTACTGACAATGAGTTTTGGCAAATCTTTGAGAGAATCTATCCAATAAGAAAAAATCCAACTGTATATTTTCTTATTCATTCTAGTTAGGAGTCCAGGTAAAGTCAGCATCCTTGTTTCCACTCAGCATGCTGATGTCAAAGGTGTAAGTAGAATCCCTCTCATTTACTATGTATTAGCACTAATACACTTTTCAACATAAATCCTTTGAGTAAACGAAGCATTGATAGTCTGGGATCCTAATGGGATACATTAATTACAAGTAGTATAAGAAAAGAGGATTAGTAAAATGTATGCTGGAAACAGAAAATGAGATTAAAAGGGGCATTTTGGCTAAAGTTCTTCAGTCTATTAAAAAAAAAAAAACAAGTTGATTAGTCAAGGAGAAACTAGAAAGCCTATAAGTGAAAAACACTGAGGGTCAAGGAGAATCTGCGGAAGAGATTTACGGCAAAAAGTGGAAAAGAATACAGCTAGAAAGAAGAAAAGAACTTAAAGGATAAATAGTAGGGCATTTGAAATACTGCAAAGGCATATTCTTCAGAAGAGAGCAGAGCTAAGGACTAGATATTGCAGATGTTTAATCATGTGAATATCTGTGATTACTTTAACCACTTGGTTGTAGTAAAATAATTAAATCCTTGCTATTTAGTTATTGAAATGGAAACATCAATCTCTTACATCAGATAACTGTGAAAACACTGTTTTGCACCACCATAAGATAACTGCATCCATGTGTGTGCAAGCAAAAGAATCAAGAAAGCACAGCAAGGTAATTATTGCAGTATGACCAGCATATAGATAAATTAGAAAAAGTTCAGAAGTGATCCTCGAGAAACAAATCCAGAAAATATACATTACAGAAGGTGCCAGGAGATCAAAAGGCTAGTTAAAACTTAAATAAAATGTGAAAGGAAGTTTTGATAATGGAGCCTACTATACAACAGGAAAAAAAAGAGTGTCACTAGAACCAGAGATTCATGCATTTAAAAGCAGAAACTCTTATGATGGTTTCCTAAACAACCAGCTAGTTTTCTATCATTGGCAATTCTAAAAATAATACTGCATATAATTTTTTTTTTTAATTATTATGTAGGACACACCAGGGTGAATGAATCTCCTGTGCACTCTGTTAAAAATTAAACTAATTTTAAACTTTTCCTGTAATGTTTCTAGGAAGAATGAATTTTGATACACCAGAACTGAAAGCAAAAAAAACATGAACAACTTTATTTTCAGTAATTACAATCCATGAACAGATGATAGAGATTTCCTTAGTAGTCTCTTGGTACTACACTTATACTTGACAACACACAAATAAAAGTACTATCTGCACTGTATTTGATATAAGAAAATATACATAAAATATACATAAAAGTGCAACTATAGGCAAACAACTGAAATAGAGCACAGGAGACATTTGCTCTCACTGGTCTACCGCTCCTAATTGCATTCATCCACCACCTGGATGAAGAAACAGAGTCCACCCTCAGCAAGAATGCTGATGATACGAAGCTGGGAGGAGTGGCTGACAAACCAGAAAGCTGTGCTGTCACTCAAAAAGATCTGGACAGACTGGAGAGTTGTGCAGAGAGGAGCCTGATAAGGCTCAACAGGAGGACTGCACCTGGGGGCGAACAACCACGTGCATCTGTGCAAATTAGGGTCTGGAAAGAAGCTTTGCAGAGAAGGACCTGGATGCTCCAGTCGGTAACTGTGTTCCAGCAGTGTACCCTTGTGGCCAAGAAGGCCACGTGCAGTTTGATCTGTTTTTTCCTCCAAAATAAAATTGCCAAATAAGAGACTACAGAGAGCGTAACATTTTTCTAATATGAGCAGACATAACGAAGGACAAACAAGGAGGAGGTGTTCAGTGGGATCTCCAAGGCCAAACCTCACTGCCTAAACTTCAAATGCTCTGTTTCAGAAAATAGGCTTGAGATTGCTGCAATGAGTGAAATGTGGAACAACAGGGACTAGCAGGCAATTGCTTTTGAGAGTTTTTATCCTCTTTATAGATTCCACTCCTGTAGCACAATCTAGGCAAGGAGAAACCAAATGTACCACTTAGGTGCAAAAATCACAGCTGAGGAAGGATTTCTTTTATTATTTATGGAACAAATATAAGCAACAAGAGAGAACCTGAAATCAGTTATTCACCTTTCACTTTTTTTTTTTTTTTTTTTGTTAAGTAGAAAAAATGCCCCAGTTAAGGGATTATATCTGCTGTTTTAACCACAGGACATAGTTGTCTATTGGAAAACGAAGCATCGTAGCGTGGACTTAAACAATTCTAAGGGTATACAAAGAAAATGTTTTTAGTAACACACTATTTTAACTACCAGATACCTCTCAAACCAGGATATATAGAGTCCATTTAGTACAGAGAAAACCTAGTATCCTTATCCCACAATGGTATAAATTCCCACACAGCTGGACACCTGCATTCCACAGTAAAATACACAGCAAAAGCAGCTTATTGAATCACATGCTGTTATGAACTATGCTATTGAGAAACCGTAGCCAATTCAAAGGCAGTATGAGCTCACCAGCTGAAGTAACAGTTATTTTCATCACAAACTTAAAAATAAGGTATCTTCCATTGTATTTAAAATTTTGTATTTTCCCAACAAAGATAACTGTGCTTCCACTAAAAATAATAATAATTTAAATATATTGAGAATAAGTGAAAATGTAAACAATACAGGATAAGAAAAAGAACAATACAGGAAAAGGAAAGTACAGGATAAGAACCTGACCATTTTTGCTCTTATGCCTACTGCAAAAGTGCTTCTATTTACTCATCAAACAGGGAGTTATGGGGACAGCTTCCAGAGTGTTCTTGTATCTTCTTTCCCCATAAATTCAAATAACTTCCATCGCTACAAAGAAGAAACATCATAACTTGATACCCATGTAATTATTCTCTCTCCCGCAGGTTGTATTCACTTGCTCGCCTGCCTTTGCTCAAAGACTTTTTTTATGTGAAGATAAGGATCCTCTTTGATGTCCCACTATATCCTTGGGGGCATAAGACATCATTTTCTCTGTGGAGCCACCCTGGTAATTTTGCTCCTGTTGCCAGTACAGCTACAGTCTTCTCAAGAAACTTTATATTTGCTGCTTTTTTCTTACTCAGAAATTGAACTAGGGAATGTTTTATCTTATTATTTCAAGGTTACAGAAAAATTCAGATTAAAATATATGGATGAGAAGTGACATATTTCTGTAAGAAAATACTATTTTTGTCACATATCTTATCAGTGCAACTCTTCATACAAGCAGAACAGATAGCACAGCATGTATGTTTTGGTTTTCACATATATGCTGAAGACTTAGTGACTTTCCTGAAAGATGTGATGTTCAACCTGATTGTTTAATTTTCCATATTAATATGACTGTTTCAAGTGCTTAAAGGAAAAAAAAAAAAGCATGCAAAACAACTAATGTTAAGAAGAACATTTTCACTGTGAGTTCTTTGCTCGGTTCACATCCCAAGACAAATGACATTAGCACATAGTTAATTGTTTTCAAGTTGCTCTGTATATTTCAAATTCTTTATTTCATTCCATGTCTCCATCTGTATCCACTAGTGTTCTATCATAGAGTGAAAGCATGATACTAAATAAAGATAAAAGTAGCCTGACAGCCGTACAAAGAGCTAATTAGGAACCTCTTTACATTCACTTTAAACCATGTAATCGATGTAGAAATGTACAAATTAGATAGTATCTTCTTAATATCCTCACAACACAAAGTTAATAACATTTCAAAACATTCAAGAAGTGTCATTTTCCTCATTTTCTTTTAAATTGTTTTCAGTGCCACAGTTGAGTTTAATAATTCACTAGCAGCTCCTTGGATCTTATGTGTGATGAGACTAGACACTAATGATTCACAACTGTTTTTGTGTTTTAAATTTTTGTAAATAATTGCTGTTTCTGTTGGGTTCAAACAATGCTCATAACCTCCAGCCTCTTCAAATAATTAGCTACATCAAGAACTTGAGCTTTGTATACATGTTTGTTTTTAAATCCCATGCATATGTTAAGCCTTTAACTTCACACTTTCTTTAGCTCTCTAAACAGCCACCCTCATTAGGTGCCTGTTATGGTTTTATGATTTTTGTTATATGATTGATATTCCACATCATAACATCATGTAGTGTATTGGGAGTTGAAGAGTTAATGCTCCAGCTCTGTGGATCATCGATAGTTCTGGGTGTACCTGTCTCAGAAAAGAAGAATAACTACATTCCCCAGAGGACTGTGCGATGTTTTGTATTTTTACATGTTTCTGCTCATAGGGAAAGATAAAAACTGTCTGCAGTCATGGGGACCATCCCTCTTCCCTTCAGCATCGAGCTCAGCAGTGGGTGTTTGCTGCAGCTGTCTGCCTTCAGTGTTAGCGTAAGGCCTTCGGTTTATCAGACACTCTCTCTTGCTCATTTTATTTGATTCATTAGCCTCAATTCCAATTATATTGCATTATATTGTGTTATTTTGCTTTCTGATATCTTATTTAGTAAATTAGCTTTCTTCCTCAGATCGTTGCTGCTGTTTTGTTCCTAGGCCCACCTCCCTTCTCCTTTTTGTTTTCCCTTTCCCGCTTCCTCTTCCAGGGGTGTGGGCCTATGGGTCCCCTGTCTCAATTGTCACAGTACTGGGTCAAACCAGCCTGCAAACCGCTGACAGTGCCATTAAATGCACGGCGAGTGGTATCTGCTTTGAATTTATGTCCTTAACTTCCTTTAACCTAAGTTTTGTTTTCCTCTTCATTCTTTTACATTCAGTGGAATCCCATGGAGCCCAGCAGAAATTCCTTGGATTAACTTTGTAAGAAAGAGAAGCATTCATCTATAGCCATAAGAAATTATTTTGTAGGACTAGAGAAAAGTTGTCATAAATAAAGTATAACCTTAAATCACTTGCTTGGTGTACTGTCAAGGAACCTACTCAGTTGTATGAGAAGAAAGCACCAGTGTTGCATCTAATCTGTTTTAAAGTAGTTTAAGCAGGTTAGGTTCAAAGAACAAATATGTGCATTCTTTAATCCTAAAGAGTTCTTCCTTTCCATGCTCCTACACAAAATCCTCGAAAGAAAAATTGACAATTTTCAATAAGATTTTCAATCCTGACTAGTTTCACGCTAGCAGCCCTCTTTTTTGTCACATTTGATACAGCCACTGCATAATAAGAAGCACTGACAACAGGTTTGACATCGAAGTAAAAAGAGAAAAATACATATTTTTCTTTCTTTCTGAAAACTCGTTCCTTCACTATTCTCAGGAATTCTTGGCTGGGAAAGGAAGAGAAGGGCTGTCAACAGTTAAGACTCCTTTTAAGATGACAAGAGTCATATTTTAGACCATTGAATCTAGATAGACTTAGAAAGGACTTATAACTGCTAATGATAAAAGGTTTTGACGTGACTGGCCTGCTATTCCCCTAGGACAAAAACCATTTTGAATGGCACATCAAGATAGTCTACTGCTTGAATATGCTTCATATAATAGGATTTTATAACTTTAAAAGGTACATTGTCAAAGAATACAGGAATACTGCAAGACTTAATTATGCCCTCGCAATGTTTTAAGTGTACTTAATGGGCTATATAGGCTGGATCCAAAGATTACAACACTCTATGGAAAGACTCCTATTGACATGAAAGGTGTTGTAAAACCATTATTCAGTTACTAGAAATTCTTTCTCTATTTGCAAAGCCATTCAGCAGATCTGTCATTTACAAACTGTCAGCTTACTGCGCAGGGAGCAAGAGTTCAGAATTAATGTATTTTTATAAAATTACTTAGTCACACAAGAAGCAGAGGCATGGTTGCTGCTATGAAAGACATCTATCAAAAGAATTTTGATAACTTTGAAAGTCAGTTGGCATGAATGGGCACCCGTTATCTATGGGAATCTGGCAGCAGAAGTGCGATTCAGATTAAAAAACCAAAAATATATAAGACCAAGAGAAAGTAAGCAGGCATACATTCAGTAGCTAAGGTGAAAACTTTAAAATATGAGACCCACAAGTGTGAGCAGACAATCATTTTCCAGTACAAAAAAGCAAAAACAAACAAACAAAAAATTTTAAAATATATGACATTTGCTGTCAGACACATTCCACCAACAATTTAATGTTTTCAAAATACATTTGCCAAAAGTATTCTCCTCACTTAGTGGTTCCCATGATGGAGTTTGGTTTTGGTAAATTTGAGGATTCTGAGGAGACCTTATAGCTAGCTTCAATTTTTCTCCCAGTGTCAACTGAATGAATTATAACATTCAACAGTAAGCTGTTTTTGACTGAGCTGAAAGCCTGAATAGATCTGCTACAAATGGCAAATTACCTTTATCTTTCCTTGTACTTTGTGTAATATGAAGTACTACATTTCACATAATCCTTGAAAGCTTAAGTGAACAGAAGTTTAAAGATAATTTTCTCCCAGTATATCAACAAACAGCTCTAGCCAGAATATAAGCATCTAGTTACACAAGCAAATCTTATAATCACATGTCAAAAACAATTAATGAAAGTATGACTCACAATCTAGTCATTCTAAGAAAATCTCTGAGTTTACTTTTGTAAGCAGCAGAGTGGTGGCTTTCTCCATTCTTCAAAGACTCCAACAGATAATACAGAAACTGCTGTAAACCCACTTGGAAGCCCATCACAATGGAGTATAAAAGCACTAGACTAGGCAGCTCTACTTCACTGACCAAATGGCTAAATAATCTCCAGCCAAGGTAAAGAAGAAAATCCATACAAAAAAAGGCTAATTCATATTTTTATTTCAGATTGACTCCTGTAGTGATATTTAGAATAAGATGTTTAAGAGAAAAAAAAAGATAAGGAATTTTTTTGAAAAAGCACTGAACCATTACAGCAGCAAGAATCAAGTCACAGTAGCTATCACAAAAGAGTACTGCCAGTTCCTTCTGCAGATATACCATTTAAGGTGCTCTCTTGAATATATGGCCTAGTAAGGAGACCTAAACAACCTTTTTTGTCTAAAGATTTATACTTTAACTTTCAAGAAAATATCCTAGAAATTTTTTAATGATAATGAACACAACTCACCATCCAATGTTCCTTCTAACAAATAAGACACCTTAGAAAAAACATCTTTATGTACTATTCACATGAATCTAGACCCTTGAAGTAATGAGTGCTTTAATAACTTCAAATTTCAAGGAAGATTCCAAAATCTCTCTAGGAACATTTCAAATATCCTGTAGAAAGATCTTATAAAATGTAATTTCAGGTTTAATTTATTTTTTCTTTAGATTGCTTAGAAATCTTTTGAAGAAAAATTACTTAGATTTAAGCAAGTATAAGAAACACCAAGAAGCAGACAGTGTATTTTAAAGAAAAACAAGTAAATCCCTTAGAACTAAATTTGATTTATTTTCAGCTCTCCAGTCTTTCTTATTTCAGTGAGACTGTTTGTCTACTTAGATTTAACCAGATATCTTGTTCCTTACAGAAGGATATTAGTCACTGTCTGTTTTCTTGCAAGAGTGGAAGAAAGAAAACTTCCTGTAGTAAATAGCCAAGAGAAGATTTCATCTCTGCCAAGGCTTGACTTTGTTTTTAATCTGAATACACTTTAGGATGACTGCCTGATTTGAATGCCTAGTTTGTCACAATCACACTTAACAATACAGATTTAGAGTTGTTAGAGCAGTGGGAGAACTGTAATTTAATATCATGCTTTTAGAACATTAAATATTTAAAAAGCAGATCATTCTCACTGATGCACGTAATGATGAAGAGAATTTGGTTTTGGTTTTATACCTGGGTACAAATGTAAAACACTCAAAATCATATGATGCCCCAGAAAGGGAAAAATTCTTCACACGAGTCATGTGAAATGAATCAAAGAAGAATAGTTTCATATCAACTTTTGCAAAGTTGGGTAGCTAAATATTAGAAAAGTAAATCATTCTCTAAGGTAACAGAATTACAGGCTCTTCAGGACTAAATACTTAGTTCCTAAAAGCTGTTGAAAGCAATTCAAGACATTATCATTAACACATTAACTGAGTGTCCTTATTACTTTCCACTTACAATTGTGTCATAGTTTTTAGCATACTGTAGAATATTTCCCAAGAAAATTTTTTAAACTTATGTCCATTTTCCACAGTATGGTGATTAGCTGTAAGTCTGTAAGGCGATTATCATTTCATATAGAATTCTGTGAAGAAAAAGAACTTCTACTGGGAAAAGATGATATATATATATAGCATTTGCTGACAAGAATACAAAAAGTAGTAATTGAAAACTGGTGATAAACTGAGTTAGACTACAAAAAGAAGAAACTTTCCAAGTGAATGATTAAAATTAATAAACACTGAAATAGGTTATCTAATATAGCGAATTTATCATTTTCAAAGAATTGCTTCCTTTACTCCCCTAGGATATATGCTTGGATCCAGCTTCCCTAGGGTAACACTTCCTTCACTTCCTTGAATAAGGAATCTGTATTCCAGTCTCTCTCCTAATATGGTCATCATTCTTTGAATAATGGGTTGTTTACTGTACCCAACATAGTCATAAACTTCTAGGTCATTAAGGTAATTCTTACAACAAATGCTTAAGCCAGACCTCTATATAAAAGAATGAGGTTATTTTCTAACCTATCTCCTCCCTAAATAATAACTTAAAAAAGGACTGTTGCAAGGATAGTTTTTTCTTCCCTAGAAGCATAACTGATTGACTACAGTTTGATTAATGGTACGGAACCAATTGGCTGTCTGAAATACCCCAAAATCTATAATATGGATGTCCATTCTTTTGGCTTTCCTAGATCACACTGACTGACAAGGAATTGTTTTGGGCTACATATAAAATATACAATATAGTTAATGTATACAAGTAATAAAACTTTATTTTATATATATACAAGAAAGAAGGCAACAAAAAAGCATAAAACTAGTGGGTTGGATTTGTACACCGCAAAGCATTCCTTACCATGACCAGGTGTCATTCGTGTTCATATATGAACATATAAAAAAAGAGGAAGGAATTTCTTCAAAATCCCCTTTGAACTTGCTTCTCTTCTACAATATCACTGTAGTGCTTTGAGAGCTACCTCCACAGTCTTCCTTGGGCTCCCTCAGATCATAAGAGTCAAAAGCATATTAGCATACTCACTAAAATCTCACCATCTCATTATGGACTGCTATAATATAACTACTAAACCACTAAACTATTAACTACTAAATTACTAACTCCAAATTGGTTCAGTTTCACTAACTTACTGGAGCCAGGGCTTGACATGAAATGAATAGCTCTCATCTGTTAGCTGAAAAAATACAGACAGGCATGAGATTCTTCCTCCAGCTAAACCAACGAGAAGACATCCATATGGGCATAAGCAAGCCTGATAAGTACACTCATAAGGATATTCAGTACTTAAATGGCAGCCAAGTCAAAAACACTTCAAATATTTACTCTTGATAAATTAGGTATCTAAACTTAGAGGCTTGGTCACAAAGGATTTTCTCCCTTTTTGTCACTCTCCTTCCAGATCTGCTGAAAACTGATTGTTATGTTTTGAAAACCATTCCAAAAACCAAATAAATTCCTTTTTGATAGCCATAAAGAATAGACCAATCTTTCACACCCTTTGTTAAAACACCTGACAACACAAGAACATTCTGCTTTGCTTGGCTGTCATGGGAAGAACTTTTTAAAGGAGTTTATTGTTTTGTTACATCAGGACACGTAATATCTGTTAAAAAAATGCTATGCTGATTTATATTATGCTAAGAGAACTGCTTTTCAATGTGATACTATAAACTTCCAATTCATTAAATTTTTTTGCATAATTAGCATCAATTTGACAAGTTATTGTCAACCTCACAATAATAAGACTGCTTAAAAAGGAATCTCATTTGCAACAGATGTGGGGAGCTCAGCTCATGTGCAGAACTATGACCTTGCCAATTATCCTTTGTTTCTAGAGACATGCATTAATGTTACAATGAAAATCAAAATGCTAAAATCAGGAAAGCATGAGTATGTTATTGCCTCTAGCAGTGAATGCTAATGAATTATCAATTATGCTTTCCTGATATATCTCATTTTTATAAGGAAAAGGTGGTGGCAGAATGATTTGAACCCAGTTCCTAATGACACTATTCAGAATTTTTCTTTACTCCTTGTGTAATGCAAGCTACTACTGTATTAGCAATTATAACAGGCATTGCATCATCCTCAACAAGTACACAGGTATCAATGGTCACCACAGCAGAACAGCAGATGTACCTACAGGGAACTCAGCAGCCTAACATAGTCTTTTAAAAACAACTTAGTATGGCAAAGAAAGGATGGAAGGCAAGGCAATATATAATATTGATTTTCCAGAATACAGATACAAAATTAAGCATTTAAAGCCATAAGGTTTCATAAAATTATACCATTCTTATCCATAAAAATTAGAGAAAAACAGCAGGTTCCTCTCATGTGTTCAGATTTTTTAAATCTTTTATGAGGATTTTTTTTTTGTTATTTTTGTTTTGTTTAAATTAACTAAGAGAAAAATTTCAAAGGCACAAATACACTGAGTAGCAGAAAATTACTTTAACTATTCCACTTGTGGTAAGCACCAGAGACTTCATCTAGTTCTAAGGATACATCATAATAATCATGATTAATTATTTTCTTTTAAAATGTAAGTAGCTGAGTAACACAAGTCACTAATGTAACATCACAAACATCTGCATGCAAACTAATATAATGCATATTTAAAATTGATTAGTTTTATCAAAACCTTGGAGGTAGTCAAAATAGATACTACATTCAGTCAGTCTACTTCATGGGGAAGTTATTTCTTTTCTTACTAGAAACCAAATTTTATTTTTCTAAATCTTGATCCAACTGTCACGCTGTCTGGAACTATATTTAAGCAGGTGACATTGCAAGGTGCACTTTTGCCTACAAGTGCTTTATTTTCCTATGCTTTTGTACCTTCATCATCAGAAAATCACAAGATTTAGTCATAACCCATAAGATTTAGTCCAGAGAAACATCCAGCTGCACAGAACCCATTAGCCAAACTGCTATCACCAAGTGTATTCTCATCACTGTACAAGACAGGCAAAAATATGAAGAGTACAGCCCATTTAGCCTGGGTTGCCATGCTTCCTAGAGGCAGCATTACAACTAAGCTCCCTCGGCTCCACCTGCTACACAGAGCACAGGCTCAGGTTGTATTTTATGCTTGCAATTTTATTTTCTGTACTAACAGCAGTCTCTAAGACAGTGTAAGAATTATGTCAGAGGATTAAAACAAAGCATGTGTTTAAAAGCTTTGCTCAATGCAGCTTATAATGTTTAGTGTCGTCTTGTCTTTTCTGGCATTAGTGGACTGGAAAAAGGCTGTAGGATCTACTTCCATCTGTGTTCAATTGCATCACAACGATTTTCATTTTATAGAGCAGATTTTACATTATACACAGCTAGCTAAACTCTTTTCCTTGTATTTATCAGGGAATTAGAAAGGTACCATCAATTGATGATGGTCATTTCATAAAATTTTCCATTTAATGTATGCAAGACAAAATGCAATGAACTTATTTTTAGAACATACAGTATAAAAATAACATCAATGCTCTTCAGGGGAGATTTCAGGTATTTGTTTTTTTTGTCTTTTGTTTGTTTGTTTTTATGGTTAAACAATTGCACTTGTTTTAGAAATCAGAATAGGGCATAACCTTTGTCTGTTGAATCTACACTATTGCACAGAAAAAAGTCTACTCAGAAACAGATTAGTCACAGGAAGATATCATGTTTGTCATGCTCTCCTGTTAGTTTTCGCAATAAAGAAATCCTAGTTTTATCACTTGAAAACGCACAGTTGTCATTTTCATGTTTTTATACTTGTTCCCTTTCCTTGTGTCTTTATCTCCCTCTTAAATACTGCACACACTAAAACTCTCTGGAATTTGTAATGTTGAATTTTGCCAAGCTGATTATCAATGGTGTTAATTTACTCCAATTCATTTTCCTGACTACTCACATTAAATCTAATGTTGGCACTTCATAATTTAGCTAAGAAGGATTCTGACAAGGCATCTTACATTGAAAAACAGTGCTGTATTCTGAATAAAGGCTGTCATTAAAGATTAATCCCTTCTCTATTTAAATCTTTGGGAAAACACCAAAAATAACAGAAGACGACAAGAGAAGGTTCAATAAAGTATTTATCATTTTGAATCCTGTCAGCCATAAAAGAATAAGAAAAAAATAAATTCACTACAATCATAACAGTGAGATCTGTTCTTCTAAGTCAATTTCCTCGACTGGGTGTCCTAAATTCTCCCCATCATCTCATTTTAGGCATTAAGCAAATGCTGTTTTCCTAAGCAAATTTCAGAGGACCTCAATGTCTTTGCATTTCCAAAGTGAGTATGTAATCCCATTGTAAACCTAGGATAACATGTACATAAAAATAGCAACACTAGAAGTAATGAGGGTGATGTCATATAACATTACTGTAGTAAGTTTTAAAAGCTTTCAGATAAGTTATAGTGTTATCCACTTTCTTGCAATTTTGATTAAACAGGGGATCTCCACTAGGAAATGGTTTCCTTGGAAGAACCATGTGATTGTAATAGATGGGAGTTAATTAGATCACAGATTTGAATATCAGACAATAATGCAAAGGTTATCAGTTCATTAGTTCTTTCCCACCCACAGTCCCGTGCTTAAGGGAAGTTGTCAATCACATATACACCTTAGTAGCCAGCTAAGCTCATATGTCCATAGCAGAAAACCAATGTAATGGGAAAGAAAGTGCACATAAGGAAGAGACTCTTTATTAAAAGTCATTCCACTCAGTACTGAAAGCAAGTGTTTGTAAACCTTGACTTAAGAGAATACTGCCACAGTGACAAGGGGGATAAAAACAACCCACTTCAGAAACTGAAGCCATGTCAACTCCTCTGGTTTCTCTTCTATATTTACTTTCAAAAGTTGTTAGGTTTGGATTAAAAAGAATTAAATTAACTAGTCAACAGCCTCTGTTCAGCCTACTACTTCCAAAACTGAAAATTTTCTCTTCACCATAACCTGTGGATTGAGGTTTACATGACAAACCTAGCAGCTACTGGGCCCAAAGGCAACTGAACTCTTGTTGCAACCTGTTTGATTGCCCTCATCTCAGCTGAGATGCCCCTGACATTTCCAATATGAACAGTTTCTCAAGCTAACTCCACTGTGGGGAAAATTTTTGTCCGAGCAACAGATGTTGGGTGACTTTTACATGGGTTAATAGTAATTAGGATTAGGATTGACAAAGTCTGAAGCTCCAGTTGCACTGGTCTGAAAAACAGCTGTTCAGGAATAGCTTAAGATGCAGCAGGAACATGGCTAGCAGAAAATGGGTGGTGACTGATAGGGTCATGTCCGAGGCTTTGTCAAAAGCAAGGGGTTACGTCCAAAAGCCAGAGAAAGCCAAGAGCTTCAGCAGGAGTGGTGCTGGCAAGGGGTTGCTAAAGCAGGGGCTGGCAGAGAGCTGAGACAGCAGAAATTTCATATGTAGGCCTTGTCTGAGGATTGGGCTAACACAACTAGCAGTGCTAAATCTGCAGCAGAGGTGCAGCTGCTTATTTAAAAAACTGTCAGCTCTTGTATGAACACCAAACCCAAGTGCACAGTCTAACCTAAACATCCAGAATACCTCAGTACTCATTTACCATGCTTAAGCATCAGTATTACAACTGAGAGTTGTATGACTCCTCTCCATATGCAACGCCAAACAGAGTTTGAAGGAAAAGTAACCAGCACTTTAGAATTAACTGGAATCAAATACTGTGTTAGTTATCCTGATTTCCAGACTCATATGCAACACTTGTTTTAACAGGTTTATATTTCACTTATATCTAACTAGCAATTGGAAAAAAAACAAACCTACACAAAATCACAATTCTATAAACAGTAAGATAAGTTCATTCAAATCGAAAGATAAATGTTTACCACACTTGTTCTTCACTCCATCATTTACAACTATCTATTGCAATAGACACATTCACTGCAATACAATTTTCCTTACATGTATTTCGTACAAAGAAGATTAAAAAAAGAAAAAAAGTAAGTAGTATTTAAGAAGTAAGAAAGGAATTTAAAATATTTGTTTTACTTGATCTGGAATAAAATTCCAGAAAATGAAAACATTCTATTTTAGCTAGAATTAAGATACGTAAGAAAAAGGCAAGGGTGACATTGTCTTAATTTGCTTCTTCAAAACAAATTTAACCTTTTTTTTTTTCTTTATTTAATACTCTAATATGTTCTAATTTAGTGATTTTTCCATTCAATTTCCCTGACATCATATTGTACATGTCTGCCACAATGAACAACGTCTTTTAGATTTTAGGGTAAAAGTATCCCAAAAGTTTTGTGAAAGCAAACATCTGCTTGTGTAACTGGTTTAACATATGCAACTGTGTATACTCAGAAAAGGGTATATTTATTTATTTATTTATTTCCTTATTTCTGCAAATTGGGCAGCTATGATGTGTTTTGTCTTTTTCTGACGTGGTTAGTAACCAAGTCTGCAAGTACTTTCTCATGCAAACTACAATAATCCAGTACAATCCAATACTTTTTTTTTTTTTTCCCATTCTTACCCCCCCCCCATTTCAAATTTCAACATGCTCTTATTTAGTAGACTGTGTCACAAGGCTGAATTCACACAGAACTATGTTTTCTCTTAAGATACTTGCACTACTCAAAGAGAAGAGGCAAGTAGAATACACACTAGTAGAACGGTGACTATTTTTCAATAAAATAAAATAAAAGATTATGTCAGGTCCGCTTTAGCATTTTAAACCTTTGTCGTATTTATATTTTATAACTGTCTCTAAACAAAAAGAAATACAAAGCAAATTTAATTGATGAAACAGAAAAAAAAACAGAGCCATGAGCAAACTAATTAGTTTTCACAACAAATAAACTCAACATGCCAGCAATATATCAGCTTACTCAGTTTTAACTGGGATTTCCCTGATCCCAGAAAATCATTAGCTTACATCTTCTAACAAAAGTGGGTTGGTGTATGATTACAGCAATACATAAGATATAATAGCATATATAGAAGTGTAAACAAATTGAATCTATTTTGCACATAATAACCTAAAAAACAAATGTAGAAGTACACTTCAGGAGAAGACAAATCTGGGACAAATTGTCAAATGCAAGAAAACTGTAATCACGGTTGACATTCATTCTTCAGCTGAGCCCTAAGGCTGTGGATATGGTAGCATATCCAATATGCAATATTGCATCAGGTTCTCAGCACCTTGTAAAACTCAGGCATAACAGAGTGCTTTCAGAGTTGATTGTTTGAAGACCAAATCTTCTTATTTGTAATATCTCCCTAGAACAAGATGTCCTAGCCAGTCTTGTATAATTTTTCTTACAAATCCTATATATTTTCTCATAGCGTTAAATAGGAGAGTCCTAAGCGTTCCTTGTTTAAGTTCTGATTTTATCCTTTAAAGAAGATCCATGAAGGTCTTGTACTTTCATTTTCAGATTAAAAAAAAAAAAAGCTGCCTCACAGAGATAAATTTGTAGAGTGGTAGAAAGACTTCAATAGACTGGAAGTTCACAGCAAAGATGGAAACAGAACAATTCTTCCTTGAATTTCCAACATTTCATGTAATAGTCAAAATCTGTTTTTACCTTCTCTTCTATTTTCCTCTTTTGGTGTAACATTATCAATAACTGGTCAGGCACCAAGCTTTTGGGTAATGTTATTACCATAATTCATTTATTTAGCAAGTGCCAATAGTTTTCCAAGAGGCTTCTGCTTTCAATATTTTTGGGGCTTCCAGTCCCTTAACAATGACTCTTCCAGCAGGTTCTGTTAATGCCACCTAATTTACCCAGACAAAGATTATTTCTCTAAGGAACACTAGCTGCCCCCCTAGCTGTATGGAGTTGCAGTGCAGCATCGTATCAATTGCATACCACTGATTACATTCAATATTTTCAGCCCTGTATAATACATAAAACAAAACAGGATAACATTTTTACAGTAGTAGACCTTTCTTAGTGGAATTCTGCAAATCATATTTCTTTTTAATCAACAGACTGCAATGGAGATTTGGTGCCCTTGAGAACTATCAGGCAAGTCACAGCCAATTATTCCAGTTTCTGAGAAGAACTTGCATGAAGTGCCTTATGATATGGCCTACAGTTACAACAGAATAGGCATCCTATGTTGTGTGCGTACACTGGAGGCCAAAACTCCAGACTCTCATCTGGTTCTCCTAGCAGCTATAAGATTACACCCATAATTACAGACAATTTATGTTTGTTCTAAATATGATTCAGAATTGAAATTGACATCTAGTTAGGAACCTGAGCCTTCACCTTTCAAGCGCACACGGATATAGCATATGCATGCCAAGAGGCTGTGTGTGTAAAACTACACAAGAGTTTACAAATTATTAGTAAGCAGTGGCATGAAGTTTCTTTTCTCCTCTCTCTTCTTTTTCTTTTTTTTTTCCTATAATTGCTCAGTTAGTTTATGCTAACTTTACACACCATGAGCATGGAAATATGGGCTTTCTTCTTCAAAATTGTTTATCCAAGAAGCAAAGACATTTGAGACTTTTAATTAACAATTACAAAAGATATCAAATTGACATCTTGGCAGAAAGTTAGAAAACTGAAGAACACAAGATGGAGGGAAACAGAATCTACAAAGGAGTACATACAAATCTTTGACACTTGTTTTTATACTCAACACTAATCACTCATCCTCTGTCCATTCCAGCACACCACTCTAAGGGTGACTGATGTTTCAATAATGCCCTTAACAAGCTAGATTTGCCAGGCCTCTGCCCTGCAGAGGGCAAAAGGAAGGGCACATAAAAATTGACAAATTAAGAAATAAAGTATAACAGAGCATAAAGTTTTAACATGCTCCTTAAAGTGTATCACATTTATAATTTACAGACAGGAAATACTTATTTTCATCCACAGGAGGATAGCCAGTAAGTTGGAAATTCAATACAAGAGGCATAAAGTAGAGCACTACTCATAGCAGACCCAATGTACAGGTGCCCCTGCAGTTTTAACATGCGTTTCAAAAGAACAGAAGAGAAAAGAGTATTTTGTCTGATCATTTGTTTTTTTCTGGTTGGTACAAGCTCAGGTATACTCATGAAATGCACCTTGTAGTTTATATGAATGTGCAAATAAAACTTCAGGAAAATCTTAGAACAGTATTTGCACTGTGTGAAGGTGTATAAATCTAAAGTTTACATCATTTATTGAAAAATAAGTTACGGTAGTCAAAATTCCCTTTTATGTCAGTTTGACTCAGCTAGCAAATAACTGCTTCATCCACTCTCTCTGAAATACAAGCAGTTTTCACCTTATGTAAATAAACTTTTTGTGACAGCCTAACCTAAAACAGACATACTTCCCGTATCCCCAGCTGAAAATCTGGGTGATTAAAGGACTTTTACCAATCCTTTGATAATTGTCACACACACAGTTCAGTTTTGATATTTGGCAACTCTGCTTCTTTTTGATAGTTTATAAAATGGCTCAGGATCTGACAGTTTTCAAGAACTACTACATCTGTAGAAAGAACGTAAAACACATCACTGATCAGATAAAAACCTGGTTCTATACCTCTTTTCATTTGTCTCGATCCCAAAAAAGCAAACAAAGGAACATATCGATCTGAAGCAAGCAAAGAAGCACAAAGAGGACATAGCTTCTTCTGGAGCCTTGAAAAACTTGTATCATGAAGGGGCTGCTGCAGTGGGATGAGAAACTGATATCAACAAAAGTTCAGGAAAGAGCTGAATCCAGACCTAGCTTGATTATAAAGGGTACACTGACCCCAGAGCCTTCAAGACGGGAAAAAAAATGATTGTAAACTCAGCTCAGAAGTCCCTGGAATAGTCATTGGAAAACTGAGCAGATAATACAGAAAAATGGAGCAGAGAGATAACCACAGAGCACAGCTCCAAACTTTTCACATTAAAGCTCATTGTATGGTGTTTACATCCCACACCATTGAACACACTTTGATCACTTCCAGTAATGGGTCAAATTACACACAGCCTTGCAAAATTTACCCTCAGAGATTTTAAAGCAAAACTTAATTCTACTTTTCTTTCTCACGTTTTCAAAGTTTCATAAACTTCTTTTTTCATGCAGTTCCACCCAGTAGTGTATGCACTAGAGTAAGCCTATAAAAGGCTGAGTCTCGTTTACAAGTTCAAGTTTTCATTCGAATTTCTTACATAATGAGATGCACTTAAGGCAGTGAAATTCTTTTTCTTGAGTGAATTTGTAAGAGAATTTCCTCACTGCATATCTAGTATTTGCCTCTTATCAGAAATGTTAGCCAGCAGTGTTCCAGGTTTTACATCAAGTTCTCACTAAGGCACGGAAAGGTTTGCTTCTGGTAAGAAACCAGACAGCTTAGTGGAAGCAGTTTCTACTTATGCATTGTTTTGGATTAAGACCAGATTATTTGGAAAAAAAAAAGTAGCTTAAAAAGTTGTCTCTCTGCATTACTCTTAGACCAGATCTTGCCACAGAATCTGGTAACAAATTCATGGTTTCCAAAAACAATAAAGTGTCCCAAAGCCTAATTTTTTGACAGCAAAACGTACACTAACCAGTGAAAAATACAGAGCATACAAATTTCGCACAAGTGTTAGTGTGTATGCCATCTGGACAGAATGCAATAGCTTTGTACCTGAAAATCCTGAAAACCCTGAAAACACTTGGCTGAGTTTTGCCTTAAGAAGGAAACCTATGTTGAACTGAGCTTTGTTTAGGTGAAGATTTTTCATATTGTTTTTCCTGTGAAAACATTCTAATTCACCCACAGTCACCAAATATATTTCCATTAGGGTGGTAAGATTCCTTAGTATTAAGTACTTTTTAAATCTATTTGCTTGGGTAAAATACTGCTAACAAGGGTTCTCATTTTTATCTTTTCAGTCAGAATAAACATTTTATATTAATTGGTAGTACTAGTAGACGGGGTAGGAATTCTACCAACTTTTTCATGCATTAACAGACAGTCAAGTGTTGTGTTAATGGTTGGACTTCATGATCTTAATGGACTTTTCCAAACAAAATAATTCCATGATTCTATTTTTTGAGGATTAAAAATGACTTAAATGCAATATACTGATCTCATCACACCCTCCCAAAGTTTCTTCCCTGTTATTTTAAGTACAAATGTTTTTATGACAGAAAGTAGCCATCTTCTGCTCTTCCTTGACTCAAAGTTGTAAAGGGTTATGATTAAATGAATTACAGCTATGAAGGTGTTCATATCTCTCTTGCATGTAGATTTCCTCATAACCTGTCTTGGGTCCAACTGAAGAATTTGTTATGCTTTGTTATTAATGATTATCTAAAAAGGAAAATTATTTTACTGTGTGAAATATGGCAAACATAGAATAAAAATTACCCTGTGAAAATATTCTTTCTGAACCCAAGATTTCTTTGTCCTTTTCTCTGCCATACATATCAGTGAATATTATTCACATCCCCAAAAGCATGAATTAAATATTATGATCTTCTCTTCACCAATCACTGTAGAGACAAACTCAACCAGTAGTTTCAACAGTGGAAAAATGTCTGGCTTTAAGTCAGATATGGCCACTGCCAGTAATTTCACCAGAATAAATCTCATACATCATGTTTATTCTGCAAATAGCATTTCCTTACAGAAATTGAAATGCAGCTGCGCAGAACCAGAGTTAGTTTACTATCTAAAAAATGTCCAAGTCGACAAATATTTTAGCTAATGTGCTATCATTAATCGAGAAATAAATTAGTCATGATACATTTACCATCAACCTGCATGCATAAAACATTGGGAATATTTTGAGTATCTAAACAAGCTTTGTTTAATAGCTAATTTTCTCCAATTAAAAGAACCTACCATGGAAGGAAAAGAGAGGAAGAAAATACTGTTCTCTTGTATAATAATATTTAGTATCTTCTTACATCCTCAATTTTTTCACATTTCTGCATAGCCACACATCTCCTGAAATACTCGCATGACTTTGTCTCATAAACACATTTCCTGAAGCCAACAGAAAATAAAGCACTTTTTTTCTTTAAAAGGAAAGCACTTTACAAACTGGTGTTACAAATTCAGCCCATCCACCATGATCAGATAAAAGAAGTGCTAACACTTCAGATTCATCTTTTACTTTATGAATAATTTTGAGAATATTTTTAACAGCAACTTCATCAACAGTGCAATTATAAGCCTGATTATAGATAATATATACAAGAGTATATGAGATACCCATCTAGAGAGAAGGCTGAAGTTTAATGCCAGTTGAACTATTTTAAAGAATATTAATTAACATTTTACATGTCTGATCTCAAAATTTTATTTTCACCAAACCAGAATAGACTTATCTCTTTGGGTGCTCTCTCCCTTTCTGAAACGATTATTACTTTACAGATCACTATCTTTAAGACACCAGTAATCAGCTAAACTGGCTACAAACCGTGTATGCCTTTGTTTTCTGTAATTATACTTCTCACTACACTGTAGATACAGATATGAAATACACAAAATGAATGTGGTACCCAGACATTTTGCCTGTAGGTTTTTTCTTCACTCTCGGAAGTATTTTGATTTATTCTCTTTCTAATTGCAACTCAAAACTAACTCTTATTGCAATTTTTGCGAAAAGGTTGGATGTAATGTAATTTTATTCCTGCTGCTGCAGGCAGTTCTGTATACAACAGTTAATTTGTTCAGCCATCCAGAAAGATTGCAGTCTATCTAGACATCAGTCCCCTTCACCATAACAGAGATGCACACACTTATTACATGAGATGGCCCAAAGCAAACAGTGACATTTATGAATCTGTACAACATGTAGAGTCAACAATATGTAGGGCAAACAACGTGAAGCATATGGGTTTTCTTGAGTAGCATTTAATATGATAACACACCTTAAGAATTTAATATAATTTATCAATAATTATGGTGGGAGGAGGGGCAAGTGCGTTAGCTCTGCTGATATTGTCTCCACTCAAATTTTAAAACCTTTGCCATGAGTACATTGATGGCATTTGTTGCATGTGAACATTGAAACAGAAGTTATAAGCATGGGCATCTATGTTTGAAGAAAAATGTGTAATATTCCCGTTGGTCATAATCACAACTCTGTCCCTTATGTAACATGCTTCTGTGAGTTTTTGTGCAATTGAGACTTATTTTTTATTACCAGACATATTTATGCTAATATCCACTGGGTTATATACACTTCCACAAATACCTTTTTTGTGTGCAAGTGCAGAGTTTTTAAAAAATACATACACTTCTGCAGTTTTTTTTTTCCCCAAGAGAGAATTTCATAGTTGACAATTAACCTGCTTGAAAGAAGAAATTTTCTGCAAGTGTCACAAATTTATTCTTACAAAGCTTTGATCATCATTCTTGGTAATAAAAAGAAAAATGCAAATCTTCTGGTTGCCACACCTCCTTTTTCAGACTGAATAGAAAGTGGCTTGTTCTAGTTAACAAATGAACAAGGAATTGACAGCAGGTTTCAACACTAATTAATCTAGCAGTTCTGCACAAGCAGCAATGGGATGACTCCTCTCACTGCATCCTTTCCTCAAGCCGTGGAAAAACAAGCTGCAAAAAAATTACCTCCGATTGTTCTCAGAAATTCATTAACTTCTTGTGTACCTCTTATTTTTACACTGTGACTATACCAAGAGTGGTAACTACACTTTATGAACTGAAGAAAAATGATGACACCAAGCTCCACAGCCATAAAGCACCAGAAACGGAAACTTGTCTAAGATCTGTCTTCCCTGTATCTGTAAAACACTAAATATAATTTAACTGTCCATTTACTTTTTCCTTTCTTGAGGCAACTATCATTTTCCATTTTCTCTGTTTTCCAGAATTAATAAAGATGACTTTCCAGCTGCTGCAGTGGCCCTCTGTGACATGGGAAGTGAGTGTGTATAAACACCTGTCTGATGGAGGAGAAATTCCTCTCTTGCCATGGAAAACAAAAATGCACAGCCATACAAAAAACCCAGAGCCTATGAATTAACAGGCTCTTCAGTAAACTCAGTCACCCCCATTCTCTACAGCACCAGTCTTATTCTTATAATTCATTAAATAATGAATTACTGGTAATAAAAAATATGGGGCAAACACAAGGCTGACATTTCAGGAGTATTTTAAATTGAAATTCAAAGAATTACACCTGCCAATAAATTAATAGTAACGTAATTTAAGGACAAATTATCCATTAGAACTAAAGAAGAAACGAACACTATTGGTTGCTTTGTTTTTCTTTACAAATTTGCTCTTTCATGATTCTTTGGTTAAAAACAATATACTTTGTAAGAACAGACAAATGGATCAACAGCAGTGATTACAGGGCACGATGATCTGACTAACGTGCTATTAATTCACAGATTTATTAGTCTAATTTGGGAGTTCATCTACTTCCCTCAGAGTGAGCAGTTCAATTACCAGACCAGGACTGCCTGGGTCTTTTTTTTTTTTTTTTTTTTTTCATTTTAAAGCAATGCTGCCCCCACCTGGGAGTAAGATGCACAATCCACCCTCCCTGAAACATATTAATCGCATTTATAAAATTTATAAAAATGTGTCTTCAAGGTTAATGTACTTGAAAAATGTTTCTAATAGATTTTAATTCAAAATTTACAGAGAACAGTTTCAAGAGATTATTCTGAAAAATCAGAATTATTGTTCCTGAATATGCATACGCTGATTAAGTGCAAGGTAAATGTAATTTGGGATGTGCTACTGATATGCAATGCTAAATTTATTTTATTCCAAATTTCACTAAAAAGCTTTTGACATTTTTCTACAAGATAGTATCAAGAAGCAAGTAAAGAGAGAAAGTAATTATACTAGATGTTAATTATAGTGCTTCAGTGTATAATCAGCATGTATCTTTGTTGATTATTTGCTACAAATATTAGCATAATAGAAGAAACGCAATGAATGCATCATTCAAATTATTACTGTTTTACAGAGTTGGGTATTATTCTCATGCACAGGTAAAATGAAATTAAATTGTATTTTCCACTGTCAAAGTTGATTTTATCAACTAATAACTTCAATATATTGAAGTCATAACACTGCATATGAACCTACATGCTTATCCCTATTTATGCCTGCTTTTAGCTCCACTCACCTCACTTTAAGGGCTGTAAATGTTAACTGCGGAGTGACAGTGAATATCTTTACAACTTGCTAAAAGAAACACAGAGTGGAGTTTTTAAATGGTCTCTGTATTAAACCATACTGAAAGCCTGTCATGTTACACTTCAATTTTTTTCAGCCAGCAGATAAAATTTCGGAGGAATTTAGACCAGAAGAACAAAGCCTGGTGCTCTTTAGCACCCACACACTAGTGTATGACACCAAATCTGGGGATACAAACTCTTACCCCATTGAAGTTGTACTACGTGCACTGGGGCTTTGAGGGAGGACTGACAAAGAGCTGATCATACTTTCTCTGTCCCACAGCTCAGGTGCTGCCAAAAGACGCAAACACGAACGTTGGGCTGCTCTCAGATGCCACCTGTGCACAGAAGTTGCATGTTGCCTAAGCAGTGTAGATATATCAAGACTGTATCTTCAACAATCCATCCCACTGGCTGAAGTGAGAAGAACAAATACTTAGTTTTATACACATGAATAGTACGCACAATTTGAGTGAGTTCTGTATCTTTCCTGTGGCTATACATTTTCAAAGAAGTATAATCTCCATATGCATTAAGTCACAAGGCAGTAAAGACCAACAGTGTGTTGTTTAATGCAAGTCGTTTATCAGCCAAGTAAATCTAACCATGTGCAGTTTGCAATTTCAAGGACTAGGTTAATTGCTGATGGGTGTTTTAGCACAGGAAAGGCTAAAAAGGAAAAAAAATACATTTAAAATATCATAGCTGCCTCTTGTGAAGCACTACAGTGATAATTCCTTATCTGCACGAAAGATCTATCTTCTTACTGCCACAGTCCAGACTATTCAAAATTACTGCAGAACAGCAAAGTGCTGTTATACGTTGATACCTCAGGTAAACACCCAGACTTTGATGGCATCCTTCAGATACTTTTTTCCAAAGTGTGAAAAGTATTGCTTGTGTTAGACGCACATGTGACACCTCCCACTACAGTTACTCTAATAATCAAAGCTTGGCCTGAGAATGGTCTAGCGGTCTAGCCAAACTTGTAATTACACCCACAGATAAAACCCTTTATGTAGGGAAAGGGGGAAAGGAAAAAAAGAGAAGAAAGAGTGGGATAATATTACATCCTGTGTGTTTTGTACAATGACTTTGCTATTGTTAGAACAGATTTCTTTTAGGTCCTGGGAAAAGTTAGCTTTTTTGTTGCACTAGGAGCTCATTTATTGCTACATTCTACAAACTACATAAAGTATATGGCTTTTTTACTAATACAATGATAAATATTTGGTACTGCATTATAAAATAGCAAATTTTATAGTGCTATAATTACTTGCCCTAGGAGTACCACATATCCCTTTGTCGCTTTAATAGCACTGGTATTCTCAAACAGAAGCAGCAGGGCTAAAGGAGATGGATGTGTATATGAAATGCTTTTAATCATAAGCATGAGCATACCTAGAAAGCAGTCTTAATCTTAAAAAAAAAAAAAAAAGTGTTTGTGGCTCCAAATCAGGTATTTTGGAATTCTAAACTATTAAGAAAATCTGAGTTCTGGCTCTGTTTTAGACAGAGATGAACAAATAAACCAGAACTGCAAGCATCAAAGTACCAGCACCTAGACAGTAACCAAACAGGGAAAAGCTGTCAGTAACTATATACAAAGTATATTTATGTCTTTCTTTTATATATGTAAAATACAGATAAATACAATGTCATCATCTTTTCTTGCTATTCCCCCTCTCCCAGTTCTATACCATTTATAGTAATATGAGCATTATTGTCTCTCTCTACTATTTAACTTTGCTTTGAAGGAGAGGGGGCACACACTGTAGAAATGTTAGATATCACTTGATGGCAGTTTAGTATCATGAACTCTCACATTGTTAGCAAAGTAATCATCCCCACCTTTACCCTCTCCCCAATTTATAATGCTAGAAGTCACTAAAAAAAAAATTGTTGGACTTCAGGATAAAAAACTATCAAAATAAATTGACTTTACATGTATCAGTGTGAATTTTCATAATTTAATCAGTCTTCTTTGAACAAAGGGTCATTTCCTTTAAAACAGACTAAGAAGTATAGCATGAATTTAAATAACATCGTGACGCCGCATTGTAATATGAAAGGATAATATTTACTTGCAGGGAGGTTATAAAAGATAATGCTGAAAATGAGCTATAATTTTCCCATGTAAGAGAGATTTGTTTTCTTACAGTATTGTATTGATTTCTTTATCTCATGCAGATTATTTTTATGTATAGCTATGGATTCTAAATGACATGAAAAACAAAGGTTTGGAAAGAGTCTCATTAATTAAGTTAAATGGTTAAACATCATAGTGCACAATCTGAGATACTCAGAAACGCTGATGTTACAGATCCATAAAACCAAGACTTGCTATTTCCTGGCTTCCAAATGCTTAAGTGAGTAAATGCAACATTATTTTACAGCTAGAATTGTTGTTAACTTATTAATGAGCCGAGACTTGATTTAAGTAGTATTTCATTCAGTCACAGAAAAAATTGGCTCATTATTGACTTCTTACTTTAACATGATATAATTACTACTTAAAGGAGCATTTAACAGATGGGAGATCAATTTTTGTTTAAAGTCTATAGCAACATTGACACTGATCTTTATGAACAGTGCTCCATCTTGAATATGATAAATATTTTAACAATTATTAAAAAATTTTAAAAGTACTCTGAATAAGTATCTGAATACTATTATTATATTTAATTAAATCAAATTAATATCAGTCAATAAATTAAATATAGTTAAATAAACCAATGTCATGAAAGCAAAGAATACTAGCACCTGAGATCTCAGAATACTGATGTTTTATAATCCCCTAGGAGAGGTCAAAGAGGAATAGCCTTTAGCATTATGGTTGCTGCTGCAGTTCAGCTTCCCAGAAGACAAGCATCTACAGTCAATTACCAACCTCAGTCACATTTGCATATCTTTTTTTTCTAAAACTTCCTTTCAAGCACTTCTTATAAGATAAAATTCACCTTTATTTTCAGCTCGAACTGAATATTATTCATTGTAATGTGCATTCATGAGATACATATTTTTATGACAATGGCTGGGACATTTCTGATTTCACAGGCCACTGAATTAGAAGCATGATGAAAGGATCTGACTGGACCATTTCTAATGAACAAAAGTTATCAGTTGATATGAGTCAGCAGGCATGGACATACCCTGTTATTTGTCATACCCCCTGTCACAAAGTGACTGAACCATCACCCTGCCCTCTTTTACCCTGGAGATAATGCATTCTCTTACATCCATGGCTACACAACACAAACATGCATCTAGAGGTTCAAACACAGTTAGATGGAGTTAATGAGGTTTATACCTTTTAAAATCATTATTACAAGCTTCTCCTCCACTGAATTTTGAAACATTTCATTAATATAAATTCACAAGACTTCTCATGGAATAAAATACTACTATGCAAAAACAGGTTCCATGAATTTGCATCAGAATAAATCTAAAAATACCTCCTCTACAAAATCCATCTATCATAGTTCAGAGTTTGTGGAGAAATTTCAGTTTTCTTGCTGCATTAGCACAATGAGATGGAAAGTTCAAATTTTCCCTTTAACAAATTTAGATTCTGTTTTCAAAAAGCCAGAAATGATAATGGTAGAGATTTGAGAGGCTTCTATCTTAAATATACGTGGACTTCTACTGTGTCTTGATATGGATGATTTCAAGTAAAAAGTTGATAATGAGATACCATTTATCAGAATAAAAATAACAGCAAAGATGTAAAGGACAAGGTTAAATTTCTGCAACATTATGTAAAGTTTCCATTTGTGGGATTCTGCATTTCTGTGTATTAGTACTGACAAAGAACCCTTGGTGATCCTGATTCAGAACTGCATGACTACTTCATTGTGCCAGCAGAGCAAAGAAAGAGTGGAATAAAATTCAAGATTCCTTGCCTTCTTGTCATGTGCCAGTACAAATTTGATACTAAAGTAAAGACTCTGAAATGTTTGAACTGAGCAGCTGAATATCCATCCCCAAGTACACAGCTTCAAAATAATCTCCAAGAAATTTGCTTCATTTTTGTCCTTAAGCTGAGCAACTCATACGCCAAATTAACCTGAGGCCAAAACAGCATTCTGGTCCTGTCCATGGAACTGATGTGATAATTAACAATAATTAAAAGAGGACTAGCCACAAGGAGGAAAGAGATTTCACACCTGCCTCTTGATAATTTGTTTTCATCTATCCTGTTTATAGAAGCAGAAGCAGTCAGCTGAACTAGCAGATGCAGAGAAAAAAAAAGTTTTTGTTGCTAAGAAAAGTAGTACAGAAGGAGATCTGTGGTATTTGACATCTTACATTTTGAAAGCTTTTAATCCATTGACATATAAGAGAAAATACAGATCAGAAAAGAATATACCCAATTAGCACTGCAGTATTAGATACTAGTCTACAAACAACATCCTGCAGTACTTCGGGTGATGGTAATCAAGGAAAATCTTGAATATGAGCATGTAGCTATGATTTTTATATATCTTCATTGAGTACATAAAAGAAAGTTGCCTAAACAAAGGCAACACATGAGAGGTAGGAAAGAATCTGCATCTGTCAAGGTCTGACTCTAATCTAGCTCTAATCAGTCCCTTCTTTGAAAGAAAAAAATGTCTTGATAAAACAACATGTAAATCAAAGTTCTCAGATAGCTAACGACAGCGTCGTCCATATCAAAGGATACATTGGCAGTTTTATTCTATGTTGTTTTGCTCAGCCCTTCATGTTAGTATTACTTGGTTTCCCTGTGAATAACACTCTTTTGGTTTGCTAAAATTCCAAATACACTGATGTGAATGGTCACCAACATGACCTAATCTAGTGACCTCAGATTCAGTTAAGTACATCACAGAGATAATTAAACCCAGGAAAAAATAAAATGTCTTGCCCATGTTCTATTATACATCCAACAAGACAGTTACATACAACGTATTGTAGCTACAGAAATTTGAGATAACTCATAGCATTTAATCTAGTTGAGTTTTCTCATATTTTTAAAACAAGAATCACCACATAATCTAGTGCCTTTTTTCTACACAAGCAACATTTCAGTTGACAATGGCACATACCAAAAAAAAAAACAAAAAAAAACCCTGGATGTCCTGCATTTCGACTGGGAAATTCATAAGGATCAAACTGATCTGTTAACTGTACTTAATATATTTTGTATTCAATAGAGAATTTATGCCTGAAATTCCATGCACTGGAATGGTGATCTGACATGTTATTTCTGTACTGTGGAAATAATAACCATTTTACAGGATACAGATATACTTAGGCTGCAGGCCAAGGCCTTTAGGCTTCCTTAAGCATGCTAACATATATAACTTTATTTTTCAGATATTGAATGATGTTATATATTAATTTTAACATTTACTTAATTGCATCATTTACCTCCTTTCAGTGAATCTGGACTTTCTTAGATTATTTTCAAGTTTTCATGCAGTTTGTGTTTTTTCCTCTACAGTTTTATTTTATCTACAGCTGTTCCTCTTATTCTATGCTAGCAACGTCTGAGCTTCATTTTCAGCACTAGAATATCATTTTCTCCAGCAATCCCATCTAGCTTACAGACATATTTAATAAGCATGTTTCTTTGCTGTGCAAGCTGAGACACAAACACCTGCTCATGTTTATTGTGATGAGGTTGTATATTTTTTAACTTTTCCTACAGAGTATTGGTTTCTGCATGACTGGGCAAATTTATAAGCACATAAGATTTAAATTATCACTTTGAACACAAATAGTCACTAGACAGAACTATCTATAGAAAACTCACGATTACTTTCCCTTTCCTCTGCTGTAAAATAAAAAGAAAACAAAACACTTTGTTTCTCCTCAGCTCTTTCCCGCTTTTACTTTAAAGGCTTCTGCACATCTCTCTCACTTCTCACAGTTACCTGTTCAAAAAATGGACAGGCTAGGATTATTTTGATTCAGGATGTGTGAAGTCACCTACTTTTTTTTCTTATAATATTATAAAAAAAAAATGTTTAAGTGTTGCTTAGATTCAATAATCATAATGCCCTACAGTTCTGTCCAGTTTTATAGCCTGATCTCATTCTCTGCAGCAAACAAATCCTTGCTTTTTTCTACAGTCAGGATATTGCAGCAGCCTTTGTCTTTTTTTTTTTTTTCTTAAAACACAATACTCCATTATAACAGTTTCCCACTAAGGTTTCCACCTACCTCAAAACCTGCAATATGTCATGTGGAAATCTCAAACCTTTCAAAACATTTCTAAAGTGTACTCATCTTGTTTCACTTTTAAATCTCTCAAAAATTCTTTCCACAAATTGCATTGTCACTTCCCTTTCTTTACCAGTGTTATAACTGTTTTACACACTGTGTGTTAAATAAATCAATTTCTGCAACTACACTGACATGAGAGGACTTGTATACTTTTTCCTTCTCAGATTGTCCATGATGAGTTCTACTTCCAGTTCTAGTGATAATTAAAAATAATTCTGAGCAATACCAAAAACAAGCCTTTTTTCTTCCTACAGGAAAACAAACATCCAAAAATAAAATTAGTAGTAATATCTTTAGCCATGCAGCTGATAATGTTTCAGTCCATAATGTTTGTAGCCAGACAATGCATACACAGATATCAGTCTCATGTAAACTTCCTTTAAAAAAATAAAAATAAATATCGACCACAAAAGATGAAAAGTTTACTTTTTGGGTCACATTTCAATTTTATTTCCTAGAACTGCTTGTGCAGTGTGAAGGACTGATTACATGAGATAAGAAAATCATTGAGGTTGGAAAAGACCTCTAAGATCATCTACTACAACCATCGACCCATCACCATCATGCCTGCTAAACCACATCCCTCGGCACATCAACACAATTTTTCAACATCTACAGAAACAGTGATCTACCACTTCTCTGGACAGCTTATTCCAATGCTTTACCACTCTTTCAGGGAAGAGATTTTTCCTAATGTCCTACCTGCACACCCCCTTATGCAACTATTATCTGATCAACAATACGTCTCATCTGTATTGTAATAGAACCATTTGAGGAGAAGCTTCAGCTTGCATGAAATCCCTCAATCCAAATTGCTGGGATCCACACAGCTGCCATTATCATACCTTTTGCAATTATACAATCCAAATTTCTTAATAAAGCTCAATAATCAACACCTACATTACAGGTGATTCAGATTTCCTGTATTTAGAATATTGCCTCAACATTGCTCACAAGACAAAACAGGAATGATACTTTTTTGCTGACTTTTCATTCCAGGAAAGGATGTGCACTAAGTCCATCTAACACAATGCTTTTCAACAGACAGTTGCAGCTTTTCAGCACAGAGCTGCACTTCAAATGTAGGTCAGCAGAAGGTATGACTTTGTAGGAGAATCACTGTTAAGAAATTAAACCTAACTAGATATTACTAATCAGGAAATTTGAATTAAAGATAACTGTAAATACAGTGTGAAATTATAGAAAATGATGAAAAGAGCATTGAAAAGCTGTGGATTTTCAGCAGAATTGCTTATACTGAAAGGTTTCACCATTAGAATATCCACTGCATTAAAATCCATAGGTAGCTGGTTTATTAATCCTTTTTAATAGCTCACTGTCATTCTGATACCTTTTTTGCTGATCTCAGAGAGCTTAGTTCATCCGATTAAGGGCATAGAAAAGTGTCAGCATAGAAATATCAGTATGCTCTGCCTACAAAACATGAAAATACATTTACAGAAATGTGAAGAATGTTGTCCCTTTCACTAGGAAAAAAAAAAAATCAAAAGGACAAAGGCTATCTGGAACACATGAAGGTTTATTTTTTGCCAAACTTTTTTGCCTTTTTAACATCATAGTTGCCCTGTCCCAGGTGCATAATCTTTGCACTTGCTCTTGTCAAATTTCATACAGTATGTGATGGTCCATCCCTCCAGTTTGATCTCCCTACAGTGCCTCTCTGCTCTCAAGGGAGTCAGCAGCTTCTACCAATTTAATATCATCCTCTAATTTATTTAGCATACCTTTGAGTCTTATATTCAAGTCATTTATGAAAGTTTTAAAGAGAAGCAGCTCTAAAATTGAGTACTGTGGGGAAAAAAACAAAGTTGCCCTGTGTTTACTAAGCACAGACTCAGTAAACAAATGTGTTACATTGAGGTGCTCAAAAGAACATTACATAACATATCTGTAAAATAACAAAATAACGGACATTCTCCTGGATTGCTCACATATTTTATTGCTACTGAGGACACACGGTTAGGAAAACTTTGCTTATGGCAATGACTTAATTCATATTTCAGGCTCACTGAGTAACTCCAAGTATCACTATGGATCAGGTATCTTAGTTAAAAGGAGTTAACAGCAACTTCTTCCAAATTTTTGTTTGCCCAGTTGAAGTCTATAAACAGAGCGAGTATAATCTCTCATATATCTCTAAGATATATGCCTAACCTTTTCTTTCATCCCCTTGTCTGAGGGTTCAGAATTTCCCCAGACAGTCTATCCATTTGCTTCAAACTCACGAGCTGAAAAATCACTCATCTTGTCAAATGCTCCTAGCTAAGCTTAAGTCACGAGGAAAAAGAGTGAATATTAAATGGTAAATAGAGTAGATGGAGTTCAGAGTGTTTGGCTGAGAACTTCCCACTTAAGGAAAACTTTTAGTTTCACTGAAGCAGTCTCTAGTTGCTGCAAACAAATCATATGCTCAACATTCTTCAGTATGCCCTCCTTGTGCAGATTTGTAAGCTGCTAATGTACTTGACAGTCTGCACTTTTCTGGCCAAGACAAAACCAAAACAAACATTATGAAGAGAATTTGTTCCCGGGAATCTTCAAAAAGAAGTAACTGCAATTGTTCAACAGTAATACAAATTCATGGTCTAAAGAGTTCCCTGAGTCTAGATATGGACATGAACATATTATTCAAACTGAAAAAAAGTCATAAAAAAGTTCATCTAGAAAGTCTCACTAGAGAAGCTCAGAATCAGAATGAATCTTTTCAGACTTCAAATGCTGCCAGATGAATGCAGGAAGAGACATCTCATTGCAGTATCCCTGTTCGTTAGCTGCAAGGCTTTTCCTTGTGAGAAGGACCAAACACGTCACTAAATTCAGAAGATGCTCACTGCTTAGCTTCAGAAATAACTAAATTTAATTTGCTTAAGAACAGTGGAAACTAGCAGTTCAAGAAGAGTGCACAGTGCAGAACTTTGAAAAATAAAATAATTTCAATTCTGACAGTTTTACAAGAGCTTTATAATAAATTCAGTGAAAGTCTGCTGGTAACAGATATATGTACTTAGTTGTTGCGCACAGTTATCCACAGTATTTTTGTTGTTTTTAAGTAGAATCAGATTTACCACTATTTCCAGCTCAGCTCTTGTATAAGCCATATGGCAACTGGGCTACAGGGCAGGAATGTAAAATATAATTAATTAAAAACAAACAAACAAAAACAATAAAAACAAAAAAACAGAATATGGTATCTAGCAGCATTAATCCTCCATTAAGCCCAAAAAAAATCAATTTTAATTACTGAAATAGCTTGAGAAATCACGTCCATATACAATGTTTCTGATCCCACAGAAGTTGATAGCAAATTTATTGTTGTCTTTAAAGCAAATAGGGTTGAATTTGGCATCCTCAGACATCTTCCTAACTAGTTTCTATAAGGCTGTCTCAATGAGCAAAAAATGAATGTACATTTCAGTCATGTTTACTCAATGAAATGGGCCTGACGCAATTGAAAGGCTCAGTTTAGGAGCAGGCAAGAAGATCTAAAGACATATTGGCTGACCAAATTAAAGACAAATCAAATTAAGTTCATTCGACTAACATAACATGATTGGAAGATACCCATTTGCTTATGAAGACAATACTCCATTTCAGCAATAGCATGTCAAATTGACTTGCTAGGAGAGAAAGTGACAGAAATGTAGCACACAATTGCATAACTTACATAGTGTATCAAGAAAACTGTCCTTTATACAGCCACACTTTTTTTTTTAATCAACGATTCACACCGCACAGCAAAATGCCAGCTACAATGAACACGGGAGCCTATAGACTATTTATAATTTCGGTTTGAGACTTAACTCTCTACACTTTTAGAAGTATAGCACCTACTTCTCTCATGGATTTAGTAGTACTCAGCACCACACACCCATTCATTCACTACCACATAAGCGTTCTATTTACATTTACCCAGTAATCCTAGCAGAAAAGGCTACATAACTTTTTCACATGGAAGAGAAGAAAAAAAATCACATGTTAATCTTCTCAGGAAATTCTAGATAATTCATACACGCACAAAAAAAAAAAACCACAAAGCATACTATACAACCTGGCAAAGGCCACTACCAAGACTCCATGTCCTTGCTTGGTTCAAAATAACACATATCTAAAAATGTCTTTACGCGGGCTTTAGTACAAGGATGCAATTCATATTTTGTCAGAACTACAGTGAAATGCTGCAACTGCTCTGGTTATATCAGTGCTAAAGAGAGTCTACTATATTAACTACTCGTGAAACAGTCAACTCTACTGGACATATCATGGAAATTTGACATTACTTAGCGATGTAGATTAAGACACCAGAGTAGATGCAAAGTTTGGAAAACCTGTATCATATGTATGAGAATAAATACATTATATCAAGCTCTAATATAACATTTCCTATTATACCATTTCTTAGATTGATAAAAAATGCACAGTTCAGTCTGTTCCACATCACACTTTTCTTACAAGCATATTGTATTCTTAAAATAACAAACCACTGACCTTGAGCTTTAAATCTGCATTCCTGAATTCCATGATTAGTGGTTCAGTTTTTCCATAGGATCTGCATCTCTTCAACACTAAAAAGAAGGAAATAATTCTTTCTTTAGTAACTTTTAACTTTAAATATATTTGAATTAAAGTAGTTGAATTTTGTATGTCTCACAAGCTGTGTAATAGGTAATTCATGAGCATGAAAATTATTTTATTTCCACATATTTCAAGATTGCTTACTCCATCACCTCTCCTCTTCCACTGCTAGTTAAATAACCTCCAGTGCTGTATCTGTACTAGGTGAGAAAAACTTGAGATATTCCCCTCAAAATTAGCTGCAGATGCATGAAGTAAACAATTTTTTTTTAAATCTATAAATAGACATCAAGCTAATAGTTATTACATTCAATAATTTAGCATGATATGCATGACAGCTTCGACCTCCAAAATAATTTAGCGCCTTGAGCTGAGATTAAATGCAGAACATTAATTTTTCCCTCTGGTTGTCAGGCCAACCAAGAGGCCCGTCAAATCTATTTAAATAAATTCTGCATCATGTAATAATATTAAAGAGGATAAAGTATTAATACGAGACTGTGATAGAACAGTACACCAAATAGCTTCAAGTAAGGAAGCTTTAACTTACTATATCAATGATTTGTCTTTGTACTGAAAGCAGGATTTAAAAGTCCAAAGGAATACATATTTGAATTAATATGACATGCATTTATAAAACGTTACTGATTTTCAATAGCTGAGAATATTTACCATTATCATACAGAAGAAATGATGGCTCCTAATTTCACTGAAATGTAAAAAAATATATTGGACCAACATTTCTCTCACACAGCAGTTGTTATTTCAGTGATAGTAGTATGGCTGTATCCATTTACTGTCAGTAATGAATTTTTCTTTCAGTTGAAGGATAAAAATCATGCAAAGCCTCATTAGTTTGCTCATTCAAAAGTAAAAGAAAAAAAAACGGAAAAGGTAGGAAGACTCACAGACCAAACTCATTTTAAACATTTAAGCTACAGATGCTTTATGAAAGTAGTAGTTTTGTGTTATCAGTACATAACTACTTTGAGAAATAAATAAGATAGAAAAAAGTAACAAAAATCTCTGAAGTTTCCTGTTGAAAAACAAACCTGCAGATTTAAATGTCTAACTTGCATGATCAATGTGATCGAACATATTCCTTCTATATCAAGAAAACACAGTTAAGATATGAGAAAACATCCTGAAGTTGATCTGGGGAGGTTTATACTGGATATCTGTAGGAATTTATTCATCAAAAGGACAGTTTGGCATCGGAACAGGATGCCTATAAAAGTGATAGAGCTGTCATCTGTGCAGATACTTAAGAGATGTGTGGACATGGCACTTAGGGACATTGTTCAATTGTGCCCATGGTTATGTTAGGTTTGTGATGAACTAGATCCTCTTAAGGATCATTTCAAACCTAAACTGTTCTATGAATGCATACAAAATGTATTCATTAGCACATATCTTTTATTCCTTTAGCGTTACTTTTTTAATTGTTGTTGTCATTGTTCAAGAACTTTTTTTCAAAGAATTTACTTATCTAGATACAAAGCTGGGATCTCAACAAGAAAAGCAACTTTTAATTGCTGAGATCTAAACCATAACTTCCACCAAATGAAACCTAAGCTATAGAAACCTCAGGGACACAAGGCCAAAGCAGCTACAATTTTGACTCCACGCTCCTCTAATGAAGGCAGAGCTTAAGATTATTATATTTTGGAGAATATCAGACCAATGGAAAATCATACCCCTTCACAGTTTTCATGTAAGCGAGAGCGGTAGAGGTTATGATTTCTTAAGAAGCCTCCTTGAAAAAAGCATCTCAAAAACATAGCACAGCTCATAGAAAGAACAGTGAAACTAAATATTCTGAATCTACTTTCCAAACCAATTTAGTTTCCTCTTTGAGGTTGATGTAAAAACTGAATAAAGGGTAAAAAACACTGAAGTTTTATTAAAGCCAGCAGAGGTGCACTGAAGTTTGCTGTTTGCTGATAACATTCCTTGATTGTTTTTGTTTTTGCCCTTAAAGAATACTCTTTATTGCTGTCCATTTGTATTTCACATTTGTCATTACTTAGCCATCTTCCACAATTAATGTTAATGAGGCTGTGGAACAGAAGATGCTACAGCCACTTGTTGCCAGCTATGCAGAAGGAAAAGCTAATACCTAAAGAAAAAAAATATCCTTTATTATAAACTGCATTCCTACTTATAATGCACCAGGAAAAAAATAATCAAGTGTCAATGTAAAGATTTCTAAACTTTCTAAACTATAAGATGCTGTGTTTAGGGCAGCAATACACGCATTCAACACAATGATCTTAACATTCTCAGAACGCCTACTTTACTCTTGCATGTTCTGAGGCAATTCCTCTGTAAAGATCGCAGTGTACTTGAAGAATACATATAGATTTATATTTTAATTAACAAAACCTCTCCTTTGTTGATTTGACTGCACCACTGACCAGTGCATGTAAAGGATATTACTTATTTTCATAGAAGTTGCACTTGTATTTTTGAGCTTGTATTTGACCATTTCAGTGTGTGCCCTAAGCACATCTCAAAATTATGCAAGGAAAGTACAAAGATACAAAGCATTTCCCTGTCTATCTTAGTGTACTCTACTCTGACAGGGAGAGCACCATGTTGTATGCCAAAAAAAAAAAAGCACCTTGAAAAGATTGTCAGAGCAGAACTACAAGTTCCAACACAGTCATACAGAGCACAAAAATCAGTTAACTGTAGTAGTAACAAACTCCTGGAATATTCTGCCATGCAACACTTTTTGTTGTTTTTTTTGTTTGTTTTGGTGGGTTCTTTTTGCGCCAGTGTTTGGAAGTGTTGAAATAACTCTAGACTTGCCTTATATCCTGGATTATTTCAATTTAGCATGCTTGTTCAGGTATGATGCCAGGTTTATCATTATCACGGATTTCCATAAGTGAGTAGCATTGCTGACATTTTGCTATACTTATAATAAAACAGGAGCATGCATAGAATTTCTCTTTATTATATAGTATAACACTGGAAATAGCTTTAAAAACAGGTGTTACACTAGATCCTGAAGACAGTGGTATATTCAGCTGTCAGAAACCATGTCAGAACTAAAACAACTGCCCTGCTAAGAGATTCCACATTTTTTACTTAAAATTACATAACAGATCATGGCAGTTAGATCAAATTGTAAAGTATCACCTCCTTAGACTTGCTTCTTCTCAATCTTTTGAAGAATCAGAGCCTTCAATGTGACCTCATGACAGAGGAGTACTCAGGATAGGATCTCACACCATCATATGATAAAGAAAACAGCTCCAATTCGAATGAAACTTTTCAGAGCATACTTAAAAGCAGCAGTCATCCTAAAGCATGACAGCTTATCATTACCCTTTTCCTATTCTCCTCCTCACTACAAAATTAAATCCCCAAGAGACCTGAAATCGGAAGAAAGCCAAAAGCAACTTCACTAATAGTAGCTTGAAGCCACAGCACTTAGATTCATAGAGGGCCAGTACAGTTCATCTGCTCATCCTGTTGAGGGGATGAACAGGAAATTGGAAAATTCCTGTATTCCTACGGCAGAAAGCAATAAATTCATCTGTAATTTTAATTAATATAACTAGGTGTAAACAAACCTTACCTTCTAATTCTGTGATACATGTTACTGTAGCTACAGAAACAACGCAGCACATGAGCTGTGTAACGGTCCTGTGCCTAACAGGGTAAATGGAGCATAGTCTCTGCTTTGGAGGACTGATAGAATCTGAGGCAAAAGCACTGAAGAATGAAAACTGCAATAATGAAAGGAAGCAGACACAAGGAAAGCAGAACAGCAGTCTGAATGGAGATGCCTTCCTTCAGCTGATATTCAGTTTTTCTGATAACAAGTAGAGATCTCAACTTCCAAACTGAACTATTCAGGCTGACACACATCTGCTGATCAGTTTCTAAACATCTCCCTTAGGCACTAATTCATCAAGCAATTTAAATATCTGCACAGCATTAATCAAGAAATTACTCCAAGTCATACACATTAAACAACTTCAGAAAAGGTCAGCAACAGATAAAATTATTCTAGATGTCACAGTCTCACAATGCCACCAGTACAAAACTGGAGTCAGTCACTAATGATACTCAAACAAGTGCTTTACTCAAATATACTGTAGAAATAATTAATAGTATATGTGAAAATAAAACTTAAGGACAGCTGTCCTCCTGCCCTGAAGTGGAAGAGAATACCTATTAACTACAGGGACTTCTAGAACACTGAGTCCTTTGAACATTTACTGTAGTGAAACAGAAATTCTCCCTATTTCGCATCTAAGAAGTGTTTAATTCAAGTCGGCTCTTTAATCCAAATCCACTCTAACCTTCAAGTACTCAGACAACATAATTTCTGTAATGACAATATTGTAAACTTTGAGAACATAACCATTTTCTTTTTTGTATGTGCATACACTTCAGGCACAGAGTTATTTAATTCAGTGTTACTGAGCCCAGAAATGTTGTTCTCAAAATTACACTCAGTACATCAGACTGCATACCTGTAAATAATTTCACTTACAAGGTGTTTTCCTATTGTTCATTACTTGCCTACTAATTGAGACCATCTACTAATACAGATTCTACTCTACAAACTTGGTACAGATTTTCTGTTCATAAATTTTCAGCCTCCAATCTGAATCCAAGGACCTCGCCTCTACATTCCACAAGGAAGCTTAGCTTGACCTAAGATAAAAAGGAAGTCTGAATGGAAAAATAATGAAAAAACCATTCTTCATAGAATGGTTTGTGTTGGAAGGAACCCTTAAGATCATCTAGGTCCAACTCCCCTACTATAGGCAGGGACACATCCCAGTAGACCCAGTTGCCCAAAATCCCCATCCAGCCTGTCCTTGAATGCTTCCATGGAGGGGCATAATCATTTTGGACAATCTGTTCCAGTGTCTCAACAACCTCACAGTAAAGAATTTCTTCATAATATCTTGTCTAAATCTTCCTTCTTATAGTATAAAACCATCTCCTCTCATCCTGTCACTACATGCCCTTACAAAAATTTTCTCCCCCCAGTGTTCCTGTAGGCCCCTTCAGGTACTAGAAGGCCACTATAAGCTTCCTGTGGAGCCTTCTCTTCTCCAGGCTGAAGAGCCCCAGCTCTCTCAGCCTGTTCTCATAGGGAAGGTCCCCCAGCCCTCTGATCATCTTCATGGCACTCCTCTTTATCTGTTCCAGCAGCTCCACATCTTCCTTGTGTTTGGGACCCCAGAGCTGAATGCATTACTCTGACACTGTTTCTATTATAGATTTTCATCTCACAGCTAATTAGTATTATTACCTGCATTATGAGACAAGGCAATGTTTATGTGGAGCGGTAATACCTTGTTAGATCAACTAATACCATATAGTATAACAATTTTGATCACACAAGCCTTCTTGACATCTCCACAATTTGAAGTATAAGCTCTCCTCTTATTAGACAACAGAGAATCTAAAGCAAAAAGCATGCTTAAGTGGAGATTATACTCTGACTTACAAATCTAGCACAATATCTAACCATCTTTAGTCATTAACAGCTTCCCTTGAGGATTCTGTTGTAACGTATAAGTTTAAATTCACACAGCAAACTCTCAGTTATGAGAAATAAAAATATTTTCTCTGCTTATCCATTTTTTTCATGAAATCTGAAGGCAATCATCTTCCAGCTACCCATAATGCTGTCAAACTAGGCTGAAACTGACAAGACAACACAGTCAATATTCAGGATACATTAGACTGCATGTCAAAAAATCCCATACAAACCTCTATAGACAGACAAAAGTATACAAGACTGGATTTATTACCATAGTATAAATCAAAAGCATTACTCCTGAAGTCAGTTGTGGAAATAAAATCTGTACTTAAACACAGAACTGTGCTGTGTATCTCTTGCTAGCATCTAGAGGCTCACAAGCATGCAAAAAAAAAAAAAAAGAGAAGATACACAATGCAATTTGTTCTTAATATGGCAGAGAATAGTCACTAAAATCAGTTGCGATCTTTACAAGATAACTCTGGACAGTTGAGTCTAATTCTGTACTATTAAATCAGCAAACATGAGGTTTTTTTCCTGGCTACAGAATTCAGTTCTTCACCACGTAAAGCAGCATTTTGAAAGATGTTGTTTAGTTTGCAACCTCAGCTGACAAAGGGAAAACACTAAGATGAATTGCCAAAATTTCTGCATGAGCGTTGAACGGGATGATGTAATGTGCTGAAAAGCCCAAAGAAGAGGAAACAGCACAGGAGCAAACAAATAGTGAAAGAAACCCCAAGCGTGTCCAAGGGTGATTAACTGCCTGTTCTGATCAAACAGAAAAACCCTTCCAGTGCCAGGAGGCTACTTACTCTAGACTAACTGCTGACTAACTCCCCAAAGAGATAGAACCTAGCTTTCTTAAAGTTTAGCATCTTAATTTCACTCTTTACCTGTTTCATACTCCTCCAGAGCATTAACTCAGCTATAGCATAGCCACTATAGCCCAGACATCTCCCAATTCTGATGTCACCAATCAGTTCGTTTGCATTGGTGAGCAATTCGTAGTCCAGTACTGCAACCCCCTGGTGGGGCCATCAATTACTTGACTCTGAAAGTTATCCTCAATATATTCCAGGAGCCTACAGCTCACTGTGCTACTCTTTCCAGCAGATATCTGGATGGTTTAAGTCCCCCAGCAGGATGAGTACTTTCAAATCACGATGCCTCCTGTAGCTGGAGGTAAAAGGCCTCATCAACAGGCTCAGCTTGACCACGTGGCCTGTAGTAGACCCCAGTCACAAGGCTCCCTTTGCTGCTTCAGTCTCTGTCATCCATAAGCATTTGACTTGCTCATGACTATTCTTTAAGGGTAGTTCTTCACATTCTATTCTTTTCCTGATGTAGATAGCAACATCTCCATCCCTCCTTCCCTGCCTGTCTGTACTGAACAGCTTGTAGCCACCAATAGCCATACTCCAGTCACAAAGAACATCTCACCAGGTTTTGGTAATGACAACCATATCATGGTTTTCTATTTGCCCAGTCTGCATGCATTGGTTAGAGGCGTTTCAGCTGGGCATCTGATCTTGTCACTTCCTTAAAGGATAATTCCTTAATTCCTTTTAAATATTTCACTTGATTTTTCCCATTGCCTTCTCCTATTACCCCAGCAGTCACTGCCTCATCATCATAGGATTTCGTATGTGCTGCAGTGTTGCCAGCACCTCTCAGGACAACAGGTCCTACAAGACCCCTTTGCCAGCACCCTGTCTCCCTACTATAGCTATGCCACCCCATATCTTATCATGGGAAGGTTCACTATCCCCCTCACCCCTCTTCAGATCTACTTTAAAGTCCTCACAATGAGCCTTGCTAGCTTGTCCTCAAGGACCTCTGTCCTCCTTTGAGAAAGGTGAATCCCATCTGGTGCCCGCAAACTCAGTGCTGTATAGGTCATTTGGTTGTTTAAAATAAACAAATAAATAAAAAATGAAGTTCTGGCAGCACCATCAGCCCCGAATGCAAGTATTTAAAGAGAAGATCCTTTGGTTTGTTTCCATGTCCTTACCCAATACAGAAGGCAGAGAAAAAAAGATGATTTATGCTCTCCATTCCTTCAGCCATCATCCTAAGTCCCTTTTGATGGTCCTTGACCCACGTGTTGCTGCTTTATTCCTCCTTTATATATAAAAGCAGTAAGGTGTTGTGGTCTGTCAACTGTACCACACTAGGTAGTCTCCTGGTGACATCCTTCCCCAAAGACCCAGGGAGACAGAAAACTTCCCTGAGAAGTTCTGCTTAGCATTCAATTCCTTGTAGAGATGAATCACCTACAACTAATACTCATCTCTTTTATGATGCAGCCTTGACATTCGGAGAAGGGTTTACCTGGTTTGGTTTTGTTGGTTTGTCTAGCCTGAGTGAACTTTTATCACCCACAGGTGGTCTTTCCACAACCACGGCCTCTTATCTGTTGCAGAGAGACTCCTGAGTTGGGGGGTGGAACAGTCAGTCAATAAGGGTTTTCATTTGCAGCTCCAAGCACAGACTTGACTCTGAAGTTTTTTTTTTTGTATTCTTTCCTCCATCCTGACAAGTTTTCCCTCAAACTGGTGAGATACAGGTTGACTTAGGTTATTTCAAAGGAAAAAACATGAGGCTCATCTCTACACAGGTGAATGAACTGTGATTGACCTTCTCCTTTTTGGCCCCCCATGTCACTTTTTAACCTATATATTTCATCCTGTAAACTTGTCACTAGGCTGAGCAGATCACCCACCTGCTCACACCTCACACAGCTCTGACTGCTGCGCAACAATGCCTATGACTGTAAAGGTACAGGGCCACAAATGCAAATACACAGAAGTCACAGAAAATTAATGATAAACCTCTTAATAAGTTCTCTTCTCTGCTACCAATTCCTTACTTAAAAGGATTTATGAGGTGAAACTCCTTAGCTCTGGGATCAAAAGGGGATGAGAACAATGTAGATTGCAATTAATTTCAGATGTTAATCTCTCTATAGAAAAGGCTTTAATTTATGCCAAGACTGCAAACTGTTACATTGTTCTTATATAGGTCCACAGCTCTGAATCTCTTCAAGGTTATTTTTTGTTTTTGTTTTTCTTCCTTTGATAAAAACTTTCTCTGTAATGGAACTTCTGAGCATCAGAATGACTTTTGCCATTTCTCAAAGCTGCATGATAACAAAAGGTCACAGGCTGGCTCCAGTTCCCTTGTATTTAACAAAATAATGTGGCTCAGAGCAGAAAAGCTCAACTTAAAGGTCATAACAAAATCTATTTTTTTCCACTGTATTATACAGAATATTTTCTTAGACTCCCATCCCACCAGGTTTCAAAACTATTCGAGGCAACGCATTTTCTAAAGACTAACAATTTTCTTTCCCCACTCTTTTTTTTGGGGGGGTGGGGGTTGAGGAAGGCAGGGATGGAAAGAAGCAGTGGAAAAGTTACATTTATCACAAAAAAAAAAGTCTGAATCAAGTATCAGAAAACTTACATAACCTGAATGCTACAGTAAACTGAATTAATGCTAGCTCATATGAAAGCCAGCTATCATAACTTTAGAAGCTTCAAACTTCATCTGTTTCCAGTTCAAAATGGATTTTCAGATAAACAAACACTATATATCAGACAAACACAGTCCTTTCTAGGCATTTTGCTCATCTTCTCATTTAAGAGAAGTATGAGGTTCAGCATATTCCTTTTGTTTTTTTTTATTTGGGATCAGCTCTGAGTAGCGAGGTGAAGTAGAAAATTACTAGAACAGTGATAAAGTTTTAATTTTAAGGGTTTCCTATTGAGCAAAAATTAGCATAGACCTTTGTTACTGAGAAGAAGCTTAGAGTGCAATTGTATTCTCTGAGGCATGGGATAAATCCTGCTCTCACAATTACTTACACAGATAACTTACACAGTTAAAAACCCCCTACTCAAAGATATGATTATACATCAGGAGAAGCCAAGTATATTTTTCTTGTCCAAATTAAAAACAGGGAAAGAGCAAACAACTGTAACTTGCTCTAGACATGGAACATCATAAACTCACACCAAAGAGTGAGGGCATCAGTACATAGAACTACTGCATGTAGAAGCCCTGGAAAGAACTACATTACTAGCCTTTAACTGAGCCAGAATGCAAGCTTAATTTTTAATTTATTTCTTGATTCCTATAGAAACCAGAAACTAATGTAATGTTATCTCAGAAAAAGTAGAAGTGTTATAAATGAAAACAAGCTTAGGCCCATACAAACTTGTCTTTAAAGACAAGAAAAGTGAAAGTCTTCTTTCTTAATTTTTCTACCAGTTTTATTTTATGGGCATCAACTGTTCCTGTTCAAAAATATCTTCCAGTGGTAGACATATACACTTCTGGTTAGGCTACAGATTTGGTTGTCTTTTCCCAAGCTGAACTAGTAGTCAGACTACTTAAATGCTTTTTAATTTTTTTTAGTATACAAATGAAAAGCAATTACCAGATTTGTGAACAACTAACCTGTTTTTCTCCATATCTGAAGAGCTCACTTTCTTACCTAAGAAGCAAAAGTTTATATTTCATAAGTAAGAGGTTTTGTTAGGAAGGTTTGGGTTTCTTTAAGGAAGAAAAGCAAATATTTTTCTTCTTCACACTCTTATATAGGATCAGGAAAAACTGGCCTCTTTTTAAGTGCATGCTTCATACTCAGCTCTATTTATCATCATACCATCTGGGCTTTTTTTCCCCTCTTTCTGACATCAGCAATCTTCATAATGCAAAGCAAATTTCTTGTAATGCTAAGGCTAGAATGATCAGGCCACAATGTTTTTCCATATTTAGACAGCCAAATAAACTCCTACTCATCTTCACCACATTATTGAAAAAGTCAAGATTATAAGATCTCATAAGAAAAATTGACTCAGTACTTCAGCACTGTTGTACTGCTGGTTTGTGGTACCTTCCAAACTCAGCAACCATCAATAAGTGGATTGTTTGACCTGATGGGTATTTACATAGAGTAAGTTATTAAAAAATCTGAAATACGTAAGTAAAGATCAGATTCAAGTCATATCTATAACTCCACTGAATTTTGCAAGATTCTTTCCATTCAGTCATGTAATCGGCATTCCTTGCAAGCATTTCTGAGTGCATTTCAGAAATTAAAGGTCCCAGAAATACATGCTCACATTGACAAAGTCCAGAACTTCTCATAAATCCCTGACAGCTTTCATGGTTTGACTACTGCTCATTTCTGCACAGTGAGTAGACTTATGCAGATGCTACTTAATATCTTAATATCTTCATTGTAGATTTCAGTAAAAAACTTCCATAGAAGAAAATCACTCATTTAAAACTTGAAGAAAAGAAGAAACGAGATAAAGGCTGGTACACTGGAAGTTTAAGTAAATTTCTTCTAATAACAAATGATGCCAATTCACTACTATGACTAGAAGTTATATCAAACAGTGACATAGTACTTATCGTTCACAAGCTTCAAAATATCCACAGGAAAAATTTTCAAGCTGACAACAATAACATTCTCTTGAAGCTAAGTATGAAATATCTAGATTTGGGGGTACTTAATATTACTTTGAATAATCAAGATACTAATTTTTTTTTTGTAAGGGATATCCTACAATCTTGCAGTCTGTGAGTCCGTACCCTGAGCTGTAGGCCAGGAATCATTTATGCTCAGACACATGCATTGCTGAAAGACAATTTTGTGTCCTATTATGATAAAAACAGTTCAACTTAAGCAAAGTAAATACAAAATGGAAGAATTTGCCCAGCCAAAGACAGTAAAAACAAGTGAGATAAAGAATGTGTTACTGGTGGGTTACAAAACTTCAGTGGTAACCATGCGGGATAAAGTCACACTATAAAAAGCAATGATCATTATTTCTACCAGGTCCTTTTCCTCTTGAAATTCTGCATGCTGCTCTGGTAATACTATCAGTCTGAAGAGTAACATGAGAGGTAAGAAACTCGTTTAACAGGGAAAGCTTAAACATGTACATTTGCTAACCAACCCTGAAGATTGAGCACGAGTATCCATGAATATTTGATAGATGCAACTTCTAAGGAAAAAAAGATCTGTCTAGGATTAAATGGATTCAAAGTAAAACAATGAAGACCAGAAAAAAAAATATATCAACTTCCCTGCTGAGATGATCCATCAGTGAAATAAATACACCGCAAAATCACTTCATGTTTCAGGCTATCACAGATACGTTTTGAAGCATGATGCAGAAAGCAATTTCACTTTGGTGATAATACAGGCTTACTAGGCAGTAACTTTTTCCTAGGCTGAAAGATAGATCTGCTTAGGTTTAAAGGGACAAGCAATAACTGCTGGGTCAAGGTGAATGTTCCCTGACCTACTCTGCTGCCTTCTTAAACTTCTTTCCTAACTTCTGCTTCCTAACTTCTCCTGTATACCCAAAAACCTCAGTTTTTCTTACCTACTCCCTTAAACATACAGCTGCTACTTCTAGCCCTGTACATAGATACATTAACAACAGAAAAGGACTAGTTGGTATAGATGTGGAACTGCATACATGTGCATCTAACTACAGATGCAATGCATTCTCCTAGAAAAATTTCATTAACACATTACTTACAAAGATTTATGAAATACAGGTATTTTGAACAAGAAACCAAAGCATAACAATGTAAAAAATCAGCTCAACAAAATGAGAAAAGATTACTGGAAAGATTTGTCTACTTCAAACTCAAAGTTCCACACCAACATCAAACTGACTCTATATACTCAACATACAGACAAAACACTGGTAAATCTATTGACCTTCAATGTGCAAATGGTGTCTAGCTTTTGTTTCACTGAGTTGGTACAGTACTAAAGTTATAATTTATATTAGAGATATAAAAAGGGCTATATTTTTATGCCCAGTAAAGTAAATTCATGAGATTCACTGTTTCCACCATTTAGTGAATAGTTCACTAAAATTCAAGAAAATATAAGTGATAAAATGTCTATAGAGACCCTCATAAAACTTGCTCAAGGATAACAAGTTTGGCCCAAGTATAACACTGTTTAATTACAGTTGATAAAATTACAAGAATTAAGCCAAACGCTTAAAGAACAAAAAATGCCTATGAAATTCATGCTTTTAACTGAAGTGTTGAATTATAAGCACCACAGAACTAAATGAGTTATTACAGGTAAAGAAAATTTCTTCTGAAGCTCCTATGATAAGCAATGGTTAGACATAACTCACCAGAGTAGATATACTAATTTGTTTTCCAATGATCCTACCCTTGATAATTGTTTTACAAAGAACACTGAAAGACTAAATATATTATTAATTTGATATGGGGATAGGAAAAGCACAATTGTTTCATTATTGTACTTTTCCATAAAAGAAAGAGGGGAGGGGAAATCAGTGCAACTGGAACACATTTGCTTGGTTTTCAGCATTTCACCATGCCTGAATCATTATCCTTCTAGAATGATTCCTTCAAACATTTTCCCTGAAGGCATATAAAAATCATGTGAAGTATCTCACTGCATGATTTGCCCAGGAGAAGAGAGCTAAGAGCAAGGCAGGTCTCTATTTCTGCATGACCGGGGTCATTCACACAGCATGCCAATTTGTTCACATATGAAAAACAGAAGGAGTACCCAAAGACGCTCTTGGGTAAACATAACAGCTACAATGACACAGGCCAGAAGGTTTATTGAGACATAACAGACAAGTCCTGAAATCTCCCTGAAATGTCATATCTGAAAATTGGATTTCACACAATTTCACATTAAGTATAAATAGGTATATTGTGTCTTAACAGCCTGAACACAGTTTTCCAAGATTACACAGGAAAATCAAGCATCTTTCCCACTCCTTGCCAAACAGATTTTTCCTAAAGATTTTTTAACAAAGATTTTTTTTTTTTTTTTTTTTTTTACCAAAGTCACCAATATATGGGGTAAGATGCAATTCACATAATGGGTTTACAGAACCTGCAGAAGATTACACAAAGAATGTCTGAAGCCCCCCCATCATGAAAATAGTGTTTTGAGAGCTGATAAAATGAAATTTGTCTTTGATTTTGCTATTAAAAATATAATAAAACTTCACTGTCCCAACACACTAGCCTTTTCTGTAATGCTATTATAAAACTGATTTAAGACAACAGTTATTAAGCAAAATAAATGGGCGCCAACATTCTACTGAAGCAGAAATGAAGATTTCCATATGTAGTCTGTGTGTTTCTATCCGTAAATAAGGTCTTATTTACCTCAGTGACTACTGATCCTGCAAACCCACAGCTATAAACTACAAACTTCACATTAACTTTTGTAGTGCAGAGTAAAGTTCATTGTTTAATGATTTAATTCTCCTAAACTGAAATTAATAAGGAATAACATTTACATTCCTGCCTGACTTCAAAAACATTTAAGGGAAATCCATGTTTACGACACTTAAATTGCACCAAATAAATGTTATCTATGATATATATATATATATATATTTGGAGGGTTCATAAAAAAAAGAAACCCATAGGGCTTGCAAATACTTATATGAAATCTCTTCCTCATCAAGCATGATTGAAACATGAAGTCTTTAAATAGAACTGTTATAACCTAATTCTAAACTTATTATGTGCTTTTTCATGTTGCAATAGGCAAGGTTGCTCTGCTCCAGTCACATTTAATAAACCACATGCCTGGAGAAATTTCAGGGTGCTTCAAGTCTAATGACAATTTTCAGGAAGTCAAATTACATAATATAAGGCCACTAGAAAAAAAAATAAAAAAAGACATCCAAACAGAAAGAACAGAATCAAGAAACAATCACAACCACATAGGAGAAAAAAGTTTGGAGTATGCTGACATTTTAATTCCAAGAACAGAAAAGATTCATTTGACAGCATGGCTACCTACAAGAACTATGATCTGAGTACAAGTACTATTATGGTTAAGAAGATGGAATAGAACAAGAGGTGCTTATTTTCAGGAGGAGACTGAAACTACTCAGGAGTCAGATGGCCTGTGTTACAGCCGATTTTAACTTAATCTACAGTTAAACAAATGATCAAAATAGCAGTTTGTTCAACAGAAGGGAGGCAAGTAGAGATACATTCAATATATGAACTTTGATCAAGTTTTAAAAATGTTTATTCCTAACATTGAAGCAATACTGAAATAAGTACCAGAATACTTTACCTGTGTCTATGTAATGATCTTATTTCAAAATACTCCCATTAATTGTGAATCCACAACAAGGCTGCCACAAACCACATAACAAATATTAACAGTATGGAACCTTGAGGCTCATTTATTTCCTTCTGAATACAGCCATAGAGTAAGACTGCAAAGCATTTCTCACTGAGACCTTACTTCACACTCCTCCTACCTGCACCCTTTCACAGGAAATAAAGGTGAGCATACACATGGGAAGAAACAGAAGTAACTAGCCATGTCCCCAAGGCCAGAGGTTGGATACATAGAGACCAAAAAACACATTAGCAACAAACCTGCTCCTCAAGGCTAGGCTAAGCCTACAGTTTGAAAAGAAGTAGATGTGATGACAGCGTGTCATTTGCGCTGCTTCAGGCTTTTATGAGCATGGCATGCAGGCTCTTGTTCATCACTGGCAAAAATATATAGCTAATGGTAATGACTACACTGAAAAACATTGCTTTAGAGTAGAGAATTTACTCTATCAAATAATATTATTGTTCTCTCCTAATCTGTTGCAGTTTCCATGGAAACAAATAGGAGGCATTACTTTCAGAGCCACAGACGTAATTCATCTTTCATTCAGACTTGCTCAAACTTCTGAAGAAAGTTTTCATTTGATTCAAATCCCCTCAGACAAATTACACGATTATCAGAGCCCTAAAATTTAACTATTCCTTTAGTCACGCTGCTATTAGTGTTAATTCCATGATACCACTGATACACTTGATGTCAAAGTTAGGAACCTGAGCACCAAGCTGCACAAACCCCTAAAAACCTATGACTTCCAAACTCTTCACATGCGAAACATTTACAAATGCTCACACCATTCTGCTCACAGAGAGCAAGAATGTCCAACCCTGAGAGTCAATTCAGAGCAAGACTTCTGCTTACATCTTCTAAATCATTACCAGACAGAACTTGCCTCTGTTAGCTATTAAGAATTAGGTTATTTATGCTAGAAGTAACTTGACCTGCCCAATCTCCTCTTTTATAGAACTTAAAAGAAACAAAACAAAATCAACAGGAAATATTACTGTTTTGCACAGACAAAAGTAAGACAACTGCAAAATCATTAATCTCCTTTTAAACCTAAGCCATTTCGACTCTAGCTCTGAGCAAGCCATATGCCAATTTTTCGTATTATTATTATGTTAGTGATCTTCATAATGGTTTATTGACTTGTCCCTGACTTCTACTTCCATTATCTGTGGAAAATATTGTCTTATAATTTAATGGTAAAATGTGTTTTTGAATAATGAAGACTAGTGTAAAGATAAGGGAGGAAGTCATTTGGAGCCAAGGGAATCATTGAAGAGTCTATTAATGTTGGCTTTTTTTTTTTCTCCTGAAATACTACTTGCTGAATATACAGTCTTCAGTGCTGATATAAACAAAGCCCCACTGTTTTGTCTTATAATATTGTGACTTCTTCAAGTAGCAGAGAAGCTGTTATTCATGTTAAATTAGTAATAAAATGTAATGAATCCTAATTTGTACATGGACAACCTTAGAAGAGGTTGCTAGCTGTCCTGCTAGATGTTGATTTTATGTTTGCACTGTGATTCTCCATTCTTTCCTTAATCTTCTGACATATAATAAAGCAATCCAGGATATTGCCATCTCAGGATACAGGGCTAACATAACCCACACTGATTTATATTTTATAGAAAACAATACCTGAAGGTGGTAAACCATCTCCATTGTCTTTGTGACCAGACTGTTTACACCTCTACCACATAAACTCATTTCTCCAGAAAAACCTGTATTACACCTCGAAGTACAGTTTCCATGAGAAGGATTTTTTGTTGCTGCTAAATGATATAGGTTAGACAGGAAAATGATCAATTTCAGAATTTAGTACAATAGAACTATGAGAGCACATTTGTTTTGAATGGGAGTGAATAACAGCTGTGAAAAACAGGCATAAATGCTGTTCTGTAAAGAAATCTTCCTAAATGAAACATGTATTCTTCCAAAGGTAACAGCTGATGTTAATAAACAATTTGTATTAAAGGTCAAGTCCTAATCAATTCCAAACTGGTTTCAGTGAGACAGGAATTTTTTCACCATGATGCCTGCCTCGAAAAACATTCAAGCTACATGCAAATGATGTATTTGTTAGCAAGCAGAAGAGGAGAAGAAAAGGGACAAGATGAAGGTCACTAATAGCGTGGGGGGGAAGATACGATAAGGATCAACAAGTGTCCTTACACTGATAAAATCAGAAAAAGAGGAAAACAGACCCTGAACCCACCCATAATTGCTGTTCAGATGCCTCACTTTTGCATTTTAAAAGGTACCCTCCTCTACTTGAAATGCAGGGCTCTTACTTGAGAACAGTGTTTTGAAAACAGTTGAGAAGCTATGTCTGGTTGTTGCTTTAGATGCTAAACTGCTGAAAATCTCCCAACGGAGCAAGTTCCCACTCTATGACATTCAAAAGTTCATTTCAAGCTGTTGTACTTCCTAAGGGAATAAGGGCTACTGTGAGCCAAAGCCTAGGAACGAACACTGCAGATCAACCGATCAGGACAGCGAGCTCAGTTTCAGTTTCTGTTTCAGAGCACATTTCATGTCCAACTGAATGGGGATCAATACAACCTTCCACCCACAAGCAGAAATCATCATCCAGTCTGAATGGCAAATTTTACTATCACAAGAGTAAACACTTCAATCACCAGACATTTGTAGCTCAATTCACAGCCAGAACCTTTCACTAAGAAAGGAAATTGGGAATCTGTTCTTTAATACCTCAGAATGTACTCTGACCATTGCCAGCCTTCTTCCAAGAGAGATGTGTCCATTTTGAACTACAGCCAAAACACAAAGATACTACAAGGAAAGGATCCTGAATACCAAAAGCAGAAATACGAGCATTAGCCATTTAGTCAGATATCTATGCATTGGGATCCCACAGACACAACCAGGCCAACCCTCCTCACAGGTTAGGGATACCTAGGTGCCTAACTTGGGAGAGAAAGTTCCAGAAAGCATCAAGATTGAAGTGAGATGCCGTGATGTTAAGTGCTGTGACAGCGCAATATTATCAGCAACTGAAATGAACAAAAACTGTATTTTTTTCGAAGATTTTAGAAATGACCAACCATTACTAAATAAACAGGTCTCAAGATGTTGCTTTCTTCAGAGGACACAATAATATAAGAATGAATCTTTCTCTATGGATAACCAAAGTTCTGGAAACTGGAAAGTCCAGAATTCATATCATTGAGTGCCTACAACAAGGTAAATAATACACTTGGTGTAAGAGTGTTAGGCAGAAATAGTAACATTTAATGAGATAAACATGAGTGTACTAGTAAAAAAAAAATCCTTATGTAGCTCAGAAACCATAACTGCAGTGTAGTTTCCTATCTCTGGCTTCAGAACTGAGAGATCTGTTTTTTAAGTAACTGTCAAGATACAAAAAAAAAAAAATGACTTAATTTGAAATATAAAAATAGATTTTCCTAATCAAGTATTTACAACAGACTTCTACAAACCACTAAGAGCATTTCTCTCACTGTGAACAAACCATTGTTTAAACAAACTTTTTAGACATGCTGAGAAGTATTTTTTTTTAATAGCAAGGACATTTTAATTGTGGATGACGTGAATCAACAATATGAAAGAACAGCTGTATCTTCAGATGACATGAGAAGTGTGATCTGGATGTAAAGTATAATAAAAATGTTTTCTCCTCCGCTTGCTATCTTGTGCCAGATCTCCCATCTACTAGGAATTTAATTTTGACTTAACAAATAAGCTAGAGGGGGAAATAAAACAGTAGGGAAGGAGCTTTATGTGCCACTGAAGTCTACATTAATCTGTTTCAAAGTTTACCTTAAAAATTATTTTCTGTTCACTGAACCATTTTGATTAATAAAAATCAAGTATGAGAGGACTCAATGCTGAATAACTCCAATTTCTTGAGACTAATAACTGAACCTTCTCATTTTATGCTATGTAATTGGAAGCAAATATTGGAATCCAAACAATTATGAAATTCATTCTTCACAGATTTAGCATATTTTAGTTATTTTTGTAGGATTATTACCATCTTATATGAAAGATGTCACATGCAGGAAGGAGCTTCAAGAATTTAGACAGAAGGTGCATTAAAAAGCATGCCTTGGAATAAAAGAATTGATACACAGTCTTTAGTGTGCTGTCATCAGCAGTTACCAGAGCTTCATACTTAAGATACCACACAAATATAAATAAATAAACAAAATCAAGATTAACATGCATTCCAAATAACATTTCATATCTAAGCACTCTATTGTTCTAGCTACTGCAGACAGAACTCACTCCTAGATAGAGAAATGACAAGGTCATCATAGCAGATCTTTGATAGGTTCAAAAGATCGAAGACACTTAGAGGACCTTTTAGAATTCTTTGTTCACAGAATACAGTGCAATTTATAAAATAGCAAGAGAGCTTCAAACCTAAGAGCATTTCTGGTTCAGTCTATTATGGGAGCTGACAAATATGCCTATGTACAGTACAACCAACAATTAGCTGGTGAATGAAAGCAATGCAGACCACCCTAGAATGATGAAAATAAATTTTACACAGCTTGAGTAACTTGGGTAACTGAGTAACTACAAAGTACCAGATGCAGCAACTTTAGTATCACATTAGTATCAGAAAAAAAAAAAAGCAAAACTATTCACAGATGTTTCCAAAATCGTGTCAGAGCAGACGAGAGCCCTAACAAGCTCTTGGTTTAGGAAAAATCAGAGTCAGCCCATTAAAGTAGAAAAATGCAAGAGAAAAAAAAAAAACAGCAAAACCTTGAGAAATATCATTATATAAAAATCAAAGCTACATACAATGAAGATCAGTTTTATACATACTTATGAGGGAGAAAAGTCTGAAATGTGAGGGAGATGAGGAAGAATGTGTAACAAGTTATAAAAATGTATTTCAATCCTCATCTTTTGGAAATTTTAGTTCTTGGATGCATCACTTAAATCTTTAAAATCTGTCATAAAATAAAACATCGCATTCACCACATAGCACCACAATTTTAACAACTGTATTTATTGAAAACTCACTGGCATTTTCACTGGAACTTGTAAAACTAAAGTTATATTTGAATAAAGGAAAGTAATTTGCCACTGAGCATTTCTCTATGGAAAGTAAAAGCTAACATGGTTTCTAACATTTACAGGGCTATAGGTGACCCAACCTGTAGGGACATTGAGTAGAGGAACAGAGTTGATAACTGCCAAGGAAATATTCACTTTCTGCACTGCTATACAAATTTTGCTCAAGAAAAAAAAAGTGTTCATAAATCCACTTAATCTGATCCAAGTTCCTTTGCAGATTCTTAAACAGTTCACAAGTGACTCTTAACAATCCTAGAAAATTATTCCTACAGTTTGGATGCACCTTATTTAGGTATAAAAACCTTGAGAGTCATAAGATCGCATTTTCCAATAAGCTTTCTTAAACAAATTGATTTTTAGCTTGCAATTTATTTTCCAGTACAAATCTCAGAACTTTTTTTCCATCTATGCTTGGGGGATAGTCGAGCAGCTTTATTTTGCAATTGCAATTTCTTCTGCTGGTATGAAGTAATGCAGATATAAGTTATGGCCAGAAAACAGATAGATAAGACCTCAGCTTGTGGTATTTCACACCATAATGTTCTCTGCTTTGAAAATGTTGTTTGCAGGTAGGGGAAAGAAACTTCTGCCTTTAATTACATGAATACACACAGGCTGAAGCACAGAAGACTAAAAGATGTTTATAGTTTCTCATCTATACAACTTTCATTCTGCCTTTTGGATCTCACTCCTTGCATACCCAAGGGCTCACAACTTTGTATTTATAGCACTCTTATCCCCATTCTCTCCTGTGCCAAGTATCTTATCAACAGTACTTTACAACCTCCAGATGCTTTAGTGTCAATATACTAATGTCATAAAAGTCAGAACCACCAAGCTGACTGATAGCTAGAGACAGCTAGAGTGTTCCTTTTGACGGGGAGTTCTCAAAATGTGTCTAATGCCTCAGTCCTGACAGCCTCAGAAGCTGTGATAGTCTTTATCAAGATAGCAGAAAGAATAAAATCTTGGTATTTTCTCAAGCATGACAAGTCTGAGGACCAACAGGAAATATCCAGGATAGCATCTCAAGAGTCATTTTGTTTCTTTGTTTTGTTTTTTTAAAATATGAGCAATGTAAAGTAGAGAAGATTTCAAACACCTTCAGACTAAGAGGTTAGTTTTACATCAACTTCAAAACAATAAGTACATAAGGTCCATTGGTAATAGACATGAGTAACACTAAAGAGCATGACAGAGCTCAACTATGCATGGCAAATTTCCAAACTGTATGATACACTCAGTTTTCTAAATGACATTTTGAATACTCATTTCACCTCTGCTTCTATGTGTGCTAAGTATAGTCAGAGCAAAATCAGCACCTGGTTAGGATTTAAACATTAGAGACAGGGTTACCTTAAATACAGTTTTCTTAAAAATAAACAGCAATTTTCACCTGCACGGGCAACACACAACCATCCTTAAAGCAAAAGAATATTCATTCAGATCCTGACCCAAGCTACTTCAGGGTATCCCCAAAGCATTCACCAGTCTTTCTAACAAACCATCAGGCTCACGTTAACGTGATAATCCCACTTGAAAACTCCTGCACTCTGCAGGAACAAAGTACCTCTCTCAACTCACATATAATAGAATTCCATGGTGCAAAACCCCTGGAATCTCAAGGGTACTCTCACAAACACAGCTTAATCAAGCAATACTGCTTGCTGCACAACATGATTTATCTGGAAACATCAGCAACACTATCTCCTCCATCATCCTTCCTCCCCCCAGGAATACCCCAACCACGTGATTCCACAGATATGGTATTAGCCAAAATTATCCTAAGAAGATATCATGGCTGTAGCAGCAGTTGCTTAACATAATGCTTCAGAGGCAGAGGAAATTCCGACATTCTTTACAAGAATAACTTGCAAATGATAACTATGTTATTATGTCGGTCACTGAATTCACCTTGTCAATATTCTGATTTTTCTATGTTTACTTCCACCATTCTACAGATCACCTTACTCTACATCTCTAACTTAGATCTCTATCTTAGTTTTACTAATTGGACCGACTTAGATGACTTGAGGAATTAGTCTTCACAGTTCAGTTACTGAATGTTAGGAAAGCACTTTCTAAACCCATTTTAAAAGCAGTGATTTATAACATGAATGCAAACTGGGAGCATGACAAAGCAATGACAGAGCTAAGAAGTTTTGAAGAATGCTAAAATGCAGTCTGTGGTCTATTTAATACAGTCAATTTTATCATTCTCTCTGTGAAGCAATTCTTTTTCTGAATGTGCTGACAGAGGTACAAGCTCATGGACTGCTGTTGCTTGCAGAACTGTTTATCATTTTCTTTTAATTTAGTGACATATAGAAAAGGAAAAAAAAAAGAAAAAAACACCACACAGAAAGCTAGTGTGTTTTTCAAAACAAGATCATAAAAAGTGAACTTCACCAAGGCTGCCACTTCGTGCATTTTGAATCACACCCCTGATAAACCATAAAGTACAGGGATGAAGAACTCATCTGGGATATAAACACTGAAGAACAACAACAATTAAATAATGACAGCACAATAAAGACTCAGGAATAAAGTTGTTTTACAAAGGATTTCGATGAGTTCTACATAAGAAGAAAACTGCTATGTAAAAAAAAAAAATGATAAGATTATTTCTTCTATAATTTTTTTTTATTACTTGGTGATGACTTGATCTTATTCAGTCTGTATCTACTACTATCCAGGTGTTATTTCAGCATGCACTAAATCTGTAAAACTCATGATTTTGCTTTCATCTGTCCCGTTATTCTAACAGATACACATCGTTCTCTTTGTCCTACAAAAGTTACATTGCACACTACATTATTCTGCATAGCAGCAACAAAACAGTTGGCCACTACCTGATGCAGTTTAGCAGAGATGATATTTGGTACAAAGTAGCATGCAGACAAGCAAGTAAACACTGATTGTAAAAGAGATGGTTATAACCCATACAGGATTCTTAAGGATCTCCTCTGAAATCAGGGAAAGAAACTGGGATTTGCTTTAACTAGGAAGCTGTTCCAAGTGATATGAAATATGCGGAAGAAACTAAACACAGTTTCCTGAGTGTGTTATGATGTGGGTGATGTTCTCAAACAAGAGAGAAAAGAATGAAATGAGAGATAGCTTGAGGAAAAAGCAGGTTGTAGGCTTACACAAAGTATCCCTGAAACACACATGTAGATGGACAGCATTCACTTTCTCAGTTTTTCTCTCAGTCTCTCCCTAGTCATTTTCTTCCTGTTTTCTTCAAATATGCTGAAGAACATTCAACCTTCATAAAAGGTGAACTTGCCATCTACTCCAAAGAAATTTTTCTATCAACAGAAGAATTCAGAATATCCTGCAGCTTCTCATTTATTTTAAGTTCGAATCTCAAAGGCAAAGGCTAAAAGCAAGGTAAATGTATTACCACATTTGGCATACCTTCAGTTAAAAAAAAAAAAAAGATACATGCTGAATATGAAGTTTGGCTTGCAATAGAATAAAGGATAGTCTGAATTATTTTAATGTTTATATAAGCCAAACCTAGAAATCAAAATTAATAGATAAATGTCCAAGTCAATATAAACTTACTCTCACAACAAGAAGCTGAATTCCAATTAGAAAATAACAACAATGAAAAGGTATCTTCAGCAGTTTGAAGAACACTACACCGGATGTGAAAGCAGAGTACTCAGTGTTTACTAGAACAGACTTTGAAATGCACATGAAGAAATGCAGCAAAATAGTTTTCACCACCATCCATGAAATACCTTTTCTCTGGGCAATGACAAGAATGAAGCAACACTGTCACTTTTCCACAATTTCATTCTGCCTTTAGGATCATTCCTTATCCCATGACATTCTCACTTCATCCAGAAGATAACACATGACCTTGCTAAGAGCAGAGCACACAGGGTCAGGGGAGAAAAGCTTCCACTTACCAAATGAAAGCATGCAATAAAAGCTGAGCCCAGGGAATAAGGTATGCAGCAAATAATAGCAAGTACCCACTTCCTAGGAAATTTACACAATGGAGATCACACGTCAGCAACTGTTTCCCCATAACATAAATTCAAATTGACAAGACTGAGGTTTTATGGAACAGCATTTATCTCAAGATTGTCAGGAGAAGCCATTTCATTTCTTATGATTCATTTCATTTATATGTTAGTGTATTAACTGGATACATTATTGATCTTTGTTCCATCCAATTTCAGTTGCTACAGAGTGGGCAAAGTAATCTGAGAAATCTCTCTTCTGGCTTTGTTTTATTTATTTATTTATTTTAAAGCAAAGAAGTATCTATTGCTAGCCTAGAAAAACTTTTTAATTGTTTTAGATATTGAATCAGAGGAATACATTCTGGCACAAGCAAGAGTGAATTGCTTATTGTTAAAGTCATGTTTTCTAGAATCTGTGCTGGAACACCTGGAAAGCCTTATGTACATATAGTGCCGTATAAGAGGGGAAGGAGGGAGGAAAGAAGAGGGGAAGGAGGGAGGAAAGAAGAGGGGAAGGAGGGAGGAAAGAAGAGGGGAAGGAGGGAGGAAAGAAGAGGGGAAGGAGGGAGGAAAGAAGAGGGGAAGGAGGGAGGAAAGAAGAGGGGAAGGAGGGAGGAAAGAAGAGGGGAAGGAGGGAGGAAAGAAGAGGGGAAGGAGGGAGGAAAGAAGAGGGGAAGGAGGGAGGAAAGAAGAGGGGAAGGAGGGAGGAAAGAAGAGGGGAAGGAGGGAGGAAAGAAGAGGGGAAGGAGGGAGGAAAGAAGAGGGGAAGGAGGGAGGAAAGAAGAGGGGAAGGAGGGAGGAAAGAAGAGGGGAAGGAGGGAGGAAAGAAGAGGGGAAGGAGGGAGGAAAGAAGAGGGGAAGGAGGGAGGAAAGAAGAGGGGAAGGAGGGAGGAAAGAAGAGGGGAAGGAGGGAGGAAAGAAGAGGGGAAGGAGGGAGGAAAGAAGAGGGGAAGGAGGGAGGAAAGAAGAGGGGAAGGAGGGAGGAAAGAAGAGGGGAAGGAGGGAGGAAAGAAGAGGGGAAGGAGGGAGGAAAGAAGAGGGGAAGGAGGGAGGAAAGAAGAGGGGAAGGAGGGAGGAAAGAAGAGGGGAAGGAGGGAGGAAAGAAGAGGGGAAGGAGGGAGGAAAGAAGAGGGGAAGGAGGGAGGAAAGAAGAGGGGAAGGAGGGAGGAAAGAAGAGGGGAAGGAGGGAGGAAAGAAGAGGGGAAGGAGGGAGGAAAGAAGAGGGGAAGGAGGGAGGAAAGAAGAGGGGAAGGAGGGAGGAAAGAAGAGGGGAAGGAGGGAGGAAAGAAGAGGGGAAGGAGGGAGGAAAGAAGAGGGGAAGGAGGGAGGAAAGAAGAGGGGAAGGAGGGAGGAAAGAAGAGGGGAAGGAGGGAGGAAAGAAGAGGGGAAGGAGGGAGGAAAGAAGAGGGGAAGGAGGGAGGAAAGAAGAGGGGAAGGAGGGAGGAAAGAAGAGGGGAAGGAGGGAGGAAAGAAGAGGGGAAGGAGGGAGGAAAGAAGAGGGGAAGGAGGGAGGAAAGAAGAGGGGAAGGAGGGAGGAAAGAAGAGGGGAAGGAGGGAGGAAAGAAGAGGGGAAGGAGGGAGGAAAGAAGAGGGGAAGGAGGGAGGAAAGAAGAGGGGAAGGAGGGAGGAAAGAAGAGGGGAAGGAGGGAGGAAAGAAGAGGGGAAGGAGGGAGGAAAGAAGAGGGGAAGGAGGGAGGAAAGAAGAGGGGAAGGAGGGAGGAAAGAAGAGGGGAAGGAGGGAGGAAAGAAGAGGGGAAGGAGGGAGGAAAGAAGAGGGGAAGGAGGGAGGAAAGAAGAGGGGAAAAGAAGTATCCCGCCGTTTGGACATGCAGTGCCTTACCGCCCTCTAGCGGGCAGCAGGAGGCGGTGCGGGCCGTCAGCTCCGAGCGCTCCGCAGCGTGCCGCGGGTGCCACCCAGCGCTCCCGAACCGCCGCTGCCGGCGGGACTTGGGCAGCACGCCTTAAGATGACAGGCTGCAGTGCCCGTTAGAAACAGCCCCAGGTGGGAATTACCTGAGGCACGCATCAAGCAGCTATTGCTCTCGGATTGGCATGCACAAAGACCTCAAGGAGATTACCTGCTCTCAAGCAGCAGAAAAACAGACTGCTTAATCCTGCCACGTAAATTCAGTAGGGATCAGTGTTTCGGTTTCTGTAACTAGCCAAGAGATCTAAGCCCTGAGAAATCAGTGGAAATCTCTGGCCTTCTCCGGCCACGAACCACAGCACAGATAGCCTGCTGGTCAGTCACACCACAAGCGGCTCCAATGCAACTAGCTGTTTCACAGCAGCCCTTAGCAGCCCAAACACCCCATCATTTGCTTGCCCCACGGGTGAATTCATAGCTATATGACCACCTTTTCTTTTTGTCCTTACTGCTTCACACTAATAGAAATGGAGTTACAAAATCTGAAAATGAAACCCTCAGGCTGCAGAAGTCAACAGTGAAATCTGATTTTTGCTGTAACAACATGCTCCAATCCACCAAACCTCACCTACCTTACAGAAACCAGGAAGGAACCAGATGTCTATTTCACTCTATTTAATTATGCAACCTGTTGGCCAATCCTAACACAATATGAAGTCAACTGAATTCAACAACAAACAAAAAAAAAAGCAAGATTTGCTATAGTACCTCCCTTTTGCACTAGAGACTTATAACCCTCACACCTCAGCCCTGCCCACAGCAGGTTTCAGAGGGTGCCAGATAAGACATACTTTGAACACTGGGCAGCATAGCACCTACTGATCTGATTTAAAGCATGCTGGCATGCATGGGGTCAGGCCTGAGTGCTTCACCCCTGCAGCTCTCCCCTCCAAAGGGGCAGGCTGATTGGCAGTACACATTTGTCAAAATTTTTATATTTGGATATTGGTCTTTAAAACATTGTGAAAATAAGGGGAGAAGAGAGGCTATTCTCTGCTCCCTAGCCAACTACCTCATTCCCCAGGTCAGTACTGCTACCTGAACAGTAGCATCTGGCCTCATCTCACTGTGACTATGTCAGCTGGAAGCTGTGACACAGCCAGCATTATGAAGTAGAAAACTTTTTTTTTCTTTTGGAATAAAAAGTCCAAGGCTGTCATTAACACGAATAAACTGACACTTATAGCAGAGTACATCTATAGGAATGACACACAGGAGGCATTACTCGTGGCAGATACAAGTACCAAAATCAGTAAGGGTCCTATTCACTTTAACCCCTTTATGTTCAACTAATTGCACTTTCCCTATACACGTGAATTATACTTGGTTTATCACAAGCATGAGTGAAGCAAGAAAAGCATATCCAGTAAGAGTTCAGAACATACATCGGTTCTTCATATGTTCATTTAAGGGTATCATTCTATGTTCTGGACTTTACTGAGATAAAATGGCTAAAGACTTGAGAAGGGTTTAGAGGAAACCTGCCAGCTGCAAACTGACAAAAATTTGCAGGGTCAATTAACCACTTCGACTTTTATACTTGAAATGTCAAGTACATTAAAAAAAAAATGGAATAGCCTTCAATGACTCCTGAAACAAATCTCAAAAAAAAAAGAAAAAGCTTTGCTATCACTTAAACTTGCCTCTGAAAGTCTCTGCTGCTGTATCTGAAGCAGGGTTTTTTGGCAATTTACTACTGAATTTATACTCATTGTCCAGGAACAAACCATCAATGAAGTTTTGAAATGCAGCCCTAGCATGTTTGTTCCCATCTGCCTGAATCCTACTTTCACCCATAAATCCCCCACCCCCAACTCAGTGTTATTGGACTTTCCTTTTCTCTACTGCACTGCTATCTTTAGGCTACTTTCCTTTATTAGTACTTCACTTCTAAAGTCATTATTCACCTTTGGCTTGTTTCAAGATGGATAGGAAACAACTTTACAAAACAATTCTCTCAAAACCACATGAGATTTCATTGAAGGAGAAAGAGAGAAAAAGACTAATATGGCAATTTGTTTGATAAGCAGACTAGAATGCACTGGTCATGTTATTCTTAAATTTCTCTTGTGCTTACATGAAGTTTTGTATCTCTTACTGTATATGTTTCTCACCCTCATCTTTCCTTCCTGTCACAATGGAAAAAGGTTGTTATAAGTTTTTGGGTTTTTTTTCTATATATCTTATATGGAACTGTTAACATACATACTGCTTTTTCAACTTGCCATTGGAAAATATCAGTGATCCATTCTTTTCACAATGCCAAACATTATCTAATTATTTTTAGATGATGATTTGTTCTTTGGAATTAGAGATACTTCAAGGAATAAATTCAACCATGACCTTGATGAGAATGTCAGAAGAAATATCCTTTCTGATTATTACTTATAGTGATACTATGTGCTTGGAATTCATTGAATTGACATACTGAATAGAGCTTACAAAATAAGACTCAATGTTTGTCTTTTATGATTTTTTTTTAACATATTATGAAAAACATTGCAGATATTAGCCAAAATAAAATAAGAAAGCAGGTTCAAGGCCAAAATGAACAATCTTCTTTAGTATAGAAAGCTTGTAATAAGAATTAAGTGAACTGAAAATTACAGTAGAATGAAGGTGCTCAAACTATGGTAACTGATAGCTAGAGCACATTTTAAAAGACAACTAATCATAGAATCACCAAGGTTAGAAAAGACTTCCAAGATCATTTAGTCCCACCATCTGCCTATCACCATCATTTCCACACTAAACCAAGTCCCTAAGTACAACTAAACATCGCTTGAACACCTTCAGGGATAGTGACTCCACCATCTCCCAGGGTAGCCCATTCTAGAACTTGACCACTCTCTCAGAGAAGAAATCTTTCCTACCATCCAATCTGCCAAAATTTAAGGTCATTTCCTCTCATCCAATATTGCTATTTATGTGGGAGAAGGGGCTGAGCCCTCCCTTCCATCCCCCTCTGCCACAGTCTCAGACAGTTAGAGAGAGCAATAAGGTCTCCCCTGAGCCTCCTCTTCTCCAGACTGAAAAATTGTAGTTCCTTCCACTGCTTCTCATAAGACTTGTGTTCAAGAACCCTCACCAGCTTTGCTGCCCTTCTTCAGACAAGCTTCTAGGACTCAATGTCTTCCTTGTAGTGAGGGGCACAAAACCGAACACAGTACTCAAGATGTGACCTCAATAAAGCAGAGTACAGAGGTACAATCAATTCCCTGTTCTTGCTAACAACACTATTTCTGATGTAAGCCAGGAAGCCATTGGCCTTCTTGCCACCTGGGAAGATGTATTTTAAAGTAAGTGACAATGAGAAGCATTTTATGAATACAAAATAGAGAAAATTCTACTTCTATTATGCTTAACTACTAAAGTAACTTTCAAAACATGCTATTACGTTGAAATGTTGCCTTTATACGGTAAAAAAAAAAAAGTCAGTGGAAACATTAGATTTCGAAGTTGTCATAACGAGTTATTTAGAAGATAAAAGTTTGTCTGACCAATCCAGCAAAATATGATGACTCAATTGCACTACATTTTAACTAGGGGTAATATCCTGTGTCCTCCTGCAACTGCCTTATTTTTGAAGAACACACTATGCCAAATTACCAGGGATAGCTTGGATAAGCAATCCATCACAAGGTTCCACAGAGAAAAAATAAACTCCATAGCTCATTCTGGAGCTCAGGTAAACAAAAAACTGTGGAAATAACATACTTCATTTCATAAACTAAAATGAATAGAACTGTGTTTGATCAAAACAAACAAAAATGAACAGAAAAAGTCAAAAGAGCCAGTGAAATAGGAGACACTTGTATTATATGCAAACTGCTCTACTTTGTTACACAACACTGGATTTTTTTATACTAAAAAGACAATTTTATCATTACTTAGAAAAAGAAAAAAACACGCTATATCTTAATATTTCAGTGCAATAAGAGAACTTTGGTAGTGCTACTAAACACATTATTTTACCATTTATAATTATCCACATACTGCCAAACTACTCAGAACAAGTAAAGCTCAAGGAAAAAAAAACAAACCCTTATGAAAGTAAAAAAAAGAAAAAGATCTCACAAAAATATAGTGGTGCATCTGAACTTCTCACACTACAGCCTGAATACCTACCTACCTCTCCTGAGGAAAAAAAAAAAAAGGCAAAAAAAATCAGTAATCATCCTGACTCAATTAATTTTTCACGTTAGCTTTTCCTTCTACTGGAGTATGTGGAAATCTATCTGTACTCTTGTGACTGCTCCAATAAGTAATCTTTTATAGCACAGTTATGCTTCTGTCAAACTAAGCTCCAGATCTTTTCTTTTAAAAAGCAAATGAATCCTTGAGATGTTAAGCTTATATTTTAACTACTGTAGAAAAATTGAACAAAATGCTTCCATAACAATAACAGACACATTAAGTAGCTTTTAGTACTTCATGGGGATTAATTACAAAAGACGTTGTACTTGAATCAAATTTACAAAAAAGGTTCAGAAGAGTGATGTTATGGCACTGATACATTATACAAACATCAGTGACAATTAGGCTTTTCAACATAAATCACAATATCATTACATTTAAGACTAAAACCTATGGACAAATGCTGCATTTCTATTGTGTGATTTGAAAATATCATCAATAAGAAAAGGACTGCGGATTATCTAATAAAACCCCTACATGAATATTTAACATATTCAGTGGACAATAAAAGAGGACTGTTCTCAAAGCACTCCACAGATACGATCCATATCACTTCAGGACACTGTATTTGTGCAATACCTTAATGGCTTTGCTGATATTAGTAAGTCAGAATTCAGTCTGATATGATTTGAATCAGAAATGCATCATTTGCAAGAAAGTATTCCATTACGAACTTTCTTACGAACTTACTTATAGTTTTTTACATTAAAGACTTAATAATTTTAAAAAATAGTTTAGGATAATTTATGAAAAAGCAGCTTATTCCTTAGTGTGATAAAAGCACTGAGGCTTTTAGAAATAGCTTTACTGCAGTATTTGTTTTTGCTACTTCTTGTAAAAACTAAAAATGTAGTGTTTTATTCAATTGTCTCAACATGAAGCAGCCCATAAACTAGAGATGTAGTGATACACAGTGATATCTCACTTCAGTGATGTAGCTTCCACCTCATTTTGCATCAGCTTACAACAGAAACTCAGACTGATGAAGTCTCTTGTTGAAAATGACAAAGATGTACAATGAATATTGTACTGTTTATATTAGTAGACCAAGGAGATGTTCTTTCACTTCAGAACAAGTGGTACTATTACCAGAATGACTCTGTATTTTTGCCTGATGGGGAATCCAGCCATTCTATGAAAGAAAATCCTCATTGGATGTAAGCTCAGGAGCCTGAGGGAAATACCAGCCTTCACTGTTCCTGCTCCAGGGCCTCCCCCCACCCTTCTTACAGCCCACACAAATGTGTTTACAGGTAAATATACATGTTCATAAAAATCAGCTGTGCAATTGAAGCAATCGTTAGCACAGGTGATAATTTCCTCAGAATGTTGCAAACATAGCACTGAAAGCTCTATCATAATGTAGAGAAGTAAACTGATGACCAAATATCTTCCCTGGACTCTGAAAACCTCTTCACATAAGTAAAACTATCCCCATATTAAGAGGTTTTTTTTGTTTGTTTGTTTGTTTTTTTTTAAACATCAGAGCAATTTACTCCATCAATCCAGTTTGGAGGTTGTTTGGGAGTGTTAAAATTATTGCTGTGTGACTCAAACAGCCCATAGGGTATAACACATTTTCCATTTGCTCAGGAAACAGTATGTAGTCATGAGTACCCAGGTCTGCCTCAATGATGAATTCTGATCAGAGGTTGAAGAGATAGTATATTTCTTATACTCTTTCTGCTATAGCCACAGTCTTACATAAATAAGGCCAAAGCAAAGATATCTTTCTGAAACTCGCTATTTGCTTACACACAAACTTGGGAGATTTATGTAACATTGCCCTGCAGTTAAACATTTTGTAATACTTCTACTTGAAACACATTTTTATCTCTGCTGTTTCCATATTACTGTATTCTCTCTTATCAATGGTCATATCAGTAATAAATGTTAAACTTACCCGTATTTTTTTTTTAGAACTATTGCACATGGAATGAAAATTATTGTTCGTTTACAAGACAATAAATAAAATAAAAATAAATAATAAAATAAAGAATGAACAGTTATATCAAAGAAAATACAACTATAAAGAACACTTTTAAAAATAAAGTGAAATTTTGGCAGGATATAAAACACAGGAGCTATAATTCTGCATGCTGCAGTTGAAGTCTCATTAACTGCACAGAGGGAGGATTATGAATTGCAGTGGGAATTAGTCTGAATTTGATTCACTGCCTATAAAAGATTACTGCCCAGCTCTCAGTGACAGTGATTCCATTGCAAATATTGGGCTATTTCAGAATCTTGTTCAATTCAGTTTGGAATTCTGTATCTCTTACTTGGTCACTCATGTTTTTCAAATAACTTCTTGGGGCAGAAAAAGTCAGTCTATTCACACACTTCACAGTTGTCCTTAAAGTAACAGTAATACTCGAGACAAGATTAAGTATTTTAAACTACTCCTTTCTCTATTACAGTGTGAAATCTGTATATGATTTTCCTGCTTAAAGCCAAATTCTTCAAGTCTTCTTGAAGATGAGTAATTGCAGTCACTCACCACACCAGAAAACAACAATTATTTTACATATAAGTTTAAATATATTAGAATATATATATAAAGCCTTGTCATTACTCTAAGTATACGAGAAAAGTAGAACAAGTGCGTCATATTATATTCAGTCTCTCTCTCAATTTTTAAATACTATTCTGATTTCTACCTTAAAGTGGAAGTCACTCTGCAAACATTTCTGGCACCCAGGTAGCAGTACTGTCATAGAGGAGGCAGCCTTTTCATGAAGGCCTTGCTTTAGTCTCAGCTTCTGCATGGCACTTAGCCAGTCTAACAGATGGGCATCAGTAATGTCAGTAACACACCCTTGCCTGTGTCTGTGCGACTACTGCACTCGCCTAGGGAAAGGTTGCCATCCAAGACTGTCCAAACAGCTGTTCATTCTGAGTTTCTATCAGCATTGTTAAGAAGAGATGTCAACACTAATTCATTTTTAACTAGATCAATTATTAAAAAAATAAATCAGCTTTTTAGCTGGTAGGGTGCGAGCAAAGTCATATCTTTAGTACACAAGTATATAACCTCCATAAAGCTCTCAACTGATAAAAGCCCATGATAAAAACTATATATAAAAACCCTGTTTAGTTATGTGGATCTCATTCTGATTATGTATCTCAATTTCTAAAACACTGTTATTAGATGCTTGAGAGCATGAAAATATCACATAGTTAAGGACTAGAAATCTGTTGCAGATTTTGCAGACATTTTTCTGTAGCTTTTTCTTTTTCCTAGTTGTTACATATTGCCTTCCAACAGCACATATTCCCTCAGCTGAAGCTGTTCCTTACTTCTGCAAACTATATCTGATACGTACACAGAAAAACGTGTTATTTTTCAAAGATAGATTGAAAAAAGAATAGTATGTTTCTGTCAGAAGACATCTAGTGCAGACTCCAATCCAACCCTACCTTATTTCTAGTGTTAATCTTTTGGGGGTAGTATATAGTGTACTCTTAAGAAGCAAAATATATATATATATATATGATTTTTATTACAACAAAAAAAAACCTCTTTGGGTAAACTAAGGTTTTATTTTTATATTTTTATAGCAGTTAAACATCCTTCATGTATGAATAGCAACATGGTGGCTACCAGCTGGAAGATATCTGGAACACATGCCAGAAAATTATTTTATTCCTTTCTGTATTATGTCATAATAGTCTTCACCACCTATCATTTTCAACGTTCCTTGAAAACTCATTAAAGCATTTATAAATTGAATTGCCATATCAAAACCTAAGGTATCCATGTAGCATCTTGTTCTTTTGTGAATGACTCAACAACTATACCTGAGATCTACATGGTAGATATTTGGCTTCAACTTAATCTCCTAAAGGGAACATTTTCTATTGTAAAATATTATTGTTTGTTTCCTTTACAGTGTTTCTCATCTAGACACAAATGTCTCCAGACTTGGCATCATTAACAGATTTATCATAAAAAAAATCTGCTGAACATTTAAGTTCTCTCCATATAGATGTCAATACAGCAAGAAGAAAAAAAGGCAGCAGGAAGAACTTTTTATTTCTCTGCTGTTTGAGCACAGCAGCGAGGTTTTTCACCCACTGATATTTCTTCCTATATTTAAATGGTGCTGCTTCTAGGAAGGCAGTTTAATTCTCAAATTTTATTCCACCTGACATAAAGGTAACTGAATAAAATCTTTCTCTCTACTTCAGCAAGTCTTCAAAGAGCCTTTTATGCCAAGTGAAACTTGTGACAGACTGTACAGCATTATATCTTACATGTCTGTTCATGCACAAGCAGACTTGCATACACTTATTCTGCTAGTCTTGTACACGGACAATTGTAATTCATAATTCTTTTAATTCACAATATGAAACCACAAGGATCAAGAATCCTCTGGGGGTGGTGATGAACAGTCTTATAAGCATAAGAAATGTTCTGGAAGGCCAAAAAAAGAACAGCCATGCTTAAATTGGATTTATCCTAATATTGCCACTATTCATTGCTTTCACATCTAATAAAGAGAAAAATTTCCTGCTTTTAATGAGCAGCTTTTCATAATTCCAGACTCTTGGCTTGAGGCTCATAGTAAGGAACCAAATGCACAGAGTCCTGTAGCTACTGTTGAGAAGACTAATTCACAATAATAGCAAACTTTGACAGCATTTATATGGAGTCAGCTACATGGAGTAAAAATGCAAAAAGACAAATGCTAAGCTTTCCTTACATACCTTGATTTTTTAAAACACTCTGCACTTGTTATTACTTATTTTTCAGCTAGTTTTCAGTAAGTTTCCCTGCCACACTTTGATATATGCATATGCATCAGTTTATGTATGTGCACATGTCTACACATATCTATACATATACATAACCATATATACAAGGTATAATACTACCTTGCTCTACATAACTAACAAAGAAATTTAAGATCAAGTTACACAAAGTCTATGTAGGACATGTGACAGAAGCATTCTTCCACAAGTTTTTAAGACTTACCTTATGAATGTAAAGGAGACTCCTGGATATAATCATGTTAATTCATCCATAGCATTCAATGCTGGGCTTCTTAGCAACATAGAATGGCTTGTAAAGGACCTAGATAATCTAGATCCAATCCCTGTAGGCAGGGATATCATCCTCTAGACCAGGTTGCTCAAAGCCCCATCCAGCCTTGCCTTGAATGCTTCCAGGGAGAGGGCATTCAGAACTCTACTGGGCAACCTGTTCCAGCATGCTGCTGCATCATCTTGATGACACTCAACAACTGCATTGTTGAGTCAAAGTGAAGAATATTTCAGGAAAGGAACAAGGACTAGATATGAAAGATTTGGATACTGGTCCATATTACACTTGTCACATATCTTGGATTTAACATAGAATGAGTACGATGTATAACAGGTAGATAGGATTTGACAGATAAATCTGGACTCCTCACTGAAATCTACATTTCCTCATCATTAATGCTCCAAGTACTATTTCACATAAGCTCAAAGTTTCCTGAAGTGCAACAAACTAAATGTACCAAATGCATCCCTCTGCTCAAAACAGAGCTACAAATAGCATTCAGAAGGAAAATTTTTGACACCTTACTCCTTTTTTAAATTAAAGAGAAAATTTTACCTTCTCAATAATATTTTCACAAGTGCTTAAGTTTCATATAACATATTGCTCAAACAGATTCAAGCAGTTAAGCTTTCATATCCAAGACCTAGATGTCTTTTACTCCCAAGAGATGACCCTGAGGACTATGAGGCAATGACAACAGTAAATAACATCTTTTACCTTTATGAGGATAATAATCATAACTTCCTCTTGTTCTGGACTGCTTTTCACAAGAGGAAAGAAAATGTTGAACTCAAAAGTGCTTCTAAGTTCCTGGAAAATGACATCCGAGTGCTTTTTCCTCTTCAGTCCCCCAAGACATTTAGATGATGTGGATTTGAAAGATGTCTTTCCTGTATCCTCCTTTTTCAGAAAGGCCTTCAGTGCCTTCTGTATCTCATAATCTTTGCACACCTTCTAGGATGTGCACAATCATTTTTATAAGAGTTATAAATTATATCTAATGCTCTACTAATCCTTGGAATTAGAGTTGAAGAGATTATTTTGCTTGTCCTCAGTTACTTTTCCAAGCTTTAGACTTCAGACCTTAAGTTTCTCTTGCTTCTGGTTGTGAATACTGACAACGTAGCAGATACTTGGTCCTTTATTTGCACACTATGCCCAACCAGATGGCTAGTAATTTTCTAATGATAACAACAGTTTTATACTTAGTTGCAATGTCTCATCCCTTACTAGTCCACATTACCTCTGCCAAGAAATTTCAGAAAGGTCTCCGATGCTTTGCAGCTCCAGTAGTTCATAAAATCAATACAAAAACAGTTTTGAAGACTAAATGACCACATTTCCATTAGATGAATCCTTCTACCCTATTTCTTGTTACACATGTGATTATATGTATTTTGCATTACAAAAAAAAACACTACAGTTAGAATTTGGAAGGCAGCTGAAATCTATACATGCTATAAAAAATAAAAAGTTTGACTTTCCCCAGATACATTTTCTTCCATAACCTCACCCGAGAAAAATATTGAAATGGACAGTCACCCAGGATTTCCAGTTGTCCAGCAACATAAGTCGTATGATGCTTGCATATCAAGAAATGCCAAAGAAGTTTGCAGTACATGTGAATGATTCATGCTTTGGGCCTTTTATATCTTGAATTTGAATCTGACATATTCTTTGTCAATGGACTATGAACATCCAGGGGCTTGGTATCAGACACTGAAAATGCTCTGATCACTTGGATATGACATCTACTGGACATCTAATATATAAAAGTTCTGTAGAATCTCTGCTGAGTCATCATTTAGCATGTACACAGTAAAGTTTTGGCTAGAGGGAGCTCAGATTTTTTTCTCCCTGAAGCACAGGCATCTAGAGTACAGAAGTCATCTGTACTCATCAGCCACAACTTTGCTTGCTTGCCACAGAAGGAAACACAAACTTCTGGAGTAAGATTCATGTAAGCAAATAACGATGCCAACTTGGGGTAAAGTGAAGCAGACTCAGATTCTGCTGACAACATTGGCTAAACTCTTGCTATAAAGAGAGGTACACTGGTTGAGATGTGAACATACAAATACTAGGGGATATTATCTGACTAACTCTGTACTTGACACAGAACCACACAAACAGGATTATACCTGGTAATTTACAAAAACCCATAAGGGTGCCCCAAACTAAATCCTAGCAAACTGTTCAGCCATTGTACTATTTTCCCCTCAAACCTTGCAGTTAGGAATCATCAGCTAGGAATTCATTTTCAGTAGCCTCTGCACTGAGCAACGCATCCAACAACACTATGAAATACACCTTGTTCACACTTCTGATAGCATGCATTAAAATGATAAAGCACAATATATAGATTTATGTCCAAATTCTTTGATTGCACACATTAAAATGCAGCTTTAAGTAAATGTATTCTTAAGAATGAACTTCCACATGCTTATGCTTTCAGCTTTAGTTTTGTGTAATACAATACAGATAAATTATTAAGAAGAAATACAAATTAGAACAGTCTCCTGCTTAGTATACACAATACATGCTGTGAGTGAAAATATTGGTGCTTATCTTGCCAATATTAAGTAAACCTGAAAGTCTAGATAATTCTGGAATTAATATGATACAATAACAGCATGCAATTTCACATAACATAGCTCAGTTATCTGATATAATGTGAGGAAAAACATTCAAATGCTCATCTTCTGAATAGATGAGCTTTTGCACATGCAGCATTTCCAATACCATCTCCATATTTATATTTGATTCTGTTATTTTCACTCAGAAGGCATTCTGGATAGTTTCGTTTTAGGAAACTATATTTAGAGTTCACAGATGGTCTACATGCATGCAGGTATTCAGTTTAGTTCTTCTCCATTACTTATATAAAGAACTATAGAATTACCAAGCTTGGAAAAGACATACAAAATCATGCAGTCCAACCATCTACCTATCACCAATAGTTCACACTAAACCACATCCCTCAACACGACATCCAAACAACTTGAACACCTCCAGGGTCAGTGACCACAGCCCTGGGCAGCTAATTCCAGCACCTGACCACTCTTTCAGGGAAGTAGTATTTATGTCTATAAAACTTTTTTCTAATGTCTAAAAAGGTTTTACATCACCCAAAGGCAGTATTTTTAATCTAAATGGGGGGAAAAAATTAAATGCAGATCAGAGAAAAAAAATTGTGATTTAGAAGTTAGACTCAACTGTTAATTCATTTTCTTCTTTCATTGTACTTGCCTGCACTTACTGAATTTTTTGCAATTAAATAACTACAGTTATTCATAGGTAAACCAACTTGATAAATTGCATGTATAATTCACAGTTTCACACACAAAAACATTAAGTAGGCAGCTTACTCTATAAGAATAGCGTAATAGAGAAACCTGTTTTTGGATGTGGATCTAGTCAGAGTTCATTTTCTTTTGTAATCTGCCTAAATTGGAACCGGTTTGATAACTCTGATGAGAATTCAACTTAATCAGAACACACAGAATTAAATAAAACCAAATTAATTATGCTCATAGCAGATCAACATAGATATGCCAGTTTGTCCAGATCACATAACTTTGAAAGAAAACCGATTTATTTACTGAAAAGCATATTATGACCAGATTCTGCTTCTATTATACCTTAGACAGTTTGATAGAATATTTCATTTCCTTCATCAAAAATCTACAAGTTCTAACACTTTTTACACAGTAATGATCTTCCAAATAATGCCTGTTTTAAAAGTTAGAGACAGTAAACAGCTCAGAAATTATATTGCAGGAGTTGAAGCCAAATATATTTTTTGTTCTTGCATCTATTATTTTCATTTTCATTAAGAAGAAATCATATTTTCCAAGTTGCTCAAAATGAAGTATTTGGCATGTTACATCTGGTTTGTATTTGAAATATTTACATAAAGTTAGAAGAAAACGATACTTTGAAAACATTTTTGTAATCAATTCTTTATCTCCAATCAATCCTATAGGGCTGTACATTACTGTGAATGTTCATACTTATGAATTCTTTTGTGACTGTAAATCATCTTTTCATTCTCTTAATACAGTGCTAATTTGAATAATTTTTGAAAATTCTGTTTCTATAGTAGAACCCTAAACTTGTCATTCACCAAAAATGTTACATTATATATACATAAAACATATATGAGATATAATAGCTAGAGAGAAGAGATTGTTTAGATAATCTGACATGACAAAAGCACTCACGTATTATGTTTTTTAAGAAAGTTCTGCAGGCTGAAAAGTGAATAAGCACACATGAATGTAAACATTGTCACACCATTATTCCTAAGATACTGCATTAAGTTTAATCATCTATTTAATACTAATTTTATTGCATGATATAACAATCAGCTACACAATATAGCCTTTGAAATATGGAAAAGCACAGAAGTCTGATAAGCTATGGGGAACAGTGAATAAATAAAGTAGTTTGGGCTGCACAAACAATCCTGTACTACTTTTCAGTTCTGTGAATCTCTTTGGTTTGTTTTTTTTTTTTTATTCATTTATACTCATTACACCAGTAGCAGCTGTGCAGAGTGCACCACTGCAGAGTGCTTTTTAGCACATTATATTTCTTTAATCACATTCTGGAAATACTTGATTGGCTCTGACTTCACCTTCTTCTGCTTCCACTTGCACATTTTGGACATATGAGCATAAGAAAGCAATGCCAGGATTCATGGCAAAAGGCAGCTCAGAGATTTGCCTTCACTGGGCACTTGTTAGAGGAAGCCTCAAGCTGTTCAAACCTGGAATGAGAAATTAGAGCCCTAACTGCATCCTGGATAACTTCTTAAGTTGCTTAAACAGTCTTCAACAGCTTGCATTCTAAAGGGTAACTAGATATTGTTGTGACTGATGTATAATAAACCATAGAAGAAAGAGACAGAAAAATGTTACTAGAAAGCATTTGCAAACAATTAAATAGTCATGTGTGGCATTGCCAGCAGAGCAAAGAAACAGAATTGCCTAAAATACAAGGAACAGATACAGATAACAAAACATTGGAACAACAAACAGATTGGAGAGAGCTAGTTCATAAGGATTTTTCTGACTGAATTAAGCTTCTTGAAATACAATGCCAGCAGTCTTGCAGGGAACAGGATGAGTGCATTTGTTGTTAGTGATTTGGTTTTAATATGTTAGCCAGGCAACCCCTACTTCCTGTCATTTCAAAACAAACGAAAGAAGGCAGCCAAATCGATCATTCACTCTGTCTCTAACTTCAGATCAAATTATGTTTCATTAGCCTATTTTTACTACCAAAAATAAAATAATAATAATAACAATAATCAAGAAAATAAAAATACTGAAATCAAAACATTGGGATCTTTTTTCATCAAATAATTATAAATCACTGGAGCACATATGAAAAAATTATGGTATATGCCACAAAAAGTTCAAAGCATTATGCACTGTGTTCATGAAATAGGAATAGACTTGCCTGTCATTGCTGTGCAGAGGAACATTTGCTATTCAGCAAACCCTACCACTCCTGCCTGCCCACTGCCATGCACTACAGTGATGATATTGCTATTCATCACATTTTTATGTTGACTGCTAATAAAAGCTGACACATCTCACAACATTGTTCAAAGTTCAATCCTCCTACCACCATCAGCGTGACTCAGAACCAAATAACTGATTCTTTAAAATACGTATAATAGGTCATTTATTTTGAGAAAATAATAAAATCTGCTACCAAAAAGTTTTGTATTTCCATCATTTTAAGCAACTGCTTTAAAAAACATTGTAGAATGTGCAGGAATACCAAGCACACAGTAAAATTTGTTTGCTATGTTAAGTGGAAATTATTAAATTCTACCTATTTCTAAAGTGATGTGTAATCTACTTAGAAAGGAAGCAAATAGATTTTACAAAGCCACATCTGATCATGGTGTATTTGACATTCTGCCAAATGATTGCCATGCACGTGTGAAAGAATGAAAAATAATTCTTTCTACAGTAAGAGAATGCAGAAAATCTCACCATCTAGAAAGTCACCGACTACATTTTCTTTAACGCTTTGCTTTAAGGTGAATATAAGGTCAATCCCATGCTCTGCTGGAGCACAACTGAGGTTTTCACAACCTTCTTTATTGTTTCACACTACTTATAGCAACCAAGAATTTTTGACTACAGAGCTCTCACTACCTACTGTTTTTCTTTGCAACTAGAATTAACACTAAGAATCAGTGAATCATCACAATGGCTAGTGATGTCCCTGCCCTCTACCCACTACCTATCATAAGGAAAAAGGCAGCTTGCACCCACGGTTGCTTGCAAGGCCAGTAACAAAGGCAAAGAGCTCAACTGCATGCTACAGACATGGGTGAAAAAATGAGTTAGAACTAGTCTCCCATCAACTGATACTTCCTCACAGACAAACCTGTAGCAAGGAAAAGTGTAATTAACTGTCAACAGACAATGATTTCAGCAATTTCTACTCTGCATAGTCAAATCTTGCTATGGCTCCATGACCACTGCTTTGCCACAGCTTCTGGAGTCCTTTGGGGGGCTGATGATCTGAGGACATGTTCCCCTTGCTTCCAGCACACACTGCCCTACTCCTGCTTTAGCTGTGAACTTTTACTCATCTTCTGAACAAAAAGGTTGTGGTAACTTCTGCTGTCCAGTATATGTGACTGCTAGGGAGGGGAGATGGTGCTGATAGGTTGAATGCAGTAAAGTGTGAGACAGTAACATGCTAGGTTATAAATAATCTGACTAGCCATTACGCAGCTTTTATATGCTACTCTCTATCTGTGATATTTTACAAAAAGGGTTATGTTGTGGGGTTTTTTTCTTACATGTAAAGTCTGAATTTCTTTAAGTATGATAATGCATTGTCAATGGATAGACAAAGTTTTAATATCACACTGGAAGGAACATTCCTTTGCCACACAGAAAAAAGATGAGGAAAACATTTCTAACTTCAAGACAAGAAGGAGAGGTTTGTATTCATCAGCTGGCAAGATATTTGTGCTCACTAAGAGTGATCATAAAGAGATTACGAAATATCCATTAGCTTTGAAGAATAAGGGTATGGTTGAAAATACTTACATAGTATATAGCACAGCAGCAGGCAAAACAGAACTCAACTGATTGCTCACCAGCCATTTTCGTAGCAGAAAACTATCAGAGTATTAATATAGTTGCTCTAAAAAGCAAGAAACCTAACCTCATAAAGGAAATAACATTCCCATGTGAATGTAAATTAAAAAAAAAAAACTAGATATTCACGTAAAACACTGAGATGACATTTTCAGAAGAGAAGTGTAAGAGTTACTTTTTCCTAATGAAGAAAGGAAACAAAAGCTCAGAAAAAAATACTAAGCAGTTTGCAGTCATAATATATTGGAGTATGCATAAGAGGAAAAAGTAAATAGATATAGATTCAAATCCAAAAAGAGTAGTAGACTTGGCACACCTTTCAGAATTCATGATGGAAACTGTGTTAGAAATAATTTATCACACAGAAGTGTCAAGTAAGGCTGACAATTAGCCAAGAAATATAGAAACAAAATGCCAGGATTGAATGTAATTAAGATTCAACAACCGAGTGGAACGTAATTTTTTGACTGAGGGAAAATTTCAGACTTTGGAAAACAATAGGAAACATCAAATCACAGATACAAAATTAGTACTATGAAAAGTTCAAATTTGATGGATATTTTCTGACACCTTTATTTAATATCTGCACAATTGTGGCTATAGGAAATGACTGCAAACCAAAGCAATTCTTGAAAGACCTTATACAGTTTACTTCTTGGAAATAGTGCAGAAAGCATGAGATGGATTCTGAAATGCTTTTGACCAGTTCAGCATGGTTCACTGCATAACTGAGATTTCAAACAAACAAGCATTCATAACTGAAACTGAAAAACTGTTAAATAGTGCACTGACCTTCTTTATGTTATGAGGTGTACCTCAATTATAAACCATACTCCAACACGTGACATGTGCCCGATCCCTCCTTTATGTTTGAGGAATCACATTTTAATTCATGTTAATTCAAGATCTTCCCTTAGCTATGCAATGTAATTCCTGTGACCACAAGTACTGTGGCGTAACCCATCAAGCAACTCAGCATCACACAGCCCTTTGTTCACTTCCCACCAGTGGAATTAAAGGAATTATGACTTATAACTTTTTTTAACCTCCTATCAATGTCTAGTTCTGGTTATTAATTACATTTTTTTTAGTTGCCAATGTTCTATGTATAATATAAGGCTTATTTACTGCCTAACTTTCAAATCTGTTTTAAATACAGAACTAAGTTCTTCTTTTATTCATTCCCCCCCCCCCCCCCATAATTACATTATGCTTATTTCAAAACCTTCATGGACTAGAGGAAAATCACAACCCAAGCAACTTCCAACACGCCTTGCTGCTTAGATCATCATTCCTGTCCCATACTGTCAGTCCTGAGATTTCGTTTCATTCCAAGACAGGGCAGAATTCAAGAACTGCTGTGCCACATCAGCAGCAGTGCCTAGCTCTGTGTGCATGTTCTGAATTTCCTTAACAAAAAAAACCATCTGATTTCCCAGAAAATGCAATTCTGGATGTGCATATATATATATATATTTTAAGTACTGCTACACTTCTGCTTCTGCTCCCTTAATTGTTATGCTCTGCAGACTGCAAAGTGCCATCACCACCAGTTTACAGAGAAATGTACGTATACTCGGAAATCCTACCTCCCAGAAAAGAATGCCCTGCTCATCAGCTTAATGATGCAGTATTCCCTTCTGCATAGCAGGATTAATGGGGCCAGAAATTAAGTTTTGCAAGAGAAAGCACACGACTCTGTCTTAACAGTTAGCAAATGCCCCTGCAGTTTCAGAAGAAGCCAGACACAGGAACCCTTCAGCTGCAGCCTGCTGAGAAGTCCATTAATCTGCTTTGGAGTCCACCTTGATATCTACTTTGAAAATAGAACAGTAACTTTGATGCTTATTGATGCTTATGTAGCAGTGGCTACTTTAGTGTAAATTTCATCTAATCATATTATTTAGCAGAGGAGAATTTAGGTGATAGCAGTCTCTTTTCCTGAAAGTAAATTTCTTATCTTACACTGGCTAGTCACTGATTACAAGGAGGCACAGAACAAAGATCTGTAAGAAGAAAACTACTATCCTGGACTGGAACTCCTGGATCAGGAACCAGGATACAAATAGATGAATTGAAACTAGACTAAAGAATACTACCTTACTCCCATTTTCTCCTGGTTTAGTGAATCTTTAATTCTTTATAATGGTACAGCTTTCACGGGAAAGTTATTAGTATACAGATCTATGGGACAAGGGTAATATAGAAAAAAAAAGAAATTCAAGGATTCTGAACTTTACACATTAAAGGGGAAATAACTAAACCTAAGTCAATTTGATCAGATTCTAGTGCTTACTAGGATGAAGAGAAAATTTCATGTATTTAAACTGAGCTTGCCTGTATCACCACTACCCATTAACATGAAAATCATTCACACTGAGTGAAAGGAAGGACACAAGCACCTGTTAACAGGAGAAAACTGCATCCTGGAACTGTCAGACAGAGGAAGGTACTAAAATGGTCTGAGAGTTTAATCTATACCCTTTGGATAGCAGACCTTGTCAGGTGAAGAGATCTGATCTTACATTAAAAGTTGAGTAACTTAGCTGTCCAAGATGGACTGATTCCATTCGAGACATCTGATTTTGTCCATTTCAAACCAGACTCGGCATCTAACTCACTGCAGACTGAGAGGCAGAGCAGGTGCCTAAATGAGAAGTGGTACAATACACAGCACTGCCACACTGATATCCACTTGTAGATTAATTCCAGAGTTTATGAATTATTTCAAATACTGCTCATGTACAGCAGTACCGTACTGGACAGAGCCCTGAATAGGCACTGAACACTCACCTTATTTTCAAGGATGTTGTAGTAGACAACACAATGATCCCCGGAAATTCACTGGAAATTGTTAAGTTTGGTATTGTACTGAGTAGAGGAATACAGGAATTTAACCTGACAACAGGCAATTCAATGTTTTGATTATTTGTCTGCAGTATTTACACAATGGTATTTCTTTTTCACTTGCACTTACAGTAAAATACCAATGACAAAATTATCTACATGCTCAAAAAGATTTCAAGGTACAGTTTAGGTAAGACTCATCATTACCAACTAATTTAACACGATGATTCAGAAATAGTAAGGTGAGATTACAGAGGTAAAAGTTATTTGACCTCACTTAGTCAAAACAAATGTAACTTGATTATCTCATCTATCTTTTAAATCAATAGGTAGGAAGCATATTGCTTTACCAGAAGAGGCTTCATCAGTTCTAAATCTTCTGTTTACTTTCCCTTAACTTTTTACACTACAAAACTGTAATGACAAAACTATTGATTTTCGAAAGGACTACAAGCATCAAAGCAATGAACTACTACAGTTGTGAACTCTTAATTTTGCTTAATTTTTACAACCATAAGTTGGTTCCAAATGGCCTCAATTCCAGGCACTTACAGACTGGAAATAGCAACATTTTATTTTCATGCGTCTCCAGTCTCAAATTAAGTGTCTGTATATGCAAAGAGAACAATGCAATAATGCATGGTAGAGATTAATGAGAATACTACCTGGGGGAAAAAGCTTAAGCTTTATCTGCTTAAAGCTTTTCTAACAGTATCTTTCACATAAACATTACTGCTCATCCTTACAGAGCTATAACAAAATGAAAACAAACCAATTGAAATGAACTAATTAACTGAAGCAACCTAGACAATCAATCCATAGGCTACTTTGCATTAGAAAGAGAGAAATTTTATTCCTTCTTGGTGCTAAAGAAGATTGCACTTTAAGAAATGTTCCTCAGCTACTCATCCAATGAGACAGTCCAGGTAGGATATCAGCATGACCTTGCTTTTCTCTTGCTGTTTTCATACCTTGAAAGATGAGCTAGTTTAGAACAGAATTGACAGAGATGGGGTGACCAAAGATAAACCTATGCAAAGAACAAAATGTTTAAGATTGAACAGAGTAGGTGAAATCTATATGCACTCTCTCTCCTTCAAGAATTCAGTTTTTAACATAGTATCAGAGACTAAATTCTTATAGGTCATATAAAATACACTGAAACAGTTGGTATTTTTTTTGCAACTGTAAGTAATTTTTTCTTAATTAGCTGAAGTTAGAGAAATTCTAAGTATCTGTCTTGTTTAAAATCAGAAAAATCTCAACACCAAATAATAGAGGTTTAGGGAACAGAACTATGAAGTAAGTTTTGCAACATTTTTTCAGACATCAGTCTGCCAACGTGATTTTCCAAATAACTGAAAAACATAGATATATAATATTATAGATGGAAAGAAAAACAAATCAGATTATCTTACAGGTTCTTCATCTAGTGCTGTATTATGGATGAATTCTCTGAAATTCTTCAAGTTCTTGAAGACATTTTATTTCTCTTAACTCCTACATTTATAATTTTTAAAGTTACTGAAAGTTAATAAAAATACCAGGTAATTTTTGTTATTTGTTTTAGTTGTTAATATTGTGATCCAGCAAATTTTAAACTATGAACACCTAAGAGAATTTAGGAATTGTTCCTATTTGACAATCCAGAGTTTATGATACACCAAAATCAATAAGACTCTATTAACACAGTTGGTCAGGCTCATAATACAGGTTCTGTACAGAAGATCAACACTGAACAGATGATATCACACAAGAATGCCTGCCAAAGATTATCAGTATCTTCATATATTTTCTCCTATATAATTCTGTAAGTATTGTATGTTTAAGACTACTAAAGAATGTGAAAGGCCACAAATTTTTACTGAAAAAACAATAAAAATGAAGCTGTCTGTGCCTGAAAAAGTTACTAAAGCACACACTTACTTTGCTGGTTAAGTCTTTTCACTTTAGTCCAAAAAGGGAAAAAAAAAAAAATGAAGCCCAAACCTTTTGTATTCTTTTGTATTCAACCAGTAGATGTTGAACCAGCAAACAGTCTTCCAAAAATGAAGGATATTACTTTTCACCAATATTATTACCAAGTTATTCCCAATCAGCACAGTGTATTGTTACCCTGTCTGCTAAAGAGTTTTATATTAAAAGCATTTTATTGAATTATTCTAGAAAGATGCTAGAACTATTACAGAAAGCATTACCTGAGAAGCTTCCTTTGACAGTTAAATAATTTTATAACTATAAAGAATTAAAATTAACAATATGGAGAATACAAGGTAAAAAAGAGTAATGGAAATACATGGTGGTTAAATTCTGAACCCCAAAATAGATTTCTGAACTCCTCAGATACAGAACTACAATACAATTAAGGAAAATATGGAAAGACCAGTAGAAGTCAATGGGAATAAATGGTACTGAAGAGTAAGGCTTAGCTATACAACCTCACTGGAAATAACTATTCCCTTCAGCTGTGACCAAAAACATCATGAATTTGGTTTCCTAATGGAGGCAATCTGTTAACAAAGTAAGAAAATCAAAGGACTCTCCAAAACACAGGACTAGAGAACTCTCCTGGATGGGGAACCATAGCATCAAGCCTCCTTATTAATTCTACTGCTCTGCATTATGCAGAACTGCTAACCTTGAGTGAGGAGACTGACTGTTCAATTATTAAAGGGAAAAGGTAATCAGACAAAGGTTCTGCAAACGATGTTTAAGTTTCCAAATACTGAAGTGGTCATCATGGTGCAAGACAAGAGCAGGAATGATTATACCTCAGCTCACCTAGGATGCTGGAAGCCATATGGGTATCTTTTTTTCTTTATTCATTTATATATATCTTCTAAAAAAAATAAAATGGGTAGCTATACACAGGGTGCAATGAGTAAGTCTTTACAAAAAAGCTCATTTCCACAAAGAACATAAAGCAGATCTCACATATATGCTTCTTATAACTTAGTATTACAGACAACGTAGAAACTAAACCCAGCTATGCAAAAGCCTAACAACGATTCACATTTTTCTCTAGTCATATAAACTATGTCTCTAACAAAGTACAACAAAGCTTGTATTCTAGCAATTCATTTTAGTGCCTTTTGAACAGCTTCACCTCATTCTGAACTTTCCTTTGCGGTTCCTGCTTTGTAATTGAATAATTAAAAACATACTGTAGGGATATATCAACAAGAAATATAACTCTGCCAAAAAACATGCTTTGAAAAAGCAACTAATCTTTACAAAATGATCTTCTCAGTAACTACTTTTATATAGCAATAAATATTCTTATGTATGTATTTTGAATTAAAAATATTATTTCTTTCACACTGAGAAAATTCAATGATCTAGAAAATACCTTATGGTATATACAATTATAATCTATTTCTCATTTTGACTACATCTTCCTAGTGTCCAGGGCAAGGACAATTGCAAAATGCTGTAAAGACAGGTGAAGATTTATCTACTGCTAGTTCCACTTCACCACTACAGAAATAAAGACAAGATGTGCTGTCTGTATTATAATGACAGTCTTTGAAAACTTGACATATGTAAGCTCTGGATACTGAGGTGAGACAAAGAGTGGAAAGCTAGTTTTTTTGTTGTTTGTTTTTTAAACAAAGAGTAGAAACAAATTAAGTAAATCTATTAATGTAGTGTGAAAAAAATTGTTTGTTACATTGAAAAAGTAGCTAACAGTATTATATTTTTTGACAGACCATTAAGAACTTATCCAAAATTAGAACTGGCAGGAAGAGTTAAACTTCCCTTTAAGACTGTAGCTTCCAAGCCACAGCCTCCATTCTTTGATAAAAATGTTTAAAATAATAATTTTTAAAAAAAAAAAGTAATATCAGCAAACTATACTTTTTAACCTTGAAAAAACACTGAGTAACTACAGTAAAAAAAGTATTAAAGATGTCAAACAAGCATATTGTGGTTTTAAAAGGTCATATAAGAACCACGTTCTACACACACAAATCAGCACTGCCAATTGAATTTAAAAAAGCAGAGGAAACAGTGTGTTACTCCAAAACTGTTGAAAATGACAGACTATCTGATCTGAGCACCTCAAAGAGAATACTGTAGCAACCTTCTGGACAAATGTGTCACTCTACAACAAGTATCTAGCCCTGAAATAAGTCTTTATACAGAAACATGTACTGGTCAAAGTATACGGGTGAACTTGTGAAGAACCTTGTAATACATTCTTCTATTTTGCACTTCCATAAGATTTAGCCCACAAATTTTTCTGCAAAAATAAAATTGAAAGAATATTTTTAACTAGTAAGATGTTAGTGAGAATAAGTCAGTCATTGTGTGATTTGAATCTAGGGGGAAATCTTAAAATGATATTTAGAACCCTCAAAATTATTACTGATCATACATTCACTCCAGCCCTATTTATGGTCTTCTTTCAGAAAAAGTGTTTCACCTGTTCCATACAGCAATTTCTCACAACACTGAAACATTACTATGTTAAAATACTGCTTAAGATCATGTGCTCACGTCTCCCTCTAGTGCCTGCATCTGTTCTGTACACTTTTAACTGGATTTTTAAAAAGGTGAGTCAGTACAGACTGAAGTTTGGTAATGGCAACACAGAATTCAAGCCAGGAGAAATAGGATAGGAATGAAATATTTGCTATGCACCCAAAAATACTTGTTTGTTCACTTGGAAGAGGAGGGACGTTTAAGGTAAAGGGCAAATAAAGAAAATAAGAACGTAATTCTTAGTTTAGTCTCAGTGCTACTTCTCAATGAAATCTTCTCTGACTACGTTTTCAGTTAACTTCTCCCTTAGGTGGAAAAGCATGCTATTAAGTATTATATTTAAGCTTTTCAAGGTGAAAAACAATGCATCACCGTAAAAGCTGACTTGAAGAGTTCACGTTCACATTTTAAAAAGCCCAAAATTTGGTTTAAGTAGATTTTGAAAAGAGCTGGCTTCCTGAAATGTGAAAACCACAAGAATGTGAAGAGTTTTCCTTTTTTTCCTCCCTACTCCCTTTTACTACTGTTTAAATTACTACTGGCAGGAAAATAGGTAATTGTGTTTGCAGTACACCACATCAGTCATAACATCTACTACTATCAGATATTACACATACTAGTTTCTGCTGCTTAATGTCATATAAGATAAAGAGAAATAGACAAATTATTTTGAACTAGATGAAGATTGCTTCAATATCGCCATTCTCCAATACATTGCATTTGCAAATACAACATTTGCTTCACAGCTCTGTGGGTTTTCTGTTTGTTTCTTGGGTTGTTTTATTTTATTTATTTATGCATATGTATTTGCAGACTGCAACATAAAGGGCTCATGGCTCACAGAGCCAGTGTGGAATTACTGTAGCATTCTGACATCTTCTGTATTGAAAAAAAGTTCATAAACAGCCTACAACACTGAGTTATTTTACCACTATCAAAGTAAGTAAAATATTTCTGACTTCTGAATGTATGGATTTCTATTTTCTTAAGTTGTCTATTGCAACTGAAAAAAGATATTTGTTTTGTGCCAGCACTGAATTTGACAGAGCTCTCTCTCCAATATTTCATGCACAGTTTCTTTTGTCTTATTTTCTATAGTTGAAATAAAAAAAGAAAAAAAAAACTGGTTAAGTTCATAGCAAAAATTAGGTAATATTTCAAAACAATACTTTCCTGGGCATATCCATTCTGAAAAGAAAAACATTCTATTCTGCTTGTTGACACTTCTGTTATTCTTCTGTTATTTCAAGTAATTCTACACTCTATACTCAGCTTGCTTACTTTACAATTCACTAACTAAAATCAGCAGCCAGTATGTTAGATACATAGGTGAAATAATTCTACTGTGTGAATACCCAGGAATTCAAAGTCTTATCTGGTTACCCATCCAGTGAGATGGGTGAAACCATTTTACTTGAAAAGTATTGGCCCCTCCCAGGAGGCATTCAAGACCAGGCTGCATGAGGCTTTGAGCAAACTGCTCTAGAAGGAGGTGCACTTGCCTATAGCAGGGGGGTTGAAAGCAGATGATCTTAAGGGTCCCTTGCAACCCAAACTATTCTATGATATTTCTACTTTGACCTGATGATTTCCTGTATACCCATAATTCCCTCACATTTTACATGAATTTTTGTCAATCATTTTCTTTTGTTCAGTTTTTATAAGTTAAAGTAATATTTTTATATAACTACAAACTCCTCCTCTCTAGTCATTCTAGTCACTCTTCTACCCTTCAATTTAAAGCCTTTCTCTTTCTATCACGTCTAAATCAATATTAGAAGTAACACAGGGGTGCCTTCTGAAATCTGACACTACATACCCAGTCATTCTATGTGTATACAAATGAGACTCAGACATGAAAGCTAGGGAGAGTACTATTATATCAGTTACAGTACTCAACGAGAAATGGTACTTTAAAGAAAAATGTGGATGCTGAGACTGTACTAACCACTGTGCCCTCATGAATCCAATAAAACATTAGGGAAGTTGAAGTAAAATGTCAGATCAAGTGCTTTTTATAACACAAAATCTGTTTGTTTGTTTTTACAATATAAAAATGATTCTTAAAGATCTTTTCAACCAAATATCCCCATCAGAAGTACATAAAGAATAACAGCAAGATGCAGGCTTCTGTGCAGGGAGCTTTGCATGACTATGTGCTCTCCAATGCTGGAACAGAATCTGCTGTTTCTATCAAGAACATGAAGAAAAACCCCTACTAGTATCCCCTCTATGGGAATAGATACTCTGATGTCCAGTTATGCTCTCATCACCTACAACAATGAAGCTCCCACAAAGGAACACAGACAAACACACACTTCACTGTATTTAATACTGGACTTCTTTTGAAAGTTCAGTTAATTCAGTTATTTCTTCCATCTTGCTTCAATCAAAGGTTTGGGAAACAAGAGCAAAAGTCAAAAACAGAGTCTAAACAATCTCTTTCTTCACTCAACTCTGATGGATTGTGACAAAGTTCCTTTCTCAGCCCTTGCAAAATCAATAGAAGGCTCCATTGACTGGATCTAAACAAGCTCTAGTAAAAGTCATCAGATAATTAGATAACAAGTTTTCTAGTTCAGTCTGGTTTTCATTTCATTATGAAGATATCAGAAGATACAAGACCAAGGGAATTTAATCACTGAAGGAAGGTAGAGGCATCTCTCTGTGTCAATGTTTCTTTCTTACTGGGCAATTAAAATCCCTGAAATAAAATACTGTAACACTTGCTGGTGGATATATCAGTTACAACACATGCAGGAGATAATCAGCTGAGTAACAACTTACTTGGCATTCTCAAAACAGAAGCAGATCTACTGTCTGCATATCTGAATGCCTGCACAATACACAAACAGAATCAGACTAAAATCTTGACCTCACTAATCCTGATTCTGATAATACCATTCAAATAACACAGTTTGCTTACATATCTATTCTGTAGAAGGAAAAAACATCATTTTCCTCCCACTGAAATCAACCAGCTTGCTTTCTGTTGCAGCATATAGTATATATGGGTCAAGATCTGAACCTATGCTTAGATACTTGTATCACATTACTTCCTGTACAAATAATTGTATTTTACATTAAAAAAAAAACATTTTATATAGCATTGCATTTGGGAAGTCTCAGCTGTACCTATAAAAGTCATATAATCATTAACTGTCAACAAAACACAGTCGTTAGTAGAATTGAAATATTTCTATCTGTTCCAGTGTAGACTTTCTCTATCTTGTGAGGCCACATTGAGGCTAAGCTATCAATGAAGTATAGCAGTTGAAAAATTTTCTGCATCAGACAATTTTCAAGTCTGATACAATGTGACATGCATCAAGGCATGTATATTTCTGAACACATTCACATAGTGTTAATGATTTTCAGTATGTAAAAAAGCAAACAAAAGGACTACCTAATTTCACTTCATTTTGAAGCATGGCCATTGAATACAAAGTGTTCTTGAACATTTTTATCTACTTATTTTTTTACACTGTCAAGCTTTTTGTTTTGCTAGGAAGGAAGTAACTGTCAAAAGTTGAAGGTCATTTTCTATAGCACACACTCCTTTGATGGTTTAAGTCTCTTATGCTTTGTCTTTGTATTACTGGATAAATGCACACGCTGCTGTAACTCTTTATAGACAGTGCTTGTGCAGAAACTTAACATAAGGACATACATAACTGAAACACGCTTACAGAGAGTTGTTAACGTGTTAATTCTCATAATTGGTTACAGGGAAACTGAAGTATTAATCAGAACTGACATGACAATAGCATGGTGCTCCTCTCATTACGTGCATCTCCCCATGTATGAAAAAAATTATAAAAAGTATTTTTCAGATTTGAGCTGTGGAAAAATGAAGAACTCAACTGGAATATTGGACCCCTGGAATAACAGTATGGAATGTCAAGTCAGTGGCAGATTCCAATACTTATAAAGAAAAGTACTTTACAAATAATCTCACAGGCATCATAGGAAAGCAGAATGCAGCTTCAGGTGAATAAACTTACTAGAAAAATAGTTTTTCAAGTTGAATACTCATTGTTTGTCTTTTTCCACCCACATGTATGGAAGAGTGAGGATTTGACTCTTGCTAGCCAAAGAACCTGGCCATTTAAACAACAGCAACTAAACTGTTCCCTGCAAACCATCTTACAACATGGCAAGGAAAAGACACAGAAGAAATTGTGATTCTGAGTCAGAATTCTTTCCCTGACTGAAAGTGGACTTGCACATTGAACACTTCTCATTATCCCCACTGCATACAGTGTACCAGAGAAATACTATTTAGACAACAGATATTAGACCTTAAAATGTAATCAAGGGCAAACAGCAAGTCAGCTTTAACTGCTAACAAATACAGCTGTCTGAACACAAGTACCTCATAGAACCATTTGAAAAACCTCAGACAGAACCGTGCTATTCCAGAACTCTCTAGTTTCTATTGGAAGTCATACAAATTGTTCTTCACTAATGCTTGGCACAAAAATCCCTAGGTTTCTTAAGTCCATGGAATGAGGGAAGACTAAGCACGGACTACACAGGAGGAAACACTGGTACAATACTAAATTTACTCAGCTGTCAACACTCAGGCATTAAGTTATTAAGCTCACAGACAGGCCGGTTTTTGTCTTACATATGCTTTTAGAGAAAATACTTGCACGTTCTTATTATCACTCAACTCTCATGTAAAAGCAGAGTGCAGGCAGACTGTCCCCAAAGCATACATGAAGAAAAGATTTGTTTATCATTATGATCTCTTGCATAAAAACTTTCTAAATCACAGTTAAAAAGACAAAGAGATCTGCATTTGAAATCCTTCCTCCAGCTGTGTATTGTTCACTTGCCTGTTTTTCAAGGCATCCAGGAATTGGTATAATTAGACTGAAGGGACAATTGGCCATGCTCAACAATTAACTCTGCTAATATAGCTGGCATACCCAAATGTTTCTTAGGAGTATTTGTGTAAACATCTTCTCTTGATAATTCTCAACTCCACATTTCTTATCATAATGACTTGGCAGCTCCTTCCTATATCCTCAGTCCATCTAAGGTAAAGATATTAATAAAGAAGAAAATGCACCGTAATATATCATGAAAATATTGTGAAAAAGAATAGGATGACCAAAAAAAGCAGATTATGAATTTACAGCACTGCCAAGTGAATATCAAAGCTTATACTCATCTGTAAAGAACAAGTAAAATAATCTAGACTGATGAATACTTCTAAAATTGCATCTCTATTGACTCGAAGACAATTCAACTGTTATGTTACAGTCCTTAGATCATTTACATTGCTATTAGACTACATTCTATTCTTCAGTGAGCTAAGATTCAAGTTTATAAAGGTAATGGAACTTGGTATTTTAAAGAATTGGGCCAGAGACAGGAAACTTCGAAGCTCTCAAAGCACAGGAAGGGACAGAAATTTGTTAGAATAACAGAACATACTTAAAAATAAATAAAGCTATTTTGCAAAAAAAAAAAAAAAAAATGTACATGAAAGTTATACAGCTAGATGATGTATTACAACATCATCACCATCACAAAACATCAGAGAAAGGCATAAATAATTCTACCAGGAAGAATAGCAACAAGATTCACCTGTCACTACATTAATGAGACACTCATGTCCACCTTGTTTCCACTGAAATATAATAAAATATTACTCCTTTATTCTCTGTTATTACATTCTGCAGAGCAATTTTTCTCAGGTTTTTTTTTGTACTGTGCTTAACAGGACTGCTCCTTTATCATTATTATAATCATCAGGAATTATTCTCATATCCAAAAACACCAGCCACACAGAAATAACCGAAATGTCTGAATTGAAAACCATATTTAAAAATACATCGGTATGGACACTGGAAGTACCTGGCTCACTGAGTATCACTCTGCTTAGTTTGTTAGATTAGCACCTAACTTCCACATAACTGATGTCATAAATGGTATCATTCAAAAAACTGCATAACACAAAAGCTGAGTCCAGAGCTAGCAGGCATTTTCAGGTCACATCTAGTACACACCAACAGAAGTAACCTAGTTCCAAGCTTCACTGTGATGGCTATGACCATGTTTGTGGAGAGAAACAGCAGGAATGCAGCCATAGTCTTCCTATAGGAACATAGGACCTGTAACTTTAGTTATCCAAGTCATGATCCTTTGAGATCTCTACCTGAGTTCTGATCCTCTCTGGATTTCCTCTTGCCTGTGTACCAACAGGGTATTTTTCATAGAGATCTGCATTGTTTTGTTTTAGACCAACAGTGCACCATTTGTATGCATCTCCCCCCATCCCTACTCGCAGAGCCATGCATGAGATCACAGTTTTTCCATTTCTGTCAGAGGAAGCTCAGCTAGAAGGTTCAGCCCAGTTGTCATCAAGTACTCTCTATAGGACATTCTCAAGGGAAGAAACGAACATGGGCATGGTTGTTTTCTTTTAAACCTATGCTACACTGAGATACTTATAATCTAACCCACAAAGAGCTTCCTCCAAGACCGCTCTCAGGACTTACAAATACAAGATATCCAAAGAAGATTCCTTCAGGAGCTTAAGGATCTATTTCTCATAGGAATGATAGTACCCAGCCTAGGTGCTTTGATTACAAACTCTTTTTTTAATGCCTGCATTTTGTACAATACATTCCTCTCCTGAAAAACTGATTGTGTTTAGCTAGATGTCTTCAGAGTTAATAAACATTTTATCCAGACCTTTATACCAACAGTTTATTGCTGCAGTATTAATATGTCCTTGGTTTATACTGCTGTTCTGTTCATGAAGAAGCAAAACTACATTGCCTAACAGGTTCTACACAATATCAAGCAAAATACACATAGTAGGCCAAAAGTTACATACAAAAAGGCGACTTGAACTCACCCAACTGGTGGAATAGCTCTCCAGCCATGCAGCACTCTTTCTCAAGAAACAACCCAGGTCCCAGCAATCCTCCCCCTTCAGTGGTTAGCCCTTATATGAGTGCAGAGAAGGCTTCAACCTGGGTCCACCTCATCTGGGAAGCACAGGTGCAAACACAGCCAGCCACACCTCTCAATCAACAGTTCCCAAACAGAATATGGAAAAGTCTGCAACTTGTATGTGCTGGCTTTGTAGTTGTTACAGAATAATGCACAATGTTGTTATGTCTCCAGAAGCACAACAACTAAGAAATTAGATTCCATGTATAGAGTAGTAAGGGATGAGACAGATATGACTACAAGACAGGTAAACAAATATCTGATAAATATAGCTAGTATTTGAAATTTGCTGGCAACCACTATATAAGGAAATTCTGTGCAAATTTTGGGGTTGCTTAAGCTTGTGCAGTAGTACTGTTATGGCCTTTATGAAACAAATTAATTTCACTAAATACTTTTGTGATATGTTCATACAGTTATTTGGGCATACAGGCCTAATAAAATGATATTCATCTTCCCAACCAATTATAGAAGAAGTATGGGGAGGGACAGACAACATAGCTGAATATTCCTTGGTTGCCAGAACAGTAAGATGTAAAGCACTAGCACCTGCTGCATATTAGAGAACATCGCTTTCATTATAAAGCAAAGCATTTTCTTCAAGGTCTAAAAGTGTATATCAAGAAATAAAATTAGATGATGAAACTTTTAGAAGAACCATATTGTGCTGATTTGTCTTTACTAAAGAAGGACATCTTAATACTGAACTATATCTTTTGTTCTTATTTAAATACGGATCAGGCAACACCAGTGCAAGTTTGCATTCATAATTCCTTTCTGAAAAGATAATTTGACATGCTCTCCTTTTTCACTTCGCTGTGTATTCAGCTTTAGTTGCAAAGATCATTTACTGTGCTAATGCCTTTCCCCTTCAAAAATGCCTGTGCATGCCATGTCTCATGATGAATACCCATTTGTAAACAAAGTAGTGATTCATTATTATAGCTGAAGGGCATCGTTTTACCTGGATGTAAATTCATCATTTTTTAATGCTTCACAGCTTGATGCTTGAAATCTCATCAAGCACTCTAAAAGTTTTGTTGACATAGATTGATGTTCCAAACAATTAACTTAATAATGGCATCAACAACTAGAGGTTAGCTTCAACCAGAGAATGTGAGACAAGTTCATCCCTACTGTAAACCTAATGAAGTCAAAGGAGGTAAGCTAGAGTTCTATTTATTGCAGACAATGTATTTGACCTCCTTTTTTCCTGCTCTGAACTAATTTTATGTGTCTAGCTATACTGCATTAAGTATTCTGTAGAAAACAAATTGAAGATCGGGTCCTAGGCACTATAAACTGTGCTTTCTCAGAATAGTTTCAGGAAAAAACTAATAATCTACAAGTATTCTGTTAGGGTTAATTACATGTTAGCTGTTAATCACTACCCCCACCTGAGATGTGAAGATGTGGTAACTACTCACATGTGCTTTTCTTCTCATATGAACAGTTAAATAACATTCACTAAAACCCTCTCTGTTGCTTTCCTGGCTTATGGATTGAATCACGACTGTCTGAAAAAGAGCTTCTACAGACTTAAGAATTGTAATCATGACAACTGCCTCATTATCACTTTGCTATCAATCTTTTGACAGTGTACATTATATAAAAGAAATTTAAAAAAAAATCCGTGGCACTAACTTGAAATTGGTGATCTTGGTTTTTCCCTAGAACTCTAATAATTTAACAGTGAACTTGATGTTTTCTGTCAACTGATATAATCATACCTGGCAAAGAGAGCTTAGAACAGCCAGTTTCAAGCTGCAGACTGACAGATGAATAGTTTTTCTTTCTGAAGAGAGCCAGGTGTTTGGAGTTGCACGTTAAGGACTGAGGAACTGTCCAGAAGCTAAGCCATTTCAACTTCTCTTTGATAGCAATAAATGGGAGAAATTCACAAGTTATATGAAGTGCTCTGGCTCCAAAGATTACACTTTTCACAACCTGCCTGTTGTGTTTTTTGGTTTATATATATATACACACACAAATTTTATTATATTGATAATTTGCACACCCTAATCACTACTGTCCTCTAACAGAGTGATTTTAATTCAGATTTAGAACAAATTTTTTCCAGAAATATCACAGCATTTATATATTTTATATTTTATATTTTAATGGTACAGTTAAGGTTGCCATGTTAACACCACTGCTTTTCCATTGCAAATCTGCCACTAAAAAAAGTGCTTAGCTAAGTGATTTTCCTGACAATAGAAGACACTTCTATACACAGACAACTGCTTGCATTTGCCAAGTCAGTCACAATCATTGGTGACCTTGCATTTCTAATCCAGTTGTAGGAACAGCAAAAGCATGCATGTTAGATATGAAAACACTATTCAGTAGTTTAGGGATAATTACTTGGAATAATTTAGTATAGCTATTAGTACATTAGTAAAGCAAGCTCTGTGTAGCTGTAATGAACTTTGTCTTAAGATGCTAGGTATGATCAGTACGAGATTGTGCTCAAGAGAATCAGAAGTCATATAAAGTGACTGTACAGAAAGACTATTAGGGATGACACAGCATAGAGATGGAGATGATAATATTCCTTAAGAAGTCAAAAAGAAGAGAAAATATCAGAGAACACACTGACATACAGCAAGGTTATTTGTAGATCAACTTATGTTCCTAAAGCACAATAAGCTGCAGGGAGGACAAGAATGTATACACAAGCATATAATTTAAAGTCCTTTACCCAAAATCTTTCAGAAGTGGATGACATTCTTTGCTACTGCTCATAATTTCTGAAAAGCAATGAATGTAAATTGAAGGTTATGTGGTAAATCCACTTATTTTCTTTAGTTATATAAGAGCAAGAACCCATTTAAGAAAACTGAAAATGTATGAAGTTAAAAGACAGTATTTTGTAATGCACTTATTAAATACATTGAACTCTGCACCATAAATAATAATCGCATCAGCGGCAGAAAGTATACGTGTATATCTTTTACTACAGAAGACAGTAAAGGACCTGGCTCTGTGCACCCAGAGTAACTAAGTCTTTAACAGTGGTATGCATGTAGCTCATAGATTAGGTATATAGTATTTTCATGCTCAGTGATTTATAATAGCACAGAAACCAAAATTATCTGTATGGAATATGCTGTAGAAATCTTAGTGCTTTTGTATCGTACATGTTGCTTCTACTTCTAACAAGAAGTTGCAATTAAAATAGTTGTTCTTAGTTTGCACTGAGAATACAGAAAAAAAAGAAAAGTGGTATAAAACATGCTATGCCATTTTATAGACAACAATAATGAAAACATTACTAAGGCAATGAAATTTGCCAACTACTGATGAGACTCAGGAGAAATTCTTTAACAGATGTTTCCTACAACAAAATGATACTTTGCTTGCCCAGATTGTGATGATCATGAGAATTCATTATTTGATTCAATGATCAACACCTCTTCAGTAGTCTTATAAAAAACAAATTCTTGCAATAGATTTTCCTTCCACACAGCAGCTGGCAAATACATTTATGGCCCTGAGTCCCTTATGGCAAAGTTGTATTACAGCATTCTTGTGCTCATGACATAATTAGAATGGCATCAGTGCATCAGTCATACTCTGACAGAAGCACATCTTATTTTCTTTGCCTTTTTAGAAGCTACTATCCTTGCAGCGAGCAGTGACTACCATGCTATAAGCTGACCTGACTTCCAACATATTGAAAATTTCTACTGCTGTGCTCCAAGATGATTTATTACTATTTATTGCAAACTTACTTCAACAAGCTTCCTTTGACAGCTGTTATTCATTGTTTTTAGATGACCTCTAACCTGCAATGCACTATTCAGTATTCACTATTCCTTCTAGATAATTTCTTTTCTTCAAGTTTCATCCTTAAACGTTATTGAGGCATCTTTCCAAAAGAGATACTGAGCTCCAGAATAAGAATTCACTGTCAGAAATGAGGGCTTCAGCAGCTAAGACTGCAATTAGCCTATCAGAGCAAAAGTATAGTAGTTGGAAATAATAAGCTTAGAAATATGGAAGGTCAAATGAACATTGTTTTAACGCAATGTCCAGTATCTATTTGTCTCATGTTGTTGTTTTAATTTATTTTTAGGAGTCTTAAAATCTATGATCAGGCTAATAATCTTTTGTATCTATAACATACACTTAACCCCAACAACAGTTGCTCAGCTCACAAAATACACATGGCATGTATGACAGCAATGAAATGCATCAAGTTTTACAAAAAATGCTTTGAAACAATATCAGACACTAAAAAACTCTTGCCAAGGAAATATGATTTCAGATTATTAAAATGTTTTGAGTTACATTGTAGGGCTTTTTTTGTTTGTTTTGTTGTGTTGTTTTTTTTTTTTTCTTTTTCAAAATTGTTTAATCCTTTAATTTCTACTGATTTTCATAAAGAAAATAGCACAGCTCAATTCAGGTACCTTGCATGGCATGATTCTTGCTGCTTAGCACTGTATCTTATGACTGGGCTGAAAACAGGCATCCTGGGCCAAGACAAATGTCTTCTCTTAAAAATATACATCTTTATAGTAAACGTTTTTAATCAAATTAAACTTTTTATATTCAATAAGACAAATAAGGAGTAACTGTAACTGAAATTAATGGACCTTTTGGGCTTATAAGTGGCATAAGAAAAGATCTCTGAATTGCAACAAATGCTTCAGAACATACAAATCATCCCATTTAGGCTGGATCACAAGAGACAGCAAATCACCGAAAACTGGGTAAGTCCAGCAACACAGATTTTTCTTTTAATTACAGCATTCATCCTGGACAACAGTGAAATTGTATATATGAACTCAGCTTAACAGCTTAAAACATACACTTAAAAAAATATCAGCATGCCTTCCTCTTGCACATAAATCATGAAGTGCCACCTTGCCTTTGCAACCCTTACCTTCTCAACTGCTAAAAATTGCTGGCATCATTAACTCACTTCATATTATGCTATTTCTCTTTCTGTCCAACCTGTCACCTCCTCATTTTCTCCTGCATCCCATGGTTTGACAGATGCACTTGTAGGAGTGCTTCTCTATTTCTTGCCTTATTCAGATTCTGCTATATTGCAAGCTTCCTCCTGAGAGCGCTGCTGTACCATAAGCTGTTTCCTATGCTTATAAATACAACTACAGAGGACTCCCAAGCACCACAAGAACTGTAATATTGTGTCGTATGGATACACAATTAATTTCCATATTTCAAACGTAGCTTATGCTGTGTATGTTTATTCCTGATTCACAAAAACAACTGGCCTTTCCAAAGGAAAACATTCAGCCCAGATTACCATGGCATGGGCTGTTCTGTCTCCCTGACATGAGCAGGGAATACACTCTACACATACACAAACTATACAGAGCATTACACAAAAACTACATTCACAAATTCTTAAAAACCAAGCAGATTTATATTCTATGTTGCTTGATTTTATATGTTTGATTTTTAGCTACACTTTTGTGTACCTTAAATGGCCTTACATCAAAATTGGCATATAACAAATGAGTTTCACTTTACTTTTCAAGATACATTTAAAAGGGAAGTTAGACTATATTGGTGACTGGATGGACTGATATGAAACATTACCAAAATCACGAAACTGATGATACAACATTAGATCTGTAAGGAATTAAAGCATAATTAACAAGAAAAAAAAAAAACCAAAAAAACAAAACAAAAAAAAACCCAACCATAATTGCCAGCAAATCTTATAACCAAGCAAGTTTGATGATCAAGTAAGAAACCAAACCATGCAGCTAAAGGCAAGAAAACCCTATCTCGTGTAACTGTTACTCCTCTCAAGTTGATGACTCTTTAATTGAAAAACAAACAGTTTGAATGTGCAGGTGATACAAAGTTAACAATTCAGACGCCACTGCAGGTAAAGAAAACCTGTGTTTTCCCCATATTATTTTTATTTTCTTAATAGCAGCCTTTATTTTAGCCTGCATATCTTCTAGTTCAGCTAGTATCTTAAAACTATTTCTGTGTAATATCTGACAGTTTAATTGATGGTCTGCTTAAACCCTCTTCCAGATAATTAGTGAAGATTAAGACCAGCTCCAACAATAATCCCATGGCGCCTTAGCAGACACCTCTCCTCACAATATAATTCATCATATCTTTTGTTTGGACATTGTTTGGAAGATACAGCTGATGCAAAAGGAGGCCGCCCACCGGCTTAACTTTGTTAACCACAGGGAGCATGTTACAACAATTACAAGAAAACTTCTCTGATTTTATTTACTACTAGCTGAAAATCAGAAAACAGAGAATTTTGACAAGCTTTTAAAGAAGAGTTCTAAATCTTTGGTTATAAACACATGAGAGATAGTTCATAAATCAGATTTTCGTAAATACTTTGGATGATAATTCACAGAATCAGATCCCCGCCTTCCAAAAAGAAGCAGTACTGGATTACCTAAGATACAACTCTAAGTAAAAAAAAAGACTTAAAAACATGAACTTCCAGAGGAAACCAAGCTGTATTTCTTTGAGTAATTCCAACAAGTACACATTAGACTGAAACACACTTAAGAGATGTCAGGTTTCTCTGTATTTCTGAGGGCAAACTTAGCAGTAGTTCAACTATTTTGTACAGAGGTTTCTACAGATGAAGGATTCACAAGATAAGGTTTTTCCCCAAATAAAGACACGGCTAGCATTCTTACCTATGTGGTGTAATTGATTTCTTTTTTCTCACTGGTTGTTTGCATCTCTTCCTATACTGAACACTGTTGCTGTTTGATGATATAGCTTTCCTTTATGGTAAATCAACCTCCAGATGGTAAAAACATGATCTTTCACCCTTTGGGGAGAAAAAAAGTTATAAAATAAGACTACTTTGGTTTATTTTATGCAGTTATGTAGTGGAAATGCTAAGTCATAGCTTGAATCTGTGATTGAGCACCTGGTGGAAGGCAGAGCCAACCCAGGGGAGCTCAGATGCATGCAAATGTACCTGAGTGACCAGAAGATGTGGAGCCAGGATCCACCCCTTGCCAGACCTCATTTAAGGGCTAGTAGTGAAGGCTAGAGAATCTTTATGGAGATCTCTGTTTGTTTGAGTCCTTTTCAGGACTCAAGCAGATTTTTTTTTCCTCCTTATTTCTGTGCCTACTGCTGGTGAATTTTAGTAAATCCTCATTTGCTGTATTCTGGGACCTTGCTGCTCTGTTGTTGTTGCTGTGCTTTCCACTACATTACAAGTTTTTGGTTTGCTTTTTTTTCCTACTAGATTCTACTTATTAGCAGCAAGCATTAGTGTTTTCCTAGTCCTCTACTCTTCCCAATCTTTTATAGTGCTTATCCTTTTATTCACTGTTCTTCATAGCTTCTCTTTTCCCTAGGCTTAACTTCTCCTTAGCCTGAAACACATTGCATTCTATTAATACAAATATATAAACCTTTATGAAGTCTGTATGAAGGACCTCAAAACAGAAGTTGATATATTATAAGGAGAGTTCAGAACATCAAAAAAACGGAGGAATCCTTGTATTGCAATACTGGAGAAAAAAAATAATAAAAGCAATGCTTTGTCCTTTGACAGATTTTTAGTATCCTGTCAAACATTCTCCTTAACAGGTTATACACTGCCAAATAATCTTGTGCGCTCCTCACTTCACAAATTGTGAGGAACTTCTATTGCGCAGGAGCCCACCTCTTACTAGTATAGCAATTGAATCAGCAATTCTATATTGATAGTCCTCTGCCAGCACCTCTGAAAAATAGCATTTCAGTATTGGAAGGGGGGGGTTGGAAGGAGTTACAGTACATGTGGGACAGCATTTGAGATTCAGTTAATTGATGTGAAGAATTTTGCAGAATTCAAAAACAGTTGGAGAAATCTGGCTGACAAGCTTTTTGGATCTTGAATGCATAAAAAACAGGCAGACTGGAAGAGAGACTGTCAACCTAGTCCAGCCTGCTCCAAGCAAGAACTGTTCCCCAGCATCTTCCCTGAGGATGTTCTCCAAGGATGGATGTTTCATATACTACCTGGAAAGCTTGTTTATGTGATTAGCTTTTTTTTAATTTTTATTTTTAATTATACAGAGTTGAATTTTCACCTTTAAGAAGGTAGGGGAAAAAAACAAACAGTTGGAGCAATGTAGAAAGCACTACCTTTCTCTTCTGCTAAGCAAATCCTGCTCTCAGTCTAGTCACTGGTGGGGGCTGGAGCACACAAATACACTGGTGGAGCTCAGCTGGGCTGCCTGGTTTTTCAACAAACTTCCTCCACTGAGGAGACCAAAGCTAAATAGATATGGTCCATGTATGGTTTCATATCTGCCACTGTAAGAGAATTGTTTTCGTTTATATGATGGCATCCTCCTTCTAATGCAGTATTGAGTGCAGTTGGCAGTCCCAGTCACAGATGTACACAACTGGCTCATTTTCTGTGACCTATCACACTCCTGTAGACCCTGTCCTGCAGAAATGTGGTCCAAAGCTGCCTAAAAATTCAGGTACTGGTCTTGCTTTCAAAAAGAATCTTCTTTGCAAGCCAAGAATTCCCTGTTTCTGACTTTTCTCAATACTACGAAATACACTATTAAAAATACTTCACAACCACCCACTCTGAAACCTAGCAAGCGGTCTAATCTTTGACATTTGCTTTCTTTCCTTCTGCTTCATACTACTTCTTAGCCCTTAAGGGGAAAGGAAATAAATCCTGGCTGGTCCTTCTGCTCTTTCCAAGGTTCTTTTTGGCTTTCAAACCACGAACAAAATGAGAACTTAGCTGTAGCACTGATAGGCTGCTTCTTTCTAGCTAGGGGGAAAAACCTGTTTCTCTCTCCTCAAGGAAAGGAAGAAATTCATTTAGAGCTAAAGCTTTTTGTCATATTTCAAACCTGTCTCTAGCCTTTATCAAACTCATTCTTTCCTGCTATCCCTGACTGATGGTTCAAGAATTAAGTAGTAAGTATAAGGTTTTTGAACAAGGGCTTGTACAGCTTCATGAAGGAGCTGTACACCGCTTTTAAGCACAATGAAACAAGAAGTATTTCAGAAAATGAAAATAGAAATGAAGTTCATATGAAGGGACATCACATTATTTTCATGAGATAATTCAAGTTCTGTTGTTTTGTTCTTACCTAACTTACTGATGGGGTGGAAGATGATAAATAAATGCATGTACAGAAGCATCCAGTTTGTTTATTCATAGGCATTGTTTGAGAATCTATGAATCATGTCAGAGATTTAAAGAGATTACAGATTGAGAAGAGGTAACCTTCCTTCCAATACAACAGCTGTTATGAAAAATTTCCATAACAGTAGCTTTTAATTACGTGAAGAACTGCAAAGCCTTTTTAGCTCCATATCAATAATGCAGCTGTGATTCAGAAGTTGCTAAAGAGATAATTCTCTGGGGGTTTTTTTTGTTGGTTTTTTTTTTCCCTTTGGTCAATGCCAGTTTGTATATGGCCATGTTTTAAATCCTGAAGTCATTTTGTTTATTTTTCCCCTGAACATGGACAGGAAAAAAAAGTATAAATAATGCTTGGAAAATATTATTCTCGAAAGACTCATTCAAGAAATGCTACCAATGCTTTAACAAATATATTTAGAATAAAATCAATCAAAATACTGCACAGACATGGGGAGGAGGGGGGGAAGAATTGTAAATACCTAGTCTGATACTACTAGTAAGCCCTCAATATCTAAAACTGGCATAAGAAGGATTGCTTTTGTAATTTTTAAGACCCAGAAAAGTCAGTGTAAATTGCACTTCTTTATCTTCTGCTTTTCCTGCTTCTCTCTGCAACTGAATACTGGCTTTTGACTGCCTAACACTTACTCATTCCTCACTCCGAGCAGATGACTAGTTTGTGAAGATAATTAGAGACCCCTGCTATTCTTTCTAAGTCTCAAATCTTGAGATTAATTAAAATGGATTACTGCATGTACACAGGCAACAGGTAAAGACTTGCAGCAAGGTACCAGGAATTGCACTACTTGTGTAACTAACAGAAGAAAAAACTAGGTGCACACCCCTCAGACAGTTTCTGTTAATGCCCTTATTACACTTTCCACTATAAACCTTTCTTGCTTAGTTCTGTTTTTACACGTTCAGGGAGGACTTTGTAATATTGTTTACGTTTTTAAACAAAAATTCTCCCAATCTTTAATACTATAATTAAAACTACAACATATGAAGACAGCAAGCTCTTCTTTCCATGATCTTTTCCTCCTCTCTCTTCTTTCCTTGTGGTGTTACTTTTAAAAGTAAATATCAACAATAGGAGTATATACCTCAGAGCACTGTGTGTATAAATGCCATGCAAGAAAGCTATACAGAATGCTTCCACCCCTCTCCAAGCACCAATTTTCTCCTTTTTCCTGCTGTCTGTTTTAGCATGTAGATAGCCTAGGGGCACAGCTGGACACTTTTTCTTAAATATCTTAATGGATTTACTCTTTGAATAAACTACTGCAAGTTTTAAATATTGTCTTTCCTCCTCCAGATAAATACAGTAACTTCTACTTTATTTGGCAGGAGCCAGTGTCTGTCAACAGCAACAAAAATCCTACTAGCACTGAACAGTGTCTCAAGATGCAGTAGTTATATGTGCTGTTCTTAAGCTGCTGGATAGGTTGTCTGTACTTATTCCAAGAATATCCAGCTTCAATGAGATCTGCTGTTCATATCCTGAGGCATTTCCACATTGCTGTCAAACTTCTCCAAACATTTCTCCAAATGAAGTTAAACTATGACAATAAATCAGATTATGCTATTCTGAATGGGCAGGCAGAGGCACCTATCCTGATGGACCTGACTACCTGAAAGAAACTAAAGGATTTAATTGGGAGCAGAATGCCAACCTTGGAGAAGTTTATAATTTTCAGAACAAATCTATAAAATTTTCTTCTCCTTTTAATGAAACAATTTCTTAACACTTCATTTCTTAATTTAGGCTGGGTCTTGGTCCATTCTTCTCCAGTATTTCTGTTGTTCATGATCTGCAAAACTGTTTTTCCCCTTTAAATGAAATATTCTGGAAAAAAGCATTCAGGAAGGAGTTTGGATAGTGCTTTGTATGGTTATAGAGCTTTGAAATTACATAACTTATACGACACTGAACATTTCTGAGTAGATCTTTCTTTTTCTTGAGATCCACTTTATAACACCACAGAAAGATAATACATAGTCTCTTATAGCTTAGCATGTGAGATACCTAGGCATAACTGGTCCAGAAATGGGGCTTCCCACATTCAACTTTGACGGAACCTAACCCTGAGGATACTTAAGTTCCCAGGAAATTAAGTTTCTGTTGAGGTCGAATTTTTTCCTCCAGAATACACACAAGCATCAATACTTCAAGATAAAAGTTTTTTAGTACCTGCTGTGTATATGGAATTTACCAATTCATCACTACATGCCTTGTTTTTGGAGTCTGCTCCAAGATGAGGAATTTAACTCGTAAGCTTCAACAGAAACATAGTGAAGAGAATATTACAGCAGCCTCTGCAACTCTCTTTATGGATTAAAATGCATAGCAATAATGAAACAATATATGCAAGCTCAAAGCACTCAACCTTTTTTGGAACAGCACATGGATAGTTGGTCTGCTGCCACTGCCACTGGGTTATTAGGCTCTTTGATGCAGAGAGGAAGAGAGATCACAGAGTAAAATAAGAATATCCTGGCAGAGCTGGTTGTACTGTAGAAGATGAAATCTGAGGTGTCCCTGTGTAGCAGTCAGATGCCAAAAGTTAGATTTGATAACACAGATAATAATCTAAATGCCCTTGATTCCTGCCTTTGCTCTAGTTAAAGACTAAGTAGGCTATGCCAAACAAAAGCGCTTTGACGGAGGAGGCTGTGTTTGTAAAGTAAAGAAAAGGCGGTGACAGAGCCTTTATTTGAGATAAAGGCGCTATAGGACAAGATTCTAGAGAAAGGGGGATTAACTCACCCCTCCCGGCGACCGCTTAGGTTAAGGGATGCAGCCGCCTCGCACGTTGGCGCGCCGGAACTGGGCGCGTGGCTGCGCGGAAGCAGCGCCGAGAGGGGGAGTAAATAACGCGCATCGCGTTCTCAGGTACAGCTCTCTCTTTCGACGGCATAAGGCAAGTATCCAGCAGCTTGATGTAATGTAGCGGGGCGTACGGCAGCGGGTACAGGCGTGACTTCCTGCGTAGCTAAGACCTAATGAGGCCTCTCACCTACACCAGTGTCTGATGAGATGCCATTGATGATACAGGGAGTTCAGGGTTTGCTTTACTTTACAAATATAGCAACCGATGGACTGATGATTACTGAACTGTAGGCAAAGTGAATAAGTGTGCTTCCCTCTCTTCAAGCCTATGTCTTGTGGATGCAACTCTTTGATCTACACTATGTATGTATGCGGTTTTTTTTATTATTATTATTATTTTTATTTTTGTTTTATTTATTTTTGTTTTATTTTATTTCAAACAAAGCCTGAAAGTTGGGGAAAATATGTACAAATATTGGTATTTACAATCAATCCACATCTAATTTTCTATTCCTGACCAAGAATGACAAGATTACTCCACTGGAATCTAGTATGTCAAACTAGCCAAGGTTTTTAAAGCTTATTATTATTATTATTATTATTATTATTATTATTATTATTATTAGTTCATTTGTTGGGAAATCAAGAACTGACTCAGAGATAAGGAGATATTTTCACCAAGTGACTTGCTTACAGCCACTAATTTACAGATGGCTCTCTGTTAAACATTAGTCAAGGAAATCCTTGCACTGTTGTGACAGTATCAAAATATTGTACTATATACAATTCTGCATATAGTTTGCATCTTCTGTCTAACTCACATTCTGTTTTAGCTACCTAAATTACAATATATTAAACTTATAAACTAGAGAATGATTTTCTTGTTTAGCATATGCATTAGAATTATAAGAACACACTTCTGTGTGTCCACTTGTCAGCTAGTATAAACAGGAATGATTCTACTAAGACTCAACTATCCCTCTTACTTGCAAATATTTTCAGTCCATAATCCATGTTTAGTGAGAATAGTACATAAGCTCTAAAATTTTCCTGTGACTGCAGATAAAAAAAAATATAACAGGATAAATACAGGAAATTCCCAACTAAAACTGTCAATCACTACTTAATCATCTTGATACTTCACTGCAATTTTCAAAGCTCCTCCTAATATATATCTTTATTTTACAATGTGGAGCCGTTAAGAGTTACAGTAATGTGTTTTCTCTAACAGGACTTCTGACTCACAAAAGAGTCTCACCAGTCAAGACATTACTTATTTTGTGATAACTAACAAAAATTAATTAAACTATATCTCCATATCAAAATTGCATGACTTTCAAAATTCTCTAGCAGACCAGGAATCCATAACTAGAACACACTCCATGCACAATGTACCAATTTGGATTAATTGCATTAACAAATTTAATTTAGAAGGACGTTTTTTAAAGGGTTTAGGAAGGATTTCCTTAGGATTACATGATGAGTAACTTTGAGTGCGCTGAACTGTTTGTGTTAACTCTCTAGGCATGAAACAGATCAACCATCCATCACTGGAGGGATTCAAGGCAAGGCTGGATGTGGCTGTGGGCAGCCTGGTCTAGTGGTTGGCGACCCTGTCCTCAGCAGGAGGGTTGAAACTAGATGGTCTTTGAGATCCTTTTCAACCCAGGCCATTCTATGATCAACTATCCACTGCTTATTAATTCTCATACAAATTTTTGTCACCATAAATGGTCTATTTTTTAGTCTATTTTTGCCATACAGTAATATTCTCTTCTTTCCAAAGCTTTGTTAATTCCAAGCTTAACAAATGTATTTAAACTGTGTATCAGTGTTCTAAAGATAATACATTAATCCAAGGGAGAAAATGCACACAAAACAAATTGTTGGAGCATTTGGTTATTTGGAGCTCTACTCTGGCAGATTTATCACATCAATTTTATACTGAATGTCCTGCAAAACAAACTATTACAGCAAGGCAGGGAATCAGCGCTCACATGCAAGTTGGAAAATGGAAATAAATAAATAAAAAGGATATCTATGCTTTTCATAATTTTAGGAAACCTGATTTTTTTGAATAAATGTACTTTTTTTTTTATTTTCTAATGGGATCATAACTGCAGTAATATATCAGCTATGGCAGTAACAATATGAGTGTCCAGTTCTGAGCACATTGTTCTACAGTATGCTAATGTCTGAAAGTAAATATTGCAAATGCCAAACAAATCAAGAAATAGTGCCTGAGAATGACATTGGGAAATGCAACATGGGCAGCTGTGCAAAGAGCTATAATAACAGGACAAATTTATGAGCATATGTAGATATGCTCATTTTCTGCTACAAAAGAAGGTTTTACCTTGCACTGCAGGTGATTTGACATTATTTGCAGTATCCATCATCACAGTACAATAGAATGCTGGGATTTCATTGTTGGAACAGAAGACAGGAAGTAAAAAATAGCCAAATATTCAACTTACATTCTAGTGGAATTTATGTGCTACTTTGTTCATGAAATTTGCACATTTAATTACCTGTGGGAGAGATTATTTCTTGTGGCCATTGGATTTTTCAAAGTCAAAATAATGTATAAACAACTGCTGAAGAAATTACCAGCCACAAAATGTTATATTCTAGCAAAGAACTCTGACATAAATTAAACAAAAACTTTTATTTTGTATACAATCCATCAGCCACCTTTTAAAACTTGCTTCTTCCACTACACGTTCCCCATAGTCTAAATAACTTGGAACTACAGTGTTGAAATTTAATGGCAGCAATTGAGATTTTTCTGACTTGGAAAACTACTACTGCAAAGTAACTAAAATTATTCTACTTAGAACTCTGTAAAATGTGAGCAGTTATGTATTCCTATCTTGACTGTACATCTACATTGTTTAAAATCTTTATCAATTACTGTTGCTCGCTGAGCTGCAGTTATGGAGGTCCTTCACACTGGTACAAAAGCACTGATATAGAGCTCAGCACTGAGCGTTTGTTTTGAAACCATAAAACTGTCAGACTGGTATCTGTATCTCTTACTGTGCTGCCACTGCTCTTCTGTTTCAAATGCATTCCTAAATGCTTTTCTTAAACTAAAGGAAGTCCCAAATCTTTATCAACCACCACTGGACACTTTAATATAAAGCTCACCATCAATGTTCTGCGTGAAGCTTGAGTTCAACTTCTACTGAAAAAGTGCATGCAAAAGTTGAGTTATTGCAGATTCTGTAATTAAAATTCACTTTTGTACATGAGCAGGAATGGGAGTAGAACCTTATTAAATGGTTAGTGTTGGAACTTCTAATTGGAAATTAGATATGGAATTAAAAACTCAACCTGCTGTAACACATTGCAGAAGATATCCACTGAAACGTATCCAGTTATAAACTCCCTGATCACAAAATACAGTATATTTTATTTATTTAATTTATTTTTATTTATTTAATAATGGAAATTGTTAGTTTATTTTAAGGTGTTTATGTGTGAGTATAGGAACTTGTGTTAAGCACTGATTGCTAACTGCTTAGGTAAAAAAGTAAGATAGGAATGGAAGCAGAAGAATCAGTTTAAGTTTCTCCACATTTTGGATCTCTGCTCTCTGGCTATTGAGATTAATTCTCTTGTAGTTATTATTTAAAATTAGAATGCTAATAGAAAAAAAAAAAGAAATGTAAGGGGATTACATTTAGTGGCATATCCTAATTACATAGTAGCATATACTACAGTTATTCAGAAGCATATCTGAATTAATTTATATTTTTATTTCAGTAAATTTAATATCATTGAGTCACATCCTTTAGAGGGAAAAAGCGATCATCTTTTCAGGAATTGCACAAGTTGTATTCCAGGCCTGAGCCTCGATAGAAGACTGGGTGCAGACTGTTTATGTAAGAAATAATCATCACAGAGGTGCTTGAGTACACCTCACAAGGTGCATGTTAGGAAATGGCATCCGAGAGTCTACCTTTTATCCTAAGGTCCCTCAGTATTTCTTTAAGCTTGTGGAGTTTACTATATACATTCTTTCCCAAAGGGCACCGGGAAAAAGAATATTTTCTATGTGTAACCAGGCTTGAACAGGCTGCAAAAAGCCTGTTAAATACTGACTCCTTTAAGGGCAGAAAATGGCTTCCATTTGTGCATTAAGTTGGTTCTACAGAAAGATGTACTTGCAAGGCTGCTTGGGGGAACAAAAAGAAGCCTGGTGTTTTACAAGGATATGCAGCTACAGGACGAGGGGTAATGGCTTTAAACTGGAAGAGGATAGATTTAGACTGGGTGTTTAGAAGAAATTCTTTACTGTGAGAGTGGTGAGACACTGGAACAGACGCCCAGCCAGGTTGTGGATGCTCTCTCCCTGGAAGCACTCAGGGCCGGGCTGGATGGGGACGTGAGCAGCCTGGTCTAGAAAGAGGAGTCCCCGCCTATCGCAGGGGAGTTGGAACTAGGTAATCTTAAAGGTCAACCCAAACCATTCTATGACCTGAAGGCATTAGAATCGCATACTTAAGAACAAAAATAAGATATACCGTGTTGTTACAGAAGGATCTCGCAAAATAAAGCCTTTTGTTTAACGCTCGCGCAGCTTCCGCTCGCACACATGAACGCAGCTCCGGGCTCCAACCCCTCCACACGCCCAGCTTGGGCGGGGCTGCGAGAGCAACCAGCGCGCCAACGAGCCCGGCCCACCTCCCGCCACGGGTACGCCGGGACTTTCGCTGCCCGCGCAGCTGCGGCCGATCCCGGTAGCTCCTCCCTCGAGCAAGCGGGACATTTGAAAGGAAGGGGCGGGCAGCTACGGAGCGCTCGGTGACGCCATGGTGGAGGGTCCGTGCTGCGCTCTGTACGGGGAGCGACTGCGGGCGCGAGTGCGCCGGGGCCAGGCGGTGCGCAGCGTGCGGGGCAGCGCTCTGCCGGCCGGGGCTCGAGCTACGGTTAGTAGTCGCTCTTATGGTTTCATGGAGGGTTTCATTTCCTTCGATCCTCGTTATGTAATGCAGTAGCAGTTGCTTCTGGTTGCCTTTATCCCTCAGGGAGCGGCCATCTCGGGGCGCTCGTGCGTTGCAGCTCTCGGGTTTTTCGCCATGGCCGCTGCTGAAGCAGCACTGAGGGCACCCACGCTGCGCTGTCAGCGCTGAAGTGGCGGTGACTTAACCTGGAATATTTTGAAAGTCAGGTTTCTTTTTCATCCCTGTCTCTTCTTACTCTGGTTTCGTTTAAACGAACCTGAGTGGAATAAAGCAACAACAAAATCTTGTGTACTACCTTACTCGAGTGCTTTAATTGGGAAGGAAGGACAGTTGATGTGAGGGTGGAGTGAGGGTGCTTTCTTATTTTGATAATAGGCGGATGATGTTGATGTCATGCAAAAAAATAAAAAGTAAGAAAAGAAGGGAAGTTGTTTTTCTATTCAATTAAGAACTTCTAAGTTTATTTCAGAGCCCTTGAGTCCCTGTTCAGAAGGACCTTGAGCAGAATAAGCTGTCAGAAACTTTGTCTCAGCATTTGCAAAGTCCTCCACTTGGAACAGAATAAGAAGACAATGAGTTAAGTTACGATAGTAGAATGCCACTGTTATGAAGGCTTCCTTGGTAAATATTCTCATTGATTCTGGTAGAGCTAATTGAGGAGAAAAGTCTTGATGTTTAAATGGGAGGAAGAGTTCACGCAGCAATTTGCTGAATGCCTACTGATGCTGGTATCAAAGTGTCATAAATTCTGTTTTAATGTTTGTGTGTGCTGATTTTCAGACTGCTGCAAGAGAAGAGAAAACCTCTGATCATGATTTCCTTACTGGACAAGTTTTCAGGGGTGTGGAAACATTGGGAAAGGAACTTTTTATGTATTTTGATCAAAAAGCTTTGAGGTGAGAAAATGGTTTACAGTGCATTTTTAGGGGATCTTTTGTTCTTGTTTTTTGCATTTCTGGTGAAGTGTTATGAAGAAACTTCTGTGCTGCCTCGATTTAACTGCTTGAAACTTTGTCGCTTTCTGTAGCTGTTTGTAATGGAGTCTTTATTGTCTTAATGCTCCTGTCAGTAGCAGTTACTACAGTGTATCAAAAGATTCATCACTCAAAGCTCATTCTAGAGTATTTGTCTCGCCCCACTCAGTGGGTTTTGAGGGAGGTGAATCTTTTTCTGTCCCCTGAGTCGTGCCTCCCTAGTAAGCAAGGGGTCACTACTGCAACGGAGTCATCCAAGACTCAGAGGAATAATATGCATTAATTTATTGAGACCTTTCTTTACAACAACTACTTGGAGGCAAAATTGGCTAACTGGCTAGTTACAGTAAATAAGTATTACAAGTAAGGAGACTTTAGGCAATGTCTGCTACAAAGAGTAAAAGAATAAAAGAAGATAAAGAGAAAATATAGAAAATGGGGAAAGAGACAGACAGCAAAGTAAAGTGGTTCACTGTTCCTAGATCCAGTGATGCCTTGGTGTCAGGCGAGGATCTTCAGTAGTGGCAGGTTGTCAGAGATGGTGTTGCTCAGTTGATGACTACTAACAATGGTAGTACAAACTTGTAAGTCAGAAGTGGTGGAGTCAGCTCTTTTTCGAGTGGCAGCTTCTGGCTTTGGGATCTCAGCAGCAATTCCTTCGTTCCCATCTTCCAGGCCTTGCAAATTTTAAGTCAGCAGATAAGAGGAAGCAGGGAGATGCCAATTTGTATCCAGTCTTCATATCTCCCATATCAAGATGGAGTTATTTGCTCCTAGGCCAAGTCTTCAGCCTCTTAACACCCCTGTGCACTCCCTTTCGAAGGCAAACAGCTCCAAGTAAATGCTTTCAAATGTAAAATTGTCCACAGAGTGATGCTGGTAGTCTCCTGTTCATCGGAGAGTCCTTGCCAGTCTCAGACTGTATTACTTAGAGGTCCTGATCGTTTAAGAACCCATTAATGTTGTATAGCAGACTTCTAACTGCAGCTTTAAGAGGTTCCTATTTTCCAGATTTTCATCAGACAGCGTCTTTTCTCGGGGGTATATGTCGCTGGTGAGCACTTCGGCAACAAAGTGGCTCAAATAAGAGACTGACAATGCTGCATAGCACTAACTCTAAAAACTTATCTTTTTACTTTAAGACAACAAAAAATCACCATCTTACTAGTAGCTATCATTGAATAACAGATGCTAAGTTTAATTAGCGTTTTCGTGTATTTATAATTAAAATAAGAATTCTGTTTTACTTGATTTCAGCACATCAAGGTAATGAAACGGTGAAATCTTGTGATTTTCTTGAGGCTTTCTAATATAAATGTAGCAATGATCATGAATCATTTTTTCATGGCAACTAATAGTACCCACTTTAATGTTTCTTTTAAACTGTGTACCAAAGCTTGGTTAACAAACTATTAAGGTGAATGCAGTCTTTAAAAGGAACTTTCTGGAAGTTTTAGTGCATTCTCGTTTGATAGCAAAACGTAGCGTTTTGTTTATACTTTCCTTGACGCTTCAGAACTGTCAATAGGTAACAGAAGCAACAGCATCTGGAATAACTAAATTAACTGAACTGATTTGTGAATTGTGAGAACAGTGTGAGAACAACTTGAGCAGATATAAGCTGAAGGACAGGAGGCTTGTGTAAATGCAAGTTCAAGAACAAAATGAGGAAGCTGTAAGACTTGTTGTTAAGTGAAGATAAAAGGAAGTAGAATAGATATCCTGTTTTTGAAGATAAGATAGCAAAACAGATGCCTCAGCTCAATGTAAGATCAGTGGGAACAAATTTGGGCTGCCCCCTCTTAAAGGTTGGAGATTTACAGCAAAAATGATGATTACCTTTAATCTCATGGCCACCAGAGATGTCAATCATTTATTTGAATCTCTATGTCCTTGGAGTGTAAAGGATACATATGTGCTATGCCTGTAAGTATGTAGTTGTTTCTTTCTTTGGTGTGCGTGTTTGGTGAGTGATCTCCATGCACCCAGCACTGTAAATAAAGGGAATACCTGCCTGATGTAACTCAATGGCATGTCAAGTTACTTTGACAGTTTCCTTGGCAGCATTTGTAAAGAAGAAAGCTTTGGCCATGGATCTTTGAAAATTAATGAGTAAATGCTATAAGGGTGTTACATAAAGAGTTGGCTTTAGGCAGTGCCTGCTGAAATGTTGCCTTGACTTGATTATAATTATCAGGAAGGCTGGGCATTTTATATATGTGGCAAGGAGACATTAAAAAGGCAGACCTGATGCTGTGTTTATTTTGTCATGAGTAGTTTCATTTGTTAAATATTTTTGTGGCTACAAAATACTGCTCTTTTCCTGATATATAGCGTCTTTCATCTAAAAAACAGAGATAGTACCTGACTGTGTTGGTTAAATGTGTAATAAATAAAATTTATGGGCCCACAGTCAAACTTGGCCTTTGCTCAAGTATCCCAGTTCCCTGTAGAATATATAATATGTATGATGTCTTTAAAGCATTAGTGATCTGTAAAATGAATACTTCAAAGAATCTGTTCCACTCCTTTGCCATCTGTGCATTTTTCTGTTTATTTCTTGTATTAATTTTTAATTGAGCTACAGTTTTTGCTTTGGTTGCAGGTTAAGAAAAAATGAATTGTAAAAAACAGCTGGCAAATGTTAATTATGTTGTTTATAGCATATCAGTGCTACTTCTCATTGCCAACACTGTTATTATTATTAGAAGACTGAAATCTTTCCTTTTACACCAGATGAGTTCTGTGTCATTTATCAGAAAACCTTCTGGTGAAGTATCTTAATTTTTTTTTAACTTCTCTGAGGAATTAAGATCTATGTAAGGCTGTCAGGTCAGGTGAAATATTTCTAAACACAGTGTCCCAAAAAGCACGTCAACCAGAAGTTTGGATTGAATTATGAAGACAACCTACTATGTTTTGCAGTGTTGTGAACTTAGGGAGGGAAGGGATCTTCTCTGGAAATTGAAAGCTGCAGACATAGTCTGTTGCCATGTTTCCCTTAATTGCTAGAATTTGTGTACACACTTACTTGATTTGGTTAGGTGACAGCAGCTCGTAACTGTACAAACTAGACTAGCAAATGAAAATGTTAAGACTAAATACCCATAAGAACTTTCTTTCTTTCTAAGGATTCATTTCGGTATGAATGGTTCCATGCACATTAATCCTGATGGAAGCAAAGGCAGAAAGGAAGCATTACCAGTTTTGGAGATAAAGCTTACAGAAGATATAATTTGGTTTTTTGAGGTGACAGCAGAGTACAGGTAAAGCAGAAACTAACCAAATGTAAATGACAACAGAAAGCAACAAAACAAAAGAGGAAATAACACAGCTTGGTTTATAACATTCTTCTAAGAATGAAGTAAAAATAATATAAAAATCAGACCATGTTAAGAGTTTGGCTGAAAGCCATCACAGACAAAAGAATTAAATCAAAACTTCCGAAAATGTTTATTGATATGGAAATCTTAATGTTATTGCTTTTGTATCACAGTTTGCATACAACTAAAGTAGTTCTATGCCATAGCCTCATTAGGCATAATCAAGACTGGGAATGAAACTTGGATTTGATTCAGTCCTCTGATCTGAATGCTGAAACCTATTACATCTTCTATTTTAATTTAAGTGTAACTATCTTAGCAAGGATAAGTATCTGTAGCAATTACTGTTTTCAAACTTTTATGGCCCCAAGGTTGTTTGTTGGGCTTTTTTGACAGCATATTTGTATGGTTTTACTAATTAACGTTATGTAGCTATATTTGTCCATTAGCACTGTACTTCCTGCTGCTAATAAAACTAATGTTGCAAGCTTAATTTTAAAGCATTTTAAATTGCTGGGTGAAAAGGAACATGTAAATTCAAGTAATACAGATATAGCATGAGTAAGCTTAATACTATGGAACAGATACTTTTCTGCAACCCTGAGATAGTTGCAAAAAATATGTTGAAGTTGTATGTTCTTCATTTTGATTGTAGTTAGCCTCATAAAATCAAGGTTTAAGGAAATATCTTTTGTCATGTTGAAACCTACTGAAGTCATGTACCCATATACTTTTTTTATGGTTGGTGGTACCAACACATGATTCTTATGTTGCAAATAGTTTTAACAAGTTTTCAAGCTAATTTGAACAAAATGAGGATGATTTCTTGTATGCTGGACAGATATTTGCATGTTCTGCATATGTATCATTGAACTGTCTTGTAGGGAAAAGACTGTTGTAATTTCTGTGCCTCTTCCTGTGAGTGGTATTTGCATGTTTTGTGTTATCTGCAAATAATAATTTGTTACACTTCCATATATTGTTTTTAAAATAAAGCTGATATATATATATATATTTATTTTAAATTAGATTACAAAAATACATTTTACTTAGTTTATCTCTTCCAGAAATGTAGCTGAGAGTGAGCAAAAAGTGAGAAGGATGGAAAGCTTGGATGTCTGCTCTCCAAAGTTTAGCTTCTTAAGAGCAGAAAGTGAGGTAAAGCAGCAGAAAACCCAGATGTTATGTGATGTGTTACTGAATCAAACAGTATTACCTGGAGTTGGAAATATCATAAAAAATGAAGCACTGTTTGACAGCGGTCTCCATCCAGCTGTTAAAGTAAGTGGATTGCATCAAGATTGTTTTTAATTACCCCAAAGTATTAGGAGAATAAATATATATTTATAACATAAATAGATATCTATTTCATAGGTTTATATACAACATTTTATTTTCTAATCTTCCTTTTTCTCATCTATTAAGTTAACTAAATTCAGTTCTATAATTCTGATTGGAGAACTTGATATAGCTTCCCTTGGAACCTGTTACTGTTATTCTTGTCTCCTGGGTTAGACATTTATTGCACCAAGCCTGTCTTACAGCTTGGTACTTCTTTTCTAGAATTAATTTAACTTCCAAGTCCTGGCTTTGTCCAGCATCATGTTGTGCTGCCTTTTATTTATAGGCTGACAATTTAAGCTGAAGAATGCTTAGGATTTCTTTGCTCAGTTACTGCTCAAAATAGTTTGCAGGATAATTGCTTATTTTTGCAGCTCCCTCTTCTTACTGTCCAGCTATCCAGCATCATCTGCTTTTCTACAATTGTTAACTGTACTTTTTTTGTTTTAAATCCTCAAACATGCATTTTTCTGTAGAAAAGAAGTCTGAAGTTAGCAAAGGAAACTGAGATTACATAGAATGTAGAGGAAAGCAGGTGAAATTAGTAGGAGTTATTGTTTAACAATATTTCTTGAAGTTCTTCATAGGATCAGTCTGGATTTTAACCTTAATTAGAGCTGTATGATTACGTTCATGGATATGATGACTATCCATGTGAAGCAAGCTCTAGGTTTGAGGGGAGTCATCACTGTTCCCAGCAGAGGGAATTCAGAGTTGCCAACTCATACGATTTCTGGTTCTTAGCTCAGTAAAGGGCAGACCACTGAAGATTTTAGCTAATATTTTGCATGATTGAGGCAGAGTACATTGATGGTTATTCATGCAATGTCTGTGTGGTGTATAATAACAAAATGTACTACTTTTTCCTTGCTATGTATATAATGTGAGTTGGAGAACTCACTGAAAGGTATTTGGAGTGCCTGTGTCTATGCAGATCTCTTCACTGTTGTCAGTTAACATAGGAGTAATGTAAAAATCATACTTGTTTTATTTACAGGTTTGCCAACTGACAGATGAGCATGTACGTTACTTGGTGAAAATGACACGTGACTTTACGCTGCTTTTTTATAAGGTATGGACAGATATTTCTAAGAAACCTCCAAAACTTGATTCCAACATCACACCTGTATTTTATCAGCTATGGGAAAGAGGAAAATAAATGAAACAGTGTTTCAGTGAATAGGAGTCTTGCTTTGCAGGTTCTTTATTTATTGCAAATTGTCAAGAGATGGAAAAGGGGAATCTAGACTGTAAGAATGTGCAGAACTTTGGCCCAGTTGCAGCAAGAATCACAGAATTGTAGGGGTTGGAAGGGACCTCCAGAGATCAAGTCCAGGCCCCCTGCTGAAGCAGCTCCCTCTGTGCAGCCTGTGCCAGTGCTCCATCACCCTCTCTGTAAAGAAGTTCCCATGCACATTTGTGTAGGACTTCCTGTGCATCAGTTTGTGGCCATTTCCCCTTGTCCTATTGACATGCACTGCTGAGAAGAACCCAGCCTCATCCCTTTGCTTTCCACTCCTTAAATATTTATAGACAAGGATCAGCTGCCCTCTGGGTCTTCTTTTTCCAAGGCTGAACAGACCCAGGTCTCTCAGCCTTGCCTCATAAGGGAGGTGTTCTGCATCCTTTATCGTTTTGTGGCCCTCAGAAGAGAAAAACTCATGGGTCAGTTCAGTATGGTTTTGTTGTATGTGTGCTGTGAAATCACCCTGAATGTGTCAAAATTACTATAGGTTAAGCTTATGCATGTAAGGTGATTGTGGTCCCTCTTTAAACTGGGAACTAGAGGTTGCCCCTGGGAATTATAAAGGCAATTCAATAAATGCAGCTTTCTTTATGAAACTTGAAATGAGAAGTACGTTTCTTTAAGTAAATGCATTGTAAATCCTAACAATGTTTATTCCTAACTGTGACATTTTCTTTGGTTGATAAAGTAAAATCAACTCAAGTTTTCCCTGCTGCCACATCTTCAATAGAATTTCTTTCCTTCCCATGTCAGCCCTAAAACTCTTGGTTGCTCTGCCATTTTCCAAAAGAGGATGAAAGAACTGGGTCTAATTCTTGTATGTTGTTGCTTTTATGTTTGTATGCTTTTCTTTAAGCTGCACACAGAGAAATGAAATGCTTGTCTGCTTCTCAAAGTCGTTCATGAAAGACAAGGAATTAGTGTTGCTAGAAATTCTTTTTTGGTAGGCTAGGAAATAAAGGTTTAATGTTTCTAATATGCTCTTTCAATTTTAGAGGTTATAAATCTAACTCATTTAATAGTAAATTTAAATATCAGCTTTCTGTCAACCTGCCAAAGAGGAGTGTTTGATCTAGCTAGGGAAATCTTTTTATCCTCCAAACTTCATAGGAAAGCCTACCAATAAAGAGAGAGCAAATGGCTCTGCATCAGTGTATAATACTAGGAAGTGTTAAGTGTCACAGTCTTTTAGATTAGCAATAAACCATTTACATTTTCTGTATCTCAGTTTACCTGTCTTTTATAGCCTATATCTACCAGGTATTCACTGGTTAAGTAGCTTTAAGTGATGAGCTCACCTGCCAAATCCTCTTACAGATAAAGACATAACAATAGATTAATAAGTGATAGTGATGTTCACTGTTTATAGAATATTATTCTGTAATTACTGTAGTAGTAAAAGAGTACTTTGGATTATAGTTTCACACCTAACAAATAAGTGGGATCTTTTTCATGTAGTAAGGTGTTGATTTTGTCTGGTCTTAATGGAACGAAACTAATAAAAATGGACTTCTAAGGAGAAATCTACAGAACTTCAAACTGCTTGTGAATATGCAAACGCTTTATCATTAATTCCTTCTGACTGAGTTAATGGCTGCATCTCTTCTGGGCTTTTCCTGATTTATTTTTTTTCCTTCTGTCAGTAACTTAGGTTCTAAGTATGTTCTGTTTTAGTGCCGCAAAACTGGCTCTCCACTCTACAAGCACTACAGAGTATATAGGCGCCAAACCTGTGGTCAGTGCAATGAGAAAATCACTGTGTGTCGTTTAGGAGAGAATAACAGGATGACTTACTTCTGCTCTCGATGTCAAAAGGCTGATCCCCAGCTTGTCAATTTTAGGTATGACGATAACTTTAACATTTAAGTACTGATGTCCTCAAAGTGCTTCTCTGATAACAACAGACAGCAAATAGAATGGCTAAATGCAAACCAGTATGTGTTTTTTATCTAGATTTATATCTAGTATTTATCAAAGAAAAATGTTTTGGCCATTTTTTTTAAATGGTTAAAAGCTTTGATTAGTATAATTCTTTTAAAGATCCCTTCTGATATAAACTAGCTGATGAAATGTGGGAATCATAAAGAACAATGAAGAGTGCTTAATTATCCACTGCCTTTAGAAAAATTACTTTCTCTTCTCATTTAGAAATATAATAGGCTTGGATGCTTACACGAGTGAGCTAAATGCCATGAGGAAAGTAGGAATCTGTGTGTCTCTCTACCTTCTTATGGGAAGGCCTTCATGAATATCAAAGCAACTGCATCTATACAATTTTATTCTGGATGTAGAAAGCTACTGAGGAAAACTAAATATGTAAATTCAGGATGCAGTAAATGCTGTAGAACTTCAGTTGGTTTTTTTATTGCTTCCTTAACAGTTTTGGAAAGCTTTTACTGCAAGTGTGCCACAGATTTTTAGTTCCATGTAAATTGTGCTAGCAGCAGCCTTCCTTTTATTTTGGAAAAAGCACAAAATGCATTTGATATCACAAAAGAGCAAAAGGTAAAAGTTTCAAAAGCACCTTATTCACAGATTCTTCCACACCTACGTAATTCTTGAAGATTTTCATCTGAGGCCTCAGAATCTTGCTTTTGTTAATATTGAGTTCTGTCAATCTGATGAAAGACACAGTTTCCATTTAAAAAGCTTTGCTTTCATTAGTGCATATGTTTGTGTGTTCATGTATTTTTGTGTATAGAGAGAGAGAAAAGGGTTTTTTTAATAAGATTTAGAGAAAAATAAAGGAGTTTTACACAAAATTATCTTATTCTACCACTCTCACTCCTGATTTTCTTTCAAGATTCTGATGGCTAAAAGGATTTTGCTTAAAGCTTAAAAATCACTTCTTAGTACAGATCTAACAGAAAACTCCAGCATGGAAGATAAATATTTCACATGATGATAACATCAATCTGCTGGGTTGTTTTTTGTTTGTTTTTTTCTGAAAGTTATGAGAAGTACTTTGAAGAACAGTAGGGAGGTGGAAATGTTCCATTGAGTCAGATAAATAGGAAACTATCCAAGAAGAAATAACTTCCTTTCCATTCTAAAGTAAACAGTATCTTTCTGAAAACAAACAATTAAGCAATGGTATGTTTCAGTTAATGTTGTGGTAATGGTAGCTATAGAAACATGAAGGCTGCTCTGGAAGTAATGTCTTCTATTTTCAGCAGTGGCAGTAGTGAAGTGAAAGGTAAGCCACATTCTGAACATCTGTGCAGATTTTTATGAGAGTGGTGTGGGTTCTTGTTCATCACTGGTGAAAATGGGTAGCTACTGGTGGAGACTGTTGTAAAATAGTGTTTGTAGCTGCGAATCTGCCCTATCAAACAGTGTTGTTGTGCATTTTGTGTTTGTGATAGTTCCTCAGAAATAAACAGCAGGGCCTTACTTTCAGAGTGACCTCTTCACAAGGCTTCCAATACTGTTTTCATCCTTATGGTCAGACTGCTACATTCTACTGCTACACAGTAACTTTCAGCACTTAAAAGTATCCTCATCTCTTAGGTGGCTTCTCTGCAATTCCACCCCCTCATGCTTAAAGGTGAAAAGGAGCCCATGTGATCAAACTGACATGGTACAGATCCTGAACTGTAGAATTTAACTCAGTGGCCCAGTAGCCTACCTTTTTGTTCAAATGAGAAAATAAAGGCAGCAATCATTATAAGCAACTTGATCAAATTCAAGTATACCTTGAATCTAGGTTTCACTATCTAAAATACAAAGGAGGGGGGGAGTATTATACTCACTAAAGAGACATGCTGAATAGTTTGTCTGGTAATGCATTTTTGATAGCTGAGTAGTAGAGGTTATCTAATAATGTAAAAATACCCATTTTTAATGCTACTAGTTCAGCTGTTCTGTTATCTACCCAAGTATTTTCTGAATGATACTGTAATGTCTATTGTAACTGTTGATTGCATGGTATCTCTGATATGCCATCAGTTCTCACTGTCCTCTCTAGCTTTAATTTTGTGAAAATGCTGTGGTAGATATTTCCACTCCCTTCCAGTGGTAGAGATAAAGTTTTAGAAATCTAGCCTGTAAGGGAGAGTGACAATTATGAAGTATGTGATGAGACTAAAGAGTGTCACAACAGTTTACCAACTACTGAGATGAATGTTGTATGACTTAGCAAATTTAGTAGCTAGAGTTTTGCATGTAATTGAACTGATAAATTCATGTTATAAGTTGCATGTTAACAATGTTTCAATACTATAACAAAACTAGTCCATAGCTGGCAGTGACTAAAACAGTACCTATGGTTCTAAGTATATGTACCAATATAGAAGTACAGTAACTTAAAGGAAAATAACTACAGATAAACTGTCTAGAAGCATTTGCAGTACAGCTTTGTCTCACCAGTTATAATCGGGATGTTTCTGAATTCTGAAGCGAAGAAGAAAAGTGCAAAAAATAAGTATTTAAATCTGAACAAGGACCTAAATGTTTAAAAAATGTATATATCAGGAAATGGTAACACGAAAAAAAAAGACTTTAAAACTTCAACATTTTTATATCTGTTGGCTCTTCTGATGACCAAGTGGCTTAATGAGTGCCATTTACATGAGAGCAAAAAAAATTTGTTGAAATTTGTTAGACTGTGTGACTGCCTGTAGCAGCTTATGAACAGTTGTTCATTCAGTAAGTAATACATCTGTTAGTAAATATTCACCTACATACATTATACAGAACACATAGAAGTGGTTTTCCTTTCTTACCAAATTTCTTGCTACTTGACTCAAGAATAGCAGGGAATTTGAGAGAGGCTGGGGCATTGTGTTGTAGAGTGTATCAGTTCATTGTTAACTTTCTGTCAGTGTTAGTTTGAATATTTGTATTACTTGGGAAAGATTTGCCCTTTAGGTAAAGAAGAAAATCAAACTCCTACAGTGACATGCTGTTAGGCAGGTACAGCATGTTGTACTGCTTGTTCTCTAGATTCTTGCCTCCCTGAACATAGCGATGTAAGGTAATTTGTAGAGGAAACGTCACAAAAGACTAACATCATTCTTCTGTTTCACAGCAAACTGCCAACTAGAAATAGCCTAATTGGCTGGGCATATGGCAGGGGGTCATGTTCTAATGAACATGTAGCTCAGAAATGTGAAGAAGAGTGGACGTGTATGCGCTGTACCCTAATAAACAAGCCTTCTGCTGAAGCCTGTGATGCCTGTTTGACTTCAAGGCCTGAAGGTATTGAAAGGTTGCCTGGAGCCTGTACTGCAGAGAGAGGAGGGTTGTGGTTTATAGTGTAGTTTTTAGAACTACAGAACTGTAGAAATGACTGACTCTGAATTGTATTTATATAACTTTAGCAAACTTCAAGTCAGATTTGGAGGAAATCTTACACAGATGATCACAAACTGTCTTGTCTTAAATCCTAAAAACGTCTTGCCTTCCAGCTTTGTTTGCATGCAGGCACTATAGACAAGTCTCTGTGGTAACTTAGTTTTTAAACTCTCATTAAAATTGTTAAGACACTTGCAGCAAACACCTGGTGAAGAAGTCATCAGTGGTGTAGAAAAGTAATTCATTTTTTCATGTGAACAAAAACTGAAAGGGGACTAGATATTTTTGTTACCCTTTCCAAAGCAATATTGGATTTTTCAGGGCCTAGTTTTTTTTTTTCTTTGAGTTCAGATTAAGGATGATTTTGGAATAAATTTGGTATCTCCTACTGGAGCTTTACTGCTACTATTTAGAGTTCTTGGTGGGCAGAAAGCAGATGTGAATGAGACCTATAAGGGGACACAAAGGTTGCTACCTTCTGTGCAGATTTACGTAGAATTCAGATCTTAAGAAGAGATAAGAGACGTAGTGGACAGACTTTCCACTGAGACCTGTTTTCTGCCTTAAGAATATCTTTGTATTCTCCTTCACTCTCTGTAGAGAGAGATTAAAATGTTCAGTTAAGGGGTTTACAGAAGTTATTTGAGCCGAGAGTCTTGCCCTTTTTTTGAATTGCTATATGTATTCTAAGGAATGGAGTCTAGAGGTACACGTGTGTGGTTTTAGGAGTAAAGCTAATCCCATAATCATTCTGTACTGAAACTTTTCTACCTGAACAACTAATGCTGTACTTATTTCACATTTTGCATAGTGAGTTCTTCACTGAAGATAGAGAATGTTGAAGATTCTGCAGACTTCAACAGAAATCTTATTAAATACCCTTGTAATGACTTCAGAAAACCAAGCACAGAAATAAAGATCAACAGGAAAACTGCATTTGGAACTACAACGCTTGTCCTAACAGATCTTAGTAATAAAGCAGTATTAAAAAGTGATACCCAAGTATCTGATGGATGCTCTGAGTATGTTGCTCCAAAAGGCAATTTCAGCCAGAATCAAAATGATGTCTACCACTCAGGAATAAGCACAGGCAAGTATTGCTTAACAGAAGTAACTTCTGTGGCTCCATCTTCCTGCCAAGAACCTGTGTTCTTCAAGCCCATAAAGAAGAAGCAGAAAACTCATCATGTACCCTCTGTTCACCAATATAACGTAACAACTGGGTATGTATTCTAAAATATGAACGAGTTTTGGTGGATTTCCTTTTTGTAATTACATAAACTATCTTTATCCCGGAAGATAAATGGAATATTGTGTTGCAGAGTTCCCACAGTGCAGCATTTGGATTTCTGCCAAAGGTAATTTCCAGGTTGGGGACTCTGTCCATGGCAGGGGGTTGAAACTAGATGGTCTTTGAGGTTTTTTTCAACACAGACCATTCTAGGATTCCTCTTGAGTAATTAAAACTACACTGAGACTTCAAAAGCACTGAGTGATCTAGGCTGTTGCTGGAAAAGTCCTGAGTTTGGCATCTGGCCAGTACTGCTGTTAATTAAACACCTGTTCATAGTTCAGGTATTCCCTTTAATAATGACATTTGCTAAAATAGTTAAGCTAGCACAGTTCTACCAAAGGAGCTGTCTGATCACTGCTTGCTTTGGCTATTTGTTTGGAGAGAGATTCAACTCATTGTGAAAGATGACAAGTTTGTAAACTGATGTTCCTTTCTAAAGTACTTATTAGACAAGTGATTTTTTCCTGTCTTGGTTATTGTTTTCCCTGCGTAAACACAGGTTTTTTAATCTTTTGCTTTCATTCTGCAAAAGAATGTATGCTTAATGTTTCTATATTATAACCCAAAGAGAAACAGGTTGATGATGGAACACGTCTAATATGTGCTAGATGTCTAAAACTAAGAGTTGCTAGAGGTGGATTTACTGTCTTGCAATGTGTGAACTCTCATACTATAAGGAAAGTAACTGAATCATTTTTATAATTTAGTTGGAAGTATTTGTCAGATAGCAATTTTTAACTTCTTTCCATGATACAAACTTCTGTTCAAGGTAACTTGATGAGCCTACTGTAACTATTTTCTCTAAACTTTCCTCCCTATCATATATGCAGTTACTTCAATGCTCCACCCAACCTGAATTTTAAGTTACACAGCTTGTTCAGACACATCCATTGCTAGTCAAGAGAAATGTGAGAATGTGATAGGATTAAGGAGAACTTGGGTGGGCATACACAGCAGTAATGGGAGTGCAAGAAAGCTTTTACCTATGGAGGTAAATTAGGCAGGGTGAATGTGAACGTTTGTGACGTACTATGGAGTTCTTGGTCATGTGTTCTGAAATAAAGTTACTTCTTTATTGCTGAAGCACCAGTTTTGAAATAGAATCTTGCTAGCAAGTTTATGCTCTGCAATTAGTATTTTACTTGCTGTCTCAGTAGAAAGCTACAGAGGGAAGATGTAGAGTAGATGGAATGAGACTAAGAGAGAGCACAAAGAATAAACTGGATATCAATCAAAATAGGAGGTAGTTATCAAGGGCCACCAACTTACACATTACAGAAAACAAAGTTTGTAGCACAAACTCGGAATTTTGTGGGATTTGTTTGCTTTTTTTTCTGGTAGGGGATAGGGAGAGTGTTTTAATGAGGTATTGGAATAAAACTTTGATTAGACCTGGACTATAATCTTCCAGACATGAATTTCCTAAGCTGAAAATTTTACAAGAATGAAAATAACTAATTGATCTTTTCAGTTTTACCAGTCTTAATCTCTGCTTTTCTGCTCTATAAACACATTAGAAATATTTCAAAGAGCATAAAAATTTGTTTGTCTTTGTAGTGCGATTTTTAAATAACCTTGTGCTTTGCATTCAGATAATCTCTACCTCAATCAAGAGAGAGGAAGAAAGTAACTTTATCCTAGCCAGAGAGTACAGTTTTTCCCCACCCCTCACCCCCTACTTCCTTAGCCGGACTGCTTCTTGTCAGAATTCAAGCATTACAGTAATTTTTCACTAAAAGAATAAAAAATCCTGGGAAGCATACAAATACCTTCAACCAAAACCAAGGCTAATGCTGGGCAAAGCTGATAATATACCTTCTAGATTCACTTATTCACTCCCAGTAATCATTCAGCTTTAAAGGAGCAATAGGCTGCATTAGAGAAGCAAGCTCTTTGGCTGTCATTATGTGCAAATGTGCACTGAGTGTGCTATAATAACAGTTCTTTAGCTGTGGTGTTGGTAATCCCTTTAGCATTATGCACAAGTCATTTTGTAACCTGTCATTACAGAAAACCTCAAGTTAATACGACAGATGATATTCATACATTAAGCACAGGTCCTCCTCGCTGCAGTAAACATGGCTGCCTCTGCAAACTCAGAATTGTGAGGAAAGATGGAGAAAACAAGGGCAGGAAGTTTTACAGCTGTCCTCTACCCACAGAAACTCGATGCAACTATTTTCAAGTAAGTATAAGATTTCATTGCCTGTTTTCTAATATGTAATTAAGCACTTTTTGCTTAATTCAAACCCCTTTTCACTCAGCCACCATACCCCCATGATCTGTAATTGTACAGAAGTGTTTAAAATGACCTCATGCTTTTTCATGCTTTTAATGGATCATACCTGTTCACACTGAATTGAAACTAAGGGCACAATCATAGCTGTAAGCTTATTGTTTCAGTTACTTCTTTGCCATCTGAGAACATACCTGCTTGTGCAAATGCTCTTAATCTGTTTCAGCATAAAGTAAGACAGAGGCATAGTAGAATTATTGATTTGGAGGGACTTGTACAGCTCTGGGTTAGTTCAGCCTCTGGGTTGAAGAAAGACTGCTGCAGACTTCAAATCTGGACATCATCTGTGTCTCAGTCAAGCCAAAATCTTGAAAACCTCTGAGGGGTACACATCCTGTAGTCTGGCTGGACCAGTTTCCACAGCACTGCTGCTGTGCAACCCAGCCTTCATGGTTGCAACCTGTAGTCTCATCTTCTCACTGGGAAGTGTTTAGCTGGCTCACCTACCAACAGAAAGATAATATATTGAATTCAAGTCAATGACTTGGATGCCTTCATTTGTAGAAAACTGTGTGTTATCATCAATTAAACTTACAAAGCTAGTTAAACAGTACCAATACAGTGCACTGATCACCAGAGAGATCAAACTATCCCAAGTAGCAAGAAATTCTGTTAAGGCCTCTCCTCTAGATCCATCTCTCACTTTAATTTTAAAACAAAGAGCTCAGAGCCAACACATCTGCTGAAACTGTGCCTAAAAACTGTTTCTTTTGACAGTGGGCTGACTTGAATTTTCCATTTTGTCACCATGGCAAGCGCTGTGTTATGAAGACTGTGTTGAAGCTTGGTCCCAATAATGGAAAAAACTTTTTTGTGTGCCCTTTAGGAAAGGAAAAACAGTGTGGCTTTTTCCAGTGGGCAGAAAATGAATCTGATATACAGGCTATTCCTTGATGTTATCTGTTTCTCAGTATGTCTAAAGTACAACTTTCCTGGTTTTTCCTGGTTATTTCTCTGTTGTTGTTACTTCAGTTTTTCACTGAATAATTAGTAAAATAACTCCCAAAACTAAGTAAAAACTGCAGATTACTCTCACAGTTTTTAAGAGTCCTATAACAATAAACACAGCTTGTGCACTAAATACTACTTTTGAAATAAACATCTAGGTTGTAATACATTGTGATAGTTCAATTATTTGACTGGAAATATGACAGTGTTTTCTTTTTTCATGTAAATGTCATTGCTCCATCAGCACTGCAAATTTTCAAGCTGATATGATTTATGGAATGGGTAACTTAATCCGAATTTGTTCTTGGAAGTGGTAGGCTCTTTTATAAGCATATACACTTATCTAATAAATACAACTTAATGTACTCTTCAATATAGTTCTGTGCTTTATTTCTTTAGAGGTTGAAAAAAAAAAAACACCGTTAGAGAGTAAACTTCAAATTTTACTATAGCTGAATGTATGACCCTGCTGGATTTGGAAATAAATGCACACTGCCCCACAGTTAATAACATGACTCTGCAGTTTCCTTAATTATGCTTTAAATATGGATCTTAACATTTAATTCTGGTTGCCGTTCAATCTTTTCCCTAATCCATGTTAAATGTGTATAAAAACCATCCCACTTTGGTGGTTAAAAGAACTGAAAACTTGTAAGTGGTTTACCATTTAACATTGCTTTTCTTTAATTCCTGTTTTTTCGGTTGGAAGAACTGGCAGGGAAGACAGTACTGGCTTAGAATTAAAGGAAACTTAATTTTCCTGAGAAAGTTGAGGAACTACAGTCCAGGTTAAAGCTTCAATGTTATTCCGCAAGTGAAACCAATTAATTTTCATCCTAGCCAACAACTTCAGAGAAGACTTTCTTCTTCCTTTTATTCTGTAGCCTATGTCACATTTTAAGTCCTTTACATCTTTCTTTATGTGAAGGTAATCTATCTTTTTGTAAAATCAGACTGTAGCAAGTATAATCCTTATGTTTGGTGGATTCTTTCCAACTAATATATATCTTTCATGAAGCCTGTTATTTAAAGTGGGGTACTGAACCCTCCCTGGGAACAAAACAAGCTACTTCACAGGGTGAATACTTCATATGAAAAGACACCAACGATACTTACTGCTATGATGGTATGTCACTGTTCTAAGCTAGTTTGGGTTATACATCTAAATCTTTAAAATTGTCATTTAACCACTGTTTTTTGTGCAATTCATAATAATGAGGAAGTGATTATTTTTACATGTGGTTGGATGTCTTCAATGGTTCTTTAAAGATGAAAAATACAACTATTTTTGATCATTTGCCTCTAACAAATCTGAAGCTCTCAGTGAAGCCAGAACTTGAATGACTTTCAGACTTTGACACTTCAAAGATAACAGGCTGTTATGTCTCTTTTTTTTTTTAATCTTACCCGCAAGACAAGAAATAAATGAGCATTTGTTTACATATAACACATACTAGCTTTAAAGGATTAACTACTTTCATTAGCTACTGCAGTTACTTCCTTTTGTATTTCCTTATTTCTAGAATACGCTGTGTGTGAGAATAAGTAAATGCATAAGCAATATGGAAATTTAACCCGGACAATGGAGCAGTAATATATTAAGTACAAAATGTTGTTTCATCTTTGAATAAAAGTTTTGTTTAAAAAAAAAAAAGCTTCCTGCAACATCTTGTTCCTGCTGTTTACAGTTTGCATAACTACAGATGTGAACACATGGTAACTTATGTTTATCAGCTCAAATATAACATAGTAGGCCAGCACAGGCTATCCAGCTGAAATAATCAGAGCTGGCTGCACGTGGGTACCTTTCACAAATGTGTGTCATGATATGTCAGTGAAAAATACAAATGACAAACAGCAAGGATAGCTAAAGCTCATCAAACCAGCACACAGAAGAATCTAGATCACCAGTTCCCTACATTACTCACTGTTTCTGCCAGTGCCTTTTTTCCCCTCCAGCCTGCTTTTTTTTTCCTTCTCATTTAGGGAAAGAGAGCATTATGCTATTTATTTAACAAGCTGTGGCTGATATTCAATATTAAAAAAAGCTTTTGATAAAGAAAGTTGCAAGAAAACTTGAAACATATCCTCCTCAAAAGAAATGTAACCAAGAGTTCAAAGCAGTAGGTAATTCTTGAAAGGATCTAGTGTTTGTTCAGAAGTCCTGATTCTGCCTTTTGTCCTACTATTTTACAGATGGGGCTGTTGTGTTTTTGTTTTCACATCAACTTCTCTATTACAGTGCAAATGATGAAATACACATACTTCAGATTGTTATTTGCTTACCTTTTTGGATGTCACGTTGCAGCTGTGAGGGCTAAAAAGAGGGAACTGTCTATCCCAAAAGTTTCTCGATTTCCATTCCTCCTGAAAGTGATTTAAAAATGTAGTCATTTTCAGAAGCTTTGGGTTCTCTGACACAGAGTTATTACTTTAACGTCCTGCAATTGTACATAGCCAAGAAACAGACTGTTACAAGTCTCTCCAGGAAGCTGTCAGGACCGACAGGCCCACATAAGTTTCTTTGGCTTGATGCATTTCAAACAGGAAAATAATTGCAGCTCTATAGCTAGTTTTACTGGAAGATTTTGCTTGTAAATACTCTTACAATTTTTGGACATTTTTTTAGATATTAGCATTATAAATTGTGATAGCATGACCCGTAACAGAACCTTTTTCTAGCTTTGTATATGACAAAACTATCCTCATAGAGCATCAAATCAAGGTCACAAGATGTGAAGTAAACACTTCAAACCCAGCAAGTACTAATGCCATACCCATTTTCTACTCCACAGTAGGAAATCTAGTTACTATCACAGTTTAAAATTAAGCAGAGTAAATCTTTCACTTTCAAAGTAATATTTATTTTCTAATTGTGACTTTTTTTTTTTTAGAATCATGTACTACTAGTTTCAGCCCTTTGTACCATTATTTAAATGACTTTTATTGCCAACTATTTGTTAAAGGCATGTGTTTTTCTTAACCTATATATGCACAACTACCATTTGATGGTAATATGAATTCAGCAAATAGACTGAGGCCTGGAGTAATGCTCTTACATTACTAATTCACTGAAGAATGAATTTACACCTAAAATATGCACTCAAGTTCTGAGACACAACTATGTTGCAGCTGTAAATACAGACCGTTATTACTTTAATATTTATTTATGTTATTACTTTAATATAACAGACCGTTATTACTTTAATACTTTAAATGCAGAAATAACTTTATTTCTGCATCTACTTGTCTGTGTAAAATGTAGTGCTGGTTCTTGCTTCATTTTCTGAAGTGGAAAACAACTAAAAGTGTTCTAGTTTGATGGGAAAGGGGATGTTCAAAGAAGTGGAAGATGCCATCCTTTCATCTGCTAAATATGCGTATGATATGTTCGTTACTTCCACATGAAATCAGAAGGTATTGCTAAGTCTTTCACAGACTTCACAGCAACTGCAGGCCCTCTTTCTCTCTAAACAAAATCCCTTTGCTAGAAGATTTAAGACTGTTCAACTCTTCCCTGTGTCCTTCTGCACTATGCAATTTACCTTGCTGTCATCTACACTTCTATTGACATTTGCTGATGAAAGCTTTAGTTCAACATCTAGCATGTTAATATCCTGCAAGTATTTATTTTTATTCCTCTAATGTTTGAAAGGTTGTTTACTATGTCCAATTTTCACTTAAATATTCAGAACATACATTCAAGATCCATTTAGAAAAGGCTGGAAATGTGCCCTATGTTGTACTGAGCTCAGACTAAACAGTGTTCAACCTCAGTTTGTAAGTAAATCAAACTGCACACTTCACTGGATTAAAAACTGGCCTATGCATACATTTTGCAGACAGATCTGCACTTGAGGTTGATTCTAGCCACCTCCAAAAACACTCAAAGTGGGCCATACCATAGCAGCTTGAACACCACATCTTCAGGTAAGGACTCATTTGTACTCCATTAGTTTGTATTTCATGCACAGCAAATAAAGATTCTCAAAGAAAACTGCATATACATACTGCACTATGCAGCAACTTGAGTGGGAGCTGCTTCCACTGCAGTCAGGCTGCAGAGCTTCACACCTTATTACTACACAGCAGTGCAAAAGGAACCAGAGGGATAAAAACTTCTATACCCCTAATGTATTCAGGTTGGCAGATACTACAGCAACAACAGAATATAAACTGAAGCTTTTGTAAATTATTACTTGCTACAATATAGTAGGACAGGAATTATAATATTGAAACACAGAATTGGGATCCTATGTTTCTACAAAGTCAGTATCTACAAAACTTAAGGGGTAAAACAGGCAGAATAACACAAGGGAAAAACACAAGACCCTGAAATTGTAATGCATGCACACAAAAGGAGGCAAAAAAAACAACCCAGAGCAGTTAGATTACTAATTGTACACTCAAAACACTACTTTGCAAGTCCCAGCTCACAGCAGTGTGATGCTAGTTCACATGTATTAAATCAGGTACTGCTGCAAATCAAAAACTATTTTTTTAAACTCACTGCTGTGCACATTAATTTTGAAGTCTCTTGATTCCACAGATGAATTAACTTTATTTTTTAATACTATATCAATAAATGAAGCACATGAAAAAATTCAAGAACTTGAACTTCAATACTTAAGTCTCCAAAGGCCAGCTAAAGCATGTTTTACATACAACCACTCACCTATATCCATCGTAAAATCTCTTCAACGTAATCCAGTATGCAGGATTGACAGTTCTGATGGTAATAAACACTGAAAGAGGCCATTCTTTACAAAGCACTGTTAATCAAGCCACATTCAGCTACTTGGTCAAAAACACTAGTCATTTTGTTAATTGCAAGGCTTCAGGTGACAATCAGCTAGCAGGCTCTGCTGATTGAGATGAAGCTTTTAATGATAGCTTAGGTGATTACCTTCAATTTCTATTTAAAGGCTGCTTAGTCTGCTTAAAAGTACTGATAAAAATTGTCACTGAGGTTGGCATTGTTTCCTGTGGATGAGAATGACACTGGGCAGCAAACAAACTCTGCAACTCAGTCTGCTGCTCTCAAGCTTCCACTCCTGTGGCCTCTCTACAGGTTGAGCCATCAAGCTGCAGCAGAACACAATTCTATTCACTGCTGATGAATGATGTACAGCTCACTCATAACAGCTACTACTTGCCAAAAGAGCACATTGGGAACCATCCCTGTGATTCCCATTCATTCTCCATCCCATTTGTGATTACACAAAGGGAAAGGTTCTGTCTAGCATGGTTAGTCAATAGCAATTTGAAATGACAGTTGGAATATTTATCTGGCATTAGCACTTACATTATCACAATGACACAGTACATCATTGTTACACAACTTCGTGTAAGATTCAATTTCTACTCTCAACTCTGAAAAAGACATGATTTTTCAAATTATGCTAGAGTTGTAGATCTATTTTTGAATGCAATTGGAGATGCCTTAGCTCAGCTGAGCACACAGGTACTTATCTCAGGTCTAAACTTCTTTGTGATTCAGTAACCAGACATCCCTGTGACAGAGTCCCCTGAGAGCCCAAATACAACAGTCAGCCAAAAACCACGGTAGTGCAACACAAAGCATATATCATGGTGACTTTCAATTACATAGTCAAGAATTCACAGTGCTCACATTTTCACAAAAGCACTGTGAAACCTCAGTTGCTTCAAAATAGGACATTTCAAGTCATACAACCTCCTCATGGGAAAGTCAAATTTATATTTTAATCAAGAGATGGGCATTAAAAAAATTCTGTTGCACAGAGATTCTCCGCTTTAACATAAATTCTTCCATCTTCAGAATGGGAAAGAATTAACTACTTAAAAAACAGAAGAGGAAGATGTGACAAGAGAGAAGAGAAACACGACAACAGCTTGCTGATGAGAATTCTCTCTGAAGTGAGAATTCTTGATATAAATCCTGATTTCTCACTTCTCTGAATTTTACTGGGGAGAAATGGTTAGGATGAGCTTGTGGGCTGAATCATGAAACCTACTGAAAGTCAGGCACCTTACTTCAGTTTGCAGAAAAGCTGTGAAGAGCTTACTTTAGCCAATCTGAAAACTTACTGTCATCAGCTGAATAACTTGCTGCATTCCTCAGTTTCCTACTGCATATTTCGGCATTACGCTTTGTGATGATATTAGCAGCTAGGTGACTGTATGGTAAAGCAAAACAGACTGTTCACCCACACTCCTAGAAAGAGATAAAAAAATAAAAAATAAAATAAAATAAAATAAAAAAAGGTTAGTTGTCAGCCAGAGTAGCAAGCTGATGCATTTTGTGGAGCTGCAAAATCACCAGAACCAAATACATAAATGCATACTGGGGGATGGAAGCATTACTGCTCCCTCTCAGGCACCAAAATCTTGACCTAACTGAAATCACACATCAAAGACAGATAAAGCTCAAATCTTCACCTTATCCTCATTAGCTAATCATTCTCTGTGCAGTGTAGTGGCTTTTGTTAGATTTCATTACCACCACTGCAACACAATTAGTCTTCAGTAAAACCCAAATTAACAAAACATGACTGTATATGAATTAGACTTTTTTAATAATTTTTACTTTCATCCTTTTGATCTCCAATGTTGTATTTCATCTATTACTGTAAATCCTTAAGAAAAAAAGTAGCTTAAGAATTGACTAGGCAAAAAAACAGCCAAATTAATTCTGTGTCGCTTCTTAAATCTCAGAAAGAAAATCACTGTCACAAATATTATTTTATGGAAAGTTTTAGTTGCTTTGTACTCTTCTGTGCATCACCTTGCTAATCAAACCTTCCTGCCCAGAGATTATCCATTATAATTTGCCTTGGAATTTCTCTCATAACAATGAATATCCAGGAGCAGTGTTAAGAGAGAAGCACAAGCATTCTTCAAATAGCCTGTCACACTGTACTCAATAAATAACATATACCATAAAGTGCCTACTTATAAACAAGCTTTCATAACCTTAGTATAATCCTACATCTGTAATATTGTCATAGTGTAATCTACTGTGATACTGCCCCTCAATTTGCTCAGAAATGCAGCTTCTGTAGTCATCATTTAAATTACTAAGTCACTAACTAGTTCAATAGGTAACACTAAATATCTTTTTCTATTTACAAGCAAAGAAATCTTTGCATGGGGTAGGAAGGCACGCAGGACAATTTTGGTGACAAAGGAAAACAACTTACCTAAAAACCGAATTTATTGCACACAGTTGAGCAGAATCTAATTTACCAAGGTCCTGTGCAACAACACAGAGCCTGTTCAGCATTTTAACTGAAGGTTATGAATTACAGGAATGCAGTAACATAGCCTTTGGAAATAATCATGAAAGCAAATATTCCTGATACTTTCAAACAATAAAACATCCAGATTATAATGCTCTACATGAGAGAAATTACCTAGCTTGTATTTCCCATTTCACTTTTCCAATTACAAGCTGATTTAATATCATGGTTGCTTAATATTATAAAATATTACTGTAACATGAAAGTGTGCGTATGTAAATATATGATTTCATTTCTTTTAAATACTTCCCAATAGAGAAATATTTTAAGCATTTAATCTCATAATAACAAGAAGAGCTAAAGTTGGTGCACCATGCTCCACCTTCCGTGACTGGTTACCCTCACATACTATTAAGATTAAATACAGTTTGCAAATACAATCAGAAAGTCTCAAGCCAACATTTTCAAAGAAGCCCTCCTCCTGTTTGGAGAGTTAGCTTTTGTAATAACCCCTGTGTGTCTATCTTCTAAAAGTAAAAGTGTTAGGTTCTTTCCATGTGTACCTAAGATTATTCAAATATACCAATGTTACTGTATATGTTGCTAAACTGAAGTTCTTCCTCCTGAAGATCTTCAAATGACAAATGCTTAGAAAGTGTAAATTTAAAACACGACTCAACTTGCAACTACATTCAAATGCCAGAACTCACAGCTTTTTGTTTTACACAACAGAGGCAATCAAAACAAGCAAGATTTAGCAGCAAATGAAATTGCAGCTGAAATATAGTTTGAGGTCTGCCTACAAAATACGCAGAAGTGCTACAAGAGCTCATCATTTCTAAACAATAAAAAGCCTTCATACTTACAACACAATTGTTTTTGTAAAACTCTACCTGGGAAAAAGAACAATTAAAACCAAAACAAAGCGAACAACCCACTCATCTTTCAAATATTTTCTCCCTCTGTCCTACTTAGAAAACAAATAAAATTGCCAGTAAGAGGAAATCTCAACAACTGGCACACCACCTGTCATTTTAAACACCAACACAATCATCTAAAAGTGTTTGCTGCTTGACTCAGTAGCTCAAACTTTAACAATGAAACTAGTCATAAAATCCTGAGGCTCTGTCACATCTGCTCTGTGGTTATTTACCAATGCTGTTTTGCTATAAACTTGATGGAACTTACCTAGAAGAATGAATAGACCCATTAGTAAGAACATATGAAGTTCAATGCTTAACATATATCACTTCCATATCAGAATTAGAGTAAATGTAACAGTATCATTGATGTGTTTCCCTCCTCCATTATATCAGATAAAATAATAATGGTAAGAAGCATAAGAAAAAAGTTAGCTTGAACCTAATGAACTTAAAGATTTAAACAAAAAACCACACAGACATAGGCATTCAACCTAATCACTAATTTGCAAGTCTCATATTTTGTGCCATCTTCTTCTGCATTTTGTAGTGAAGTTGTGAACTCTGGGCTTCTAGAGGCAACAAAAATCCAGTGACAGAAGTGAATCCTCCAAATAAATGAGTTTGCTGATCTAGTTCAACAGCAGACCATTAAAGATGACTACTGTAATTCAAATGTTTTCTCCAGTTTCTAAACACACATCTTGGAACACAAGGTAAGAATCATTCTAAGGCACAATACACAAGCACCCAAACAACCCTACTTATAAAGAATACATTGAAGTGCTTTAATTACCAAAACATTTTATTAAAGTAGACAAAGAATAACTCAAGTGTTCACGAAAAGGTGTACTCATTTTGTTTGACTACTGAACTCAAGGTTGTAAACAGATCACAAATACATGCAGAACAATGCTCAAGATGCTGAAGAAAGTGATTAAATCAGTTGTTTGGGGTTTTTTTTTGCTATTGGTAATTACCATGCCTTAGATAAACAACTGTATGTTCACAGTGGTAACGTGCTATAGGAAAGTGTAAGCTCATGGCATACTTGTGACAAATCACCAGGATTAAGATTCATAATTTAATTTGCAATGTGGAAAATCTGTCTAACATCCCATTTACAGTCAACAGATTTCAACACTCCTTGAAATCTTGTCCTAGAAGGGATGTATGGACGTCTTCTCCACTCAGCTATTTTGAAATGTTATCTCATTTCTCAGTGTTTTAATTAAGACTTCAAAATCTTCAGCACTACACTTCAATTGCCTTTCCTTGTTTGCTAGCATTTGCATGTAATTTTCAAGAGAAAGGAAAACCAGGACTAAACCTCAGAACAACAATTAAACATTCTCAAAATAAATCTCCCATGTAGAGGTAGAGCCTTTCTCCTCCCTGCCCTTCATTGCAGATTTCTGACAAATGCTTCTTTTTAAATGGAAAAAGTGAATGTCTAGTCGGTGCTTATTACACACCGCTTTTGCTTATTTCTCTCTTAAGAAACTGGACATAGTAAAAGAGCTGTTAGACATTTCACCTCAGGACATGGTATTTGATAACCTGTTTACTTTATGAGCTGTCTTTGAAAGACATTTTTCCCTTTCCATAAAAGTGGGCAAAGCTTGGCATTACTTGGAAGTGAATATACAATAGATAACTTTGTTTGGGATTTAGAACCACAGCCTGTTAGGTTTGTGAATATTTGAGTTGAGATGTAAGGTAACATCTATTAAAGTCCTGATTTAAGTGACTTCGGTAGTGAGGCATATTAATTTCAGCCATTCCACTTAAATCTTGATTTTTAAATAAAGCAGCTAACTGTGAAAGTGCCAGCACTAACTACAGTTCTGCAGTTTTATCCACTTTCCTGAAACTACAGAGTCCATTTTTTAAAAGCTCACTTTAAAATGCCTCTCTGAAATCATTTAAAATAATTTGCCAAATTAATTAGATGAGATAACTACAGCTTAAGTTTAGCAGCACTACACAACATGAGAACAGAACATATTAGAAATAGTGAAGCATACACATCAATGTATTTTTATACTTGTTCACGTGATCATGAAACAATAAAATCAAAGAAACATTTTAAAAAGTAATATCTTAAGAATCTTGTCACTCCCCCCCTCTAAGTTTGGATGTTAATTGGGTAAGAGAAGTTAAATGCAATCTACTACTTGCTCAGCTGGCTGACTTAACGAAGGGCTATGAACCATGAAGTGAAACTGAGTGAATCCTGGAATTTTATTACACGCAGCACCTAGGAAAGAAAAAACATATAATTTGATAAATTTGGGATTAGTGTATTTATTAGAGTACTTTATCATCTAAACACCCAATTACTAATTCTTCTACAATGCTGTAATTATTCTTTTACAATCTGTTTAACCCAAGACATCTTGAAAGTATTTATTTTAAGTAAAAGCACTGTGCTACTGACTGTTGTATAATACAACTCAAAACAGTACCATAAGTTTGGAAAAAAAATATATCTATCTTTCAATCCTGATTAACTTAATGAGTTCTTCCAACTCTAATCTCTTAAACACAGAGCTATGAGAAATAAAAGATCAAAGAATAGCAATAAGCAGTCTAACTAAATAAGTCGTGTTGATTAGCAAATTATATTTGCTACTGATCTGAGAGTTTGCTAATGAGACGCCTGGCACAATAACTGATCTTGGATTGCTTTGAAGCTATGCTTAACAACCACAATCTCCCTGGCTTATTCCATATTTTTTAAAAACATTTAAATTAATCTTACACAATCCAGGAGAACACATGAAGGTTGTAAATATTTTTTGATTTTTCTAAGTCTTACATAAATTTTGTAAACATCTGAAATATTTTAATTTCTCCTCTGCATTCTGATATCTTAATTTCACACTAGGACAGCTGCCTGATAACCAGCATTGGATATTATGAATGGCCATACCACTGCAGTATTTAATGAATAATTAATGACTGCTGTTTTCAAGTCCACCATAAATATTGCATATCTGTGATCTAGTCAAGGTCAGCAAAATTGGGCTGTTGAACAAGATACATACCATAACTTCCAGTTGTATTGGCACATATAACAGCACCGAAGAACTTTGGAACATACTTCCGAATCCTGGAAATAACTTTCTGACAGGCTACTGTTGGGTCTGTTCCCATCCTCATATACTCCACTGCTTGATAACTAAAACAAACAAGTAAGAAAAGCAAAGTAAAAACATCCCCACATCCAGACAGTGAGCTAAACTCAGCTTAGATATTAATTTCAGAGATTTAGATTCCTTTGCATTACAGAAACAAACTTCAAATTAGCATTTATTATTCAATATAATGTGTTATTAGAAACAGTACTAAAAGGGATTTCAAGATGTCATTTATGCCATCTGATATTCTAAGGCAAGACCAAACCTGTGGCAACCTGATCATTTGCAGTAGAGTCTAAGCCACAGATCAGTTTAACAACTGCAAAGTAGTCAAAGAGTTACTGGCATTTATGTTTCATTGTATGACTAAGTTTCACATGAGAAATTATTACTAGTTTTCAAAATGACTTATCTGAAGGTATTCTCATTTGTTTGAAAAAAAAACAACAACACATAACTATAAAATGACCTCTGAAATTACACTCTGCCTTTCATTTATTTCAGTAATCATTAAAAACAGTTTTCAGGAGATGCAAGCTTCAGAAAAACTCAAAATTGACAAAACATTTCTTCTGTAAATATGACAGTATGATGTTTAGACCAAAACTCCAAACTACCTTCAAAATTTCTGTAACATAAAATTAAAAATAATAAATCTTACTCTAAAATAATCAAAATGAATTTCCTTAGTATCACTCAACAAATGACACAAAGTCTGAGACAGATGACTTGCATTTCTAAGATGCCAGAGGCAAAGCCAAGCAACAATCCAACCTTATATTGTTGTTTACTTTCAGAAGCAGAAGATTAAATGACAATGCATAATTTACTCAAAAGCAAACAACACTAAATTGTCTTGATGAAAAAATACATAAATAAATACCTCAACTTGTTACACTAACAAACACTCACTACAGGGAGCATCAACTATTCATGTTATTGAAGTGCCTCTGAAGGAAACTTTCCTTGCATTCTCAGACTCCCTATTACCCTTAATTTTTAAGAAATTTAGAAATCAGAAAGTTATAGTTAGATAACTATCTAAATACAAACCTATACTTCACAGGAGTATGTTCAATAATCAAAATAAAGTAAGATGCTGTCCTCTTAAAAAGAAGCAGTTAAAACTATTAGAAATTTTGCCCTTGATTTGACACCTCCTGGTTTTCTGATGGATCAGTTCTATCCTTTTGAGAATATATCTTCATTTTTATTCAGGGATATTTAAATATCATGAAATTGAGAAAGTTCTGATTTACAAGGAACCTGCAATTGTCTATTCTGAGTTCTCTAAAACCAACTGAAGTAAACCAGAAATGTTTCAAGCATTACAAACACTTTTCAGGCTGCTAAGGAGTAATGCACTTTGTTACTGATTAATCTCATAGTGGAATCCAACTCATAACTAGTACCAGTATCTGATTCCTTAAAATAATTCAAAGTCGTGAATGATTTTGCCTTTTACTTTAAGACTGTCCTGGAACAGCTTCACTCATTCAGGACTGTAACTTTTAAAATACACATCTGCCAGTAGGCATCCATAACTGCCAGAGTTTCAACTGCCAGAGTTTCAGGAGTATTTCAGTAATGTGAAGGCCACTGCTTTAGATTCCATCAAGCATCAGTGCTCATTATGTTCATTATAGGCTTCCATAAAGCTTTCCTTTTGAGACTGGCCCACTAGAATGACTGTCAAGACTCTGTGATGAAAACAACCATATTTTACAGTTCAAGCAACCACAATGACAGCACTAAGCCATCTCTTCCAGTTTCAAATTAGATATCAATTAGATAATACTGTTACAGAGACATCCCCTCACATTCCTCAGTAATTTGAGAATTGCTCATCATATTTTCTACAGTTTACAAGACTTATTTCCCCCACAGCAGAATACCTTGGAGCAGAAAGCTCATCAGTTCCATTAAAGAACACACAGGTTGGTAGTACACTCATTACTGCAGTCTGTTTGCTCTCAGCTAGGCAGTATCTAAGTGTTAAGTTGTAAAGATGACATCTTGCTACTTGTTCTTCCCCCTTATATTCCTTTTACTCCCACTTCAAGAAGTCATACAGTCTTTCAATCAATTACTCAATTTGCTGAGCTTATGTTTTGCTTCTGGAAGCTAGCAAAGTCCGCCCTAAGGTCAAACCTGGGTAAGAAGCGCATCATGGTGTCACCATCCCCAGTGGCTGCAGCTCCTCCTGCTGTACTATCAGCATAGGATCCTGCTCCGGCTATTGGAGAGTCTCCTACACGGCTGCAGTGAACAATGAAGAAAATGTATTCTACAAAAGAAAACTGAAATTTACTAATGCCAGTGAGATTATACTGATGTAATAGCTCTTGGCCTGATAGCAGCAAGTTCTTATGACTTGGGTACACATTTAACTTTGTCAACTTTATCACCTCCAGCTGAGTTAGTGTTAAACTCAAAGGAGAACAGAACAGGTAAAGAGGTGACTTTACTGCAGTCAGAAGTCTTGTCATAAAAACCAGCAACAAAAGTGATCTGTGATAACTTGACTGACCCGAGGCTGTTCCCCAGTACTTGGATTTAAGGGAGTGTCCTGCAATAACTCAGGTGAATTTGATATTGTCGCTCTCTAAAATATATACTGGAAATAAAACAACAAAAAAAGTTTTCTTTGCAAAATTAGAGATACTAACCCTGGAATTTTGTGAACGCCACCATTAGTAGATGTCCCTGAAGCAACGATTCCACTCTTGCCAATTACAACCATACCTAAAATTTCCAACAGGTATATGAAATATACTCAGACACACTTCAGACAGATTTGTTAAATGGTCGCTATAGGTATCATCAAATAGAACCACGATATACAGACTTTTAAAGTTACTGATACGCAGAAATACAGAAAAATTGTACTCTTCAAGAAGTTATTTGTAAAAACTCATTTGTAAACTTTATGGATGTGTTACACAAGCCCTAAGAGCAATCTAAAACAGTTAACCAAACTTCTGCTCAGAGCTGCACATTACTGCTGTCCGAGCAGCCACTTTCCCTGGTATGAACCTATGTTTCTTGATAGAGAACCAGGACCCAGTGTCACCATATTGTGCACAAGTACCACCAATTTAAAACCAATAAAGGTTTTAAATTCTTTAAATTGTGCTTGATGGAGAAGAAAAAAGTCAGAGGATGAGCTTAGATTCGACAGAAGGCTAAATACAGCCTACCAAAGAAACAAGAACTACACAGCAGGCAGTTAAATGAATGGATTAGCCTACTTGCTAATTCTCTGCTGATGAAGAAGCCATCGGTGCATATTATAGAAGTTTATATCAACACTTAGAATAAGTTTTGGAGTCAGCTGCTTTTCCATAAGGCAAGACTTAACCTCCTTAAGAGAGGTCAAAAATAGCTGTTCACTACAAAGACAAACCTAGAAGCAGAATCCAAACAGTTGAATTTTGTTTTCATGAGACAGCATTTCCTTTTCATAGAAATGTTCTCCTGTCAGTAAAATCTAAAAGAGGCACTGAGTCTAAGGCAAGCATTAGCATCTGCAAACAGACCAGAGGGGCATCAGTTCCCAACAACTTCCTAAATGCATCTTGAAAGAAGACGCTTCTCAAAATGTGTTCATTAGAAGATATTATATATAGAGAACAACGGCTCAAGAGAGGTTGAAATACAAGTACAATCAACATTTAGTATAAAACAGCTTAGGGCTGCTTAATGACAGAAATACAATTCAGGACACGATATAACATATTCCCATTTCATCTTGACACTCCACAATCTGAGTTTTTGAAAGCATACTGAAGAGCGCACACTAGTAAGTAATGCTGCCTACCACCCTGAGAATCTGACAAGTTGCTCAACTTTTGTACAACACTGATTTGTTATTAGTAGGGTAGACTAGAAGTGAATAACTAAAATTCAGACTTGAAACAAGTTGTTAACCCTCAGCAAGCAGAAAGTTCCAAATTGCAAAGCTGAGAAAAAAATCCAAGTTAAAGCAAGAAGTACAGGGTTTAAGACTACAAAGTATGAAGATTTGAAAGACATGAGTGTGTAACTGCTTATCTCTATTTCACTCCCTCAACAGCTGCTGCCTTCGTCAGGCTTGCTCATTAATCAGCTGATAGGCTGGTTATTAACAATTAACAGTCCTCAGTCAGTAAACTCTTAGAATTCTTTAGGACAACTACTGGTAGCCCATTTTAAGGATAGCAGTTTCTGTAGAAATGCATTGATTTAGCCACAAGCCAAAACAGAAGAAAAATGCAAGTATGCTTTATGTTCTAAGTTTAAGAACAATTTGACGAACTCTGCCTTTGGCAACAAGTCTAACTTTTTACTCATTTGTCCCACTTCTGCAAAGCTTTTCAAGTTGATCTGACAGCTACATGGAAGACATGACCTAACTTACCTACAGACAAGATGAAAACCAAGTATTTTTAACCTTGATCAGTTTCCTAAGCATATATACTTGCCCAATCAGTTGTGCTATGATATCTGAGGGGGAAGCAGTAGGGTAATAACAAGTAAGAGATGACAGAAGATGAAGGAAGCAACTGTGCAGCCGGTGCACTGGAAAAATATATCATACACTTAGGAACTTGATCCTAACAAATAAATAACACAGTCTTGAAATCACTATAAATAGGAACAAATGAAATAAGATTTTTATATTAAATATTTTGCTTTAAACACCGCATGAGTTAATGAACAGAGGAATGAGGAAAAAAATAGAGTTACCAAAAAGTTGTTACCAATAGTATCGTGGTTACGAATGTTTCTTTGTGAAATGGTCCCTTCTTCACATGAAGATTTTTCAAGACGCTTATATGGTCCACAGGATTTTGAAGAATCTGGTACCACATTCTGTAATTATATGAATGAATAATAAATTATGCTTCATTACACTCACTATTTATACACTACTGCACATTATGTGCCTGATAGGTAAAGTTTGCAGCTGTTCTAATATCCTGAACTTGGTTTGCTTAGAGAATGAAGACTTACTTCTGGTATTACACGGTAAAAAGGTTTTTCTAATTGTTGATGAAATCAGATATTCTCTTTTACTTAACTGACTGGTCAAAAAAAGTTCATTCTTCAGCAAAATGAAGAAAATTCTTCAGTTTTTCTTTCCTTTTAAATGATAACTTGAGTTTACTTCAGTGATGTAAAGATATCGCATCAAGTCAGTTGTTAAAGATACTTTCACAATTGAAAATGGGAATATGTACTGGTTCAACAGGGCTCAGCAATGCAGCATTTTAGATGCAAGAAACAATGAAGACACTACACAGATGTACAAACCTGCAACAGCTATATCAAAACAAAACAAACCCACAACAGGCAAGTTTAACACAGACAGCTGCACTGATCTGATGTGTCCATAGTTCTGCATAAAGCCTTTGTATTTATGGAGGCTAACTGCTATTGCAAGATTTCATTACAGGAATTTATACATGCTTCAGAAATTACTCTTACTGCTTTGTTTAGATGAGAAGTTCAGCCCAAATTTAGAGCTTAAAAGAAAAAAATCCCATACCAAAACCCAATTACTGCAAGCAAGGTCAAAACTGTAAGATTTAAGAAGTAGGAGCTAATCATATACTCCTCCCAAGTCTACCAAGAGTTTGACTACTCTATGTTTGCTCTGTATTATTATGAGGAACAGATATTTTCCACATGTACAAAGCAAAACTTCAATGTAAGCTGAAAGGAAGAGGTAATGTTGCAGTACTGACTGCCTAATACTGCCCCTTAACCACAATGGCACCATACCTTCCAGTAGTTTGGCTGACAGCTTTGATTAAGCCACTCTGAATACACTGAAAGAGATTTTTGGGTAGTTAAATCTTCATATGGAAATCCCATGCGTACGGCAAACAAGGAAGCTTTAGAAACAAACAAAAAAACAACAACATTGATTTATTCATGCTGTTATATATTTTAAAATACATTCAAGTAATGTTAACTAGTATTCAGGAAATTCTACATCCTCAATAGCGATGATAAACGTTTACTTGAAGAGCAATTCCAGCCATTATAGTGATGCACAAGTGCAATAACAAATTCCCCTTTCACCAGTGAGATCAAGTTGCTCCAATTCACTATGACTACACTACCATGTAAGCTTTACCAATGAGACAAAATTTCAACCCCATTACAATTACCTGGACCCAAATGATCTCGAACATGAGTAGCCTGGGCTGTATTTTTTTACTTTTTATTTGTCAAACAAACTGTACTTTCATTGTTAGCTGTAGACACCTTTGATATTGCTAGATGCAGATGCATCAACAGTTTGTATTATCAATGCTTGATAATCAATGTCACTATAAAGCAAAGCTGAACAAGCTCCTCCAGTTCAAGTATCTTAAAAAGCCTTCCATTACTCCTGGACAGCTTTTTAGTGTTTGTCTTAAATTCAGACGCAGTCAAAGCTTCTTTACACATAGAATCACAGAAAAATGACAACAACTTACAAAACACACTGATGTTCCCAACTCTAGAAAGAATATTTAAAAACAACAACAACAACAAAAGAAACAACTGTGCTTGTGCATGTTTGTCAGTCATCCTTTCATGACTTTTGAAGCCCTGTTTCTATTCCAGGAAACCGAGTTGTTAATTTTTTGCTGTCTGAACTTTCTCACTTGGATATTGGTCTAAGCACTGCCTGAGCAAAAGAAGAGAAGGTCAGCCTCACTGTGATTATGAAACTCTCCAATCTATTTGAGACAGTACTGAAAATTTCCCAGCAGACAATAAACAAAACAATGTTGTTCCTCACTTGTAATTATCCTGCACTGAGCGTACTTCACCAGACTCAGTTTTATGTTGGTATAAATCAATATAAGAGCCTCATCCACATGATTTCATTATGCAAACACTTATCTTTCAAAACTGGAAAATATATTTTAAACCAGTATTTAATTCTTCATATTTTATCCTTCACCTTTCTCCTCTTCTCTGTTTATTCTATAGTCACTAATTAAAAGTACTCCAATACTTGCCTGTGATGGGGAAATTGAGCTTTTTGAACATTTCTTCCTCCTTTTTACCACCTGACTGATTTATTTCTCAACATCATCCTTTAAATCTCTTACAAAAGCCACTTGTAACCTAAATGGCCAAGTGCTTGAATTAAATAGTATCTGGAAATCCATCTACTTTTTTTTCAGATCTTCTGTCAAAACAGTCATCACCACCTCTATTGCCATACTTTACTCCTCTGTAGAGTAATAGAAAAATTTGGGTTGCACTAATTTCTCTATCATTCTGTACACATTAACATCTTCAAGAATCTTGTCTCTTATCAGCTTCAAAGCAGTTGATTCATTTTTAATGCTCAAACATCTCTTCTTTTAAAGTCCCAACTTGTCTACAGATTTCTTTTGGAGCAGCTCCATACCTTTTAAAAATCCTCAATAATAAGCTAAGAAACCTTTTTTTTAACTATTCAATACCTTCCTGCAACACATCTATTTTGAAACTAGTGTTATCCTAAAAGCAGCAGCTTGTTTTTTACAACCTAACCTATTCCTCAAACTTGCAATTTTATGCTTTTGTAATGACTGGGAAGACACCTTCTAAAGTGATTTTCTACATTCAGACATTCACCAATGTTTTTAAACCATGAAATATAGTATTTGTGCCCAATGTACACTGAAATAGTAATAGGCCACTTTAGCATCTTATTTTTGTCATTCTTCATTCAAAGTTACTCCACGATGTTAAATGAAATTTTTGCAGCTAGAAGCTTCAGCTCCTATAGCATGCTGTAGCAAGCCATTTCATTTTTTTGTTTGTTTCTGTTATCAGTGCTATTAGCTAAGCCTTGGGATTAGAAGTTAACAATAGGAGTTAAATTGCTAAAAAACCATAAAGCTGTATTTTTCTTTTCACATGGAAACAATGGAATAAAATCTAATTCATACACATGTAATAATAAATGCTTTAGAGCTATTTGACAAGATTTGTTTGATAATCCTAATCCCTCCACTTAAGATTAACAAATGACAATTTTACAAAATAAAGAGGTTAAGACTCAGAAATAGCAAAATAAATAATTACCTGACTCTCCCACTAATAATGTATGCTTAGTGTGCTCAATGACCTTTCGTGCTACACCGATTGCATTTTTCACATGTCTGAGATCTGCAACTGCCCCAACTTCCATAGTGTTGCTGGAAGCAAGACATATTTAGAACTTATTATTGGGAAAAAAAATGTAGCATAATTCATATTCAGTAAAATCTGTCCTCCCACAAACCATAAAATCTATTGCTTTAATTGTCCTGTGCCCTGAGCTAGTAGGGAAAAAATTCTCACATACATTGATACATCATAACCTTGCATAGGTTCAGGGATGTTGCCCGAGTAAGTTACTCTACCTAGAATAATATTTTCAATAGAGTAACTACTTTGTTAAACAAACTGATAACCAAACCAAACACCAGCTATTACTTTCTCAGCAGGACAGCCTGAAAGAATAAACAAAGTACAGAAGACAATGGCTACAGAAGTTAAACATACACAGGATAAATCTAAAAGGAAAGCTTTATGATGCTACAAACTCTTTCTTTTGCAACTATCAATCAAGAGCTGGATTACCCAACAAAGTGCAAAAATTTGGTAATAGACACACTTCATTGTCCTTCTACCATGTAGAAAAAAACTTGCCCATAGTTAGCTCTAAGCCAACAAGAGCTCTGCGACAAATTTTACATTAAAGCATGTTAAAAATTACAAAGAACTTTTTTTCCTTTCTCCACAGTTACCTTACCCATCCATAATCATTGCATCCAGAGTTGTTTCTCCACTTTCATCTGGGCTTCCTCCATACCCCACGCTCCCATCACACTGGTCAATCTCACATTGACCACAGCCTTTCTCAACAGCATCCAGCTCAGAACCACCCAACTGTAACGTTCTCCATGCTGTAATCAACACAAATAAATCCGTGTCACCAATTAAAATAGTCTCCATTACTCCTTTAAGACTATTTTATAGATGGAAACAATGAAAAGGCACTGTATATGTGGATTTAAAAGAAAACAAACAAGAAAAACCTCACAGCGCTATTATATATGTTAAACAAAAGCAATATATAAACATATTCAAGAGAAAGTAAATTATTAATTTTCTAAACACTGTTTGTTCTTTTTCCTTTAAATATCTAATCAGTGTTTCTGACTGAGAAATAAAGCTTTGTTTCCTGACTGTGAATGTATTACTATGCACTATTTAATTACAATTTATTATTTATTACTTTATCATTTAATAATTATTATTTAATATTATTTATGCATTATTTAATAATGATGTCAACTTCTGTATATTAAATAACCTCCTATACTGAGGGCCAACAAACTCTGTATCAGTGTCTATTTAAAGCTTTCTGTGGGCAGTCAGAAAAACTTTCACCAGAGCAAAACAGCAGAATAGAAAGGTCTAATAATTTAAAACAGGGATCTAAAAGCTCATCAGTAACCACATAAGTACAAACAAATGTCAGTGTACGCTTTCTCCGTTCAACTCTTAGTCTTCTATTCTTTTTTTCTTCTATTTCTTTTCTGTTCACTGCACTATTTTGTAAGACATCACAGATATGCCAACTGTACGTGACTTAAATAATTTGGGCCTGTAGGTTCAACACGCGTGCAGCATTTCACAAGGTTGGACCTCAGGCAATATTTCTAGGATGCCTGAGCATGCTGCCACTGATGGTTGCAATCCTGCTTCCTCCTCCTGCTGGCACTCCACTACCTGCCAGATGGAGCACAGCAAAAGCAGAAGCACACAGCTCAGCTCCTTGTGGCAGCAGTAAAGTTACTCAGTCACAGCCACCTCCAGAAGTCACATCCTCACCAACACTGAACGCAGCTGCATGAAAACTGACCAAGGAAATAGTGCCAAGTTAAAACAGAAAACATAGCAGGCAACTTATGTTTGTCTTTATTATCATAACATATGCTTGTCTTTATTATCAACTTGAGCGTGGGGGAGCACTGCTCCAATTCACATTAATCATTTCTATTGCTCTGAGCAGCCTTAACAGGCTTTCCAAACCTCCAAACAAGGGCCTTGCAGTTCTCAAGTCAGTACTGTGAATGACACTAGGCTTCACGGGTAACTGCGACTTCCCTAGTGAGTTGTTCACAACTCAACTATGTCAGAAGAGCCTATAAGCCCCTTTCAATCAGTACGTGCATTTAATTTATGCTTTCCTAGGCAAACCTGCTTGGAGCATTAATAGGAGCGAGCCCAGCCCCACACCACAGCCCTTTAAAGAGACCCGTCCTGGCCCACGGCCTCCATCAGCTCGCAAAACCCCCCCCACCCCGATGCCAGCAAAACGAACTCCCAGCAACCGGCACCACCCCGCCCCTCTCCGCCGGGACACCTGTCTCTGTGGCTTTCCTAAACGCCCAAGTGTTGATGACAACGGGCAGCGAGGCCGAAGTCGCCCCACAACGACCCGCCAGCTGCAGCGCGATCAGCACAACGCGCACAGCCCCCGCGACCGCCGCCATCACCGCGCTCCGCCCCGCGGCGCCTTCGCGACGAGGGGGAGGGGGCTGGTGCGCATGCGTGCGGGGCCAGGCGGTGTCAGCCCGCCGCTGCTGTAGGCCGTCCTGGTTAGGGGTGGGCTGCTGCAGTCCCCGAAATGTCCTCTGGCGTTGCCCTAGCATTGCCCTAGCGATCTGAGGGATCTTAGCTGATAAGAGGGATGCACCGTTGCTTTCAGGGCTGAACGGCGTCGCTCAGCAGCAGCAGCCGGCTCTGAGCAGTGTTAAAAAGCGTGGTTTCTGCTCCCAGCAGAGGAAGTGGGAGATAAAGCACGCTACCGAAAATAAAATAAGAAGAATAAAAATTGAGCCCAGTGTCCCCAGTACTTTGCGATAGGTAAAACTCGTTGTATCTTCCCAGTGTTTTCCAGAGCTTACAGGCAGGAGGGAGACTGATTTTTTTTTACCCGGTCTGATAGAGATGGGATAAGGAGGAATGGCATTAAACTAAAAAAAGGGAGGTTTAGATTAGATGTTAGGAAGAAATTTTTTACTCAGAGGGTAATGAGGTGCTGGCACAGGCTGCCTGGAGAGGTTATGGATGCCTCATCCCCGGAGACACCCAGAGCCAGGCTGGGTGTGCCCTGGACAGCCTGGTCTGGTTGGGGGCACCCACCCACAGCAGGGGTTGGAACTAGGTGGTCTTTAGGGATCCTCCAACCTAATCTATTCTAGATGATTCTACGATACTCGGTTAACACTTTACCAGCACTGTAGCAAATCTTGTATTTGAAGTAAGGAGATAAGTGGATCTCATGTGCCTGTCAAGATCAATACTGCAGGCATGCATAAATTGTAAGTGTGCCCGAGCTCGTTGAGAAAGCCTGAAGCAGTATTATTTTTATTGCGCCAAAATGATCCACAACCCTTTGTAATTAAATGGTAGTCACAGAACAAATGTACTATCCTTTACTACAGAAGTCAGAAAATAATAAAATACAGTTACACTATTGAGTTTGAGTTTAGTAATAACAGTCTTGGTTTCTGCCAGTTCCCTACAGTAAAATGCAGGTAGAGAAAACTCTACTCAGGTAAACCACGTTAGCTGATTTATTTCTGATATTACTATTCTGATCTCTCTATTTCTGTCACATATTTCTTCATAAAACAATTAGGGAAGAGAAAAGGGCCAAAATAAAACTCTGAGTTAATGTTAGCTGAAGGAAAACGACAAGATTTTCAGCAAAGTAATTTGAGTAATAAGTGAAGAGGAAAATATAATCAAACCTGCTCTTTAAGTTGAAACATTCATGATATTTTTCAAATATTTTCTTTTAACCAGATAAAATGGACCATTATGAAATAATAAAACCCAGCCACTGGGCCAGCCACAATCCTTTCTTGCTGACATTTGCAGTGTCATTCAAATAGAAGTATTGCCTGTGTTGGATGCATCTACAAACTGAGGCTTACAAAGCTATGAAGAAAATACATTGTAGGACTTCAAACAGCACAACAATATGCTTCAAGTCTTGTATAAAAACTTGGTTGTATTTCTGTGATATTCTAACTTACATTCAAAAGCAATTGATTTCCTGGTAGGAATAAATGCAATAATGAATTCATATTCTAATGTATACAATGTTATTTGAAAGCATACATTTTTGTACTAAACGTGAAGAAAAGTCACAAAGCAAATATTGCTTTGTGTAAGATTCTCTGTAAAATTATCAGCTGGGTTGATAGTATTATTCTAGTTTTATATGTTAAATTGTAAGGGTAATTAGACCATTATGTGTCAAACTCTGCAAGTCAATTCTGCCCCATCTATCTGGATGCTTGATGTGCCCTCTGTCTCTGATACAAAGTATTTAAAAACTGGTCTTTGAATTTAAAAATTGTTGGTATTAGCTGGTCTTTTCAGTCAGTTCTTTCTACATCAAAAGTAAAAACGTGCTTCATATCCTGATATTGGTATTATACAGTCTGTAACTAAATAAATGGTGAAACTTAAGTGTTTCTGCAGCTGGAAAGCATATAAGTGGTTCCATTATCAGATTCTTTCCTCAAACGTATAATATTGAAATGATATTCTAGAAAAAGACTTCTATGGACAAGGGATTACTGAGGGGATCGACAACAGAAAGCACTGAGATTGCATGGCACTGAGTAATTAATGAAAAACACAGGAAGAAATTCACATCTCTCATGGAGAGTGAGTGTTTATTCCTACAGTGACCATAATCTGACCTCAATTACATCTGTGACCTTATCTAACACCATCTGTTTAAAAATGCATGCCTAGCTCCTTTCTGCTGTCTCAATTTTTCCTAAGTGTGCTTTGAAATCTAATTAAGTATTGTAGTTATATTTTTGTTTTCATATTTATCTTGATTTTACTTCCGTGTTTGAATATTAACAGACAAACATATAGAAAACAAATCTGAGAGTAATTTCTCAATAAAAATAATCTACTATTTGATGTGTTTGCTATGGAAAATTAGAATTTTGAATCCATTTTACTTGCAAATAAAATGCAATTTTAAATCACCCTAAGCTGCAGTTTTATGCTTTGGGTAGATATGTGGGAGCATGCTCTCAGTTTCTGAAATCTTTTCTTTTTCCCTCTAATGCCTTTCATGGCATTGTCTCTTGTTATGTATTTTCTCTCATTGACCAAATGACACTAGAAGGTTGGAGAGATTATTTATCATGGGTATCTCAATCATCTGCCTATTAAATCTTCTGGGAAAGACCCTTAGCTCTCTCTATCAGGAACAGTGTGAGAAGAGCCCTCTGCACATATTTTCAAAGCTACTTAGTTATCCTTTTCTGAATCCTCCTTAAAAATCAGCATCAGCATGAGATCAGATAAAATGTGCAATGTTGAAGTCACAAGATTATCATGAACTCTGCTTCCCATACTCCTTTCATGTTTTCTTTTCTTCCTCTTTTTCAATGTGTTATGCGTGATTTACTTGCAGTGTAAGCTATTTTGGGTAAATGGTGCTATTTCATTTTAAGTTTGTACAGCATGTAGCTCTGGTGTGTCCTAGTTTAGCACTCCTTGATGATATATTAATGAGCATTAATATATATAATAAGAAAAAATACAGATACTGATTAAAATAACCTAGCAACTATTAATAGTGTCGAAACAACAATTAAAATTTGTATCTCCATTGCTAAAGCTGTTTTTTGTTACCAGTGTTTTATATCAGATTGCTCAATTGCAATGGCTTGCATTCTTACTCTATAAGCTCAAAATAATTATTATGTGTTACAGAATATCATGTTCATACAGTTTTGGTTTGGCATGTTGTAGTGTTCTGTCTCAAAACAAGCTAGGTGTAATATATTTCTTTCTCATAATTGTTACACTGGACCACTGCAGTAATAAAGTTGTCATATGGAACATGTAATGGGCCACTTTACATTGTTGAAACTGCTTTTTTATTACAACTCTTTGTAACTTTATGATGTCTTCATAAATGTGATCCATGGCAATAATAAAGATGTTGGACAAATACAGCAAGTTACTTTTTGCTTCCTCAAACTCTGGAAGTTTTCTCAACTTTGTTAATGATCATACTTTAAGTTTTCAGTATTCACTGAATCATAGAATTGTAGGAGTTGGAAGAGACTTCTAGAGATCTTCTAGTAAAACAGATTATAGCATCTATGTCTATTTCAGGTGACTTGAGTACATCTACCAAGACTTTTAAACAGGATTGTCTTTGAGTTACAATTATCTAAGACAAGAGAGCCTGTCAATATGTGCAGCACCGTAGTGTTTTCAGGGTGTGAACACTCTAAAGTAATAAGTAATTGTTCTGGTATATAATTTAAGATTTTTGAACCCTCTTTCCAAGGTGTTTTCTCTGCAGTAACTGTTGCTTAGGACCCATTAATACTTCTCTGTACTGTTCTGTAAATTCCCTTGTTAGTCTGTGCATACTACTGTATTGCCCTTGTTTTATTCAATAGTATTGAATAGTGTTCAATGTAAACATGGTTGAAAAATGTTAAAGTCATTTTAAGAATGGGGATGTGGAGTGGTCAAGTGCTAGTTCCTACTTTGTGATGTCTGAATTGAATCTATCTGCAGCTCTGCAGCTCTTCTAAGTCACTGCGGAAGTGTACAAATCAGGTCAAAATCCTTTTGAGAATCTATTTCAGCAACATAGCAAACATTCAACTATTGCCCTTTGGAAGTTCCTCTGGACTCTGATACTAATGACTGGGGTTATTAAGTAGAAATTGCACTTTTTTGCCTTCAGACAGATGAACTTGAATCTCTGAAAAAAAAACCCATTCTAGACAGTATTTTACCAACTATATTTTAAGTTGAAATGGCTGAGATACAAAACACAAAAATACAAGTTTATGATCTAGCACTACATTTTTAAATTTGGTTTTGTGCCCAAAATAGACATTCTACTGGTTAAATCATAGGATATGATGCCTTGAGATGACAGGGCAAGCCAACAGCAGCAACTATGAGTTTGGGTTTACTTATTTTGTGAGGATTTAGTCTGATTGTTTGGATATAATAATCTCAACCTTTCATGTTCACACCATTGTAGAGCCAAAGAATACAAAGGAGACTGTGTAGACTGAAACAAGCAACAGTTTTTCTTCTGATTTTGTGTGTTTTCATCCATTATAACAGTTTCTCAAATTCTGGAATCTTTTTCTTCAGGAAAAAGAGTTTTCTTATACTTGCTGTCGTCTTTGATAGTCACTTTTGAAATAATTTCCTGTGTTAAACTCACCACATACCCTAGATAAATCTCAGTAACAATATATCCCTTCCTCTCTCTGGGGTTGTGGTTTTATACTGCATTTTAGATTTAGTCCTTAGAGATGCGTTTAAAGGCTAGGATACATTGCTTTTGTAGTACAAATGTGAATTCTTATTGTGAATAAATAACAGTTAAGCAGACCATCAAACCCTCACTGGTGTAGATGGTCCTATTGGCCTCATTGAAGAAGTATCCAGTAGATGGCTACACTTTCATCAGCAGAACTAATTCAACTAAGAGATGCATAGGACTGTAGCCTGGAGCTCTATGCCAGGCAGGGGGCATAATGTCATTTAACAAGAAAGGGACACATATCTTACCTTCTGACCTGGAGCTCCATTAGTCAGAAGCAATACATGTAATGGCATGCTAGGTGGCTATTACTAAGTCCACTTAGGATTGTCTATAGTCATCTTTTCAATGTCTTGAATTTTATAAACACGTTCATATATACCTTTTCAGGAAAAAAATGATCTTCTAAAATATTAATCAAAAGCATCACTAAGCTAAAAATTTCTATTGGTCAAGTCCAGTGTCCTTATTATCTATTCATCATCCCAATAGCATTCTAGTTCCTCTTTATTTAGAAGAAAATGTAGTTCAGCTCAAAAATTTGAAATTTTTCAACCTTGCCAATCACTATAACAACAACACCTGTAGACCCATTAAAAGAGGTAACTTCTTCATGTAGGCTTTACTTAAAAGAGCTGAATGTCATAGATTTATATTTCCATATTGTTATGGATCCCTTGTCATTGCTTTTTTATTTCTAGGAAATACATTTTATTGCATGTCTGTTACCCAAATTATTATCCATATGTTTTGAAATGGCAGTTATATCCTCCTTTCTGCTTAGTCTTTAGTTTATGCATCAGTTATTCTATGCTATTAATCCCGTCTTACACAAGCTAAACACCATTAATTTGAGTGATGAACATAGGCATAATATTGATATAAGAGACTATGGAATTAGAATGTATATTATCTGACTTTCTTGGGTTTATCTATTAAATTTAGTTTTTGTACACAATAATGTGGATTAATTCTGGAATTTTGATTAAGAAGCTTCAGAGCCATCATAAAAATGTTGAATAGAAAACACAGTACTTCGCCACTGGTATCACTGCACACAATACAATCTTTTGCTGTTCTTTCTCACAGAAATTTCCCATACACATGTGTACACTCACACATTTAAATAACTTGCTCAAATAGGCAGATCAAGTTATAGAAAAGTGGAAAGTTATTAGCACTTTGTTTTGCTTAGCATATTTAGAACATCCTAAAACTTAATGAAAAGCTGAATGTCATACTTGGAGTTACTGTATAGACCTCCATCTAAACAGGTCTGAGCTGCTGTGGTGTAAGATGCCTTATTATGATTCAATAAAAATGATCAAGATTCAAAATAGAAATAAGGCTTTTGGAGTATATTTGTAAAAATAATCTGCCAGAATTTTCACTTAAAACATGTATTTTCTAAAAAAGATGTATTGTCAAGAAGAACTACATTAAAAACTTTCCCCCATTTATCCCCACACATTTCTTGTATTATATATTCTACCATGTATTATTTGTACTCTGTATGGGAACTGTTTAATCATGGCCTGAACTACTGATTGATCACCTGAGGTGAGCACTGAGACAGCTGCAGGAGCACAGGTGAAGGCAATGCACTGTGTGACAGGAAGGGGTGGAGTCTGACTCCACCTCTCCCAGACCCCATTTAAAGGCTGACCACGACTGCAGAAGGGTATCTTGCTGGAGATCCCTCCTCCGTAGAGTTGTAGGCATGCCTTGACAGTCAGTGATAGGTGAGCCTTTCCTAATTTACCAGTTGTCTTTATACCATCCGGCTAAGCCATGTAAGAATATACTGTCCACTTTCTTTATTTTGTGTGGGTGCTATTCTTTTGGGGTATTCATTCTACCTACTTACATATGAAGAGCAACTCTGTGGCTTTGAGATTCAAATTCATAATCACATGGAATTAAAATGTGGGTGTCTTTTATCCTACAGGCATTACTTCATTAATTTGTTTTAGTGAAATCCATTTCAACAATAATAGGTGGTGCACTGGTGGTTGGATTAACCCTTGTACTGGTAATTTGCTCACCAGAAAGCACTCAGAATTTGCATGAATATGTTACCTCACGTAATAGGACTAATTTATCATACCTGATTACCTTGTAGTCAGAGTAACAAGACATATAATGAGAAAACATATCATTTATATTTACAAGATTATATTTAGAAAGAGTATTGTATGATATTTCAAGTAGATGATAGCTTGCAGTTGTCAGGTTTAAAATGTACCTATCCTACACCCACAAAGCTATTTAAGCTCCTGCCTCATGCTCAGTTTCTGAATTGCCAAGTATGTGAAACTACAGACACAGTAGTAAGCAGGAATCCAAAACCCTTTTTGAGTGTGGGTAATAGCTGTTGTCTAAAATTGGAGACTGATTGGAAGTAAGTATTTGGGGGTTTGTTGTTTTGAACTCAAACAACTGCTCAGCCTAGACTTAAGTCTGCAGCTATCTGGGCACTCTGGCTCTAGTTCTATGTCTTTTAGTTCAGAGTTATGCAAAATGACACAGAGCTTCTTTCACATTGGTAAGGTCTGTATAAAAGCATTTTCAGAGAACTATCCTGCCACCCACCAGTACCTGCCCAGCATCTTTGAGGAAAGACTTGTGGTTTAGTTTGAGTTTGTGAATCATTTAAGAGGAGCAGTACATTAAACAAGACATACCTGTGCCAATACCTCTATAGAATAGCAAGTAGATGATTGTAATACTCCCACCCTATATTTTCTTTTCTACAAAAACCACATTAATTGAATTTCACTGATTTCTTATTCTTTCTTTAGTTGTATCATCTCTTTTCTGTCTGTCTTAAATAGTATGGACTCAAAGCAGAAAATGTTTCTAATGATCTATTGTACTCCTTTGAAGAATTGTATGTGTTGCTTGGCAGCTAGAAAAGGTTGTGGAAACGCCAATATAATGAACTTTAATCAAACAACAGGTTATTGGGAGTGTGTCAGCAGATGAGAGGAGCAGGTTATCATAAGCAATTGTCCTTGCCCTATGTCATAACAACTCAAACAAAGTTTCATTGATTTTTTTCAATATCTTTGATTGTTTTTTTGTTGTTGTTGAATTGTAAGAATTTCCCATAAATACTGAAGGATTGACTTGATCCATCGATGTCACAGTAGTTAATGGAATTTTGTTCAAATGACCTATCCCATTAACCATTGCTTAAAATGATACTACTTGCAGACTTTCAGAGAAAATACATTATTTGTACAGAAATCTTTCCTAACATTTTTTGAATTTCAGTAATCCTCGAATTGAAAGCATGATCATGCCTAAGTAACTTACCTCCTGGGAGCTATTTTAATCAGTAAAATCATTATTGGAACAAAAGTGCTTGCTGTCATTTCAGCTATGACTGAAAAAGTGCCATCACTTTTCTCTAAGTGATTGCTAAAGTTGTGTTCTATGCTATATTTATTGTTGTTATGAGAGATTGCTCCAATCAAGCATGTATTCTAATAGACTTTAGTGTACAATTTCATATCAGGCATACAATTTGTTCCATTTTAAACTAAAAAAGTATGCAGAATCAGGGATTGTGCTATCTTCCAGATCCAAAAATGTGTCACAGTATCCAGTGCTTTGTTAAAAACAGCTTCATCAATGTTAGATAGTGATGGTGCATTCTTTTACATGCTTACTCATGCAATTGATTCACATTCTTTGTGTGAATGACTGTTGTCAATTAGGTTTGTGATGTCTATCACCTCAGCAATTTTAATTTTCTTTCTGTTTGCTTTCAAAATTAAACTGTTACAGTTTCTGTCCTTCTGGTTCTTTTTTCTATGATTTACCCACAGAGGTTTGTGTACTACTAAACTGTCATATAGCATGTGACACTCTCAATTGCTACATGGGTTTTTAAAAGTAAATGAGACTGAGTCTGTTCAGCCCTTTGAAATAAAATCTGTTGTACTAGAATATTAATCAGGTATTAAATAGATCAGATAATGCGAAAGGAGTACGTTTGTAGTTTTAAAAATTTAGTATGTCCTTTTTCTGCAATTTATTTTTTGATCTTTGAAAGATATTCCACCGAAAGTGTCATCTTAGACTACTGTTTACTCGTAAAGCTATTCAAGCATTAGTTATAAGCAATGCTTCTGCTTGTTCTTAAGATCATACATTCATTAACTTTGCACATATCTGACTTTGAAGTAGCAAATACAGACTCCTGCTAGTCTACCAAAAGTATGACATTATGATTCTATCTACGGCATGTCTGAAATAGCTGAAGAAAGAGAATATCATTTCAGTGTCTTGCTCATGAAAATGGGTTTCAGTCAAGGAGAAAAACAGATTAAAAATCAATTTGTGTACTAAATATAATACTCAGAAGCTGAAAAATGTACTATTACATCTAAGATATAATAAAATTCCCTTGAAAACCAGATGGGACATAGAACTTCCTCTGTATTTGACATAGTCAGATATGTGTGTGGACCTTCAATCATCATTTTTCAGTGTTTGTCTTGTGAAACAAAAGCAGCATTTGGGTCCATGAGCTATACATATTTAAATGAATTTTAATGATTTTAAACTAACACAAATGAATGCAATTGGGTAAGGATGCCACTGAGAATGATTCCTGATTGACTTTGTAATTAGGTACACAGCTGGATCATCTGCATTTGGTTGTGTTGTCCACTACAGTTCTGTGGAACAGTAAAGATTAATAAATGTTTCTGCATATATGCACATAAACAAACAGGCTTTGAATCTGAAACCTATGAATTATAGGTTACCGCTTCATTTCACTGTGATGCCCATATGTATCCAGTTAAAATTAAGGACATCACTGCAAGAAACGTCTTTTATTTACAGCTGATAGTTAAGCATATTTCACTTCTTACTACTCCAGAATTGTGAAATTCCAAATACCAAAATTAAAAATTTGACAATAATAGGAAAAAAAAATCCAGGCTGACATAAATGCTGTGAGTAATTTATACTTGTTTCATGTTAGGAGTTTTGATTTTGTATGGTTACGTTTTTGTATATGAACACACAAAACACAAATGATGAGAGCTTTAAGTTAGAATTATTTATTCGTTATGCCAAACAGATAATTGCAGTCATGTAATTCATTTTGTCATCTTTTAATCAGGATAATCAGGAGCTGGATTTTTCTTCCAGGTCCTTAAAATTTTCATATCCTGACCTTGAATTCTTGGAGGCAGTGAAGAAGATGTTATCTGAAACAACTCTGTTGGCAATCACAGTGATAGAGCACATTCAAAAGTTTATGCTGCACAGCACTGCCTGATGCCTTCCTAAGCTCTGATCAGCACATTTTCATTGTGTCTAGTCTTGTCTGGCATTGCCATGTCCTGTGTCAGTCCCTAAAATGCCTTGAGCATGACACAAAAGCTCATATGGAGGTTGTCAAGATATAACTTGCAATTTGTCAAGAACTTCACCATAGAACTTTTATCCCCACAGTCCTTGTTGGAAGCTGTGTCAAATCTTCTGGTAGGCCAGCTGGTTGGTAGCAGAGTCCAAATAAACTAGCAGAGTCTGATTGGTGCTACGTTTTTATCTAAGCAGAATTTGAGCTGTCTGTGCTCTGAACAAATCCTAGGTAATGTCACCTAGGCATAGGTGGGGTGATGGAAGCATGGCAGACAGCACCACGTAATATTTCTGTTCTTCCTTGACACTAATGGCAGTAAATGCATATTTTTAAGGTAAAACTTGCATTCATTAAAGGGATTCTTCTGCAAATACAGTCATAATTACCCATATGCACATTACGGTTAGGCAGGACAATGTAGAAATACACACACATGCAGACTCAACAGATACGATGTCCAGTGAACACCAATTCACAACATATAGTTTCCACGAGGGAGCCACACATCTGTGAATTTACAGGCTACAGTATAGTAAAATTACTGCTGTATGCTGTTTTTTGTTATTTTGGTTGCATTTACAAATTTACTCACTAGGTGGCAGTGTAGTATGCAATTTGTAGCAAATTTACAGCAGTGCTGTTCTGATCAGAGATAATTGCACCAGGTAATTATTCCACTCTGGACTGCAATTAAGAAATGTTGGTTAATTCAGTCTTCTTTTTTTTTTTTTCTGATAAGAATTAAAACCTTCAGTAGAAAAGATACGAGGTCAGGGTGGATTGCAAAGCTCACAAGAGCTGCATGATCTGTCTTAAAGTAACTCCAGAGGGCCAATGGACCCTCTTTACCTCTGGTCTTAAGCCTGAAGTGTCTAAAATGGAGTAGAGTATCAACGGGAGCACATGCAGGTCAGTCAGCTCAGTGTGAGAGAAACCAGGCTATCAACAGCAATTATCAGTATTTGCTGATTAGAAGGAGTTTCTGAAGCATATCTACTCCAATTGCATTGGTGTTTCAAGCATGGATGAACAGAACAATGTGGATAGTGTCTATTAAATCCTTTTATTTTTTATTTGTTTGGAGCCCAGAGGAGTCTTGGAGAAATGAGCAGGGGGCAGTATGGGCTGAAGGTGGTGGGAGCTGGCAGCTCTCTCCTGGAAACTTGCAGCAGAACTAGGTCTGGTGGAGCCAGAATAAGGACTGCAGTGCTGTAGACAGCCAGTTGGAGCAGTTGCAATTTCCCTTTTTAAGATTCACCATTCATACAATGGATAGGCTGCCTACAGGATTTGATCATCTCAACGTTCAATCTCTTCCTTTTATGGACATAAAATGTGAAGTGTTAAAATGCAGATACTATCTTTCATAGTCTCACACTGTTCTTTCTCTTGTCTGCCTTGTGATTTAATGAAATACTTTATGTCAGACAGATTTTAGATTTGCTGGATTAAAGAATGGCCTCCTGTAAAGCAAAATGCCTGTTTAGGTCTCCATAGGAGCCTTTTGTTTACTTAAATTTTATTACATGACTTGATTGGTTAATTTTGTTGTCTTGTATTGTCCATATTTTTTACTCCAGGGTAATAGGCAATGTTTATGTGTAGGTGTGTTTGTTTCCATGGTGCTTTATTATCCTCACAAATTATTTTGCCTGATCTAGCATTGTTTTGGCCTGAGAAATTTCTGTCAAATTGTCTGTTATCCCTGCATTACTTTAATAGATTTTTCCCCTTCTGAAGTTGTCAAGTAGACAATAATTTGGAACAAATCATTATTTTTGGACTAGGTCTGCTATATATCTCTGAGTTTCTGCTGGTTTTGGTTTGTTTCTTAGAAGACTACCTTAGAAGTAGCCACTGGCTATTGTCAAAATGTATGCTGCAATTCAGCACGACTCATACTATATCTTATATGTCTATATTAAAGGCAGACCATCCCTCCAGACTTCGTGAGTCTTCTGCAACCAGAGGAGACTCTCAGCCTGTAAAGATCAGGATGTACCCCCACCAGAATGTTATGAACCCTGCTACCACCATTCATCATTATTTCCTGTCTTAGTAGGAATGTGTAGTGGCATCAGAGTTTTAAGAACAGTGTAGGTTGTTCATAATCAGAGTAGAACTAATAAAGCATGAGTATCAAGTCATTAACTGCTTATTAAGCAAATATTAAAATGAACACATATCTGCACAAGGTTCTCAATTACAATTCCGTTATTACTTTTTTTTGTTGTTTGGGGTGTGTGTGTGTGTATACTCTTTCCATTACAACTCTTTTTTTGTAAACAATTCCAGTGTTCAGCTTAAGCTGCTGCAGGTTCTACAGGTGTGGCGATGACCAGTGCAGCTCCTAACATGTAATAGATTGTATGCAATAGATTTCCATGCTGATGTATATATGACTGTAAATGCACAGTTTGGGGGCACTTCTGAGCTTCCCAGTAGCCCTGAGTGGAATATCCTTTGATTTATATGTGTGCAAACACAGGCACGCATGTAGGCACACACAAGCCTGCTAGGAGTTTTTCTTTTGAGATTCCCACTAGCATCCTTAAAATGTATTATGTTCTGAATTCATTTGTACTTCAAAATATATAGTTATAAATAACTTAGTTACACAGGAACCTTTTATCGCTGAGCAACTCGATATAAATATCTGTCTTTGCACTGAAGAACAGGAAAATATTTCCCAGCATGGCTCTAGCAAGGTTTATTTTTCTAGCAAGATACTTATCGCTACTTTTAGATATGTATGTAGATTAGTTTTCTCTAGATAGAATTTAAAACAGGATGTTTGGAGAGCAGGATTGGTTTTATTATCTTTATACCTGCCAATGCAAAGGCAAAACTTTTTTCTTTAGTAAGAGAAATATATATGTGTTACTTTAATTGGAAGAACAAATATTTCTCATATCTTCTGCTCATTTAATACATTTTTTTCCTGTAGAATTAGAAGGGAGATGTGCAAATAATCAATTTACTGTCTGCATTTATATTTCCTCTCCACATGGATGAAGTGGAGACACCCAACTGTACTGACTGTGGCCCTAGTTCTGAAAAAGTCTGTGTATATACTTACTTAATATAAAGCCTATACTACGACACTTTCATTATGAGTCTTGTTAAATCTGATGCTCTTGCTCTTAAAACTCTTTGTGAATCATGTGTTCAAGAAAGAATCTCAGCTCTCAGTTAAGCAAATATGTACACTTCTATCTACCCATTAACTGAAGGTTCGAACATATGAATTGAATATACCAAAAGGCTTTTAAAGTCAGAATATAAAAGAAAACATTTTCAGATGATTATGATATTTAAAGAAAAACATATTTTTGGAAAGCGCTGATTATTGAATCCTGGGCATTCAGGAGACAGACAAAAGAAGAGCTACTAAGTGGAAGTAAGACTTTCAAAAATACTAGCAGGCACAATTATTCTGTGCTGTGCCGATTTCAGTGAAGCTGACTTTCCAAGCAGATGATAAGAAAACAACTGTTTTCTGGTAATGATAGAATTAGTGCCCTATACAATCAGTATGAACATAACACCTGCCTTTTAGAGTGACTAACACTCCTGGCATATAATAGCAACAGTATTTACATATACTGGGAAATGAAACTGGACAGAGGCTACTGCCAGGATTCTCTGAGCTTTTTAGCATTGATAACAGAAGCTCCTGATGGAGTATACAGCTGGTAATAACAAACAATAGATGTTCTCTGTTTTATATATTTGAATCCATATCTGTTGAGCTAAGTGGAGTTGCTGATGCATTTCACAAGTATTATGACTTTTTGAAAAAGGTGAAGAATGGAGAAGAAAAGGCTACATTGAATCTAAGATATAGAAGATAAAAGGAAGCTACAAAATTAACAGTTCTGAATTTATCTTCCCTAGTTCTGTTAGAGGAAAATACATTTTGATGGATCTGACATCCTGAGAGAGCTGCAGCTCTGTGCTCTCAGGTCTGACATGTACTGTTTCACATTGGTACACTAGGGATGAAGCTCTTCTGGGACAGCCCTGTGTTAGACTTGGACAGGGTGTTTGTTTCTTGGAAGTGTGTAATTCATGTTCCTGCCTGCCTTTATGCCTCTGTGGTCCTCCCTGTTTGTGGAGATGGGCTTCTGCTGAGCTGGTGGCTTCTGGTGGGTCTGGGAATAGCACAGCAAGTCATTTTGGATCTCCATTATCTCCTTGGATTCCTTTGTGGATATATAGAGGGGCTTTTATCATATATTCTAGTATGTTGCAGTAGTACTTGCATTGAAGCAAGTATCCAGGATATCTCAGTTGTTGTATGTTAAAAATATTTGTAGATAGAAAATGTTGTTTGCATGAACTCTGCCACCTAGAAGAATATGGTGATACCACATTGAAAGAACATTTATTGCCTTTTTTTTTTTTAACTAAGAATAAGTTGAGAATACATAATCACATTTAGTTGCTGCACAGGAAGTGCCAAGCTGTGATCTGACTGAGCACCAGGTGAGAAAATGTGGCTAATCCAGGTAGTTCAGGTGCAAGCAATGTACCTGATTGCTCAGAAAGGGTGGAGCTGGATACGACTGTCCTCACCCTCATTTAAAGGTTAGCAGCTGGGGAGTCAATTTTCTGGATAGGGGAGAGGAGAGAAGTAGTAGTATTCTTTCTGAGCTGTCGCAAGTCATTGGAAAGGGTGAGTTACTTTTTTCTTTTTTTGTTATTTTCCATTGCTTTGTAGTGCTTATGTCCTAGTAGAAGGTTCTATCATTCTCTTCCTTTGTTTCACACTTGCTTTACAAAAATTTCTGAAATTTAAAACTGATGAACGTTAATTGGAGGTGTAGTACTTATGTCCAGTGTTAGACTAAATTTCTTAAGGGTCATTTTAGCTCTGTTTCCTAGAGTGCTTGATGAAAAGAAATTTTAAAAGTGTGCTCATTTTAATTTGTTATGAAATCACTTTACTAGTGGCAGAAGCCTAGAGTATATGTTGTTGTTGTTTTTTTGGTGCTGTAAGCACTACCAACCTCATTTAAAAGCTGTGGGTCTTATAAAATAATTTAATAGTTAATTTAGTTTACTTTAGAAATGCTGCAATGTTAACGATGGCGGGTTTTTTGTTTTTTTTTTTTTTTTTTTGGTCGAAGAGATTTGTGAAGCAGAAGATTTAGAATTTCTTACCAAGAAAAATTGAAGTGCTGTTAAGTAGTATAGCTCATTTGTTTGAAAGATGCTTGGAAAATACCCCAGTAACATTGGTATGGAATGGTAGTGTTTTGTAATATAACAGAGTTGACTTTCACTCTCTGGAACGCTTTTTAAAAGAATGCTCTTAAAAATCTGAACTCTTACACTTTTAAGAAATTATAAGAAGGTCAACAAGGGCCAAATCTTGAGGTCTCTACTCTCGTTTTATTTGAGCTTGCCTTCGATAAAGCTCTTACTTACTCCTGTGCAGTTTTGCCAGATTCAAGTGCTGTGTAAAGGTTACAATGCCAGGATTTAGCCCATAAAAACTTACTAGCTCAGGTCGCTGTCTAGGCTTTCTGCTATAATTTATCTATCACTTACTTATTTATAAAAGTGCAGAGGTGATAAAGAAGCCATCTTTCAGGTCATATAGCAGTTTAAACTACTGTGTCTCTGATTAAGCATCATAGACAAAAAAAGGAAAAGAAGATAGAAAGGAAGATAAGAGTCGAAGTAAAAAGCTTGCACAGCTATTGGAAATAAGACATTATTTTGCTCCAGACTCAGTAGGAGCATCTGATCCCCATTTCTTATGAAGTCTAGTTCTGAGTGCTCCAAAATTGCTTTAAACATGAAAAAGATGAGACCACTGTGCTTAATAATGCTGTTAACACTGTGTCTAAAGATTTGTCCCTTCGCTGTACCGCACATAAATACTGCTTGGTCTTCGTCTGTGCAGAATGTAGAGGTAAACTTTAATTGAGGGTTTCTCTTTGGGGATCATGTGCATTCAAGGGGAACAAAACTCTTATTATCAACCTGGAAATATAACAAGTTTGAGAGCATTGTCACATAGAGATACTGAAACGTTAATTCATGCTTCCGTGACATCTTGTCTGGATTACTATAATTCCCTGCTTGCAGGTTTCACTCAGCCCTCCTTTCACAAAATAAGAACTTGTACAATAATGCAACCACTGAGATTTTAAGCATGCACAATAGCCGGTCATCATACATCTCTGTGCTGAGATCTCAGTGCTGCCTGCCATCAAATACTGGATCGATTTGAAGATCCTGGTGATGTGTTTTAAAGCACCACATGTATCCAAATGAGTTTTTGATTCCCTATTGCCCAGGTCCAGTTTTAGCGAAGTGTAAAAATATTGGTCTTTCATTTGCTCAGAGAGAGAATTATACATTGCTGTGTCCCATATCATTTTTGTGAAACTATGGAGTGCACTTTGCCAGAACAGGTTTGTCATGTTAACCTTGTCGTTGACTTGAGGTCAGGATGATAGTGGGTTTCTTAACTTTTCTTTCTCTCACCAGTGTTACTGCTGGTGTTGCAATGTTTTTAATAGAGCACTGTAAGGCTTCTTTTTTAAAAGATGATTCAGATTTGCAGCATCCCTGTACTTTACAAGAAGGCTTTTCAAATTTGTATTATGACTTTTTCTTCTTCCTTCTTTTTATATTTTGAACAGGATACAAACTGATCTGTTTACATTGACTGTACATTTCACTCCAATGCATAGAGAATTTGCTGTACAGCTAGAATAGTTTATAAAAAGTTTTCCTTTGAAAAACTATCATTACACAGGCTTTGGCCACTGTAGTTCAGTCTTTTTTTTCTGTTCCTGCACTTTCCACTTCTTACTGTTTTATATTGCTCATCCTATGTCCTGAATCTACATTTGAAACACAATGTTTCTGCTACTAAGCTTGATTAGCACTAAACATCATATACATGTTTAAGCTCTATTAATAAAGTTGTCATCAAAAGCAAAAAATAAAAATAATTTTAAAAGCCTGTAGACAAATGAGCAGCTAGTTATTTAACTTTCCGTTGAAATGGATGATTGTAGGCAGCCTGACACTTAAATAACCCTATGAAGTGGTCCTTTAGTGCTTTACCTCTATCGTCGTGCAGGGATGATATGTCATATAGTACATTTCTGTTTTTTAGTAGCATTCAACTTTCAATATGGGTATTCTCTTAAGTACATATGTAATATTCCTTTTTATTTAATCTCCTGTCTAGTTTCTTTCTTGTCAGTTGCTGTTTTGATGATTGTGACAAAGTTTAAGAAAAAAGTTATCCTCCAGAATAACTTGAGCTTGCTGTCACTTGGAGATATTACCTACCAGAGATTGTTGGATTTTATGAGATTTGGTGAAAAAACTGTAAGGTCTGTATTTGCTGTTATTCCTTGTTTGACCCTGAATGAAAGGAAGGAGGTATCCTCCTCCTCGCCATGCCCATTCATTTCTGCACTGCCTACACAAAGTTTCTCCACCAGCAGTTAAATTTTCCTTCCTGCGTTTGCCTCTGTGTCTGTATTCAAGGCCGAATTCAGAAGTGGTACATGTTACTCAGAACAATTCAAAAGGTCCCTTCAGACTCTGCCAGATCTATTTATACCACCACTATCAGTGTATAACATAGTCTGTAATTTACATACCAAGGAATTGCAAGAGGATTTCAATTTAAATAAGAGCCTCTTCTTTCATTTACACCTACTCACAAGCCCTTATTATAAAAGCTGTAGCAAGTCAGATTGACATTTGATGAACAAAGGGCAATTGTCTTCAACAGAAAAGAATGATAGTGTTCCAGTAGTTTTTTGAAGCATGTTTTCACTTTTATCACTGTCATTTTTATCTTCTTTGAAATTTGGTGAGTCTAACGTTTCATCCAGTGAATTGATATTGATCCTTGCTGGTTAGTATTTTGCAGTTATGCAGAGATGATAAAATAATCTCATTTCTTTTACTTTTGTGCATTACCTGAATGTATTTCTGTCTGGTTGGTATGCAGATCTTTTTGGATGTCCTTAGCTTAGTACACTCTAAAGTACACTCTAACTTTCTGTTGCCAGTCTAATTTTGCTCAGTGTAATGTTATGGTGAATACAGAAATACTTTTGGCCAGCGAGACCCTGTGAGTCCAGGAATGAATATATGTGGACCTGGATTTTTACACTGTTTAAGGTATGAAAAACTTAGCTAAATTCCAAAGCTCTTGTGTGCTAAGTCTTTCACGCTTCTTCCCCTCATGGTAAAGATGGTTATCTCACTGAAAACTCTGGAAATTGCTTGAAACCTCTCTGTTGTCAATCCTTCTTGTTTGTTCCTAGAGAGCCTGACTTCGGGTTCTGTCAGCTGGGGGGAAAAGGATTTCCTCTCATTTCCTCTGTCTTTGTGGACATCTGTCCTTGCTGTGTATCAGACTATGCAGCCTCTATAGATGAGATGATTTAAGAAAGCATTAGTGATATCCTACTCAAATTAAATGTTAACTGGAGGTGTTCTTCTAATGTTTAACTTAACATTTTTTTGGCTCTGCTTTCCTGACTCTGTCCATGACCAGAGAGGAGATTTACATTGTGGCCACTAAAAGTATTAAGGATTTTCAGTGAAGCATGTAGGCTCAGCATAACCAAAGCATTCCCTTCATACTTACCAACTTCAGAGAGCCAATGGAGAAAATAAATCTCAATCTTTTTTCTTTTGTTCCTTTTTCTCTCCGAAATCCCTTGTGCAGCTTCAAACTGTCAGAAAACTTAGAAGGAAAACAGTTAATTTTCAGCAGTCTGTACTATTTAATGAATATCTCGCAACGTATTCCCCTGAGGCAACCTTATCTTTGTGCCACGTTGATTATTTGTGACAAAAAGTTTTACCACAGATTTGAATGATATACTTTGGTTTCTTTGCTGGCTGCCTTAGTTAACAGTTTGCAGTTTATGTACCCTTAATAAAGCCAAACTGATCATTAAGGCTTCCACTGAAATCCTGTATGAAAAGATCTGGTCAGAATAACATCTCATCATAGAAGGTAAATGTTATCTCTGAATTTAGCATCAAAGACTGAAATGGAGTAGAAATCTCAAAACATTTGTACTTCAAAATGTTAGATATTATTGCATTCTTCCAAATTCTTCCAAGTTCATGGTAACATTAGGCTGCATCCCCCACGTATCTTTGCTGTAGTTAATCTACTTACCTGTTGTTTTGTGTTTTTTGTTGGTGGTGGTGTTGGGTTTTTTTGTTGGTTTTTTTTTTAAGTAGACTGAGAAAGGTCTGCTGCAATGGCCATCTTGCAAGCAGGGTATCTTCTGAATTCCTTACTCTATGCTGTCTTCTGGGGAAGAAGGTGAATGTCTGGTTTGTCTGTCAGTTATGTCAAAACACATTTCTTTGCAATTCTGTGTTTTGAGTGGGACTTGAAATGCATGCTGTTTTCTAAGTCATTCAGATTTGCATCCTGCTGAGTATCTTTTTCAGTTTATTCCATGTTTACTGCCTATTGGCTTCAACAAGATTTAAAAGCACTCATTACTATGCAAGATCAGATCCTTTTTGTTTGCTGAATATATATACATTTATATCTCACCACTAAAGAATGCCTTATGAAATTAGAAAGATAAATCTGCTATAAAGCTACTTTTATCCTAATGACTTAAAAAAAAAAGTGCAGGATTAAAAAAAAATCAAGTAAATAAAGCAGTGCCCCATCACCTTTCAAATCATCCATAAAATTGTGTGAAAACAGATGTCCAACTAATCCACGAATGAAACAGTTCAGATTATCTCTTAAAAAAAAAAAATCAAATGAATAGAGGTGTTCTTCTTTGGATGATAAGCATTGTATTTTATAATTAAGGGTTTGGGGTGTTGCTCTTGCAATGAAGCCTTTCAAGTAACTTTCCAGTTTCCAGACCGCTGAATCTTTGTAAAGTTAATTTTTGTTATCTGCAAATATAGGAAGCTTAAGACAACAATAGCAGTTCAAAGCCTCCCAGGTAAGGAGCCTTCAAAGAGTAATTCGCAATACAAATTCATAAAAGTCAACAGTTTAGACTGCTCAATTGCTTTTAAGATTTTCATCAAATACAACTCAGCAGTAGAAACTTACCACTGATGCCTCCCAGCTGAGTTAAAATCAAAAAACACTGACAATGTTACCTTTATTTTTCTGTATGTTTTAGACAGCAAAAGATAGTAACTGAACTTTGCCATAATTTACTTCCTATTTTTATGACTCTGACCAATGGTATCTGCACAAGTTGCATCTTCTATTTAGTACAATAAATATGGCATTTCATGCTGTTATTAAGTTTTTTAAATACTAGTTAATAGCATGTGAATCGCTCAAATAATGAACTGTATAAATGTTATCTACTTTGTGTTTCTACTTCGTGTTACTAAATTTATTTTAAATATGAGTAAGTGCTCCCAGAGTTCTTCCTGATATCTTAAAAGATGCATATTATAAGATCAAGATTATTTTAGAAGATATTCAGTGTTCAGTATTTTGGGAGCAGTCTAGTTTTTCATAAGGTGAGCAATCTTCTTATCAGTGGGACAATACTGGATTTTTTTCTTCTGGCAGTAGTAGAAATTTTCCTTTAGATGTTACTGAGTTGTCCAGTTTTACTGATTCATTGTGCATTATCTTGACAGAATCAGAAGTGCAATTAACCCCTCTGTATCTGGGATCCTTTCTGTTGTGTGAGATTTCCAGACCACAGTTTGAGTGTATGGGAAATGTTGAATCATGGCCTGAACCACTGATGGATCACCTGAGGTGAGCACTGAGTCAGCCACAGGAGCACAGGTGAACGCAATTACCCTGTGTGACAGGAAGGGGTGGAGTCTGGCTCCACCTCTCCCAGACTCCATTTAAGGGCTGACCACCAGTGGGGAAGGGTCTCTTGTTGGAGCTCCCTCCCCTGTGGATTTCCAGGCAAGCTTCGACTGTCAGTGACAGGTGAGCCTTTCCTAATTTACCGGTTGTCTTTATAACATCCAGATAAGCTGTACAAAAATATCCTGTCCACCTTCGTTATTTTGTGTGGGTGCTATTCTTTTGGGATATTCACCGTACAATAAGGACAGGCTGAAAAATCAGTGTCTGTTCAGCCTGAGGGAAGGACTGAAAGGGGATCTGAAAAATGTCTATAAATATCTAAAAGAGAGGTGAGAGGCAAATGGATGAGGCCAGGCTCTTCTCAGCAGTGTGTAGTGACAGGATGAAGAGCAATGACCTGAAACTTGAACATAGGAAGATCCTTATGAAATTGTGGAAGAATTTTATGGTAAGGGTGACGAGGCACTGGGGCAGTTTTTCCAGAGAGGTTGTGGAGTCTCCTTCTGGAGAGATATTCAAGACCCATCTGGATGCCTACATGTGTGGCCAATTTTAGGCAATCTATTTTAGCAGAAGGATTTGACTCAATCTCTTTAGATGCCTTCCAACCCCTGCAATTCCGTGGTTCAGTGAAGTTTGTGATCTTCTTGAGTAATGGGTTCTCTGTTGACATGAGGCCTTCATTAGTGTTGTTTTGGTGTTCTTTGTTACTGCAATTTCAAGCAGATCTCAATGATTTAACTCATGACAGAACTGTCTGTTCCTATGAGATATTTAGGTTTATCGTAGGATGGTTTAGGTTAAACGCTTATTTGCTTAATAACTAGAAGGACAATGCCTTGGAATATAAATACAGTAGTATGTAATGATTATAATAGCAGCAGGGTATTAAGTAAAGGAAAATAAGTTAGCTTTTCTTACTTTTTGATTACTAAAGGGTAAAATGTCAGTATTAATCCAAACCTTTGAGACCAATGGTCACAGAAGACTGCAGAAAGAGAAGAGGCTTCCTCATGAGAATTCTTTTTCTTTTTTTTCTTCCTTTCAGGAAAAAGAAACCAAAATAACCAATAAGCCCTTAAAGTATTATTAATTTTTTTTTTTCATATTGTGCCTCCTTCTGGGCAAGGCAAAAGTGTAACTGTAGAATAAAAGGATATTTTTCCCCTTTGCTTGGCAATCAATCTTGATGTTCAGTGGAATTTGACTCCTCTTCTGTTTAGCCTTGAGGAAGCAGAAGATTTTCTGTGCAGCTCCACAATCCATAAAAAAATATCCCAGACATTCTCTGCCCAATAGGTGCAAGGGGAGTCATTTACATTTGGAGCTTTCTTCCACTTGTGGATTTGGCAGTGCAGGATTCTTTTGAGGTGGTGTTCTAACATATTTCTAAAAGGCTCACACTCCAGGGCATGTCTTGGTGGATTGGCTGGGAAAAGATTACTTACCCATTTGGTAAAAATAGGGAGTGATTACAATCTTATTGTTACTGTGGGCTGGAAGATTGCGTGTGGATGTTGATAGGAAAAAGCCCACAGCACTGTGCTGTCTTGAGGCCTTCTGGTAGTTAATAGCTCTGCTAGGATGCTTCTCTGGCCATACTGGCAGTTTCCTCCTTTTAAAAGTTGTGCCTCTCTCTCACTGTCTGCTTGGTGAACCCTGCAGCTGCTGACTCACCTGTAACTATGTTCTAGCTGTACCCCCAACAACTTTCTCAGTGCGCAGTCATTTCATTATGGGATTTGCACCAAAAATAATCAGAGCTCCCTGCAGTTATACCATGCAACCAATCTGCCAGTTAAAAGACCTGAATGTCTTTAACATTTGAACCTGAATAATTCACTAGCCGAAAGTCTGATCCTTCAACATGCTGAAGGGAAAGTGCTGCTTGTACGGTCTGCCCTATAAAAATCATCAGAGTATTTGCATTACTGTGGACAAGGTGAGACCCAGAGCTGGTCAAGACATCATTAAAAGATAGAAATCATAATGAAAGCACTTGAGGTTTGAGTGAGAGAAAGGAAGATTTGGAAAATAAATAAATAAACATAAGATTTCAATTAGGATTTCAGCAGTTGAGCAAAAAGAACAATGTGCTAGGATATGGTAGGGATTTGCTCTCGGGGATTCATGCTGAACCTATATAACATTGTAGTAATGAAAAGCTGTATATCAGAACATGAGCTGGCTCCCTGTCAGTCAAAACATTTCCTCTAGCTATCAGTGCAAATAAGAGAGGAATTTGGACTTCATATATGTTGTATTAAAATTCTTATCGGGAGGTGTCTATGCAAAGTCACAGCCAATATTGTTTCAGGTTTGTTTTCTTTTCCTTTTTCCCCTTTTACTCATGGTACATAGCCAGGGCATGTCAAGTTTGACGTGGCCTCTGGCTTTATCAGTCTGGTGAGGGACCTGAGTTTTAAACTCTAAAACCTAGAGGGTGTGTGGTGGGATTTTCTTGTAATATAGGTAGAATTCCACTGAGCCCTCCTATCTATCACTAGGTACTTGCACATCTCTGCCCCTTTCTGTAGCTGATGCTCCGTACTCATCCCACTGAATTGTCATGGGAAGCACTGCAGTTGCCTGGCAGTGGGGGGGCAGGGATGTGAACCATAGTGAACCAGTCCTTACCAAGACTGGAACCGAGAAATGTTTGGAAACTTCCTCGCACAAGGAAAAGTAACAACTCAGCCCCCTTCTTTGTGTACTCCCTCTATAGCCTGCTTTGCTTTTCTATCAATGGTAAAAGCATTCTCTTCCCTAAGATTATAACTTAAGAGAAATCTATCTGTATTTTTCCACACGATTACCTCTGAATGTACTTAGGCTCTTTTACCCCGTTCTGAGACAACTGTTCTCTTTATCCTTGGTGCTCCTTCCTTCCCTCACTGCCTCCCCAGCCTGCCCCATGGGAGCACTGCTGACCCAGACAGAGGGGCAGGGACACAGTTCCACCCTCCTCAGCTTCAGCCACAATGTAAACCCCACCTGCATGAAATGATGCCCTCAGCAAACTGTATGGGAGTTTAAGTTATAATGGCATGCAAATTCATATTGTTTTTGTTCAATAAAGCTGGTTTCAAATTCTGATCTGAAATGGCTGCATGCTGCTCTGATTGGAAGACTGAAACTTGAGGCTCAGAATAAATAACAAGAAATAGTTATACAAGAAATTCTTAGTATTTAAGCAATCAGTTTACTCTTCAGTCACTACAGAATGCTTATTTGATGGTGAGCATATTTAACATCATCCTTCCTTTCCCGTTCATTTTCCCCAATGTTTTCCATCAGATAATTTCTATATGCAACTGATAATGTTTTGTGTTACAAGAGCACTTGTGCAGATACCATTTGTATTGTTTTTAGCCAGATTCATGTGTTCAAGCTTCCTGTTAGAGTTAAGGAGCAAGCTTAGTGAGAACTGTTTTAATGCTGCAGAACCAGCTGTAAAGGAGTATGTGTATGTGTGAAAGTTCACATTTCAAAAGAAGATTGTGGGCTGGGATGTGTCCTGTGAAAATGGAACAGGTAGGGAAAAGACAGCTGTGGTTTCCTATTTGCAGCCAAGAACCTGGGAAAATGGTGGAGGGACATGAAAATATATCTTTGTGACAATTTATCAGATGAAATGTAGGATGAAAAAGGTTTTTTAAATGAACTTACTTAAATTAAATGGGATTCCAGAGTAATTCTAAACAAATAAACTGAAAATAAAATATGTAGAAGGTGCTGAATTTGGGATGCTATTTTGCTATAACCCATGTGCGTGGAAAAACTTTTAGCTGGGTGCATGGAAGTAATTAATTGAGATATTAGAATCAATGAAGTGTTTTCATTACAAAGGTCAGATTTCCAAATTGAAGAAAGTGCCAGATACAGCTTGTGTGTTCAATGCACTGTTACTTTATGTATTTATATATGTACATAGATATCTGTGTAAGCAATTGTATACCCCATATACATATACCCTATTTTTTGTGGGAAGTATCCATATTTTCCAGATCCAACAGCCTAGTTGCTATTCTATATAGCCTGTCTAAACAATGCATTTGGAGATACTCAGCAGTCTTGTCCTTGAGAGCCAAACATTTTGCATGTTCTAGTCAAGTGCATCTTTCTCAGCCTGACAAGGTCGTGGGCACTGTCAGAAGCAAAGACCCTAAGCAAGGAGTACAAGATTAACAATAGACAGTTTAAAATGATAGGAGATTAATTTCTTTAGCCTGAATAACATTGTCACTTGCAATTAATTTTAACTCTGAGCCCAGAAGAGTATGTAACAGATACTTTGAAAATGAAGAACTGAATCAAGCAGTGTGTTGGAACTGTTTCTACTATTGTTTTATTACTGCATTATGTTATCATACTCAATTCTGGCTTTTCTAAATACTACACCTGCCACGGAAGCTAGATGGATTAAGATGCTAGAGGGATCTCTCAGAGATGTACTTTAATAAGTGTTCCTTATTACTTTATTTTTGCTATGATAAATATGTTGTTTTGTTACTTATTATGTTAATAACTGCAGAAAAAAACAATGTGTGGTTCTTCAGCATTCAGTTTATTTCTCAGCTTCATTTCCTGGATCCTTTAGTGGAGTATTTTCCATAGTGTGCCCTACTAATGAAAGGGACATCCTTTCTTTTTTCCTAAATTCCTCCTTTTATGCACTTCTGTCTTTCTCACAGGTTTTCCTCATTGAGGAATCTTCGTAATTACCAGTTTCTTAAAAGGCCAAAGTCTATTAAAACATTGTAAAACAGCGAACTGAAATCCTGCTCAGGTATATCTGGCTGTTCAGTATTTTCATATATATCCTTCAGCATAGTCTCCATCTATTACACTAAGGGCAGGTGGACACGTTTTTCTCTTTTGCTCCCTGGTAAGCAAAGGTTAGAGTTCAACTTGTCCCAAATCAGCTTATCTTTCTACGGGGTAGTCAAAGCCCACTTACAAACACTCTGCCACAGTTTTACATTTTTGCCTCCCACCAGCATTCAAACCTGGGTGAATGTCTTTCTCTGTCAAAGCAGCAGTGGGAGGTGAAAATGAAAGTCTTTTTTTTTCTTTTCCTGAGAAATTGGACTGTAAAAAGCTGTCAGTTTAAAAATGACATAGTGGCACAGCATTTCTATAAGGTGGCTCCTTTCATTTTTGACTCCTGCTGTCTCTCTGACAGTTGAAGTTGCAGCAGGAGGTAAAAACTAAAATGAGCACTGCTGGCATTTGCCCTCAAGCACAAAATTAATAATGGAAGAAACAGGACGACGTCCAAAAACACCCAGTATCGGATGTCAGCCAATGAGGTTTCAATACTCCATAATAAGGTGACCAGAACTATGCCCATTATTCCAAATATGATCTTATTTCCTATTACTTACCTAATGTTGGATCTATTTTCCCCATTTTATATTTGATTCCCTGTTTTATGAGTTATAGAATATTTTAAATTCTATTAAGCAACATGCTATGACTTTATAAGTTTCCCCCTCTGCACCCTAAAGCTGGTCAAAATTTTATGGATGTTGTCTGTACTCAAGCTTTATACATCTCAACCTTTCTGCACAGAGGATTCATTCCTGAATTGCTGTTTGAAATACAGTACTATGTCCTATCCCTATACATGTGCAAAACTCAGAATCTATTAAGTTGATAGCCTTTGGAGTAAACAGCCACAGGATCAAAAAGCTGAGATGTTTTTATTCTCAAAAACTCACTTGAGCCAAGCATTTCCTGCCATCATTAAGAAGAAAATGAGTTGTTATTAGGAGGCTCAGAGGAAGAAGAGGAATCAAAGTTCTTCTAGCTGGCTATTAGCACTCCTTCTTACATGAAGGACTCAGTGGTATGTGCAAATCTAATCAAAATTAATGTAAGTAGCCAGAAAGAATTTTAGTCGTTTTCTGATTTTTATTGACATTTTGGTTGGATTCACTATCTCATTTTTGTCTGTTCAAGAGATAATATCTCAGGGTTGTGACTTACTGGGATACAACATTCCTATATTGCATGGAAAACACACCATGTCACAGGGTCCTTCTGCAGAGCTTAGATTTGAGGGTAACCTCTGTTGGCAGCACACCTAACTTTTCTTATCAGAAGCTACTTGCATCTTGCTATATTCTGTCCCTTTTCCTTTTCACTTCCAGCTTTGCTACTCCTTTTATTGGCATGCACATTTCCCTTTATACAGAACAAGAAAGGGGGTAAACTTTGAGCGTATCAGTGATGTGGATAATTCTCAAGAGCTGACATACTCAAAATAAATACAGCATAAAGAAAGCATCTTATTTCTTCACGTACTGTTGATGGTGTAAAGTAGTTGTCTAGCCTACAGTTTAAAACAGCTTTTGTCTATTATTAGAGAGTGGGAATGACTCAAATGCTTCAGCTGAACCCATTGATCTCATTGATTTCAACATCTGTTAATGACAAAGGGAAGCTGGACTGGATAAACACTTGAGGTCTGTCACAATTATCTTTAGTGGTTCCTTCTGAATTTTCTAAAAATCTTTTATTATATGTTTCAATCTCTTCTGCAATTTAACTTCCATTCTTGTCTTTTTTTCCTTGAGTCTTCTTTGCAAACTTAACAATTCTGTAATTTTTTTTATTCTCAGATGCTTTTCATGCTTTTTTTTTCTTGTCATGGTTGTTTTCTCTACAAGTTCATTCACTGTGGAAAGAACCACAGAGCAGTTTGGCATATATACTATTTGGCATTCTCTGTTTTTCTTTCATATCCTTTTATGCTATTGCTCTATCTCACTCACTTCTCCCTGCTGTCTTCCACGTCCCTCTCACATTTCTTTGCTTAATGCCAGTTCGTTTGCATATGCCTGTATATGCTCACCACTGTGACTACAAACACAAATAATTATGGTTTCTGTTGTGTAGCTTCACCTTCACAGTACATCCCTAAGTATCACAAATTGATTCATTGATATAATTTTTTTCCCTTCTGTTTAATGCACTCAACTTCATAGACTGGGGAGCTCCTTGGAAATTAACATTGTCTGTAGAAGTTTTGTCTTTTAAGAACCCTTTTACATGTATTTTATATCTCATCAGAGCTTGTTGCTTGTTTGGTGACATTTGTTTTCCTTTAATTTCAAGCTGTAATTCTGCAGAGAGTGATAGTATATATTTTTTTCTCTCTACCATGAGCATTTTGTAGCATTGCTCAGTCAAATAACTCACGTCAGAATTCAATCTGATCTTAGATTTTGCTCTTCTGGTTTTATTCATATGGTTTTCCCTTTATCTTGATATTGAACTTTGGTAAAATAAGCAGGATTTGGTTCCCTGTCACTGTGATTACAATCGCACTATATTTCCTTTAATCTGAATTGCTCATTAACCTCACAATACTTCTGTCTTTTGTTGAGTTTTGAACTAACCTACCACCTAGACATTCCCTTTTCATACACGTGCTTTTGAGACTTTCATCTTCATAGGTCTTAAAAAATCTCTCCTAAGAACTTATTCCCACCTAGGGGTTTGCATTATCTGTAGAAGCAGAAGATGTTTCCAAATTTTTGGCTGTCAGACTTCATAAAATATTTGAAAAGGATATTCCTTCTGGTGTGTGAAGGAATTAATTTATCTGAAAAGGCAAACTAAAGAAAATTTATCTTTTTGTCTCTGGACCTCAAATTCTTCTCTAAATTACTAAATGTGTAGAGGCATCTACTCTCATTTCTACTATTTTTATTCATTTTAACATTTTTATTTTAAGCACATGGAATGTTGTAAAGGGGTGATTATCCCAGGTAGTCTCAGGTGCATGATAACACACGTGAGCCTTCCAAGTGCACTTATGTTGTCAGGGGGTTGCTGATAGCAAATTTACTCTTTCTTGCTGTGATCTGAGGGTTGGCTTCCAGCACAATTTTTTTATTTATTTTACTGTCTGGTATAGCATAGGACAAGCTTTCGTTGCTAAGTGATCTGAAGGGTGATCTACACACTGGAGTTCAAAGCACTTGATTTCTTGAATCCTATCTGCACCCATTCCCAACTGGTGTGTCTGCCAGACCTGACCATGCCAGCTCCTTGTGGACAGCATGCCTGAGGGGCAGGTTTTCATCTCTCCTCCACACAGGACCCTGTAGGCCCAAGTGCTGCTCTTCATGAATCAACTCGAATTGTAGTGCTCACTGACCTGCTCAATGAGATGCCAAGGCCTTATACTCAAGAGCAAATAGGAGCTCAGCAATAGAGTGAAAGCCTTGAACAGTACTCACAGATGCTGAATGCATAAGTCTTGTGAGTACAGAACATCTGCAGAAAAAACTGACTCCCTTCACCTCAAAGATAGGACTGTTTCCCTGACAACCCTATAGCTGGGTCCTTATTTCTCTGAAAAGCCATCCAAATCCTGTGAGGTATGTTTTAGAGTCTGACAGTGCAACACACAGCTTACAGGACAGGAAACAGCACCAGTACCTATCAACACTGGTATACACTGATTAGGTTTAATTTGATCTTAGTGCCTGCACTGCATTAGCTTTTCCTATTCTCCCTTGCTTACTTGGCCGCAGCTCGTGCATGTGCTTTAAATGTCCCCAGTGTGCAGTGAGTCCTGCTCCACTCAGTAGGCATGAAGGAGTAACAGCAGGAGACTCAATTTATGGCATATGACCGATTAGCCTAGGATTTCTACAAAGTGATTAATAACCTCACAAACTGAATTGCCTGTCCAGCAACACTTTAGGAAATGCTTTTTTTATTTCTACTATTTGAAAATGCCATCTTCCAAGTGCCAGTCTCCTTGAAGCAGTCTCCCTTGAATATTTGATAAATCGAAGTACCTCAAATCATGACATATATCTGACAAATTGTGCCCAACTGCCATGTTAGGTACACAAAGTATGCTGTAAATCCCAGCTCGGTTTTTAATGAGGTTAGAATTAACATCTTAGTTGAGTAGGTAACCAATGACAGCAGTTTCTTTTAAGTAATGCCTTTCACAGGTTGTTACTTATTTGTAGATTCTAAATTTTTCTATATGTATTATTGCTACTGTACTATAAAAATAAAAACTTGCAAATAAGTCCTGCATGGGGAAAAAATATACTGTGGTACACTGTAGGAGTGGATGTTCTGTCAGTTCCCACTTACAGGAAGTGCTTCTTTAACATATTTGTTGAACTAATTAGCTTAATGTTAACAGGTGGTTAACATTAGTCTCTCTGCTCTGAATAGACCAAGATTCAAATTAAATGGTTAAATGTCTCAATTTATTGCTAGTCTTTTTGAAAGTTACAAAAGCCAGAATATATTTACGTTCTGTAAATGATACCCTGGTCTGATGTTATTTCTGGCCCATAGAATGTTGTTTCCCTGAGGAGTATACTGAAATTAACTCTAGTTGAACATGATTATCTGATAAGCTTTAATATTAGCGTGCTTTAACAGGGTTCTGTATAGGGTTAATTGTATTTGCAAGTGTAAATCTAATGGCACATATTAAAAGAATCCAGACAAATTTTTTGTAGCAGAAAATTATGGGAAGACAGCATAAAAACTAAGGAAGCTAGAGATAAGAAAATAACAGATATCTCTGAATTTATAAAAATTAGGATTAAATTTATACTTTGAGTTAGTCACTTCAGAGAGTGCACCTCTGTGTTTGCACTGAAGGAAGCACAGCTTACGCAGCAGCTGTTACACGTTGCCTTAAAAGAGATTTCCTTTCTTTTTGTCAACTGCAGTACTATTGTCCTTCCTACTGGAAGACTATTTCAGTGTGAAACTCACGCTGAATGGAACAGCTGAAGGACCGTCATTCTTGAGGACTTCGTAAATGCACCTCTTTTTACCTGTCACATATTGTATTTTTTTCCAGCTGTGGCGAAGGGAAGACAAAGAGCCTTGTTTCTTTGTGATGTATATATATGTCACCTCACAGACTTTTTGATTTTTTTTTTCGTTCTGTTATTTCTTTACGAAATCTGGAAGACAGCTTTTCCACTCAGCTTTCTCAGTTCTAGTCCGTGGGATTCATTCAGCCCGTGCCTTGGCTCGGCTCAGCTCTGGCCTCTCTGGCCACCAGAAGGCAGCAGAACCCAGAAAGCTGCATTTAACAGGCTTGCAGCTTTAAGGCAACGTTAGGATCTGAATGCTGAAGAGAAAGCTGAGGGGGAATCTCATTGCTGTTTAAAAATACCTCAAATGCAGGAGCCAAATTGATAGGGCAAACTCTTTTTGGTGGCGTAAAGCAATAGAGCAAGGGGCAGTGGGCGGATCCTGGAACACAGGAAGTTCCATACTAACATAAGGAATAACTTCTTTAAGATTGATTGAGAACTGGAACAGACTGTCCAGAGGTTGTGCAGTTGTTCTCTTTGGAGATATTAAAGACCTGTCAGGACTCCACCCTAGATCTATTGTAGGAAACTTGAGCTGGGGGGGTTGGACTCAAAGATAATCTCTTGAGGTCCCTTCCAAACCCTACAATTCTGTGATTGATTGTTCCCTAAAGTTTTTCCTCTCTTCTCACATAAAAGCTCCATGGTGTGATCTCTATAGCTCTGCAAAACCTCAGAGTGAGGTTGCTGTCCCATACTACTGTGGGCTATGTAAAATAAACTTTGTTTTAAAAACTAGGTTATCCTAAGTAGCTCAGTTGCTGGTAGGTGAGTTCTCAGAGGCATCTGTTGGAACAGTGTCTATCTCTTGGCATTATTAATAGTGGAGCTGAAAGAAGTTATTCCAAGAACAGTACACCAGGAATAGCTCTGCATACTTTTTTTTTTAAATGCAGCATGTGCCTCAGATCAATGAGAAGTTCTGCCATGATGTAGGAGTTACTCGGTGAAAATCTATGGTCTGTGCAATAAAGGAGGCTGAGATGGTGGTAACAGTCTACAGTGACCTTAAAATTTATGTATGAAGGAAATGTCTTTTTCAACATGGGAGATTCAAGGCTGCATATGCCTTTCTGAAAGCATCCTGCCATTTTTCATTTTCTCCCTGCTAGAAAGGCTGATTGTCTTTCCATTGTAATTTCTACTTTGTTACTATTAATGCTAAGAGTCTGATTTTGGTATATTAGGTATATTCATCTATTATGTTTTATATATAGCTATGTGTCTGTCAAACAGTGAGTATAACAGCCAAAAGAATAAAGAAAGTGAAGCAAAAATCATATCCTTTCTTTTGCATCCTTTCTTTTGCTATTCCTGTTAACACACGTGGATATTTTGGAGACTCAGAAACCTAAAATAGAACTTCTTTACAGATTGTGTGAGCCACCTTCTTTGCTTGATTCACCAACCTCAGTTCAGTAGGCTTTCATCTGCTGGTTCCCTGCTCTTTGGATCAGTCCTGTGCTGCGTTTTATGACTGCCAGCTAAGTTATGCTGGGATACATTGAAATACAAGGGAAGAGTGCAGTGTTCAAGTGGGTCTTACAAATGGGATTGAACTAAAGGAAGAGAAGTAAAAGCTTGCTTTAGGGGAGGAAGAAAGATGAGTGCCCCCCTTTTGGGGATTAGTACCTAGCACTTTATAAATTGGCTCGCATCAGCTAAGTACAGCACAAAATGTACTGCACATAAGAGCAGCTATTATGTACAGTAGCCAATTCACTGATTGCAATCAATGTCACAGATTAGAGTGATTTTCTGGCTTGAGATGTGTCAGAGCTAAAGTTTGTGCAGAAATTCACATTGTCTGGACACTCAGCTTCTAGGCACTCTGTCTTATCCTCAGTAATTTTCCCTTTTTTTCCTTCTTTATTATTTAAATGAATCTCTGCCTGTTCTTCCTTTTAAGTTTGTACTGATCATAATTACCTCTAAATGGTATTTAACACTAAAGAGGAGCTACTATCATTGCTTCTTTAGCATATATTGAAAAATATATATATATAGTTATTTGCTTTTTAGGAGCAGAATTTGACTTCAGAAGTGGCAAGATCTGACAGTGTTATCCAGAACTTAGAACAGAAATTTAATACTTATTTTCTTGCTGTGTTATTCTTTTTCCCACAAGCCTGTTGATGGTTTTTCCATTCCAGTGACTCGCTCTCCTAATATTCATGCCATTCTCTGAATACTACTTCTGTTACATCCATTTGACTAAATCCAATTGTAAATGTAATGTTTTGCACACTGTTTTGCTTATAGCCCTCATATTTTTGCCAATGTCAGTATTCATACAAGGGCAAATATACAGTTTCTCTTCATTCAGAAGTGTGTGACTAGAAACATTTGGTCTATTCAGGGAGAATAATTTGGGGAGCTGCTTCGCAGAACCTTGCAGCAATGCTCATACCATCTAGATCTGTAACATTACTTGGGAGGAGGTGGTACACAGTAAAACCTTGCTTCAACCCACTCATGACTCAACAGTTTCTGTAAGAGATCCTGGTATTTCTTCATGTGTGAAAATGAAAAATTTCATATCAACAGGCAACAAAGGGAAGTACAATTACTTCTACAAATTAAAGCATTGAATTAAGTACTAGTATTACTGAAATCAGTGGAAGTTAATGAGATAGGCAAAGAATATAGTTAGTTTCCTAATAATTAGGGAATTGTCATGCATGGGTGCTGGGTTAACCTGTGTTTTTTTTTCTTGCCATACATTTTTTGCCCATGTCAATCCTCCCACGTTAAGGAATGCTTACAGTCAGTGGAGGTCTGCTGTAGAGCTCTGAGCTCGTTCTCACTAAATCTCAATGTGTCCATTTGAAATAAATCAGGAAAATGACTGCATCTGCTATTGATTTTTCCACTGCTTTATCGTGGTTGTCAGCGTTTCACATGCCACTGCCTCTGCAGCTCACTGTGGAGGAACTTCAAGTGCAATGCTCATGAAACACTTCTGCTTCTTGTTCTGAGAGGGGCTGGGCTGGACAGAAGTTGCTTAGGCAACCTCTCTTCTGCAAGCTGACCTGAGTGTTTAGGCGTGGTTGTTGCTAACTGGTTACCTGAGCTTGTTCTGCCATGAAGAAATAACAGTGCCATTGGCATGGGTGGATCTTTCATCCTCTGCATGGCTTTGTGTTCTCAGTTTATTGACACTTTTTCTCGTAGCCTTGTTAATACAGAAGTTCGTTATAGTTATAGGTCTCCACCTCCATTTATTCATTTGCTTCTTAACCTATTAATTAATTATTTATCTGGCATGAGCTCGGTTCACAGATATCACAAGCATTTAATTGAACTTTAATAGCTAAAAAAAAATTAAAAAAAAAGGATCTTTCTTAAGAATTGCTTTCTTTCTCTGAGTGGTAATTGCAGTACTATAAGACTTTGGTGCTAGAATAACTTCTTGTGTTCTCTAAGCTGTGAGTAAAAAATTTAGGAACAGTTGGTAGGCAAGCCGTTCACCCCAAGATGTCCTGAATCAAAGATAAATAATGCTGCTGGTCTTTTGCTGAGTTTACCAGCCCTGACATAATTCAGCATGCAAGTTAGGAGAAAAATAAGAAAGCAACACCTAAGGGAGGGCCAGACCTTTGCTTGTCACACAAATATTCAGAAGGGAACTCTTTGCGCCTTCAGCTGTCCCTGGGCATTGGAGAGCAGGGTGATGATACTCTTTGCACATCTGCATCCTGTCTTTCCGGAGTTCTTGATCTCTTAAGGACTGTATGGATCTTGGAATCTACTAATAATGATGAAAGAGGAATGGACTTGGAGAAATACATTATGCTGTCTTTGGGTGCAATGTGATGACTTCCTAAAGCAGTTTAAAAGAGAGGATTAGCAACGCATGGCTCAGAGAATGTAAATTATGTGGTGATGGGGATCAAAATCCACAGTCAGACAGGATATTAGTAAATTACTCTCAATCAAGACCATTTTACAACTTCTTAAGAATAGAGCAGGATGATACAAAAGTGAAATGAGACATGAAAAATAGTGCCAAATGAAAACTGTTACAAAGATATATGTGAGGAGCACCTTTATTTCCTCCTTACAGGACTTACAGCCATATTCCTCACTACTAAAGGCTACTCTGCCTCACTGCTGACAGTTAGCAGCTAGCAGTAATTCACTTCTTCAGCCTTATGTGAATTTCAAGATCATTCTTATCTGAAAGCAAGTTGTTTTGAAGGTATATTCTTGTTTTAGGCTGATTCTTCGCAATTTCCAAACAAAGGCAAGGTCCAATTCCAGTCTATGGCTTCACCAGATTGTCTCTACCTTTTTGTCTCTTGGTGTATAGGCGAGATTATCAGACAACAGATAGACACATTCAGGAATGAAGAAATAAAACAAGAATATCCAGATGTTTGGGAGCTTGCCAATAATGATGTAATTGCATATGAAATTTTACTTGTCATCTTCTGTCATTCTTTTTGTTAGATCAGTAACTGTAATCAAGTATAAGATAGGATCAGTATGGCTCCTGAAAGGTGGAGTTACCCAGTCATCTACATAACTTCCACTTTGAATGTTTTATTAGAAAATCAGAGGTCAACCAGAGAAGAATATTTCAATATGAGAAGAGCAGCCAAGGAGGATAAATGACTTAAACTATGAGGACGTTTTCCAAGGAACATCAGCAGTTTATATAAAAAGATGGGGAAAATATAGAGGAAAAGGAAAACATTTCTAATTTAATTTATGATGACAGATAAAAGAAACGTTATATAGTATGAGACTGCAAACATAGCATGACTGTGCACCCCCAGAGGAGTCTGTAGACAGTTTTGTACTTAAAAATGTGTAGCTTGAGTCTGCCTATCTTATTTCTGACTGCAGTGTGGTTAACTTTCATCTCCTCTATATTATCATTTTGGTTTGCTTTCTCTTTTTGTTTCAGTCACTCTCTAGCATAATATCTGACCTTTTTTTTCCACATTGCAGTGTGCAGTGTCTGGTATTTAAATTATTGCTGAAAGATATTCTGGCATAAAATCACCTTTTATTTAGTTTGAGCAGACATGTTCGTTTCTCCAAGAAGTCTCAGTAATCTAATGTCCACTTTGATTTTGATCTTTGCCTCATTTCCTCCTCTTAATATATGCAATTTTCCCCAATCCATTTAGGAAACAGAGTACACTCTAGTAGCAGAAGGACGTTTTTGACCTCTAGAAACATGGAGTTAGATAAATCTAGGGAATGTAACATGAACACATAGTAGAATATGTACATGTAATAAAATATGCTGTGAATATCTTCTTATGTATCTATCAATAACATACTATATGAAGATCATGACTAAAAAGTTCATAAGCACAAAATGTGCAGTGCACATGGGGTTTTAAATACCTGCTTCAGCTCTCTGCCATGTGGTCGATTTAGACACACAATGGGATTTATTTAAAGGGACAAAATCAACTTGAAAATAACAGTTCAGTCTGAAAAATTGTTACAGAATGTAATTATAAGTAACAACTAAGATTACTATAATTGAAAAAAGTTAATGAAAAAAACTCTGCTTTTCTGATTAGTCTATTTTGTGCATTTGACAGCTCTTGTAATAATTATAATACCTACCTTTTATACAGCACTTTTCATCAGTAGACCACAGAAGCTTTGCAAAGCTATGGTTTGTTTCCCATTCTTTATAGTCACTTTCACTGTCTCCTGCACAGTGAGTCAATTTCTTCCTGCCTGAAAGAATTTTATAAACATTGATTCAGAATTTAAAAAAAAATCAAAGCATTTTATGAAATGACAAATGCACTCTTTAAAAAAAGGATTGTTATCAGCTGGGTTCAATGAGCCATATCATAAAGAAAAGGTTGAAAATGCAGTTGAGATTGTAAAATTGGAACAAGAAGTCGATTGTTTTGTACCATGATAACTTAAAATCTGTCTTGGATTTCTGGTGTTCTTAAGTTATTTTACACATTCCATTACTCTCCTTTAGAGTTGTATTAGGGATTCAAAAAGAGAACATCACAACCACCAATATTGATGTATACACATCAGAAATGAAGTAACTGGGCATTCTTTATGCTTCTAAAGGCGAAGACACCTAGAAACAAAATCTTTTCCTTCGTTCCCATGAAACCATGTTCTCTTTTCCCTTTATCTCTGTATTTCCTATTTAGAATCCTGAGCTTTTAACTGTTTGCTGCTGTTGTTTGCAAAACCTCGCATTTCCAACTTTCAGTCAGAAAATGTCTTGACTCTTGAATGTGAAGTTTGTCAAGATTGTTGCCTCTGTGCAGGAATGCACATGAAATGCTTCTGAGCTGTTCAAGTGATGAAATAAATGCATGGAACAATGTTTGGTACATTTTGCTTTTTCAAAAGATGTTAGATCTCATAACTATACTCTCTTAAAAGCTTTTGCTATACACTCAGCAGCATGTTCTGCTTTTTTGTTAGATTCATCTTTTTGGCCTAGTTTTCAAACTGTATTTTAACTCTAAGTCAAACTCTTATCCCTTTCCTCCTGTTTGCTGAAGCTAGCAATCCCATGCTGAGTAAATAATCTATAGTCCATGATCTACTGTCCTATCAGCCTTGTTATCCTGGCTCCAAACCCCAAAATGTTGGATATCTAGCTGGCAAGTATTCCCAGGAAGGCTTCCTAATGACCTTCCCCACTGGTTGGTATCATCATTGCTTATACACAGATAGAACTATCTTGTAATACACTGACTATATTTGGAAAAATTAATTGGGAGTTCTTATGGTGTTTTTGTTGGGAAAAGTGACATTTTTGAAGTTGAGAAAAATATCCCAATTCACTGTCTTTCATTAGGTATAGCAAAACAGTACTAAAGAATATATATTCCCAGATGTAATGGTACTTCATTCTCTTTCAATAAAAACAACTTGGGATCCAAATCAATCAGCAGATGAGATTATTGCAGTCATTTGGCTGCTCTGCCATTTTTAAAACACATTTGACTGCATTTATAAAGCATTTAATATATGCTTAAGTGTAGTGCAAACATGCTATTACTTATTAAATTGTAGAACATAATGAAAAAAGCTTTATACATACATTAAATATTAGGAGAATGAAAATGACTCTCTGTAATTGACAAGATGTTATTTCAGCTCATCTAGGAAGCGTATGTATAAAACTTATACCTTTAGTAATCTGACTTGAAAAAAAAAATCATGAACTATGGTGGGAAAAAAACTTTATCTGGGCTAAATAGAAGCATTTATAAGACACCAAGGGTTTAAGAAAATACCTTTCCTCAAGTATAAGAATGAGTGGTGAACTTCTTTATTATTTTGTGTAGTTTCTGGATAAATGAAAAAGTAAACACGACTCAACCTGTGAGAAGAAATGAAGACAACCAAATCATTCTGCACTGCTGACTATCCAGGTAGTGCCACAGTATACTGCCAGGACTATACCAGCAGTGACCTTCTATCTGTACGTCTGTGAAAAATATTTTCAAAATGAGTCCATACTTAAATCCAACCAGCTAAAGCTTAAGCATGTCTTTAATAATGCATAGGGCGTAGGTGTGGATTCAGGCTTTTATGATTATCTTCTGTTTTTGGAGCCTTTTCTAAAAAAGAATTTCAGCTTTATCTCAGCTATTTAACAGGTTCCCCTTTGCTATTAGTCAGGAAAATAGAAAACACTGGAAAAGGTCAGTTATATACAAATTGAATAACTAATTAGACTACATAGTTACACTATGTAAGGAAGGGGTTTCCTGAGTGCCAAAACCAAGGTTGCAGTGGCATACTGAGGTGCTGCCCAGCACAATCCATCTGCAGAGTGATTGTGGGTCCTACAGCTGTGAGCACTTTATGTGACTAGGATGGATGCCTCACACCACAAATGACTACAAATTTCTTAGTGACAAATATACCTCAAGATATATAGTTGTAAAATAATAATGTTACTGCAAACTTCAAGTTTCTAGCTCAAGGGTCACACCTTGGAAAAGAACTTTTTCCTAGTCTACTTTGTGGTAGGTAAACATCTAAATTTGACGGAGATTTCTAGGAGTGGTTTTGTGGCTATCATCTGTTGTACGAGTTCCCACCTTATTTTCTTGTTTCCTGGAGTGTAAATTCTGCCAAGGTTTCCTTTTTTCTTGCTCTACAGCATGTATATTTAAATGTAAAGAGAAAGTATGATAACAGTGACAGAAGTAAGGCTTGCAAAATTTTACTATTTTAAGAAATAGTAATTAGAGTTATAGAGTAAGATTTTTCCTGTTTTATATTGTCTTTCTGTGAGACAAGTAGACCTGACTGTAATGTATATGAAACAGAGTTCTGTGGGAGTTCTGCAGGCATAAACACGTGTAAGCTGTCAATAGCCTCAGTGTTAAGAAAAACAAATCTGTACAATAAATCAAAATCAGTGGTTAGTGAATGGTGACAGTGACTAATGTGTGGATATTTTGATTAATAGAATCTCACTCAATATACACATGCTCTTACACACGCTCGTGCACTTTTCTGGCATGAGAAATGCTTTCCCATCTTTGCTCTCAGCCTGAACCATTGTGCATATGTTATTCAGTCATCTATTTTTACACTCCCATCTATTGAGTTCATGAACATTATGAATGTGGGTAATAGAGTGAAGACTCCTTGTTTTAAGGTAAGAGTTGATGAGGTGTTTTACATGTTCCTGATTGCATCCATCATGCAGATGAAGATGTCCATTATAAGTGCATTTTATCAGATCTTGCAGTCAGAAATGGTAATTGTTTGAATACATAGAAGGTAGACAACTGTTTTTACAAAGCTCTTTCTTAATAGCTGGGATTTGTAATAAATTTTGTGGCCAGTATATGATCAGATAATTGTATACGTTTAGTGAAGAGTGAGATTCATTTAAGTTAATTGGATAGAGCAGATATAGTATATTTTAAGGAATATATATTTAAGAAACAAAAAATGGTCTAGATTTGAAAACTATAGATAATAAGAATGTTGGTATTGTTCAGACAGAAAAAGAAGATAAATGTCCCTATGAAAAATCTCCTAGTGGGTTACTTGTTTACGATTATACCTTTTGAAATATTGCTGTATTATTTCTTTTTCAGAAACACTGAGGTTTAGAATTCTATGACATCAGTTGGTTTCTGCTTTACTTTATCTTTCTGCTTTCATAATTTGGCTCTTTATAGTAGACTCATTCTAGATTTACATTTACAGTGTCTGGAGAATCAGGTTCATTACATTCCATTGTTAGCTTCAGGAAATGTAGTTTAGTTAGAGTATCTTTTCTGGATGAGATAAGAAAATGATTTGTAAGGTTCTCCATTTCATCAAACTATTTTTTCCAGAATCTCTTAAGATTTGGAAGCCCTCAGTCTATGTCTCTGTTTCTTGAAATGTTGAAAGATGACACCAGGTGCATTAGTGAAATCCAATTCTGCAGATAGATATCTTTGAGATGTGGTAAGTTTTTCCTTCTCATGAACTTTAAATAACTGTCAATTGTTTGATGTGAGGAGGATGATTACAACTGCCTCAGCTGGATGGCATGCTATTTCCAGTCCATCCTATGCAACATTATCACCAGCCTATAGGGAAATTAAGAGTTCAAAATAACAATGGTTTGGGTTTTCTCAGAGAAACCACTACTCAAACAAATCCAGATTGGATTGTAGAAATTACGGAAATATTTGAGAGGAACAGATAGTGAGTAGTCTGGCTTAATTTTTAGTAACTGACCTAAAGTTATACAAAATGAAGTTGGTCATTTGTTGAAAGGAGCTTTAACAAGGGAAAGAGTAATAGGGAAGTAGGCTGAAAGAGCTCTGATGCCTTATATTTGGAAATGATTAAAATCATTTTTTCTGTCTTTTCTTAGTCTAGGAAGACTAGTACAGCCCATGATATGTAACTTAACTGTGTTGCTTTCTTTGTTTTGAAACAAAGCTATGGGCTAGCAATATGGCGTATGAAGAAAACTGTGCAGTGATGCTTGACTGTTCGTGCTTTTGAGCACTTCTACTTTCGGTTGAACTGGTTTTTTGTCTAACAAAATTTTTCACCTCAAAAGGAATAGTGATTTTTCTTCAGAGAAAGTGTGAAGAGTTAGTTTATCTCCTAGGTAGAAGATGCTGCAGTTTAACTTGAAACTGGGGCAGAATCGTCTCAGAACAAGAGCTTGTGCTTTACTGTATATTAGAAGAGGTTACACGTAAGTTTCAGGTGTAGTCATCAAATTGTTGTGTTAGAAATACTTAACAGACCTTTCTAACATGGATTGGATATCTTTTTTCTATTCATCTTCTTGTGCTGTGTATGGTCAAACTCACATCATCTCATAGTTATCACAGCACAGATCCATTTGTTACCTGGTGGTGCTCTACATTTTTTGCTTTCCCAGTATCTATTAAGGAATTAATATTTTTTCTCTGTAAGCAGGCATGAGACTGCCAGTTATGCAGACTGTGACCTCTCCATGAGGAATAGGTCTTCTCTTGCAAGTAAGAACATTTTTGGTTCATGCTGGTGTACACAGGGCAGATAGGAAAGTACAGTGTCTGTGCATTTAAATGCAGATGTTTTATAGAAGTCCATTAGTACTATCAATTTGTTGCAGTAAAAATAACTAGAATTCTGTGTATTTCCTTTCCATGAAGATTAGGCACACTCTAATCTATATCTACAGTTCACTAGATCCTGATGTATTTGTAGTTTACATTCATACAGAGGCTGTTAGCTTAATTCACACCAGTTTGCACAAGAACAACAGGCAGTCGTGTTGTCAGGGCTTGCAGGTCACCAGTGCAGTGCTGAATTGTAAGGTACAGGCTGTTCATCTTCCTTGAGTGTGAGAAGGAAAAGCACCCTGCTGTAGCCAAGGTGCCCTTGGAAATACATGCTGTGGAGATCAAGTTTGCTCCAGACAACCCCTGTGATGCCGACAATAAAGAGTGAATATTAGTGAAAAGAGGGCTATAACAAGCTGCAGTTCAGTCCCTATGAATAATCCACTGAAGGATCAGAGGATCATGATGAAATTGAGGACAGTCAGGAAAACAGAACAATGTAATGTCATTTTCTGTCATGATCAATGCTGCAGAGAAGAATAAAAACCAAGAGCAATAGTTGCAGTGTAAGACTCATGCAGTAGTTCATCTACTTCAGACCAGAAAACAGTACTGTGGATTTCCAGGAGTAAATTTTACTTAAACAGGGAAACAAAACAGTCATCTCCTCATCACGTTAGGGAACAGAGTTGAAGTTCAAATAGCAAAATAGTGGCCCAAATCCATTTTTCTCAGATGAACAAACAGCTGCTGTTTTATGTTGTAGTAAAAAGAGCTGTATTCTTTCCTGTTTTCTTTGTTGTTGATGATGTTGTTGTTTTTACAAACTTTCCTAACAGAAATAAATAAATAAATAAACGGAAAGAAAGAAAGGAAGAAAAATTTGTCCTCTAATTTAGGGAGACTGCAAAATCAGGGAAACTTTATTCTGAAAATGTCCTGAAGATGGCACAATAGGCACGTGCTACTGTGTGTCTTGCTTGAAGCCATACTGTGCAGCGAGCGAATTTTTTCTAAAATATGAATCCCTTGGAAGAGCTCTTCAAAAAACAGAATGAAAAGTGGAATTTAAACCTTTTTAGGTTTACTGATAGACTATCAATTAAAAAAATAATCTTACAAGTGGGCCACAAGCTTTTAATTTCATACTTCCTTAATGATTGATATCAACAGATGGGCAGATAGGGACTATAGTCAGGTGTTCCGGGCAAGAATGCGCTTAAATTGTGCTGTTTATTTTTTATCAAAATATTTCCTTTTTAGTTGTAAAATAATTGATAGCCTTGTCTGTTATCTCCAGGAAAAAAAATTAAAAAGAAACATTTAATCCACAACTAAGTGCCAATTTTTATGAGGTTCGTTATGACTTTGGAAGAGAAAAGATTACTTTTCAATCTGTAGTTCTTAAAATAAAGTAATGCCTCCTATTTATTTCCATGGAAACTAGAACAGATGGAATGAGCAAAATGACATTATTTGACAGAGCAAATTCTCAGCTACAAAATGCTATTTTTCACCAGTCATTATCATTAGCTATACATTTTCACCAGTGATGAACTACATATCATACTCATAAAATTTTGCACCAGTGGAAATGACCCACTGTCACCACTGCTGAAATATACCACCCACCACCTTGCTGTGCTCACGTCCATTGCCTGGTTTCCAAAAACATTTAGCAAGTACTGAGGAATGTTAACAGGTACCACTGTTTCTGCATGGAAGAGTATGATGGCATATCTTTGCTTTGCATGCTCTTTCATGTCTGACACCATTCTGCCAGAGTGCCCCTCTGCTGCCATCTGTCACACAGCAACAATATGTCATGGAATATTGGTAGGAAGATTTAACCTTTACTACCATACCACTAACATCTTCCTCTCACGTTGTGGGCCAACATCTTAAAACTGGAGGCCTTACTTTTGGAGCAGCCCTCTGGTAAGAAATATTATTGAAATTTTGTATTAAAAATATGTCAATTGTTTACGGGCAGGTTCGGCCCGGTTCTGCGACAATTGTTGTGGGGGACCCACAGACCCACGCCCCAGGAAAGGGGAAGGGGGAAAGGGAAAAGGGAGATGGGCCTAGAAACAAAACAGTAGCAACGATCTGAGGAGGAAAGCTAATTTACTAAATAAGATATCGGAAAGCAAAATAACACAATATAATACAATATAATTGGAATTAAAGCTAATAAATCACATAAAATGAGCAAGAGAGAGTGTCCGATAAACCAAAGGCCTTACACTAATGCTGAGGGTGGACGGCAGCAAGCACCCACTGCTGAGTCAATCCCAAAGGGAAGAGAGCATCCCGTGACCGCAGTTTTTATCTTTCCCTCTGAGTGTAAACACGTAAAAATCGCAAAGTTCTCTGGGGAATGTAGTTCTTCTCTTCTGAGACAGATATACCTGGAACTATTGATGATCCATGGAGCTGGAGCATTAACGCTTTAACTCTAAATGCACTACATGATGCTATGATGTGGGCTATGATGTGGAATACCAGTACCAAAAATGATAAAACCATGACAAAATAGAAAATACTGAATGTATTAGTGAATTAATAAATCTATATCATAGATGAATTAACTATAAATTAATTCTCTTCGACATTCTTAGGCACCCTGAAAATATTGAGTTTCTAGAATGTGAGAGTAATTTCACACATTTAGTAGCTAATAGCTAAGGGAGATTCAGCTGATATGCTGTACTTCGGTTTTCAAAATGTGTCTAACAAAAGCCCTGCACTGGAAGCCTATATGGAATCATATCTGTTGCATGGCAAGAGAGAAGAGTCCCTTTGTGGTTTGCTACATGAGAGACAGAGAAGCAAGAGGGTAGGATGAACAATCTGTTCTCCAGTGGTAAAGCGTTATCAGTGGAGATTCACAGGAATCTTTACTGATACCTTTGGTCTTTCACATGCCCATAAATATTAAAGAAAGGGGGGAAGGAAGTAAGCTGACAAAATTTGCTAGGGAGACTACAATAAAAATAGAAGGCAACATTGGAGAGGATCTCGTGTCATTGGATGATTGAAGAGTAAAAGGGTAGCTGAAGTCTGATATGGAAATGCCATGAGATTTGAATGGGGAAAACTAACTGTAACTGTACAGCAGTGCTGTATTTTACATTAACTATTATTACTCAGGAAGGTGTTGCACTGATATTGTAAAACACTGATTCCTAGTGTCAGCTTCAACAGAAGTTGGTGACAGGCAAGATCAGGGCCGCATAAACAAAGGAAAAAGGCATCTGAACGAAGAGGCACAGTCTCAAAAACAGGCCTGGCATGTACAAAATATTTTCTCAGCTATCTGCTGTGGCAAATTGTATGAATTCCTAGAGGTAGAAGTTAAATAACTTCAGTAATGCAAATATTATATATATATATGTAATGGTATTTAGTGTACTTTGATAACAAATGTAGACAGCCATGTTCTTTCAGGTCATCATTCATCCCATCCTGAGTAGCTGTCTAAAACAGATGCAGTGAAACACCCTCCATCCATCCATGGTCTGCTCAGTGAACAAAGACATACTGGATTGTGGTTTAACCCGACAAGCAGCTAAACACCACTAAGCTTTTCACTTCCTCCCAATGGGATGGTGGAGAGAATCAGGCAAAAAAAAAAAAAAAAGAGAACTCATGTTGATACACAAACTATTTACTAAGACTAAAAAAGGAAGAGAGAAATTACAGTAATTGTAATTATGTGTATTTATATATGTATATATACACAAAATGAGTGATGCACAACGCAATTGTTCACCACGCGCCAAGTGATGCCCAGCCAGTCCTTGAGCAGTGGCTGCCTCCTCCTCAGTCAACCCTCCTACTTTTATAGTTCTACATGATGTAATGGGGACAGAGTATCCCCTTGGCCAGCCCTGGTCAGCTGCCCAGGTTCTATCCCATCCCAGCTCTCTGTGCTCCCCAGTCCTCTCACTTGCAGGACAGTAGGAAAAGATGAGAAACTGGAACACCCTTGGCTCTGCACAACACCTCTCAGCAACAACTAAAACATCGGTATATTATCAACATTGTTTTTCTCCCAAAGCCAAAACACAGCATCACTCCAGACACAATGAAGATAATCAGCTCTGTCCCAGTGGAAGCCAGAACAGACTGCAACTTTACTGTTTCGCTGTGTCTCACATTTATGCAGATACAATCAATTAAATGAGTGTCGTTCAAGGGACTAAATTTCCTCTGATGAAGATACATAGGCTCAGATTTTGCCCATGGGCAGCTCAGTCCCATGATGCTGTAGGTCCATTATAGTGGAGAACCTTTATTTATTTTTCTTATTCTTTGTTTGGATGCTTTTGAGGTTATTTATTCCTTTCTCTCTTCCTCCCATCTACTTCTCTATGCTAAAAAATGCTCTCCTTCTGCTTGTTCCCACCTGAGTATTGCAAATCTCTAAGCCTTTCTGCATGGTCTCACAGCTGATTGAGACTATGCTGTTTGTCAGATGAGTGAAATGATTCCAGTCAAATCAAATTATTTGGGGGGTGATAACTTAATTGCCTGTTTTATGGCAGAATGGCCTCACAGCAGCATTGCTCTGCACCCAGAGATGTGTGAATGTGAGAAAGAATGAGGGGGGAAAGGAGAGAAGATGGGAACTTCTTCAGCAGCTCCCTCACTGAAACCAGTGTACTGTAGGCTCTTGACAGCAATGAGCAGTGCTTAAGTGCCTTTCTGGTGCTTAATCCCAAGCAGGGTTCTCAGAGGAGTATTTTTTAATCTCTCCTCCAGGAGCTTTTTCTCTTTGTGTAAATATTCATCGGAGCACTGACTGAAATGCTGGTTTCCCAGGAGAAGGGAGTACCCACAGGACTGCAGCATCCTTCTCGCTCTGCAGCTTCATGTATTTATTTCTATATTTTAAAAGTGGTGAAATGGCTTCAGAAAGGGAGGCTGGGGGATCCCATTGACAGGGCGTTCTCTTGCCCTAGGTAAAGAGGAATGTGGATGCTTGTTTTCATCCATATCAGTGATTTTAAGGTATGGTGTTTATAGCCTAATACGAATGCTGTAGCCATAGGGTATTAAATGCTAGTTCCTGTATTGTGCTTGTTTCTAAATGAAAACAGCAGAGGTTCCTGATAGAGGATGGTGAGAGGGAGAATGTTTTATTCCACCAGATTCATATTAGGGGGATAGAACTCTTTCCCCAGCATCTCAGCCTTTCCTATGAACTGGTTAGCAGCCCTCTTTTCAGTGCAAACTTCTTGGTGATTCACTCTCCACAAAAATAATTCTGCTGTTTTCAGAAGGAGTAGAAGGGGAAATGCTACTCTGAGTAGAAGAAATGCACAGTAGACAGTAAGGCTGAGAGCCACACAGAGCCATGTCCCACATGGGTGTTCTTTCCTGCAGGCTGTGGATATGGCACATTTCTTCATTTATTTTTTGTTGCTCACTGTGTACAGTTCAGCTGGATGAATTTCTACTTACATAGGTTTTTTAGAGCTTTGGGGCAGTTATCTCCATTTGTGAGCATAAACATACTCTTCTGTAGAAGATTTGTGGTGACAATTGGGCTTCTTTGCAAGGATGGGAGCTGAGGGTGCAGTCTCTCAGTACCCAAAGGGAGAGAAGGATGGAGTGAAGTGAGCCACGGCTGTAATGATGGGGCAGCTTCAGCATCAAGCTGGGAATCATTAGCATTGGTTGCGGATGGACATACCAACAGCAAATCTCAGGCAAGGATGGAAAGTGAGGGTCTTGGCTTTGGTGAGCTCCTCAATAAAGAAGGGAAGGCTAGCCTCCTGTTAGTTTCCAACAAAACATTGATTGTTCTCACATTTTTTTGCTCTGGTATTAATAATTCTACTATCTCAACATTATCCTGCTCTGTTGCCAGAGTTTATTCTGTTCCCCCAGAGGTGACTGAAGCTAATCTGCTTTCCGTGGAAACTGACTATAGCTGCCTGTATGGATGATTAGGGTGTTCCAGCTGTGTAAGGGGTGTAATTTCCAGCTGTGGGGTGGTAGTAAACAGTTGGGGGTGGTAATTTCTCTAACTGCTCCAACTACTTTCACAGCATATGTCTATGCCCTGAGGACTTCCCATGAACTAACTGTAGTATTTGCAGTATTTAGAGCATTCTTTATTTTAAATGTACAAAGTAAAAGAAAATACTGCATATTCTGAGATAAGTTAATCTTACTGTAAGCAAAACTGCCAAATATTTAAGGGCAACAGCTGTGGCTAGTTCTGCTTGCAAGCATTTCCATTACCAGCTGGGAAGGGAGAAAGTAAAATACAATGAAACACTACACAAATCTGCAGCACACTTTCTGAATCTACTCTGCCACTCAAATTTCCTAATCAATCAAGTTTGTTAACTGCGCTGTTAAAATTTATAGCATGAACTGAGTGCAGTGCAGGTCTGAATAGGCAGAAGTGGAATTCTTCAGGTTTTCCTGAGAGTTGCTGTGTGTTAATACTGAAACTTTCACACTAATGGATTTACTATGAATATTCAGTATTATGCCTCCATAGACTAATTTTGCACTCTCTTTTTTAGATATACTTTCTCTGGAAAAAAAGAGCAGGTATAGAATGCAATTATAATATAACACATAAAATAGTCTATATTTTACAGTAATCTTGTGCAGTATCCTATAAAGCTAAAATATTGCTACTGAGATATAAATAGCAATTCCTAGTTAGTTGCAGAGACCAACGTGGTAGAGCAGAGCGCTGCTCTGCACACCTGTGACTGCACAAGACTCAGGGCTGTGGAGGATGAAAACAACAACATGCAAATGCATAAGACATTGGGTGGTGGCACTTCTGCCATGATGAGATTGCTTGTGTCATGTAGGGCAACCAGAAGCGCTAAGTGTCTGCGAAATAAGGCCCCTGATTTAGGGTCCTAAATATAGCTTTTGCGACTTGCTTCAGGCTCTTAACTTTGACTGTTTTGACTTAACTACTTGCAGCACCATGGCTGATCGTTTCTGGTGAAATTTTTCAGCCAACTCGTATGAGTTCATGCAGAAAGAGTTGTTACCGAAATTCTGATGCACCCCAGCATGCCATGCATGTGCACTGTGCAGTGGTATTATTGTCAAGAATTCTCAGGAGAAATCATAGCTACCTTGCCTTCTTCCACTGCCTGAAATTTGTCACACAATTAAAAAATATTGTGGCTGCAGAAAATTCTGGTTCACTTGAGCTAGGCAGCAGCTGTGATGGTTTTACATATTCTGCTGCTGTATAATAAAACGGATTTGTTTATTAGCTTCCGCACGGTAATATTCAAAAGGATTTAACAACTGATGTTTTCAAAATACCATCTTCTGCAGATTCTTTTATGGTTTCAAAATATTTTTGATATGGAACTGTAATAATAATAATAATTCATGTGTATGATTCCTTTCAATTCTGAATCTCAGTATAGCGCATTAATAAATTAAGCCTCACAGCAGCTCTGTAATTTACAGGGTTTTTTTCATCCGAATTTGACAGATGGAGAAACAAAGGTACTGAGAATTATAGATGCATTTACAAAGGTGTGATTAGGCTGTATAGAAGAGAATATGAATGCAGCATTCAGAGTGCCCCAGAATTACAGAGAATTTTAAAGAATAGGAAGTATGGTCTTTGGAAAAACAGTCCTCGCTCCTCAGGGTATGTAGGCAAGTCAGCATGCCACTGCACTGCTCTTACTAGTGTATCGATTTCACTGTGCTCTCTCCATTGCTGTTCTTTTTATGTTATAGATCAACACTCTGACACTCAGCGCAGCAGCAGATGAGTATTTCATGACTCCTCTACAAACTCGTTCCCATACTTGAATCCATCTAAATGATACTTATCAATATTGTGAATAATCCACACAGCACCAATAACACTGCAAATACCCCACAAAGCAAATAATTGCTCACAAGCTTTCTGTCACTAAGCAGTGTGATGGCAAGAAAGTGATGCTCCTGACCCAGTTTGGGCAGATACCAGCTCTGAGGACAGAAGACATCCTGCTTTGTGCCAAGCAACATATGCATGCCAGCATACATATCAGATAGCACACACGTGCAGCTGAAGATGTGTACCTCATTGCAGATCTGGGATGCCTGCTCTGTGCTAGGTCAGGGCTTCCCTTGCAGCCCTCGTGCAAATGGGAAGGGACAGCTCGGACACGACACAAGTCCCCTGGCTCTGTGCAGATTTGGTATGTTTCCCAAGGGACAGAAATTATTCTCAGCTTCATGTTTCGTATCTTTGGCAACTCACTGACTCCTGGAAATTATTTAGCAAAGGTGAACAAATAAGCATTAGGGTGCCATTAAGTCCTATGACAGCTTCCTTCTAAAAATCCTAGTGTCACTTCTCAAGTGCTACAAGGCAAATCAGAAACCAAATAACCTTTTTTTTTAGCTCCAGAGATCATCTCCTTGACTGTTTGGAAATATAAGGAAAAACATTCAATTCTCATCTTTTGTTCTTTTTCCATGCAGAACTAGGACACTATTTTAAACCTTGAATAGTAGAACATGCGTGCAAAAACAAATGAATACAATGGCTCTTTAGTCTTTGATAAAATATTAATTGCCACTCGTCAGAGGTAGGAAGAAATGATTGAATCTAACAGCACTTGTCACTTAGTGTTTGTCTTATTCTCAGACTCTGAACTTCTCATTTTAATGTCTCTGTTGAAGTGAATAATGTTAGTATATTAGAAAGAAAAAAATAGTTCCTTCAGTTGTTCTGTGCATGACTAAAGGCTTCTTTAAAAATCACTGTAAAGTGATTAATGTTTACTTGAATATTCATTTTGTTCTTTCGGGTCCATCAAAATGAGCTGAGGAAACAGTGCTGTAAACAAGTTTTCATCCTTGTTACATGCAAATTTCTCCCTTAAGAATAAGTACGCTAAAACTACATGTGAATTCTGAATGTGTGTGGGACCAATAAATTGAAAGGATAGCAGAGACTGTTCATACTCTTGCTGGAATCCAACATCACATACTAATTTTTGTATTTGCTATTTCCTAACTGTTAATTAGCATTTTATTGGGATAAAGATGAATTTAAATGTCAGTGGTTCTGCTGACCAAGACAAGCCCGCCAGGTAATGAAGGAAGCTGGCGTACCTATCTTTGGATTCTAAGATGAGTGACACATCTGCTCTTCTGCCCATGTTCCCGCTATGCACTGAATATATGTTTGTATCCAGTGAGTCTGTGATCTGAGTCATCTGGGAGTGATAAGCAAAGGTGTAGATAGTAGAAAGGAAAGCAGTTCTACTCGCTGCCTCATTATTCAGTCATAAGGGAACTGGGCTCTAACTTGCTGAGATCTCCTTTTGGCTGGCTGGGGTTTGGCCAGGTGCACTCCTGTAGCCAGCACAATGTTGCAGCCAACCTCTTCCCCTTCAGCCCTAGAGTGTCTCTTCCTTCCCTTTTCATTTCCAGTTTCCCGGTGTTTAAAGAAGGAAGCAAAACTGGTTACTCTGTCTTTATGCAGTCAAAGGACTCCCTGCTCTGAAAAATTGCTAGCTGCTCCTTCAAGGCACTGCTAAGTGCCCACTGTGCTACCAGAGTTAAAACACATTTAATTAAGGCTGAGGCACTTGTTCACTCATTGTTTTTATTTTAAAAATATTTAGGCTACTGATCAGCTGGACTGCCTCTTCTCTATATCTTTATTTAGAAGACCTCTTTGAGCTTCCCTGGTGTGTGGGATGTTTTTCTCCCCCACAACCATGCTGTGCATAAAAATAAACATGTTAATTATGTCTCAAGCAGGCTTATGAGCAATGCAGATAATATGAAAATGAACTCAAACCAAGAGAAACATAATATTTATATTAAGGCAAAGTATTGCAGTAAATTTCTTCACAATTAATTAAGAAATAAAGTTCTAGGCTTCCTTTACTACATCCAGTGCACCGAGTTTCAGGGTTGTCATTTTCAATTCCTTCTTTCCTTTCCTTTCTGCACCTGTCTGGTTGATGGATGGATAACAACAATGAGCTATCAGCCACCTTCTTCCAGTACTTTTCCCAGTACATTCCCTCATCATTATCATCCCGCACTTGAGAGCAGGCTCTTTTCATTGTTTGCCTTTTTAATGTTTGAATGAAACAGAATTGCAACACTTTCAAGTGAGTTTATGAAAAACGCTTTGGTGTCAGTGAACAGATAAGAAGTTTCTCTGTTCTGCTCTTGACAAGTTGGTCATATCCTAAGCTGAACTTACTGGAAGTGGTGCCTGCTGGTGGGGCAGCATACTCCTTATGTGAGTCTTAATTGTTTCAGCTATCTCAGTACACTGCACCTCTCAACTCTAGTTGATATTTTACATTTTAATTTGCCTCTTTTCCTGTCCTAGCAGCTCTTGAACTACAGCATGTCAGTGGTTGTGTGATAGTTTCCCCCTGATAAGCAGCTAAACACTGCTCTCTCACTCCCCATCCTCAAAGGGAGAGGGGGACAAAACATGATGGAAAAGGGCTCAAGGGCTTTCCCCATCATCACTCTGCGCTCCCAGAACATGTCTGGCCTCTCTCACAGATCAATTCTGGCAGTGGTGGGTCCACTGGGAGCAGTGGGAACCGCTCTGCTCTGCCACGGGCAGTGCTGGGCTCTGCTCTCCTCTGTAGTGCCTTTGCTACCAAAAGCTTGCCACATAAAACCAATGCAGGGTTATAAACTACTTTTTTTTTCTTGTTTTTTAACCTTGAGCCATTTTTGTCCTGCCCACAAGCTATTTTGTCTCGCTTTCAGCTTGCTCCTCCTTGTTTTTCTTTAGAAGTTTCTCATTTCCTGAGGTACTTACTGTATCACCATGTTTCCTCACAGCTGAGACCATATCTAGTGTCTTTTCCAGCTTTTTTTTTTTTTTTTTTGCTATTAATTCCTAAAATCCAACCTACCTACATATTCTTTCCATCTGAAGCAGTGCTGAAGATACAATCATTTTTATTTGCTGAGGCAGCTAAAATTTTCCCAAGCTTCTTCAGTTTTCTCTCCAGCTGTGACCTCTTTGGCATCTTTAATTTTATATTATCTCAGCCTTCCCTACCCTTCCCTAGCACTTCATTCGAATTGCTTCTGTTAAAACATAGCTCACTGCCTTCATACTGCTCTTTGAACCCTTGTTTTTTTGTTTGTTTGTTTGCCATCCTGATGTCTGTTTTTTATTTTTAATTGCTTTTAATTTTTTCTTGCTTAATTGTTGAGAATTTATGATATTGTCAAAAACTATGTTTTTTTTTCCATCTCTTCCACTTTACCACCTTTTTTTTAATTGTTTTTCTTTTTCTTTGTGTGTTTTTTTTTTGTTTGTTTGTTTCCCAATATTCCCTTAGTTTGCTGAATTCTTCTTTATCTAATCTGTAAAATGTTTAGCCTTTCTCTGCATACTTTTGCATAGGAGAGTGAAATAAGTAAGAGATAATTTAATGTAAGCAACAGTCCCTTCAAAACAATCAGAATACATTGGATTGGAAGGAACCTGAAGGTTCATCAAGTTCCAACCTTCCTGCTACAGGCAGGGCTGCCAGCTTCTAGATCAAGCACTAGAGCGAGCTGCCCAGGGCCCCATCCATCCTGACCTTTGACACTTTCAGGAACAGGGCATCCACAGCCTCTCTGTTCAGACTGTGCCAGCACCTCACCACTCTCTCAGTAAAAATCTTCTCCCTGACTTCTAATCTAAACCTCCCCTTCTTTAGATTAAAACCATTCCTCCTTATCCCATCACTGTCTGTCAGAAATTAGCCTTAGTAGACTAGCTGCATCAGGCAGATCCCATCCTTATACTACCATTTATCTACAGTTATGGCATACTCAATTCCAGCCTTTAGATTCTTTGGAGAAGAGTTCCTGATTTCTAATTTGGACCAAATGAGGTACACTTATGTATGCAAATCTGCCCTGGACAATGAATGGACACAAAATGTAGACAATTTATTCTGAGGCCCTTCTGTAACTTCAGCTCATTTCTGAACACAACAAAGACAGAGCCTTACTTCTGCTGTTCTGCAATTTTCATATTCATCACTGATATGTTTAGTGCGGGTTTATACAATCACATGGAAAAACTTCTTTTAGAAGAGAAATAGAGAGCAGGACAGGAGAGGAAAATAGTGTTCATACGCATGCTTGCACACAACTATAGTTGATTACAGCATTTATTTGCATGAAAGTGATACATTTTTGTAGGGAATACAGTGTGAAAATAAACTCAGACCCTTAGCACTAGAGGTCTCTAAACACAGCAATTTTAAAGGGTGTGTAAACTGCTCGCTTTTTTTATTTTTTATTTTGTAAACGGAACACTTCATTTACATTACTACATTTACAGCCCTCAGGAGATAGCAGTAGGTTAGCAGCTGTCAAATCCTGTTTATAAACGGTGAAGATGGGGACAATGCAGCTGCTCAGCTGCAACCACTCTTCGTGATGCAGCAGCCTGTGCCTTGTTGCTGAGTGATAAGTAGCAGGAAGAGATACATGACTTTATTTCACTTTTATTCCAACGTTGCAATCCAGGCATGATATAAGGAAATTGGGTAGGTGTTCAAACAGGTAGGGGGTTATGCGCTTGAGGGAGAGAGTGGCTTGGTAAACTTAGATTCTTCTAGAAAAATAAGTTTTAATTCAAAGTCAAAGGAATAGGTGAAATTAAAGAGAAACAGACAGATTTTGATGCATATTCACAGCTTGATAGCACGAGAATGCATCTTAGATGCATATCAGATTCACCAATAGTATCCTAATAGCAATATCTTCTTCAGATTCTTTCTATATTTAATGGGAAATTTTTTCACAAGACTTAAGACCAGAAGAACCCACCAAGGTTCTCAGTCATCAAAAAATCAAAGAACTATTGGATATCTGGCTTTGATTGTATTAGAAAAACTAACAATGTGTGTTAGCCATTTAAAACAGTCATACTATCTTGAAACTTTTTCACAACTATATGAAGTTATGCTTCATCTTTTATGAAGTTTCTGTGAGGTAGAAGGGGATTATCACAAGAATAGATGTGGGGAATGAGAGGAGACAGTGAGTTTGGGATCGCACTTGTGAGGATAGAGAGATGCAGGCAAATAATGTCTTGTTTCCCAAAGAATGAGGTGCCCTGCAAGACCCGTACTGAAATTTAGGAGTGACATGGCATTCCCCCAGTACTAACAAAGACCTGAGAATCTCACTCAACTGTCTTGTTCCTTCCTCTTTTCGGTCCACATCACATCCCATAAATTATTGCTGCTGTCAGATATGCTCTCAGCTGAAGTAGCACGAAGTTTTCTCATCCTGATGCAAACCCCTGGTGCTGTCAGATTTGCACCAACAGATTTTTTTTTTAATTACAGTTTTAGATATTCTCAGTAAAAAATGAGCCCTTGTAGAGATTTTATTAGCATTGAGATGTACAATCCTTTCATAATCCATTTCAGAATCCATTCTACTTTTCTAATGTTAGGTTTGCCTTCTGCTCATGCTACTGGCTTTAACTGTACAGCATCTACATGTTTTTAATAAAGGATCCAAGTCTCTGTACAGGAGGAAAGAAATACGAATTAAAGGATACTATCGTATAAAGACACCAAATTAGTAGACCTTGTTGACCTTAATTTCTTTGCCCTTCAGTGCTCTGTAGCCTTTCAGGAGTGTTATGAACACTGGTTAATTAATATTTTTAATTGTTTAGGTACTGTGGTTTTGAGCACCAGAGAGAAACTCTTGAGGAAATTAACAATTCTGTCTTGAGAGAAGAGTTTGAATAGAGTCTAGTAAATATGGTCTCAGGTCACACATTGGAAAATGAGAAGAAAACAAAACATTGAGTAGTTGCTCATTATGGGAACGTTCTGTGAATCGAATGAAGCAGAAGTCCATAGAAGAAAAAAGTAATTACATAATTAAATTTTGTCATGATGTTAATGCAAAAAGAGGGCTGGAAGAAGGATACACAGGGAACTTAGGCATGAGTATTTTTTAACATTTGAAAGCTTTTCTCAGTACTCTCTTGTGGTACTCTTTCAAAATGATTTGGGTATTGTTAATTTTTTGGTGTGTGTTTATGCATTTGTTTTGTGGGTATGTGCAAAAGGAATTTCTCATTTCTTTGGAATGTGTGAACTTTTAGGAACTGACATGACAAATCCTGAATGAAAATTTAGTGTTAAGTCCAGCATTAATAAGGAGAACTGGAAAAATAAATAATAAGTTGAAGAGCACATTCTGTGTCTTTCAGAATATTTCACACCTTTTTCTTTGGCCTTGTTTAACATCAGCACTTGAAATTTTTAGGAAGAAAAAGAAAATACAAGAAAATGACTTTTCTTTAAATTATTCTTCCAATATTTTTTCTACATAGCTTTGTGGCTGATGGATTGATCTGACTATACTCTGAAAATGCCAATCTAAAAAGAGCTGTTCTCTGTCAAAAATTACTTTTCAAGTAAACAGTTAGGTGTGATGACATTAAAAAATGTGCACTTCAACAAAAATTAGTTTGAAGACCAGCAGATATAATTCATTTTTTTATGAGGCAGTAAGGGATTATTATATCTATTATATAATAATATAATAATACCTATATTATTATATAGGTGTGATGATAATGCATAGTCACACCTACATGTGTGATACTAGCTTAATAAATTTCTGCACACTGCAGGAAATACAGTTTTCATCTTGATGTGTGTAAATAGTTACTGGGTTCTCTGTTGCAAGGTCTAGAGGAGAGGTTATCAGATAATTTATTTGAAAACATGGCAAAGAAGAGAAAAAAATTTTTTAAGCTTTCTTTTGAGGGTAGATGTTTTTAAGACTTTTGGAAATTTTTAGGAAAATTTTGGATTTTAAATTAAAGGTTGGCTACTGCGAAGAACTAAGTATTCCGTTCTTTTTTCTTGAAGAATTATTGTCACAAAAAGCAGAAGATTAAGCTGATGTAAAGCAAACAGACATGTTCAGTAGTTCTAGCTATCAAAATCTGCTGTGAAGTACAATGGGTTGCATCCCAGCTTTCCTATTAATATCTCTCGACTTTTCCTAGGGCTTTTGTACTTGATATGGCTCATTCAGCAATATATTTAACACATCTTTACAATAGTTTTTGCCAATGAATACACTCATAAAAATTATTCATCAGTCTTTCAATGTCAAATTGTCCTACTGAGATTACCTGTGATTTGGCAATCACCTTAAATGCTTAGTATTTCATAGAGCTGTAGGGTTTCTTCTTTGCTTGTAATGTTGTTTCAGAAATCAGAAAATAAGTTTTTAAGATTGGTGATTTGAAAATATTATCTACCTTAAAAAATAGAGCTATTTTCTTCCCAGGGAATCTAAGGAACTACACAGAACAGGAGGCTATACCTTCAGTAATATTTTTCATTGTGTTTCAGGAGGAGACTTGAATGCGTGGACATTTCTGTCACATATTATTACTGGGGAGCAACTGGATTTTCTGGATTATTTTGGCAGTAACTGTAACAATGGCTATACTTCTTTTGATGTTTTCTCCCAGATAGTTTATTTTTATCTTGACATTTTGCCCATCCTGTGAATTTCATCATGGGAAAGCAACAGCAGTTTGTCTCAGAGCAGTTCAATTTCAATCTCTAGGTGACAAGTTGATATTTCTTTCCTCTTGAAGAAGCTTTTAATATGATGTGTTAAATGTCAAGGAAACTCTTCAATATATATTGAACTTTACTAACCTTATTCCTCTTAATATTAATGACATATTGACAGCATGTTTTGAAAAATGAACACTTCTCACAGATGTCAGGATGCTATACTCACTTTATTCCTATAGGAATCCCACATTCCAGTTGCTGTTGCTCAGAACTGTAGACTTTCACAAAGACTTTTTTTTTTAATTTTATCTTTTAAACAAAGAGTTTTGGAGACATTTAAAAATGAATTTCACAACTTTTTTTTTTTTTATTAGAGGCTGACACTGAAGAACTAACAGATGAAAGATCTTCAGTTTGTTTAGTAAGTACACACATTTGTTTAAAAAAATGTTTTATTTGGCCCTGAGGTTTCTGAAATAGAGTCTCTTATGATAATTTTCTGATTCTGTTAATCCAGGTGAGAGTGTTAATCTAAGTGAGAGTACTCTGTAAATTCTATTACACAGGAGAAGGATGTAGAATTTTTATCATGTAAAGCAGCTAGTGTCTGTATTGAAGTTGGTTTCTGGATAAACAAATGTTCATTCATAGCAGAAGACAATAAAAAAACCACAAGGTTGGTGATCACACAAAGCTCAGCCTAAAATAGGTGTTGGCTGAATTGCCTAAACATTGATGACTAGGCCACTTGCTGTATTGCAGTCTGAGACACCTGTATTGGGTGGGCAAATTCAGCAACTCATTCAAAGGTATAAATTCATTTATATTTGGTCGTTAATTTGGTTTCAATATATATTTTTTTCATGGACCTAAAAAAATGCATATATATTTATCCTTTTGAAATATAAAGCATGATATAAAAATATGATATCCTTCTACAGAAAAGCAGCTTCTGCTACCATTTAATGTACTTGATTGGAGCTCTAAAAACATTTGTTTGGAATGCATGTTAATAATCAGAGTTAGTAGCAATGTGTGAAATCCATTTATTTATTGTGAAATATTCTACCCTGTGTCTGGAAGTCTACGTGAAAAATAAAAGTTTCAGGATAAATATTCTTAATAGAGAAAATCATGATTGCCCAAGGCCACAGGCAATCCGAAATTGGCTTACTTAGATCCTAAATCCCATAGTATGAAAAGTAATGTAAAGTCATCAGATGCCTCAGGTTACCACCTGAGAAAAATACAATAACATACAGTGGTTGCCAGTACTGGTTCATGGACGAGTATGGAAAAGTTAAGAAGACTGTGAGCAAGAAGGAATAAAATATGATCTCTGAATGTTGGTTGCAAGAGACCATCAAGATCCTGGAACATGATGAGTTCCCTAGCACCACTGACACTGACACTACCACCACCACTTTGCATATAGAAAAGAGAGATTTCAATTTCTGAGCACATTTTGGTTTCCTGGAGAATGTGGAGAACGTGCTTCCACTGTTGTAATATTATGTCCACCCCAACACATGGGCTGCCCATACATAATGCACACCAGGAGAAGGAGAGATGTGAGAAGCTTGGCCTCTTTCCAGCATGTTATAAAGGCAGGGCTGGAATTCTGCAGCTGCAGAAGGGGATCCTTGTGATTAACCAAAGCTTTGGAGATCAGTGTGTTATTAGCAGCTAAATGTCAAATCCTGATCTCAGTTACACTACTTATAAAGTGAAGCAACAGCAGAATTCACAAAAAGTGGTGTAGCCTTAAGTGAACGCATCTGGGGACATTATCTGGCTTTGCATTCAGACGCAAACACATTGTTTGCCTCAGCTTTTCCGAAATAAAGGCTTCATTTAGTGGCCATGTAACACAATGTGGTTTTTATATTGAGCTGTATACTTTAAGTATTCAGAAAGCAATTTGTGGCTATTCATAATCTTGCAAACCGGATCGACTGTTCTCTTCCTTGGTGTTCCATTTAATGTGAGAATGATGAAGAGGAAGGCATTGTCAATTTTAATAAAATTAACTTTGTAGTGTTACTTCAGTGCTTTATAATAAGTTTATATGATGCCCAAAGGGCAGTTATGTGTGTACTGAAGTGTCTTGATCACAATTTTGTTAGGGTAGAATCACTTGGCTTTATTTTCCTTTTTTTTCTTAATAGCCTGAACTCAAGCTGTTTTGTAGCTGCCCTATGATACAAATAGATGCACTCTCAGGGCACTGATTATGATTTTTATGTTTTAGAATTATGGTTCTACAAATGCGTTGGTGCAAGTGTACCTCAAACAATTGATATCCATGCTATTTTCAAATCAAGGTGCAAGAAAAAAAAATATTCTGGACCAAAGATAACTTATATTTTTCTTAAAATACTATTGTTGCATACTAATTAGTTGTAACCATGGGAAGCGGTATTAACAGTATACTTTTCATTTAAAACCAGGCTCTCTTGTGCTCCACTTGATTAATTGTCACAGAGTGTAATTTTATCATAGTTAAAACTAATTCAAGCCCATCTCCCTATAGTAATATATATATTTTTTATGGGAAAAATTAATATTCCTCAAAAACTAATTAATGATCTCCAAAGAATCATTTGTGTAAAGGCTGTTAGAGTTTAGCAGCAATTATGCATTGCATGTAACTCGTTAGAAGGTCCATTTTCATTACTGAATTTAGCAATGAGGTGACAGGCATAACCACTCCAAGTGGCCAGGCAAAATTCGCAGTGAGCCTGGAAAATCCTTCAGAGTAAAGCCATCATTTTACCCAAATTATTTCTCCACCACGAACCTCTGAGGAATAAAAAAGGCTCTGAAATGAATGAGATCATTTGAAGGTTACCTCTTCTCTGATAAAAGGTGGTATATTCCATTCAAAAGTGCATGCTTCTGATAGTACCTCGAGGAGCCCTGCTAGTGGCATCCAGGATGAGAGTAACTCATCCTGGATGAGTTACTCTCATCCTCACTGTATAATATCTCCATCAGCAGTCACTTGAGGCCTCCTGAAACACAGGATGCTAAGCAGTTGTGAAAAATAGTGGAGACAGCCCCTAATGGGCTGTAGGTAAAAGACTCCATTTTGGGCCCAAATGTTTCACATCCCTGTCAGTCCCTCTTCCGATGAAGAGTGATAGTTTGCATAAAAATTTTAGGTGATAGTTCTCATCAAAACTTGGCTCAGAAATGGGCCAATCATTCTGTTGCACTGAAAGTGACTGTGCATCACAAACTTTAATATGTTTCATTTGTCTGAGGTATCATTAAAGCCCACCAGGCTAGCTGTGCACAAGGCAACATAATTCACAGCAGACAGAAGATCCATTCATTATTCCTTCCATAATTACAAAAAGAGCATTATTGATAAAACAAACACAAATAATAATTCTTTTGAGAAAATGCAGTGCTTGTGTCCTTCTAACGAAGCAGAAAGAGGCTGTATGTAAAATCAGTCTTTCCCATGTCACGTTTGTTGGGACTTCTGAAACACAGAACAAAAACATTCTCAACTTTTCCCTGTATTTCAGGCATATATTTAATCTCAGGCAATATCAATATACAAAGAGTCAGATATTACAGCTCAAAACATGCATTTTTCTCTCTTTCACACCCACCCCCACATTTCCCAGTAAATCAGTGTTAATAATATCTGAGACCCTAATTCAGCAAAACACTTAAGCGCATACTTAACCTTAAACACATGAGTAGTCTCATTATAATCAGCGAGACTCCTCATGCTTTAAAGTTAAGCTCATTTTAAAGTGCTTTGTTGAATCGTAGCCAAAATGAAGTAGTACAAACCAAGGTGTTTACTGCGTTGAAATAGAAATACAAAGACAAGATATTAACACTGTGCTTTATATTGACGATAGAAAGCACTCCTGGAAGTGTGAATTACAGGAGCACTATTAATTCACCCTCATGGGGTTATCGCCTAGCAATGCATGCTCTGTAGATGGGATTTTCAAGGCTGAATGTATTTAAGAGTGCTAAGCACAACCAAATAGAAAAATAGTTATGTTGGCAATCACCCGTGATTTCTGAGTCCACTGTGATTTCTATCACGTTCCATTACACCTGTCTCTATTGCTATCATATACTCAGTATTTTTGTTTCAAATCCTAGAGACTATGATTCCACCAGGCAGCTAATATCATAATGTTATTTGTACAGTGGGTCCCCAATGATGTTCGGGCTTGCAATGATGGAATAAATAAGAACAATCTTTAATTTGGTACTCGAAGGAGTGCATCCCCACAAACTCCCTGCCATTTTTTTTACTTTTTATTTTTTTGGAAAAATACCTTTCTGTTCATATTCCCATAGAGCTGATCAAATTGAACAAATTTGCTCCAAGCAGTAGGAAATTAATAAAAACATTAAAAAAAATCTCAAATAAAATGAGGTTTTTTTTTTTTCTTAATAGTTAAAAAGATGCATCCAACATGTAATTCACTTCAGAGTACGAGTTAGCCTAATAGTAATCCCACTGGAATTTTAATATTTTACAAGTGTGTTCTAAGGCTAATTTGTATCTGCATATAAAATGAAGGCAATTAAAGAAGGAGGGAAGAAGGAGGATCTGATGATGAAGCCCCTTTCTTATTATTCTTGATTAATTTGGATAACTCTTAAGGTCTAATTATTTTCTGTACTAGGATATTGGCAGTAGCACTTCCTTCTTCTGGGTATGTTCAGTTATAGTTTAATTCTTCTTAAAGCTGACTACCGTCTGCAGATAACGTATGCATCTTCACAGAATCACAGAATTGCAGAGGTTGGAAAGCACCTCTAGAGATCATTGAGTCTAACCCCCTGCTAAAGCAGGTTCCCTTACACCTGGTCACACAGATGGGCATCAGACATGTCTTGAAGAAAAGAAAACAATATAGTCTGTAAACAATATATCTCTGCTAACAGAGCTAAGGAGAATGTTCAGCAAGTTGCATCTGAAAATATAATAGTTTTGAAGGTGAAAGAGAACTACTAAAACAACAGCCTCCATGTGAATACCCCTGTTCCTTGTCAGTGGGAGAGAAGACAGCATTCACCCTTATTCCCAAGCATATATTGTGTATTAACGGTAGTAAGCATGACCACTCGGGGTCTGGAGAAGAAAATCTGACAAACGTCTGGATCCAGAGTCGGCTCTGCCTGTAGTGTTTAGCTGTCAGTCAGTGTTTTTAAGCAAAAACATCCTTCATCCAGGTTCCCCAAACAAATCTAAGAAAGATACAAAGGAACAGATGTTGTCAACTCACTATGTGAGCAACAAGCAACAGCTGTTTCAGCGAAAGGTAAGATTATCTGCTTGCTAATAGCAGTTATGAAAAGTTTCCAGTGGAAAAAAAATCATTGTACAGCTGAAATACAAAGGTTTCCATCTCTCTTATGTATTTTAAAGCTGTTACTGTCTTAAGATTTTTCTTTTTCTGTACCTATGTCTTTCTAAAACAATGACTATTTTGTGGTAATAATTTTCATGCAATAATTATTTTTGTGAAAATGTTTCATCTTTTTTTTTTTCTTCAGGAGAAAAAATACTTACCCACTTTCTTTTTTTCTTATGTTTTATATGTGTTTTCCTTATTTCCTTGTATTTTTCTTCTCTCTGAATGAATGTGTGCTAGCCTTTCCATTCTCTCTGTAAACTGTGATTTTATGAAGACTATAATTATTCTCATCATCCCCACATGTAGTTTCTCTACTCACAAAGCAAACTAAGTGATCAATTTAAGACACTTCCACATATGCAGTGATGTCAGCACATTCCCTGAGTGTAAATTATTTTTAGAGAGAAATTTTGTGGTATCTCTTTCACAGATTTTTTTCCAACTCTATCATTAGGAGAAGTGTCTATTCCAAAAGATGAGTCAGGCACTGGAACAGCTCCTCTGCCTTGAAAGGCGTTGCAGTCACCATCCCTGGAGGTGTTCAAGAATTGTGGGGAGATAGTTTAGCGGGCACTGTGGGGATGAGTTGACGTTTGGACTTGGTGATTTAGAAGTTTGTCACAGCATTAATGTTTCTATGATTCAAGTTATTTATTTAATGCTTTACCAAGCCAGGGAAAACTTCTGTTTGTCAAGGAAAGATTTACTATTTTTAAAGTGTTTTATTTGATGGTCCTACCTGATCATCATTCACTGAAGATGTTTGAACATTTAGTTGCTTTAAACTCTTTCAAATGTCAATGGGCAGAGATTGGGTCTTCTAAGGGTATGTTTCAGGTCTCCATTGAGGGAGATTACTTTCTGGAGGTGTTTTCTTTTTGAAAATGATCTGGATCTCTAGTGTCTAATTTGAATGTCTCAGTAAAGTGTGATTAGGCTTGTAGGTATACTGGAATTAAAGTTAGACTGTTCATTTACCAGGATTAAAAATAAGTACCAACCATGGGATTGGTTAAGACTCTTGTTGTATCTAGCCGCATCAGTGTAAACTAGTGATTTTTAGGTGGAAGCTATTATGTAGTCTCAGAAATTTATCATATACCTTTTTGAAGTCACCACAGATATTCTTGTTGGTAGCAGCTATCTTTGAGACTTTCTATGAGTTAATAAATATATTAACTACTTGAACAGAATGTATTAAAAAAGAATCAATTAATTGAGAGTCTTCTTTTGTTTGGTGTAGTATTTGTTGTCCAGTCATGCATGCTGAGAATTGATTAAACACAAATGCTTGCCTAGTAGAACGTGCAGATTATTCTCATTTGTAAGATATCTTCAAAATATTCACTGTTCATTTGATCTATTGTTCAGTCATACTGTTGTCAGTGGGACAGCACACTTTCTTCCAATGGACTGCACACCTAAAAGCTATTAATTTGTGCACAACAAATAATGAATCAGTAACAAGGAGTAGAACTCCAGTATATATATGGAACTCCTGAGATTTGCAAATGGTTTTATGACTGTGAGCAGTTAATATCAGTATTTCTGAAGGATTAATATTACAATGCCACGGAAGGAGGAAAATTGAATAATTGCCTACTGGGGGGAAATTATTTGTTATTATTTCACTTGCTGAGCCATGTACAAGGACTGCTCCAAAAGCAATGCCTCTTATTTTACTACGTAGACCCACAATGTCAGAGGACAATGTTGGTATGACAGTAGACATTGAACCTTCTGATGAATATCTGGTTACATTTTGTTGCCATGTGACAGATGGACAGAACGACAAAATGGCATCTGACATGGAAGCATGCATGTGAAGCATAAGCGTGAAATTTAATTCTTCTGCGTGGATAAAATGGCACCCATTGACAATCATCAATGCTTGCTGTACATTTATGGAGACCAAACAGTGGATGTGAGCACAGTGATGTGGTGGGTGTTACATTTCACCTCTGCTTCTGCAGACTCTTATGCATGTGGTATGCAGGCTCCTGTTCATTGCTGATGAAAATGCCTTGCTGATGGTGGTGACTAGGCTGAAAAAAAGTGTTTTGTAGCTGAAAATTTGATCTACAAAGAAGTGCTATTGTGCTTTCTGTTTTAGTTTCCATGGAAATAAATAGGAGTCATTACTTTTGGAGCAATCTATGTAGATACGTGTATTTGTACATTTTTTCTAATACATATGATAAACACAGATATTTTTGTGTGATTTTAAAAACATATTCATCAGTAATATCTCATTGAGTACATATGCTTCTCATACTGAAATCCTGGAACATGTATAGATACATTCTAGGCCAGTTCTTCAAATCCTTTAAAGGAAACCATCTGTTGTAACATGCTATTTTCCCTTTGAAAAGGTCAGTTTCAATAGGGAACTGTTTGAGCTACGAGTTTAAAACTTCTATCTCTCTCTAGAAGTCTGGATTATTTGAGAAAGACGATGAGACTGTACTATGTGGAAATATTCAAGCACTTCAATCTTTTGACTTAACTAGACAGAAAGACCATGGGAAAACTTACAAATATGTTTAAATCTGATTTAAATGGACACAAAATGGGGATGTAATTTTGAGAATGACATAGATGGTGTCCCATGCCTGAGTAACACTATATATCCCTAAATATGGCAGACTGAGCACATATCATATAATATATATATAATGTATATCATATTATACATAGACTGAGCTTACATAGAAAACAGAAGAAAAACTGGAAAATGAATCTTCTAAGTTTCTTAGAGTAGAAATGTAGAAATGCAAGGTGGAGAAGCTGCCCAACTTTTTAAATGTGAATATGATTTTAAACTATGATTCTGTCACCACGTGGACAGGTCTAAAGAATATGATATGTACTACTTAAATTGGGTGTCAAAATAGCTCTAAGTTTTTAAACTGGTATTAGCAGGAACATTAAGGACTAAAATGAGTTACTAGTTGTCTTTTCCCTACGGAGTAAAAGGTTTTTTGCATACCACTTAGAAAACAGTAGAGTACAACCAACTCCATTTAGACATTAACATTAACTGCTAATGGTTTCCTTCTTACAGATTCTAAATGGTGGATTTATTGAATCATACTAAGCTTACTCCTCCAGGGGGTATGTAAGAACAAGCTTTTGTATCCTTAGGAACAAACTGAAAATCAGCAGTTTTAATGCTGCCTAAGATCCTCTGTTGTTGGTTGGATATTTTTTTCTGTGTTTTGTTTTAATTACTAACATACATCAACTCTATGTTAATAGTATGAAAACACAAATATTCAGTAACATTTAAGGAACTTAAAGTAGTTAACCTAGTTCTAAGCTGCAAAGTATTAGAAGAATCAGCACGTTAAAGGAGATGCAAAACTATAATGGGAATGTTTGCCTTTACTGGTGTTCAGCTTCTACATGAAACTAAGTAAAACTTATTTTCCTAAATATGCAAATGAACATTCTCCAAATATCATCTCCTTTCCCTTCTTTCTTAGTCCCACAGTTTCCCTTTATACCCTTGTGTAATCATCTAACAAATTACCTTTACTTAATTAGAAATTTAACTTAAATTTTTTTCTGTTTCCTCAGATGCACAGTACAAAACACTTATTTTTTCATTCTGGATTATAAGCTTATAAAATTTTATTCAGAATGATAAAGAACAAACATTTTTGTAAGAGAAAAATCACTCAGTGGCCGGTCACCCTACAAGAATCAGTGCAAAAAGTCTGGTGTACCACTCCCTGGTGTACTCCCAGGAGTGCTAATGCAGAAATGCTCCACATTCTGCACAGCAATGTGCAAATATGCAAAGGAAAAAGAAAACCTTACTTCTGCATATTCACTTACAAGGGCAAATAGATTTCAGTAATATGAACTAATGTTTACTTAATCTCCTAGAGTCTGGGTTCATTACTTCCTATGAAAATCTAAAAAGCTGCATGAATTGATGGCTTTCATAACTGTGAAGTAGATTATGTGGCTACAAGTGGTAGCTCAGTATAATTTCCAGGACTTCAGACATCACTGAGCTATATACAATTCAGCTGCACCTTTTCTTATGGCTATCGACAAAGAAGTTTGGATTTAATTCCCACGTATTTGCTGTTAATTTTGTTAAAGTAAATGTCTTACTTTGAAATACCTCAACCTTTGCATAATGCACTGCAATATGTCAAATTAAGAAACTTTTACATGGAAAAACATGAATTAACTTTTGAATTAAAGGCATGCTGGTAACAGAAGTAAGCAAGCTTCTGTATTTTCAGAGGATGTTGATGTTTTAAATTTATAAGCATAAATTACAGTCTGTGTAGGCTCAATAGGTCTAGTAAAAGGGTTCACATTTCCACATTATGCCAATGCTGAGATATCCTCATGCTGAGTTATGGAAAAGGTGAAACAGGAGAAAGAGAGAAAAAAGAATGCCCTACATTACTCTGGGTGTTGCAGAAATACATGAATCAAGATGTGTTTTTATGTTACTGAAAATGTATCTGTACACCAATTTTAATGAAAGCATTCTGAAAGATGATGCTTATCTGCCAAGTTAGAAGTCTGTTTAAAAATAAAAATAAAGATATAGAAAGTTACCATGCAAGCATTTTCTTTTGCCTGTTAAGACAGAACAGATAGGGAATAACAAAGATAACACAAACAACCCACCTACCAGTGAGTACTTTCAATAAAAAGTATGTCTAGCTTCTGCATTGCAAAACTGCTTGAGTAAGAATGCAAAAGTCATGACAAATCACTTTTTCCTATAATGTAAAAACATCGTTTTCTCCTTAATTGGTCCCTGTGAAAAATCTGTGGCTTTGCTTGGAAAGTGGTCTTTTTGTTTAGTTTTAATGAATACAGTGTCTCTGAATGGTCCTATATTGACAACCGTGAAGACTTTTATAATCTCTTTTTATCTACAGAAGCGTATACCTGGGGCAGTGACACTGCTTGTATCACCAAGGTGCCATGCTTATACCTTTATCTCAAATAATGACAGGTTTGTTCTGTCTCCTTGACTTATCATTTCCTTAGCTCCCTATTGTGAGAGAGACTGAGCTTATAGCCAATTAGTATCAGATGTTGCAGTGATGGTTCCGAGCCTGAATATGTTTGGCCTTTGGGAGCTGAGATGAACTCTCCAAACTCCTTACACAGGGAATGTAAGCAGTTTGTACATAACTCCTATTTGATTGCAATGTGATTTGCTCACTCCTTCCCGTTGGACCTGCTACTCTCTCTATATATAGAGTCCTTCAATTCCTTTGGAAATAGATAGTAAGAATTAACAAAAAGATTAGGAGGCATGATTGTTTCTTGCTACAGCCCGTAGGTAAATTTGTGCTTTAGCAAGAAAATCAGAGAAGCTGGAAAATCTTTTTGGTAGGTAATGTTCATATAATCAGAATAGTAAACATTTTTGCAAAAATATTTTTTTAAATACTCATTTCAAAACAAATGAGAGTTATTTGCTTATTATGTAACAAAACCAAGCATGGTTTCTCTAGAATTATATTAGAGTAAGTTGTAATAAGTCATTTGGTAAAAATCCAAGCTTTGCAGTTCTATCTCTCAGCAGATTTTTAAATGTAATCTTATATATTCAAAGCATAGTGTTTGCATCATCCTGATTATTGTTAGATGGGAATAAAAATGGTGACAATGCAGAAATCTTGTGGTTTAATTTGCATTTAAAGCTCTTGCAAATGCATTTTAATTAACATTATGTTCCACATCACTTCTTACTGACAAAGTGGTTTTAATCTGTACATTTTTAAGAGTGCTATACAAAACTAAGTTATACAGTAGAGTTTTGTAGTGGAGCTCAAAGAATTAATTTCTTTTCAATATGTTAATAGTCTGTGGGAATACCTGTGTCATGCCTTGCTAGTGACTGTAATTAAGACGTGTAGAATACAGTCCAGACTCCTTCTGGCTGTCCTGTGAATACTTAGAGGAGAAATAATGCAAGGAACATTCCTGTGGGCAAAATTCCTGTTCTACTGCATTCAGGTACCCATAAATGAAGAGATGAAGAGGACTGCCCACTGATTCTGTGTCTGCCCTGCTGCTGATAGTTGAATAAATGTGCATGAGAAAGTATAAGTGATGTGCCAGGAATTCTTTTCCTCTGAGTAGGAAAGACAGTTTTCTCAGGATGCAAATCTTAATTTTCACAGATATTGCCACTGCCTCCAAACCTGAAGTGGTCATGTTCTGCAGAACAAAAAGAAGTGGTCATGGTCTGCAGTTTTGCTAAATCTGGTTAGTGCAAAATATCATCTTAGCTAATTTTAAGCAACTAATATGCTGCTCTAAATATCCTTCTCCTCTAATTCTGAGATTTCTGAGCTGGTAAAAGATGGTAGAATCCTACTTCTCTTGTTTGTCTCAGAAAATAAAGGATAAAAATGGATTTGTAGGCATTCTCTAGCATGGGAATAACAATTCACGACTAAGTCTTTCTTCGAAATGCCTTCTTTCTGCCCCTTTCCCTAGTGGCAATAGCATTTTAGATCCTGATCTCCTTTCTGGTCTTAATTTCTGGTCTTCTTTCTCTCAGTTATGCCAAAAATGTTCATGGGACTGCACTGGGAACAGGATACTGTAAGTGTCTGATGTTAAAAATGCTCCTACAGGGTAAACAATAGACAGATTTCTTAAATTTAATTCACATAAGAGTTTCCAAATTGTACAATTAATATGCTGGTGGCAGTGGGTTTCCAAGAGTGAAGTTGAGAAACAGAATACACATAAACAGCAACATCTGCTATGGAAAAAAGTTCATAATATTAAGAATTCTGATGTGTGTGTTAATGGAGATACAAAGCTTCTGGCAGAAGTTTTGTGTTTCACCAAGGGAAGCCTAAGTATCTCCAGAATCTCCTAAATTTCAGTTTTAGATTTTTCTTCACATATTTCCTTTCTTTCCTTGATGTTTGATTATGGTCTATTTGTTCAGGAGGATAAGTATGTAAAATAAAAGATTGAAATGTATTCAGTTGTGCAGATCTCTATTACAAGCTTATATTGCATGTCTAACTTAAAGGCTAGATACCTACCTGGAGGACATGGGCATGCAAGGAAGGGTTTACAGCTTTATCTCTAGTTTAGCAAAGTGCCTTTGAAGTAGGTTGACTATAGACTAAGTAGACTTAAAAGTAGAGTTTATTTAACTTGTACTAAATGTAGGCCAATCTCTCTGTAAACATTAGCTGCTAATATTGATGGAAAATGCTTCTAATCCTGACTGATAACAACCACAAACCTTTCTCAAGTTGGCAGCTGAAAGAACTGATGGCAGACACCTGGTTCAACAACTGAGGGGCAACTGAATGTGTGATAAATACTGTGATTATGAGCCAGTCATCTTACCTGGTAATGAGTAACTTCAAGGGATGAACCCCAAGTGACTGTTCATGTGAGCCTAAAGCACACACCCTGTGCGGCAATTAAGCCACAGGGAGGAGCAAGCTGTCCCTTTCCTTAATTTGACTGATGTCTCTACGACTCCTGGAAGAGTCTGTACAATATCTGAGGAGTAGTCAACTCACAAGAGATGGCCTTAACTAATCCTGGCACTGTAGTAAACTACAATTATCAAGAGGGACTAGGAGAGACTTTCTCTTCCCTTTCTGCACTGGTATTATAAATAGAGCCTGGGGAGGATAGGGAAGAGTGTGTTGGGTTTTTTTTGTTTTTGTTTTTTTTAAAGAAGGACTGTGAGGAACTGCCATAGGTTGGCCAGAGAGTTGATGCATGTTCCGTCCTTGGAAACATTCAAATTTGGGCTGAATGGGGCTCTGAGCAGCCTGATTGAGCTGTTCATTGCAGGGGAGTTGGACTAGATGGGCTTTAAGTCTCATATCCAACTCAAAACATTCTATGATTCTGTGAATGGATCCAGTGACAGTAAATAATCAAGTGTACCTTCCATTTCCAGTCACTGTCTTACAATTAAGCTTTGTTGTGTTAGTAAGTAGCTCTCTCTTATGAGTGCAGTGTAGTTTTGTCTGTGATAATATCACATAAGTCTATGTATGATTTGCATGGTTTTTTGCATTTATTTAGTGAAAAATAAGAACATTTCAAGTCATTCTAGGAATGAAATACTATCTTTCCAATTTTCTGAGGGAAACAATTTGTTTTGACTCGTTTCAAAACAGATAGAATATTTGTCAATACTTTGAGGGATGGTGAAGGAGGAGAAAGCAAATAGATTACATTGCTTCATGGAAAAGGCTTTTGATAAAAAATTCTCTATAATCTCTTTACTCTTGACCAGTCAGAATGGAAGATGTTAAAGAGCTTGTATTTAATTCTGTGGGGACTCAGCTCCCCATACTTCTGTAGGAATTCAACTCTAATCTTCCTTCTATTTCTTAATTGATGGTTTTACATGACTTTATTCTTTTGATATTTTTTTTTCAATGTTCTTTACTTTGTGTTGCCTTGATTTGGAATTCAGTTGAGTCTGATGCACAGTGCTGGCATGCAGGTAGTACAGGTAGACTTATGTAAGCTTTGCAAGATTGATACTGAAAGGAACAGATTGCAAGTGCCTCACTTCTGACAATATTCCAAGATTCAGTTCTTCTGTTTAAATTACAGAGATTGCCTTAAGGCATCATTACCCTGAAAGACTGGCATATATTAGGAAGAAAGAATGTTGGTGGGTTAAAGCAATGTGGACAGATTCCTTCCCTAAAATGGATGTAGGCAACTCCTGCATCATGTGTGGTTATTTGCTGCCATCACTCTGTATTTTAGTGTGTTTCAACCAGCAGGACATGATGACATGCTGACAGTATATCCGACTCCCACGTAACATCTTTCTCACTAAATTGGAAAGATATGGATATCAACAGTTTACAGGCTGGTTCAGCCCAGTTTCATGACTAAAGGGGCAGAGGACCCACGGGCCTGTGCCCAGAGAAAGGGGAAGGAGGTGATGGAAAAATGTAGGATGTTTAGGTCACTGACATTCTAATACATGTATTTCCTGTTCATTTTGTATCAGTTTACCAGTTGCAAGATCCTTTTGCAGGAAGTTTATTACCTTACTAATATCTGTATATTGCAATAACATTGTCCTTCACATATTTGCCAAGTTGACATTTTGCAGATTTAGCGTCTAGGTATTTGAAACGATCCAAAATACATGTAATGCAGTTTCACTTCTGACTTCATTCCTGCTAACTTGAAAGCAGGGTTTTTGTAGTAAGGGTTGCCAAAACAAGGTACTAGAATGCTAAACTATTAAAAATGGCAGTGCTGACAGGCAGAAGAGATTGCAGTGCACGTTTCAGAGGGTTCAGTCATAGATTTAGTCTTGCTGTAAGTAAAACATCAACTTTAAGAGATTTTTCTCTTGAGAATTCCAGTCTTGCTCTGATTTAATTTGATGATGATCTAAAGTTATGTGTGTACACGTTATGTACTTGTACATAACTTGTAAAGTTACATGTACTCTACTTGAAAGTAGAGTATAAACCGTGTAGCTGACATCTGTGAGCTCTATATGCTGCATTCGTTCTACAGATCAAGTGTTCAAAGTAACAGCTTCAATTCTTAATATATTAGATACAAGAAATAGCTATATTTCACCACAATAAACAGTGATTGATGTCAAAAAGGCATCCTACTTCTGCAATTTTCAGTGCCTTTTTTCCTCCTTTTCTGTTCTCAGTTATCATTCATCAAGACAGGGAAAAACGTAGTAGGAAGATGCTCCACATGTACTGTTTAGGTTGAGTGGGGGTTGTCTGACAAGGGAGATGGTATTGACCATTTCTTACTCATGTGGGAGTGGGTATTTGCTGCACACAAAGATTTCTTTGACCTCTGCTTGCTATCAGGCAGAGAAGATAGAAGCATTGAAAATATGCTTACAGCTACCAACATTTCAGTTGAGACTTTTCTTGCTTTGCTGCTGAATCCTAAGTAGCAAAACTGATAGGCATCTTCTAATAGATTCAGTGTCATTAATGGAATTACACAAATAGAGTATTTCCTAGAAATTTTATTGATTGGAATTCAAAATTTGTTAATATGTCAAAATGCATTTGAGTGAGGGCAGAAAGTGCTTTGTTTTTGGCAAACTCATGGTAGTCACATTTCTTTTAGGAGTGTCCCTGTGCTATGAGTGTCCAATTTCTAACGGCAGTTATTCAAAAGAGTTGTATGCTTTGTCTTCCACTATACATCAGCTATGCTGAATGTTCTGGCAGATTTCTTCGGAAGAAAATCTCTGATATTAAAGCCAGTATAATGTCACTGACATGGCTTCAGTCCTTCAGTTAGAGTCTTATTTAATGAGAGAGTACAGAGAAAGCTACAGAGTGATACAGGACAGGAAAGGAAAACTACGGGAACTGGAACACAAGTGAAAGGTACCTGAAGTAGCTTTAAGCCTATGCGAAACAGTGATGGTTTTGCTTATATTTTTGTTTCCCTTAACTTCACTGCTGACTTATTTGATAAGTTTTGCCTTGTATGAAAACTAAAAGTGAGAACAGAAGGAAGGAGGAGTTAAAAATCAAGAAGACAGTACTTACTAGAAGACTTGAATTTCCTTATACTTTCTGAGCACTGGTTTTATAGAAATAGCAGTTGCAACAGCTGTTTATCATTGCACTGTATTCAGGATGAGGTGTGAAGTACTTTGAGCTTTGGACAAATAAAAACAGCCATTCTGACAATTACTGGGTAATGGAAAGAAGTGTAATTGAGGATATTATCATCAGAAAGGACGCAGAAGTGTTAAATAGCTCTTTTCTCTGTATCATTCTAATACCATTTTCATAATCTGTGGAAACAACCTTAGAAGGAATCATGTCTACCTTGATTTTGAATCATGTCTACCTTGATTTTGATGTGCACCTTCAGGCTTGCAGAGATCTTTCCTGTGATTCTTCACTGTTCCTCCTATGGATAGGTTCTGCACTAATATTTTTGTGGATACTGATTCCTTTTGAACTTTGAGAGAAAACTTGATTGTCTTCATTTGTGCAAATACAAAACTGAAAACACTGTGAGTAGGGTATTTCAATGTCCTGAATATACAGGGTATTCTCAGCAGTATCAACTGGTCAATATGTGGACAGGCACATTCAGTGAGCAGGATGCTCAAAAGGGCCATGCCCACAACTAAAGTTGAGAGGACATTTCAGCAATGATTTTAAGGAGGAATTTCTGATTTATGGTGTTAACAACCAATCAGCTTGGCTGGCCGGATGGTGGTAAGGTGCTTAAACTAGAACCCTGTTTCTTGTCATTTTAAGAGCTAGGATAACATCAGGGAAAAAATACTCTGACTAACCCAAAGGAGAAAATGGTTAAATTTTGTAGTCTAGGGAAAAACATTATGCATATAAGCAGATTCAGATGGATGGCTGAATACACAACCAACTGAGAATAGGTGAGAAGTAAAGCTACAGGCGAGCTATTAGGGTTTTGTTATTTGTTTTCCAACATATAATGGTCTCTTTCAATATACATTATAGGAATGTAGTGGCACTGGCTACTTAACAAGCTGCAGTTTCAATTTGGATTGATTTTGTTTTGTTTTGTTTTGGCTACAGTTTTCTTCCTGAGCCTGTTGTTCCCTAATCAGACTGAGAGTATGGCCTTAAGGCTACTTGTCCAGGTGCAGGGTCTGCTTCAGCCGGGAGATCTGTTTCAGAGGTTAAGTGCTTTTCCTCTACATGATTTATTGATGAGCTTCCCCTTTGATGCTGGCTGTACCTTCTGCCTGTTGTGCAAAACATCTGACTAACCCTGCTTGAGGGCTTGCCATGCACAACAATTAACTTGGAGTTGAAGGCAGAGGCCAGCACACATTTGCACTTCCCACTGAAGGGAGATGGAGAGAAAGTGTGCCAAAGCTCACCATTGTACAGGCAGCCTGAGGTTTTTGTAATGCTCCTTTCATTGTATAGCTGTGCATTTAATTCTTGCCTCTGCCAGGCTTTTCAATATACTTTTGTGCTGAAGGTGATTAAGAGTGCATTTCCCACGGTCATGTTTGCAGCACTAATGTGACAACATGGCTGGGTTCCTTTGGTGAGGTAGAAGACATAAACAGATCTCTATATACAGTGAAGGTGAACACCATAGAAATGGAGTTGGCTGAGTGGAGTGACTAAATAGCAGTATATGAACACATTTGTGGCCTCCAGGACATTGGAGCTCAGAGTACAAATCAACATAGCAACCTGGACAATTGTGAAATGGCAATGAAAAAGAAAACAAACTGAACAGTTTGGAGGCTGGATAAGAGACTATTTATAAGTGATAATATGGTGCTGTGATACAGAAAACTAGTATGCAATATCTCCTGGAGCTGAAAGTCAAAGTTCTTTCATCAGATTATTCTTTAAAGAAAGACTTTTCACATTAAGAAAAAGCTGAAGACCTTCTTTTTAGAATGCTCCCCTCTAAGAACTATGAAAATTAAGATAATGACATAAAATTATATCCTTCTAAAATTGTATCAAATTCAGAAGGAATAAACTTTTTTTGTTTGTTGGTTTGTCCATTTGTTTTGGATATAGAGATCAGTGAGACCATGTGGATTGACATAATCATTGTGAATGATTAATCCATTTGGAATACCAACCATAGGTTGGTATAAACAGCAACAAGGACTTGGTTCTACCTTTGAATAAGTTTAGATCCAGCAGAGCTGATTCTTATTGCATTTTGCTCAGGGTGCCCTGGCACAGAGCATATGCAAGGAAGCAGGGCTGAACCATCTCATTCCATGAAAAGGAATTTAAACTTAATGTGTTAATTTTTAGACCAAATATTTTTCTGATCTTACAGATTCTCCTCCTCCTATTTGATGCAGTGTTGTCTTGGAAATACATGACTCATAGTGAAAACCATACATGATTCATTGGGAACAGGAGAGATTCAACTAGGTTGATAAGCTGTTGCTTGAGAATTCAGAAGCAATAGTAAGAGCTTGAAAATACATTTGAAGTGTTGGAGATGGATGCAGCAACTGTTACCAGTGTTAAAACTTTGTGGGTACTTAGTGTAAAAGAAATTCATTTCAGAATGTGCAGAATAGAAGTTACTTGTTTTATACGAACTGGATGACCTGAACAAGGATGTAAAAGCAAAAAATGTCTAAAAAAATGTAGAGAATAATGCATTAAAATCCATTAAATGTTAGTAAGACATAAGTTCTCTTAATAAGTGCAGGTTCCATTTTCATCTGAGTAGTTTCTGACATTGAGGACTCATTTTGTTCCTAGTAGAGATCCAGAGGTTTACTCTCAAGCATTTGAGGCCGAGAGTAACATGACTAGCTGTAAATCTGATACCTGGGCTAGTGCAAGTTTTGCCATATCTCTTCATCTCCCATTTTTATTTGTAGTCTGATCCATATCTGCTTGAGCACTCTTTAAAGAGCTATTTGTGTTCCTTTCCTTGCCTTTCCTTTTCTCTTCAAATTTTCTCTCTTTTTTGAAGAGCTATTTAATTCCAGTAGGAGCTCTGAGATGAGAGATCACACAATCCTCCATACATAAGGATTGTTACTGATACAAGCAATTGACTAGTAAATCTTTTTGTAATTTTCTTTTTTATCAGGTACCTATCTAAAAGATCTGTTGTTTTAAGGACCTGTTTGTATGTTGCAAATGAGTACTCAGAAATAAAGCATCCTGCTTACATTCAAAACTGTTAGTCTTTTAATATCATATGTTTGTTTACATTCTAAGCCTCACTTCTAGGACTTCTCTTATTAAGTTAAAGGTTGAGAACTTATATCTTTTATAAACATATATATGTTTTTTGTTTTTTGTTTTTTGTTTATGTTGTGAAGGAGAGCCTAAGGAAAGCTTAGAGGTATCTCCAGTAGGCATTGCATTCTTCCTATGACATTTTCAATTAAAACAATATTCTTATGACATCTTAAACCAGTCTCCTGTGATTTAGGGAAGGAAGAAAGAATTCTTAAGCCGCGTGTCTGAACCTTTGGGACCAGATAAAGAAGCCCTTATAGGCACACTCCTTCCTCTGTTCTGAATATATGTAATCAGCTACTTAACATTCCTCTATGAGTTTAAAGGAGAAAGCTTTGTTCTCTCCTCTATCTAATTTCAAATAAGTCACATAGAGCTTTCAGGAATAGCATCTTTCTCCCTTGTGTCAGATTCTCTGTGGGATGAAAGTGAAGCCTTTCTAAAAAAGAGTTATTACCAAAGACTCTTATAAGGATGTCAGAACAAAAGGCAGCTTGTTCATTTCCTATTATTAGTTTGGCCCACATTAAAGTCTTTTCTGTTTCCTTAGAGCGGGGAGTTCAGACATAGTCACTCTTAGATATACCTTCAGTAAACACCTCTCTCACCACACCCACAAAACATGCCATTTGCTTTTCTTTCTTAATTAATAAATATAACAGAAGAAACTCAAATTTTGAATTAAAGAAATGAACACAGGAACCTTTTCCTCCATCACCATCTTGTAAGCTAGAAAAATAATAAAAAAGAAGCATTCCCTGTGTCAAAACTTCTTTAAAGAAGGGCAGGTAGAGCTGATGTGTCTACTGTTTTCATTTGCTCCTGTCACCTGTCTTCCTGGGAATCCATCAGTTTCTTAAAAAGCAAATTGTTCTACCTGTCAGCTTTTATCAGAAAACACAAACACATCAAAACTAAGCTTGAAGAAAATGCTTGCTTGTGATTTGTTCATTTTCACACTAGGCTTGAGCTACACCTTATTACTTTGTATACATGCTGTTTTGCTATTCAGCTTGGGATTAAAAAGATACATATACATTTATTTTGGGTTAGAGTGTCACTGCATACCCTGCAGTGTTGTAAACATGAAACTGAAGAAAAAGAAACTCAGATTTCTGCACAAAATTAATGACAGCTGAACCTACAAATCCTAATTTCTGTATTTAACATGAACCCCTACCACCTTGGCCTCCCAAAGGGAGAGAAACAGTTTTAAAAGCATCACTTTACAAACTTGTAAACATGGAAGTGTTTGCTTACATTGCTAAAATTATGTCAGCACTTCTACTGCCAACTCTATATTTTTTGTGGATATAATATTTGACTCTCAAAATGATTCTGGCTGAACCTTTTAAATTAATGTTGATATATCCCTCATGCTGTCACAAGCTGAAGTTATTATATGGGAGCTGAGAAAGAAAAGGAAGCCATGCTTAGTACTTTATGCTATCAATTCGTGTTCCTATGATGAAAAAGAAATAGAACCCCAGAATCTATTTGCACAAGGACAGTTCTTTCTCTGCTGGCTGTATATGTTCCTAATGATGGAACATATGCTTAACCTTAGAACTTAGGAGTACTACTTGCCTTTCTGCAAATTGTTCTATCTTCACTACAACAAAATTTACAGAATATAATGTGTGCATTAAGAAGACCATTTTAATCCTTTTTTTTTTTTTTCTGTACAGATAAAAGTATAATTCACCTGAATTTACTGCAATCCTTCCTAGCATTTTCAACTCAACTAAATTGCATGCTGTTTCCTCTCTGCCCTGTCTGCTCTTCAGCATTTTAATGTCAACTTCTTTCTGTTTCCTGCCTTTCTGCATGCCAGCCTGCACTCCTCCATGTAAAACGGGACATGATGGATAGTTGTACAGGTTGCTTCAGGGTCTTTTCCATGTACAAAGCCTGGATCTGTTGATATGGCTCTGCAACTCTCTTTGGGTTATGAACAGTTTACTTACTACAGATGGATTTCCCCCTGAATTCCGGCCAAGCCTTGACTGCTTAAGGAATCTGATATTAAACTAAAAAATACAAATGGACTGATCAATTCATAAAATTGAGATCAACATACATAATGAACAGGTGTCACAGAACTTATGAAAAACTCATATTGCTAAATGGGAAGTTTCTATATTGGGACAAAGAGCTAAATAATGACAGATTAAAGAAGCCTTCCACATGCCAAAGGGCAGTATCTCAACTGTCTCATGGTCAAGGTGTATAGCGTAGAAGGTGAACAAAAAGATTGGCTGAGATGTGCTTTCCCAAGTTGTAGTTGAAATGCTAAGTCACTGTTTAAACCGAAGATTGAGCACCTGGTGGGAAGGCAGAGCCAACCCAGGGGAGTTTAGGAGCATGCAATGTACCTGAGTGACCTGAAGGGGTAAAGCCAGGATCCACCCCTTTCCAGGCCTCATTTAAGTGTTGGCAGTGGGGGCAAAGGTACTTGTAGTTGAAATGCTAAGTCACTGTTTAAACCGAAGATTGAGCACCTGGTGGGAAGGCAGAGCCAACCCAGGGGAGTTTAGGAGCATGCAATGTACCTGAGTGACCTGAAGGGGTAAAGCCAGGATCCACCCCTTTCCAGGCCTCATTTAAGTGTTGGCAGTGGGGGCAAAGGTATCTTTCTGGAGTTCCCTGTATATCTGAGGCCTTCTGAAAGTAAGCAGCTTCTTAATTAATTTATTTATTTTCCGTAGCTGTTGCATTTGAGCAAGTCTATGCTTGCTGTAGCCTGGGACCTTGCTGCTTTGTCACTGCTGTTTTCCAACGTGTTATACAAGCTTACAAGAGAGAAAAGGAACAAGCAGGGGTATTTCATATGGATGAGTGGGAGGTAACAAAGTATAAAGAAATAAGGAAAGAAAACTGTAACATGGAGACAAATGTTACTTATCACTGTGATGTTTAACGAAATAACCACTTAAACATGAGGAAAATGTAGAGAGGAAACATATTCCCTGTATCCTATTGGATATTAGGAAAGACTTCTCCAAAAGTGTGTTCAGGTGCTGGAGCAGGCTTCTCAGGGAGGTGGGGGGGTCACTGTCCCTGGAGGTGGCCAAGAAGCACGTAGATGTGGTACTAAGGGCCGTGGTTTTGTGGAGGAATATTGATAGCAGGTGGATTAGATGATATTGGAAGAGTTTTTTCCAACCTTAATGATTCTATGATTATTTGCTGATCTATTTTCTGAAGGAATAGTTAAGTAGCTACCCCTTTTACCCTATTAATATGGCAGTTGCTAAGTTTGTAATACAATGCTATATAACCAGGCTGCGTTAGCTTAATTTATATTTATGATATATTTACACTAATAAAGTCTTGCTAATCAGCAATTTAGAGAACAATTATCAATGCAGTTAATAAAGAATTATGTTTAAACATCAAATGAAACAGCATGAGCCTATAAAGTAGTGTTAATTTACCGTGTCTACAGCGTTAGCTATTTTCTGTGTTTTAAATGTTATCTGCATCTTTGAACTTGTTTGTAACTTTACATGTATGTAATATATATGTTCATGTAGTTGATAGAATACAAGATTAGGGAAAATATACCTATTATTGACTTTCATATATAAACTGATTTTTTTTTTTTTTGTTCTCGTAACCCAAATATTCATTATGTAACTTTAACCACTTCATGCTCTTAAGCCATAAATATAGTAACAATGGTCACAATAAGACTGAAGGGCAAACAGTCCAGAGCTCAGTGAATTATAGCTGTTTTATGTTCATTTTCAATAACAAAATATTTTAATCCTTGTTAAAACTTTATTCAAGGCTCATGTATCACACTGGTGGGTATGTAGCAGATAATGATTAGCAGAGCAATTTTGACAAGCAAAATATTTCTTGTACTCTCTCTGTAGATGTGTGGTAATTTCATTCCATTACAGTTTTGACAGAAAAAAAAATACAAAAACCTTTGTAAATCTTTTCTATTAAATAATGTGGGAGTCATATTCAGTGAAAATTGTCAAATATTTATTCAGGAGTAGACTGTTTCTTGTACATAGGGGGTACTTTAATGTGACAGCCTGTCAGAGAGGTATTGCAATGAGGATTGCGGTGTGGTAGTGCTGATCTTGGTTAATGTTGTTGCTGTCAGAAGAAAAAATACAGAGGAAAAAAAACCCTTTGGTAACATAATTTAACACGAAAGGTAATTGTACTAATTGCATTAAAAAGTAAATGAGTAGTGTTAATAGTCTGAAAGACTGTGTCTATAGGTAAGTTTCTAAAACCTATTTTGATTTAAGATCTGATTAAGTTTTGTGAACTTGCCTTGAGTATTGTTGTTTCATTGAAAAAATGGTACTGATTAGTGGCATTCTATTAAATACTGCATTTGGCTTTCAGGGCATATCTGGCATTGGAAGATGCTTTTTTATTTTTTTTTTCTCCATATAGTTAGAATCTGCTTAGGAAAGAGAATTCAGATGCAAAGCTGCTATCGCTTTGAAGGAGTGATTGAATTGAAGCATCAAGATGCAGTAGAGAACAGAAGAACATCTAGAACAGAAACATCATCCCAGAGAATTATTTAAAACAAATGTGTACCAGAGCTATCTTCTCAAAGGGTGCTGTGAACCATGCCTTGACCAGTGCTCTGTGAAGAGTTTCCACTGCATGTTTGCAATGTGCCCTGGAATCAGCTCTGAGTACAGGATAGCTTGCTGAGGTTGTTCATCCTCTCACCTTGGATGAAGTTGTAGTAGGACCCAAGTAAGACAGTGAAAGCAATGGACTGTGCGTAAGGAGATTCCTGTGATTTGTTTCAGAGGCAGTCTGCTAATTCAGTGTCTGAGTTGTTGAAAGAGACCTGTGGGGCACAGATTCAAAGGATTGCTGTGGCCCCAGGATGCTAGTGGGAAACCCCTGTTTGGAAATGCTACAGAGTGGATTCTACTCTAGCCTGCTTCTACAGTTTTTGTGTTAAGTAACCTAGTGTACACTTAGAGTTGTGTTACTGATCCTGATTATAGGCTCTAGCTGTCATGACAGCCTTTAAATACAGTATTTAAATACCAAGGCTAAAGAGATCTTGATATTGTTTCCACCTTTGGTAGGTAGGAAAGGCACTCTTGAAAGTTATCTCATCATATTGTGAGGAAATGTAGGTCACTCTTTCTAACAATTGAAATGAGTAGAAGGCATATCACTTCCAGTCACATCAAGGTACGTACACTTGGAGGGTTAGTGGGAGCACGTACCCTTAAATGCCATATGCATTGGTGATATGCCGTTAAAGTGTGACAGAAGCAGTACATACCTAACGGAGCATAAAATGTTTGATGCTATCACTGTTTATGGAGAGAGAATAATGCAATAAAGGACACTACAAAACAAGGGTTCATGAGAGAACAGTCAAATCAAAACTAACTCTGGAATGATAAAAGTCACACATCTATAATATATGCCTGGTCAATAAAACAGTGGATTGTGTTTTTCATTACAATAATTTCAGTTATATTTGCTAAATGGTACTTACATTACAGTTATTTCACAGATAAAATCTGTTCAATTCATTTAAGTGAAAAATCTTAACAGCCATAGAAAATCCAGAGGCAATTATGAGGCTGACGTGGAACAAAAATATTTCTAGTATTAAAAAATATCCAAAGACAGGCTATTTTTTGTGTGCACGTTTATATTTAATTTCACTTTCTCTGGGCTAGCTGAATGTTGCGACACTGAGTATTTGAGGGTAAGATTGAGTCTTTAGTCACACAAGTGACTTCATTCTTTTTTATTTTGAAGTTCAGATAAAAGCAATGAATTAACAAAAGGCAAAGTAAATGGACTTTAAATGCTTGAGTTCTTACAGCAGTAGGTGATATTGATTACATAGACAAAAACTAAAGAGAGATAATTTGAAGGTGACAGTTTCTTTCAAAATAAAAAGGAGGTAGATTATAACTGCTTAGGAATCAATGCTCTATAATATTAATGTTAAGGATTAAATGGAATTTAATTAAATGCCAATTTTTCTGATTTTTGCTTTTGAAACAGAAGTACTACTTTCAAGGATTTAGCAGAGTAAGAAGAGGTAGGTAGGATTCCAGATTGTTTTTGAAGAAAAAGAGGAGAAACTAAACAGAAACCATCCTATTAAGCAATTTAGTTAATGCCAGTAAACCTTACATGTGATTTATGGATAACAGGCAATAATGTAATGACTTACATAGTGTTAATTCCCTAGATTTATCTACAAATCCTTGAATTGATCTATTTTCTCTAGTTTTGGGTTCAGTATCTTTTTTCCAGAGGTATTTGTACAGAGACCTAAGTACTGCTCCGTCTATAATCTCATCATAATTCCCTGGTCTGCAGTGCTTTAAAAACATGTGGTTATCATTGGCTTTTTAAAGTGGATGTTGCAAGTTTGGGACAGGGCAGGTGGGCTTGTCAAAATAAAATCAAGATAATGCATAAATGTATGAAATTGTTTCATTACTTCCAGAGGAAGTAGCTGATACAGAGACTGAAAAGTACCAATCCAGTTTGAGTATTGGTATGAGTAGGGCTTGCAGGAGTCACCTTAATTTTGTGCATTCAATGTGAAGTTCTGTTTCTAAAAAAAACATTCATAAAACAATTTCATCCTTGCTTTTCTGGATATTATTCTAGAAGCCTGTATGCAAAAAATTCCATGCTAAAATTCCTGCTTTCTCTTGAGATTTCCTAGGACATGTCTATTTCAGCCACATCTGGACAAAATTACACTTTATAAGTTTGGCTTAAGCTACTTGGGATCAGGTATTAGTAATGCCTACACTATCTTGTGTGTTGCTTCTAGTTGTGTAAGCATGTTTGGAGCATTCTTGCTGTAGGGTGCTGTGGAAGAGTGCATGGAAGTGATTATTTTAAGTGATTAAGTTCATCTTTTAATCCATTTTCCATAGGATTTTCTGTGATGAAATAATGGCTTTGTCTGAGCTATAGAGAGAACAATTACAGAAGTACTTACTGCATGGTTAGGTGAGTAATCTCAGGAAAACACACAATCTTTAAAGACAATAATTCTCATTTTTCTTCAAATAGAGCTCTAAGTTGTTCACATCTCTGGTATTAAAAATGGCATACCAAATTCTCAGCTGGTGAAATGCAATGATACAGATCTAATACAGATAAAGACTTTGTAGACTGGATGAATGAGTTATTTTCTGAAGGCAGATTCACACTGACTGCAGACAAATTGTTTTTTACTATCAGATAATTTATAATAATTTTGCAAGATGACAGACCTCTGTACAGTATCTTTCAAGAAGCTGTTTGTCAAAATCGACCTTTCATATAGAGATATCTGAAATTATTAGTTGATTCAATTATCAAAGTCATATCAGGATGAGAAAATAAAACTATGCCTGTCATTCAGCATGGCTTTGTTCTAGCACTGACTTCGGATGTGCAAGAGTTCTTGTGTCTGTTATGCCAAGGCTGGAAATCTCTGTAGGACTAAAGGAGATGACTTGTTCAGCTGCACAGTAACTTAAGTGAGGGATTTCTACTCTGCAAGCTACAACTTAGCTAATCAAGTAGTGGGGGAACAGATAAGTTACTTTTTTCCTCCTACTGGGGAAGGAAGCTGTTATGGGAAGATCCCTAGAAAGGGCATCCAATTTTTTGCTCTCACAAAACAGTGCTCTGTGACAGTATTTGTACAATGCTGTAAAACGAGCTACTGTGGCTTATTCAAGAAAGACAGGAGCTGAAGTGTGCTTACATTTCCATGCTTGAATCATAGCTTGGAAGCCCTTGCTCCTTTTTTTTTTTTTTTTTTCTGCAACAGTATGTTATTCATAGCTATTTCTGTCAGAAATAATTTGTTAGTTGGAGGCGAGCTTAATCATTGTAACAGTATTTCAGTGGCACTGACTTAGAGAAAATTAATATGTATAAATAACTAAGAAACTGCATTAAATAAAGATATCTGCAAATGTCAGGTTAGCTAAAGTCCATTACCTCCAAATGTGTAACGATAATTTAGAAACATGTATCACAAAATAGCTTAAGATCAAAAGTATAAATTATAAAGGTTAGTGAGTGCTGCTAATAAAGGAAAGAGGAAGTCTGTCCCTTGAAAAAAATTCATGATGCTTTCACTTAAGCTGCTTTTCCTGTTAAAGCTTTGTGTGTTAGACTCACCAATTTACATGCACAATTAAACCTGTACCCTTCATGTGGAGTGGGTAGAGATATTGTTATAGAGCATGTTGCACTCAATATAAGGTAAATTTGGAGGTAAATAAATCACCTAGATTTCAGTTATTGCCTATTGACTAATCATCAAATATTACTTACAGTGCAAGCAAACCAGTGAAAACACCAATCAGTATACATATGTATATATGTTTACACATATGTATGTAGATGTAAGACTGTGGTTTCAGAACTTTCACTTGAGTTTTTGAATGAGTATGACTGACAGGGGAAAAAATATGGAAGACAACAGAAATAAAAAGGGAAAATTCTTTAAGGAAAGGTTATATATCCAGCTTCTATACCACCACAATGAAATGGCAGGTTTGATTAAAAGTCTGTGTTTGTTTTAAGTCAATAATACTGTCAGCCATTATAAATAAAGAAAACCCTACAGAGTATCAAGGTAAGTAGAAATAAGGTTAATTCTGCTATGAATTGAAAGGTAAGAAATTGCCTAAAAGTATCATGAAAATATCTAGAGCTGGCATTGTTAAGGATAATATAGTTTGAGTTCTATAGTACAAAAGAGGCATTACTTTTGGAGCAGGCCATTTTTATTATGTTGGCCTGTGATGTCAGAAGCAGCTGACATCAGGTTGAATCTTCCCACCAGCTTTTGGTTACATTTTGTTGCTGCGCAACAGATGGCAGCAGAAGTGCAGTACAACAAAGTGGTATCTGATGTGAAAGTGTATATGTGAAGAAAGTGTAATCTAATTTCTCCATGTGGATAAAATGACACCCATTGACATTCACTGACTCTTGCTGAATGCTTATGGAGGCCAAACTATGGATGTGAGCACAGTGAGGTGTTGGGTGGTGTGTTTCAGTAGTGGTGACAGTGAATGAGCAACCCCGCAGGTGCAGGATTTTATCCATAGCTGCTGGAAAATGGAGTCACCACCATTAGCTATGTTGGAAAAACAGTGTTTTGTAGCTGGGAATTTGTTTTATCAAATAGTTAATAGCTTTAAAACCAAAAGCTGCAAAAGATGTGTTGAAGAGAATAATGAAGGTGAGAGAAGCTGTGAAAACTTGCTTGAAGGGGAGAAAAAAAAGTTATAAAATTGCAGTAGTGTAACAAAGAAACACATAACAAAAGCTAAACTGAAAATGGAACAAGAATACACCCCAAATTTAGAAACACTTAATACTGATGACAATTTAGGCTTAAAACAAACTGCTAAAGTAGTTTACACAATTTTGGCGTGGCTGTAGGGAGTGTGGGGGAAAGATGGTGTATCTCTCCTGAAAAGACATTCTTCACAAAAATAGACTTAACAATTGCTCATTTAACTAGGTGAATTGAATGGCCTCAAAGTCTAGAAAGTCAGAGCAAAGGTTTATTTCATTTTTCAGTTATTTGAATATGTGAATAGGTCACTTATATATATATATATATATATATATATATATATATATATGGGCTTTTAAATCCATTGGTGTCAGTTTCCTAAAATGTGGTGAGAATGACCTTAACTTCAATACACTTTTAAAAATAATTAAGTAACAACAAAGCTACTGGAAGAAATACATGGAAGAGCATTCAAAATAATGATGGAATAGAAATCAGAAAATACACTAAAGATTATTGGAACAAGATCACATTTATGTGAGGTGAAAAAAATAGAAAAAAGAATGGGATGGTCTAACGAATAAAATCATAGAGTGTGATAGACCCCAAGTCTACTTTATTGCTAAGAACATCCCTATGAGAAATTAATGTTCTGTGTAATGGCCAAAAGTGTATTAAGAACTACAAGGAGAGTTAAAAATACTACTTATTTTTGAACTGCTCTGTAGCATTGGAGATGTCACCTTGAAGATAGGAAGAAAACAGCTATTTATTTTCTAGAGGAGCAGGAAATAGGTCTTCACTACAGCTTTTCTAAACAGGCATTTCCCAATTAAATGCAGCGTATCACAATTTCTGGGTTTGGAAGGGACCTCAAGAGATCATCTAGTCCAATCCCCCTGCCAAAGCAGGCTCCCTAGATCGATCTTCACAGGTAGGTGTCCAGGTGGGTCTTGAATATCACCAGAAAAAATGACTCCACAACCTCTCTGGGCAGCCTGTTCTAGTCAGGCTCCGTCACCCTCACTGTGAAGAAGTTCCCACTCACGTTTGTGCAGAACTGCCTATGCTTCAGTTTGTGGCCATTTCCTCTTGTCCTGTTGCCACACACTGCAGGGAAGTCCTTTTGCCTCCCCTTCCTTAGGTATTTATAGATGTGCATCTGCTCCCCCCTGAGTCTTCTTTTTAAGGCTCTGAGATTTTGATGTAAACATCTGAAGGAAAAAAATACTTTTAGAAAATCACTGATGAGTAGCATATGTGTATAACTGGGGCTCAAAATGAGGATAAATGATAAATATTGCTGGTGATGTCTATGTATACGGAAGCAGGTAGAGCTTACGATGAAAGCATTAGTGAATATTTTAAACAGTATCACTCATAGGATCTCTAGTTTACTTTGGTTTATGTTAAAAAATCTTTCTTCTCCTTACATTCTTAGTATTTTGTATTAATCTATTATATATTATAAGATAATATATAATAATGACAGGAATTCTCATCCAATTTCTTTCAGAGCAGCACTGAAGTTAAAAAAAAAAAAAAGTGTCTGCAGTATATATAAATTTTGCTGGCTTTGCCTGAGTTCAATTTTAATAAAAAGTAAATTTGGAAATGCTTTCCCTTTGGATATTATCATCGGTTGGAATAAAATAATTAAATTAAGTGACCATGTACTCCTCAAGGAAGCTGCAGTTTCCTTTCAATCAGTCTCTTAGGTACTGTGATATTACTTTATAACTAAAAAATTATTACAGCATCTAAAAATAGATTTCCAGGTAGTATTTTTATATAAATTTTCCAGTCAATTTTAAGCTAACAGAAAAGATACAGGAGAAAAAAAAAAACCCAACCAAATGCATTTCCTCTATGGCAACCTGAGGTTTTATTTGGAGAAAGTTTTTATATAATTGGCCCAAGATGAAGTTTTCTTCAGTGTATGAAATTCACTGATTTCCTGGAGGCTTTATATTGCTTATTTAAGGCTACAGTCTAATGAACTAATGACCTCACCATAAACTTTCTCACTGGAAGATTACTTCTATATTTGTATGGTTAAGTAAAACATGCCGTGAGGGAAAACTTTAAAAAGAACTGATTATATGTCAAAACTATAGATATTTGTCATCTTTACTGACAATCAGAACCCTTGTGTAATAATATAAAAAATAATCCTTGTTAATTTGATCTCCTTTTATATTAGGCTTGACAATTCAGATCTAGTGTAACAAAATGAAAAATCAGTGATATATATTTCAGAGTGGCATATTAGAAATGTAACTGTACTTTGTTTTGTCATTAAACTATGACTTCTACAACCATCAGGAAATTCCTCAGTGGTATGTAAGTGTCTAAAGTAGATTGTAGGCAACAATGACAACCCTGAAGTGGTATGGCACCTGTGAGCACCAGTGTAAATATCTGTTTCTTTTGGTTGACTTAAGATTCTATTTTTTTATAAAATCTGCTTATAAATGTGTGAATCAGTATGGATCATACCCAACACATTTTGAAATGTCCTAGTCAGTTTTCATGACATTTATGCTTTATCTTGTGGTGTTACCTCAGAGTGTACTAGGTTGTGTATGTACTGTTTTGTTACTGGTAGTTGGAGGCCTCAGAGGATGTACTGGCTTGGCAAGGCCTCAGCGGAGACTTATCAGATAAGGCATGGCATATGTGTATTGCCTTGAACTTCAGTGTTTTGATCGCTCTATTTTTTTTTTTGTTTGGGACACTTTTCCTGCTGGCCTTGTAGCTATGCTCAGTTTACTTTTGAATAAGCAATTTGCAAATATAAAATGTGTGAGATAGAGTCAATGTGGATGGTCAGAAGAAGAGATGTAGGTACTGATAACTCAGTAACCAGATAACTCATAGCGAGTTCTGGAGTGTTAGGGAGGAAACTAAAACAATAACGTTCTTCCTAAGAGGATGTTGTCGGAGAGAAATGGAGTAGATGCTGATACTGTAAAGATTTAAGTAGTATTGTTGATTATGAAGACTTTCTGCAATCGCAACTTTTTTTTTTAATAACTTTATCTGAGCTAATTGTTCTTTTATGCAAATCTTAGCAGTCTATAATTTTAGCAATCATTGACATAATGATCATGTGATGCATTTTCTTTTTGTTCATTACATGAATTTGAGAATAACAGTCTAGAGATTTGAGTTGTACAGGTAATTTGATGTATTCACATTCAAAAAATAAAATAAAAATTGAGGTCTAATATACTCAAGTACCACAGTGGTGATAACTGTAGCATGGGCATATTCTGCACTGTGCTCTGCTGTGTGGGACAGCCAGATTTATTATCTTCAGTATTCATCAGAATTTCATCCCGAATCTAGCTCTCTTGGAGAAAGTGAAAAATGTCAGGAAACAATTTTTAAAATGCCCACTCCTAATATGACTGCAAAAAGCCATATAAACATTATATTGAGTCCACGAGGACTGTGTAATTGATGTTTTATTTACAAAACAGGCTACTGTGCTTGTATTTAATACCTGAACCTAAAATTTCTCTGTGAGAGCTCATATCTCACTTTTTTCCTTTTTGAACTTCCTATCTATATTGCTTATACTGGCCAGATTTTATCATGGTAGAATTGGTAGTGGAAATGCAAGTATCACAACATTTCATGAAGGCACATAGCTATTACAGCTAGACAAACCAACAGGTGGACAGATATAAAAAAAACAAGTGACATCTTGAGGAAAAAGTTCAGAAGAAATGTTTCAAGTCTCTAGTCCACTGTGGGAAGCTATTTAACTCCAAATGAAATAATGTAGGTATTTTAAAATGAGATAATTGTTTTTAAATTTCTTTTCACTGTCACACCTTTTCCAATGTCTTGGTGTCAGGAAACATAGCCCTATAAAGGGATGATGAGTGGGAGTGTACCAGGGCTGGAATGAAGAGTCTAAAGTTTAATGTGGGTTTGTGTCTTGTGCCTGAGTCCTGCTTCTGATCCTTTCTCATGAGAGGATCTTAATGATGAATAAGGTAAGGGGCATTACAGATGTTTTCCACACAGGATACTTAATTTCAATGATTTTTTTACAGGCTCTGCTATGTGAAATGAAGTGATCATACAGCTCTCTTCAATTCTCCTGAGATATTCTGAAGTAAGTCAATGGACTCAAAGTTTATTGCAATAACAGTATCCACATGTAAGATGCACTTACCTGTGCAGGTACGATCTTTACTCAAGCCTTATTTTGCAAAGAAAGTTGTTCTTCCTAAGTGGGAATGCTAATTTGAACTTGCTGTAAGAGACATCATTGTAGAAGTTTTCATAAGTCCCTGCTACTCACTTTATCAATGAAAAGCTTTTTTGCAAATAATATGGTATGCATTTAGGGAAGATAGTAGCTTAAATATCCATCAGAAGTAAAATGCATGGAGAGTTCTTATGAACAATTTATATTTTCAAGGTGTGATATCTAGTCTCTCACTTGAAATAAATCAGTAAATGATGTAGGACTCTGCAATTACTCATACATGCACTAATGGTATATGAATGTGTGCACATATCCTCATCCAAAGGAATCTGGAGAGGGTAGATAGGGAGGGAAAAAAAACAACCTTGGGAAATTGTTGCCTACTGCAACAGATTTGCTATGGTGAACTGTAGATTGGTAATTCTTTTCTAAAGCTGTCCTTTTATCAATACCTGATTTAAACCTGCTGTATCTTTATTGAGATTTTCTGTCAAGGTTTCAGATCTTTGGTCATTATACTTCTTACTCTATTTTTATTGGTATATACCTTTTTATCTAGTTATCTGAGCATGGTTTCTTTAGTTTCAAGTGACAAGTATCTTATTTGTGTTGCATCCCTTGAGAAAGGAAGACTTTTATTGCAGTCTCTCTAACTGTAATATTTCCTTGTTTTCATGAATTTGCTCAAGTCAGAAATCTCCTGCAGTTCCCTAAAATCTCCTGCAGTTCCCCAAAAAAAAGTATTCCCCAAAATGTGTTTGGAGCTTAGATGTTTCTGTAGATATTAGAGTAATATGCAAGTCTAAGTCACTTCTGTCTTAAAACAAAAATTTTCATTTATAATTCCTCTTGTGATTGTGAGGATAAGCTTCGTGGGTTGGGCTGGAATGAGAAGTGGTTGTATTCAGAACTATGAACACTTCAATAGACACTGAACAAGAGGGGCATGTGTATGTATAGGTTTATCCTCAGCCCTCTTTATGAGGGTTGAGGAAAAGGGAATAACATCAGCATCAAGAATCTCATAATTTCTCACAGCTTGAATCTGTTATCACAAACGCTTAAGTTCTAAAAGGAGGTTGAAATCTACCTGCTCCATTCAAACTATTCTGAGTGGGAGGTGAAGAGAGAGTCTCTTTATCCTAAAAACTGAATTGAAGTCTGAGTGTAAGAAGGCATGTGAACAAATGCTGTTAAACTCAAGCAGAAGAGCAGACAACCACAGCTGCTTACACAAATCCACATAGTGGAAAAAGGTGTTTGTTAAAACCTAGAAATTCCCAATGAAGCCTTCAGTTCACTTGATGAAATAAAGGCCTGTGTTTCATCTTCCTCCTGAGGAGCTTAGCCTTTACACTGCCCTAGAAGATTTAGTAAGAGGAGAAAGGAAGTTCTTGAGGAGTCTTCTTCATTTTCTTTCTCCTGAAACTCAGGAGGAGGTATCTTTTCACTGTTGAAGTTGTGGAACATCATTTTTCTTCTAAGTTCTGTATCTACATTTCTTACTATGTTGAGGACCTGTGAAAGCTTGTGTGTACGAGATATCTTTATCGCATGCTGCTACTAATTCTCTTTAGTGGAATTATAAACAGTTAAATCTTGATGAAATGCTGTCAGCTGAGGTTAATTTTGCAAACCTGCATATATGCAAAACTGTACTTATTGCGTGAGTGGGTCTTTCCTCAGCTAGCTTTTAGTTTCTCTAGAAGTGTCCCACATCATATATCTAAAAAAAAAAAAAATAACCAAAAGCAGTATATAACATTATATTGGAATGTTTAATCTTTTTATATGCTACCTGTAATGTCCTGACATCTTTAGGTTTGTGTTCCTCTTTGCTATTTCTTTAATTGAACCTTTGTGTTATTACACTATCTCCAGTCTCATCATGACTATGTATTCAGTGTGATAAACTACAAGAACAATTTAAGAGTCCATAAACTAAATCTATTAAAAATTAATTCATTTGTTTTGCTTCTGTATTTTTCAACACTATTGTAATCCATTTTACATAGCTTTGAAATCACACCAGAACTTGTGCTTAAATTTACTGGATATACAGAAGTCATGACTGATTGCTTATTTCTTCATTCTTCAATGTGCAGTTTAATCAAACCAGGAAGCAAATTTGTATTGTGGTCCTCATCTTTCCAGGCAAATAATATTTCCTGGAAATATAGTTTTAAATACTCTTAAACTGATTTCCACTGTTTTTTTTTATGTTGATATCCTTTGCATTGTGAAGTGATAAGCAAATCCACCAATGTTGGGGAAGTCCTGCACATATGGAGGCTGCTCTGAAAGCAGTACCTCCTGTTTCTTTATGATGTCCCTCAGTATCAGATGCTGTTGGTATGGCAGTAGGGGTTGAACCTTTCTACCCACGATTCAGTACATTTTGTTGTTGTGCAGCAGATGAGCAATCTGACAAAATGGCATTGGACATACACATGTATGAAGAAAATGTGTGTCATTGAACTACTCCATGTGGAAAAAATTGCATCCACTGACATTCCTCAGTACTTGCTGATTTTCTATGGAGGCCAAACAGTGGATGTGAGCACAGTGAGGCAGTGGGTGGTGAATTTCAACAATACTGTTGTGAAATAGTGGGTCGTCTCTGCTGGTGCAGATTTTTGCATGTGTGGCATGCACATTCTTGTTCATCACTAGCAAGAATGCATAAAGTTATTGTGACTTTAAAAATAGTGCTTTGTACCTAAGTATTTTCTCTATTAAATAGTGCTTTTCTGTATTATTATTTCCATAGAAAGAGAAGGCATTAGTTCCAGATCAACCTATGTAATTGGATGCACAGGTCCTTAATTAGATGAGGGCTACATGATATAGACAGTTTAGATAGAGAACAGCTGTTTATAGATATTTACAGTCTAAAGTCAATACTTGGCTAATGGGTTTACCTCATATTCATTCTTCTGCATACAAAATTAGTAAAGAAAATATGGAATTACTACCACTTAAAATGATAGCTCTTAAGCCCAGAAAAACTTGTTGTTTTTCTTTATTGTAGCACTTTATTTGAAAAAAAAAATATTTATTTTGAAGTAAACATTTGTTCTAATTCTTACTCTGTAAGCTTAAACTTGTATGTTCTCCATATCTAAATGGTGCAATTAACAAGCTTTAATACATTTAAGGTTTTTTTTCCAGTTGGTAGTAAACCTTTCTATACGCAGAAGGAAATATTCATGAACTCGAAGTATATTTACAACTGCGTTGCTGAGCTTTGGCTCAAATAGAATGTTTATACTTGAGTACTGAACTGAATTATGTTTTGTGATTCATGATCTAGCCTTCACCATAACACTTCTCTAATGGTAGATTTACATATGTGAAGACTATATAAGAGAATTTTCACATTTGAATTTCCATCATTTATTTTTTTTTATTGAAAAGCAATGCTGTAAGAAAATCACACAGAAAGATCCTAGAGAAACTGAAATTGCAGTTTAAATCATGACTGCAATTCAAACTCTTCTGATGCACATATGTTTTTGATTTAATATGAAGGCTTCACGTTTACTATTTCACTTTTATTTACAAATCTGGCTATGAGCACTGGTAAATGAAACTTTTTTTCTGCCAAAGCCTAGCATGCACAATAGTTGTTTTTTAAAGCCTTTCCCTGTCAGATGTCTTCATGTCTTCAATATCTTCTTCATTCCTTTCTTCAAAACCAGTGTGACATTATGTACCTTCCAGCCCTGTGGTGTTTCCTGCCCTTCACGTGCCATTGAGTTTAGCTGATAGTTTTCCCATTTCTCCTTGACTTCTGTAGAATTGTAAAACAATTCTTCTGAGCCTGGAGCTTGCATTGCTTTGTATAGCTATAATTGCCTAAACACTTTTTCTGTGTAAAATTGCAAAAATGGGAAAGACTTTTATCATTTTCTCCGTCCTCCTTTTGGGTGTTGGTTTCCAGCCATTTTTACTCGTTTTTTTTTTTTTTTTTTTTTTTTAGTGATATTCTATTGTTGCAGATGGATAAATATACCATCCTTTTCCTCTTCTTTTTCTGTTTGCTTCCTATGGATATGTAAATAGAAGAACATTTTAAAGTAAATCCTGATTTATCCTGCTATCTTTATTTTATTAGGTGCTTTTCTGCCATCTTCCTTATTAATTTTCTAAAGACTCTAATAGACTTCTGTTCACTATTAGTTGTTTTATTCCTGGGCCCCTTTAAAAAAGGAAATATTTTTCTCTAAATGCTCTTTACTTTGTCTTATTTATACCCATTCTCTGCTTTATTTCTGATGTATTTTTACTAAGTGTCGTTATTATGCTTGCACTGTTTGTCTTTACTAAGTATCTTGCACCCATCTGGTTGACTTAAGGAAGTTTCTTTTTTATTTTATTTTGATTACAAGCACAGCAATCTTACCTGCTTTCACAGTTTTTCTATTGCTTTTAAGTCTTTGAACATATTCTGTGTATTTCTTCATATCAAGAATACCGAGCTGTTATTTGTTTTCAGAGTTGAATGTGGATAGTGCTTTGTATTATGTGTGTATCTAACTGTTCCCCCAGTCTCATTACTGCACTTAATATACTCCAGGCTTTACTTAGGTAATAAAAAAAATCTCCCTTTTCTTCTTAGTACTTTGGCCTCTTTACACTTTTATTTGCTCAGTCAGTTTATAGTCTTCTTGCCCTTTCTTTGTTGAGGAATTATAATAGGTTTCTGTAACTACAATAGTTTGCACTTTAGAATGTCTACAATCTCAGCCTGTAAAGACTTTGCTGATATAGTTTCCACCTGAGTGTAATAGTGGTAAGTAGATCTAATAAAGACACGTACTGTTAGCAAAATATGTATCTTCTGCTGTCTGCATTATACCTTTATGAATGTGATACTTAGAGATATAAATGCTGTGGTAACCTATGGTAAACTTCTGTTTGCTGAAACCTGACAAAACATATACTGCAAAACGTTCCGGTGTTCAAGAGTTAGATAGAGTTAAGAGTGACCCCACTCTTCATTCTTCTTTGGAAAAATGTTATTCTAATCACTTTAAAAGAAATGAAGAATTAGGTACAGATATTGATTTGATGAAAGAAACCTATCTGAAGAAGAAAGTCTCGAGTCAGAAACGCTGTGATATTTTACAGACCGTTAAAGTCAAGTGTAGAAATTCAGCATTGTTCATTGGTATAACACAGCTGAAGTTTAAGATCACTACATGAGTCTCTCAGGGGAACATTGTTACTAACTCTGATACTTGTTCAGTGAGTGCTGCTGGAGAACTACTTTGTTTCATATTTCTGTTGAATTTATTTTGTACTACTTCTGGGAGAGGTTTTCCATTGAGCTAGTGTGATAGCTTTGCTGCAAAGAATATTCTGATAAAAAATTTACTAATTTCCAGATTGTAAAGGTTTTTGCACTACTAATACTAAACTGTTCCTACTGAAACAAAATGTCCCCCACCCTCTGGAGCAAAACTGTTCCCTAACCCATACCTGACCCTCCCCTGACACAGCTGCTTACTGTTCCACTGGGCCCTGTCACTGTCTCCAGAGTAGAGATCAGTGCTGCCTCTCCACTCCCTGTGAGGAGCTGTAGGCAGCCATGAGGCTTCCCTTTAGCCTTCTCTGCTCTGGGCTGAGCAAGGGGCCTCAGCTGCTTCTCATGTGTCTTGCTCTCTGGACTCTAGTATGTCTTTGTTGACCTCCATTGGATGCTGTATAACAGTTTAGTTTAATAGGAGCACTTTGTGTGGAAACTGCTAAGTCACATCCTGAACCAGTGATTGAGCACCTGGTGAAGGGATAGCCAAGACCTGGGAACACAGGTGAAAGCAATTCACCTGTAGAATCTGGTTACCCCCTCTGTAAGTCTCATTCAAGGGCTGGCTGCTACAAAAGAAGGATCTGTACCTGGAGATTCCTCCTTTTGGAGTATTTGATGAGCCTTGATCCTTTGAATAGGTAAGCAATTTGTTTTCTTTAACTGGGTTGTGACCATCACCCTTTTTTGGGCTGTTTAGAATTGGTTGTCTGCTGTTGCCTTTTCCTATGCATGTGCAATATTCTGTTTTCTGAGAAACAGAGCAAGAAGAATAATAATGCTAGAAATATTTTTGAGTCCTCTCTTCTCAAAATGGAAGAGAGGAAGAAGCGTTTTCTTACTGTGCGTAGGAATGAATGTCAATTATTTTCTCCCTCCAGAATTACTTTTTAGACTAACCAGTTATGGTGATCATTGTTTGCCGTTTTTGAAATTGAACATTAGAGACAAACCTTCAGTATTGTGTTACTGGAGCTGTTCTGTTTTTCTTTAAGATTTTTCAGAGTATTTATGTTTATTACTATCCCTGAACTTGATACTCTTTGTTATGTGTCAGTGTTCACATATAGTTTATTTCAATTGTGTATTCTTTGAGTCTTTTCTTCCCCTCCCTGATAACACTCTGTAAAAAATAATAGTTCTCTAAAGAACCTCAACGCTGTGCCATGGTTTGTGTCCAGTGCATCCTATTTTATTTTTAATGGGAGAAAAATAGTTTGGTGTGTTTCCTTCTTATTTTCTTTAGGGTGTATTTGTTAGTCTTGAAACATTAGGATCATTCAATCGAATGTTTTATTGATTTTAAGTGTCTTTAGTTGCTGTGCACTAATGTCATTGTTTAAGATGTTAACAGTGCTATTTTCAAGGCAGGAATTTTTGTGCTAGCTTCAGTCATAACTGTAAAACTAAGTTTGCTTGCTAAAACATCTACTGATGTAGCAGACTATCTATAATATATATAATATATAATATATAATATATATATCTATAATTTGTGGTACACTGTTGTGAAGAAATCCAGACCTCTGAATGAGATGATTTTGGAACTGGAAACACTATGTCATATGTGAGGTAATTGAGGACCCAAGCTTGGTACTACTAGATGTCATGTGGTTATATTAGTATGCTTGGCACTAACGCAGGCATCTAAAACTGCTATGAAACATCTGTTCTTAATTTTCTACCCATTTTTAATCTGTGGGATTAATGCTGCATACTGAGGAACTACTGTTTGGGCTGTGCTCTATATAACTGGGAGGGTAATCTAGATTGGCATAAGTGGATGTATGTTGTGATTCTTTAAATAGAAGTCATAGAAAATACAGTTTCCTCTATGAATAACTCTCAAGCTATAGAAGTTTACAACTGCTGAATTCTAAATTCTGTTGTTCAGAAGAATGGATTCTGAAGGGGCACATCTCTGCCCACTGCAGACCTTGGAGCTTAACAACCCAAAAGCTTTCAGCTTCAGGAGGCCTTCTTGGAGTCTGTGGGACGTGGCTCCCTTGCCGCGATTAAGAGTGAAAACTTTCTTCTCGCTGTTGGTCACACAGATCCACCCACACTTTTTCAAGCAAATACATATATATATATATATTTTTCTTTGCTTTTATGTAATCAGCATCAGTAAATTCCTGGAGCTGGAGGGTGGCTGGCAATGTATAATGGTCAGTTTTGTAATTACAGATGCATTTCCTGAGTAATTATTTACTTTTCTTTCCACATGTAGTTTGAGGAAGCAATCTCAGCATCTCTGAGCACTAATAATTACTAGTTAAGTACTTCCCAGATGATTTGTGTAAATACACAATCATGTCTCTCTGATAATGTATTGACTTCATTTTTGCAAAACGTATAATAAATTAAGTCAAAGTTTGATTTTTTTGTTTTCAAAACAATGGGATAACCATTAGTATGAGCATATAGTAATACTACTCATTTTTATTGTATCTTGTAACATTTTGTCTAAAACTTCTCTTCAGCAAGGCTGAGCAAGACTTTGATACCAGAAATATCAATATAACAATGATTATTTTCATTATTCTGTTAATTTATTATTATTTAAATTGGAGGGATTTCTTCATTTTACATCAGAGGAAGGCCTGTCCTATTAGTCTTTTCTCTTTTCTTTGAGATCAGCAATCTGCTTCAAACAGAAGATGTCAGAAACAATTACTATGCTGCAGTAAAGTGTTTTCCTAAGTACTCTAAATTTATTTTTGTTACAACTAATCATAAAAAGAAATGTGTAGGAGCTAAATCAAATAAAGAGGGAATCAGAGGCAATAAGTATTTTAAAGTGTTGGATAATATTGTGAAGTTGATGTTTAGGTTGTATGCATTTGCTGGTACCCATATGTAGTAAAACACTACAATTTATACTCTCACAACCTGTATACACTATAAAAGCATAACAATATATTTATTTCATGGTTCTACTGACATGAGAAAAATACTTCAGATTCTATATCAGATTCTGTAGTGTCATCAGCAGTTAATATTTTAAAATATACCTCTATGCAGTGCAATGGAGTATAATTTAGTTTATGCTCCTCCTCACTATTTTTTGTTTGTTTTGTTGTTGTTTTTATTTTGTTTTTACAATGTATGAAAAAAAACGTATATTTGTAAGTCATACCTGGTATATATTAATGGATCCTTGGCTTTAGACTCATTATCATGAATGCTGTCATTTGTAGAGCATTTCCCCTGGTCGTTGGTGCTGACTGAATGGTCTGAAGCTGCTCCCATGGTTTTCTATAACACAGATTTTTAGTAATCTATATAACAAATATAGTTGCACCACAAGCTAAAAGGTAAACAGTACTCTTATTTTCCTTTCTTAAAATTTTACATTAGTGTTCAATTTTTAGCACACAAACCAGGAAAAAAAATATGCTATGAATTTTCACCTCTGAAATTTCAGCATTCTGTATCATGTAAAGTAGCAGACTCCAACTATTCCTATGAAGTGAATATCTTAACTATGTTTTGATTAAAAATGCTTGTTTCTGCTAGTTTGTAACTTTGCAACAATAGCTGTGTTCTTGGTGATGATGGACTTTCATGGTGTGGTGGTTTTGCATTATAGAACTTCTGCATTGCTCAAAATTTTATTTCACACAGGTAAGGTTCTGTAAAACTGACCTGGTCTATGTGACACAGAAAAATAACACAAAGTCTTCTCTTAAAAAATACTTCAATAGTTAATCTTTATTGAAACTGTCTGACACAATTCTCTACATGATCAAAATTTTTTTTGGTAGATTATGATTTCTTGAGATAATTGCCTGTGCTCCCTCCCTATTTCCTTTCCTTTCCTTCTTTCTCCTTCTCCTTTCAGATAAAACAGTTTAAGTTTCTGGTAGGATAAGTGGTCACAGAATTCTTGAAAGGTAATCTCATTCACAGAATCATTTTGTTTGAATTTGTTACATTTTGATTGATGATTTCCTTGAGGAAAAAATAAATAAAAGTCAGAAAAAATAGATGACCTGCTGATAGATGGAAAAGATCTAGCTAGTTAGCAATTAGTAGTTCTCAAATACTTTAAGGAAGGCTTCGGCATCTGTTTGGTCAAGTTCCTGGTCTACTTGAACAAGCTCAGATGTTGACAGTGGTATCCCCTCTCATTTGTCTCAGCAGTATTGGGAAGCTCCCTGCTGAAGTAAGACATGCTGAAGTTTAAGATTAATTGTCTTTTTCTTATTGTCTTTATTCTCCTCTTCAATCATTTGATCTCTCAATGATGTCTAGAGATGCATTCTGAGCTTCCATTTTTAAGATGGATGTAGCTATCTGAGAGATGCATCATTTTTGCATTTAGGAGACAGTTAAATAGCATGCATAGTTCAGCCTATATGCACAGAAGTCCAGGAAGTCATAGCATGTTTAAAATTCAGGCTTAGCATCCTGTCCCCTTCCTCTGATGCTCCTATTAATTCCAGAGCAACTTCTATCATGACAGTGTAAGCATTTCAAAATGCTGTTAGGTTTCCGTTATTGCTATCTAAGGAAAGTGAGGCACACTTTGAGTCTATGTGCATTTCATGAAAATGAGTAATTGTAAAAGACTGTATCAAAACGACCTTGGCAGATGTCAACACCAGCATTGCTGATGCATTTAAGTGCCTTTTCTAAGTGGGAGTCATCAGCCATGCAATTATCCAGTAGCCAGGGAAGACATTTCTTTCATACTAAGTGAATGATATAGGACTTGCAGAGCTTGACTATGTGGTTACAAGGTTATCTTTCCATTGCTCTTTAGATATCTAATGAAAAATTCTGCATATGTTTTTTGTTAAGCTTCATTGCGAGGCTTTCATCAAAAATACAGAAAAAGTAAAAGTTGGACGCTGTCATCTGGACAATAATATTTTAGAATACAGTAAAAACAGCTAATGTAATATACTGATGTAATGTGTACATTTATTTTAATTGAATCTGTGCTGTAGACAATATCGAAAATTCTAAGTTCTTGTTCGGAAATGGTTTCTATATGTTTAAAGTTTTTTTTCCCCTTCTTAGTGATGAGTTAACCTAAAAAATATTTTGAAATTGAACTTCATAATATAAAGCATGAAAACTCTACATTTGTCTTAATGCATCCAAGCCAATTTTATCTATAAATCATTAAGTATCTCACAAGAATAGTCTTCCTTATATTTACTGCCTATCTTTATTCCTCTATGCTCAGGGTATTTTAAGGCTTTATAAACACTTGACTGGTGCATTACCTGTATGAAATATCAAACATGGAGTCTTTCTTTCTTATCCTGGCTTTAATAATCACAGCTTGAGCAGTTTCTATTTTTTAAATGTGTGTTTACTGAAATCACTTGTGTTATCCATTATTAACGCTATCACAAAGGTAAGAAGTCAGCCTTTTCTGCACTTGCTCTACAGTTTGTTTGGACTAGATGATCTTGTAGGTCCCTTCCAACCTTGTGATTCTGTGGCTCTATCATTCTATGCCTTGTTATAAACAGGGCAGTCAGGAAATGCAGTTTGCTCTTATCTTTAGACTATTATTTTTCATGATGCAAAAAAGTGTTATCATTGTAACTTAATTTTAACCATCACAGGTATTTGTAACATAGACCAGTGTGTAGTATGTCAAACTCTGACCCCAAGACCAGAACAAACATGGGTCATGAGTTAGGTGAATTAGCAAACCTGTGTGGAATTCCACTTAGCATGTGTCTGCAGTACACTGTTTCCTCTAATGAACGTGAATATTAGTTAATTAGACATCCTATCATTAAATTACTCTCTAAACGGTTATTTCTGAATGTCTTAACCCCTACACTATCTGAATGTCTTAATCCCTACACTATCACACCAGAAGCTATGGCAACAGAAACTCTGAAAGTATGGAAAGTTTATCAATGGATTTCTGTGCAATTATTTCAACTCAGCTCCTTAAAAGCTCCTAAATTGTTTGTCCTCTAACTGCTTACTTTAAATGCTGTGTTTGATATCTGCTGGGATAAAGGGATAGACAGCATATGTTGTTGGCCAGAATATGTATGAGTTAGATGTGGACTAGAGATGAGCAATAAGTTTGGAGAAAATGCTGCTAATCTAATTTAATTGAGCATACTTGATAACCCTTTTTTCTTGCTTGTTTCAAAGCAGTTCTATTTTATGTAAGGAAGTGACTAAGAGATAACTGTATGTTTTTAACACAGATGTTTGCAAATCGTCACTGCTATCATTATGCAACTAATAATGATAATTTTTGGATAGATAAATACAATGTAAATTCCTTAATGCTACTTTAGTCAGTAGCTTTCAGGAGAGGATTTTAAGTATCTAAAATGAAAGAAATCTGATATAGCATCCTATATTAATACCCAAATTTTAGGTTCAAACAAAGGCAGTCAGAAGCACGGGTGAATAAAATGACTAAAGTGAAGCTTAACATGTACCTGTTGTAATCAGTGCTGAAAGATCCCTGAATAACATCATGAAAATGTAGAAACAAAAAAGAAATAATTAGTGGCTGTACATACATAACAATTATAGTGATAAGAATTACCTACATGAAGAGAATATTTGCTTGTTGCAGTGTTTAACAAGTGTGTATAAAAGTGGCCTAGTTAATACAGTGTACTGAATTTCTTCTCTTCTGGACACATATATCACAAAATACTTTTAAGGAATAGCAGTCATTTCAAAAGATTCTCTCATAGGCAAGTAATTCTTTAAATTAAATAGTTAAAAAAATAAACCTGTGTAAAGGACAGGATTATGACTTTCAAGAAAGTCTAGGATCACAATAAACTTTTGCAAGAGTTCAATCCCGGAACCTGTGCTGTTCAAAATAGTGGAAAATGGCCCCAGAAAGGAAGAGAATGGTGAGATGGGATTATATGCTGATGATACAAAGTTGGTCACAGCAATGATGATGAGAAAGAACTGAATAATTACAGAAGAACATTATGAAGCTTAAGCTGAGTAACTAGCTAACAAAACAGTTTATAAAAAATGTTGTAGGCAAATATTAAGTGATGCTTACGTGGGGTGGGGAATCTTAATTTCACTTAAAAAGTGATGAACTCTGAGGTGTCTTACCACTCAATATTGGAATTTTGTAATAGATTGTCTCATCAAAGTATCAGCTCAGTACTCAATAGCAATCAAAAAAGCATGCCAAATTAGTAATTACTTGGGGAAAAACATGTAGGAAATCAGTCAAAGAATTTTATTATTCAACTGATCATACTCTGCATGCTGCAGTCCATGCTGGTCCCCTCATCTCAAATATATTATTTTGCAAATTGAAACACATGAGAAATGTAAGATGAGAGACAACTTTTGTTGCTGGTGTAGTTATGAATTTTTTGTAAACTTGATGCTAAAACTTGAAGAAGAAACAAAGCAACTAAACAAGTCAGTATCATACGCTGCATAAAATTCACTGCATTAATTTGTTTTATTGGAGAATTAAATGAGGAATTAAAGACCTGCCGATTTTTCAATTAGGAACAATTGCAAAGCAATATTCAGTGAAATTTAAGGAAGAAAAAGAAGAGCAGTATGTCTCTCTGTACTAATGAAATACAAGAACAGAAATCAAAAAAGAGGCCTTAGCAAACAATTTTTAAACCCGAATGCTATGCTGGCAGTTCCCGAATGCTATGCCGGCAGTTCAATTTCATCAGTGTAAGTGATCATGTTATTAGAATGTTTCATTTTGCTGTCTTTAAAAGTGCAGTACAGGGGAAGTTAAGAATTTATGCACAACATTGTGTTATATCATACTAAATCAAAGTTTGTACCTGTAAAAACTTTGCACCCTTAACTATTTTAAATAGTTTGTATATAATAGTTTTTCTTTAATTTTTTATGAAGATTTATGCATGTTTTGAAACGCTTACTCAGTTTGTTTCATCAGCTACCTATAAATTACAAGCTACATTAAAATAGCTTATGACAAACTCAAATCTCCCTTTTTTTTGTCAGTTTTAATTCTCCAAAGATTATTTTTTTTATTGCTGTTTTTTATTTTTATTTAGATATATAATTTATTTATATATTTATTTTGATATAAGGTGTTGAGTCTTTCCTAGGAAGGTGTCTTATATCTTTAATACAGTAAACAAAGGCAAATGAGTCACTTTTCAGGAACAGATGTTAGGAATATTATGATAATTTTATTGAAAATATCGATATGTTAACTACAAAATAATTTCAACAGAGAAATTTTTGAGTTTGGAGATCTCAGACAATTAATTTTCAAATGTTTAACTGTTACAGCACACCAATTTTTAATCTGTGTAGTTAGAGGCTTTAATAGAGAAAATTTTACTGAGAAAATTTTATTGAATATGCCTTAGTAATTATTTATAAATATCTGCCAATTGATTATAGGCCTCAACCAATCTGGAAAGGAGAAATTTTTTTCTAATGCGAAAAGATGGTCAGCTGAATAGTGGGAACTAGACTACCTCCTGAGTGTGAGTTTACAGAGGCTTCTGAAAAGTGTTTCTGTCCCCTTTGTTTTTAGGTACCACTGTCTCTAGGGAGAAGGAAAAAAAGAGAAAGTCTGCTGAGATTTGGAGATTTGAGACAAAATATTGGAGATATCTCCTCCTTTCTGTGACTAGCCAAAATTTTCTATGTGAATTTGACCAACTCACTCTATTGCTCTAAGCATGAATTAAGTTCTTTGAGGAACCCAACTATTCTCAGTTGACATTTCCATATGCTCTTTTAACCTAAACACTGGTTTATCTTGAATCAAGTTTATGTCAGGTTTGATTTCCATCTATATTTTTCTGTAACTAGTATAAAAACTTGATACCAACTAGATGGAATGTAATTTTTCTTGTTTGCTGAACTACGAGTGTCTTTTTTTATACAAAAAAACCAGACTATTCCTTTCTCTTTTCATCCATGAATATAGAATGTTTGTTCTGTTACTATGGAGTGCTTTGGTGATAAAGATAATATATTTAGTGTGATCATAAGCATAATCACCAATTTTTTTGGGGGGCAGAACCTAGCAGAAAGTGACTGACTTATCAGTGGTTGAGTGAGAATGGGCCATTTCATCAACTTTTTATGGAGCAAAAATTCAGAGTGGAAATTCTACCAATGCCATAAGCAATGTGACCACTGTCTTATTCCATTTATCACATTTCTCTGAACTCTTCTAATGCTGTAAAGTGCAATATGGTATAAACAGTGATTTATTTCTACATGGCAATAAGCTATATCAATAAGATATATCAAATTAATTTCTTCCTTGCTGTTATGGAAAGCCTTGTCATGACTCTTGAGTTAAGGAGTTCAATTTGAATTTAAATCAGGTATTGACCATCTTTGCGTTCTTTGAGAAATGCTGCATGTTCTTCACAAAATTACATTTATTCTTTGGGCACAGAATTGATGTGTGAAGTCATTAATTAACTTACATTAATTACATGCCAGATCCTTTAGGGAATTTAGCAACTTTGTCCTTTCTTTGTCACTGTAGATTTCAGCAAAATAATAGAAACACTTTTATGTATGTGTTAAAATGGGTTGAAGTCTCTTACAGATTCTGACAGAATTGAAATTGATCATAGAAAGGCTTAGTCTGGAAGAGATCTTAATGTTTAGTTCCAGTCTCATCGTCATTTTATAGATGAGGTTATTAGCTTGTTAATAGTGTTTATTCTATTTGTCATTGTAAACAACAGATAATATGTTCTGAACAATGGCTCAGCAAGGTCTATCATGGCAGAAGAAATAGTGCTTGCAATTACTTGATTCCCTTCTTGAAAGCAGGGTGACAAAATAATTGGGGCATTCCCTGAGGTAGAATTACTGTAGTCCCCTTGTTCTCATTTTCTGGGCTCTGCTGCCCTGTATTACTCACTGATTAAGTCAAGTCCATGGGGGATGTGAAAAGGGAGCCCAGCAAGTCCAGATCTTTTACTTCTGTTTGTTATGACTTCAAACAGGGAAACAGCCTGACAAAATAAAGATCAGATTCATCTCATTTCTCTCTGCTTAGGCGGACAGCCAGTTCTTGTATCAGAGCAATCCACTTGCTTTCTGCTGGTCAATAGCACCTATGAATCTGTCCTTAAAGTAAACAATAATAATTTAAAAAAATAATTATTTTGAATACCTATTTCTTTCACTAGACTAAGGATAACATACAGCAGCAGTAATTTTTAAGTCCTTTTGGAAGGAAAAAAAGAGTGCTAAGGTAGGATAAGTGTGAGTAATTTAAAGACATAAAACTATACAAGAATTTTATAATTATTTCCATTGTAAAAATCCAGGGCTTTCAAATGAAAGTTAATTTACCTTTACAAGAATTGTTATCATTTTAAAATCTGAAGTGTGAGATTAAAGCCACCGCACAGTCTTAATTTGGTCCAGCAATGATACCTAGTGAGAAAAAATTTATCTATGTAATAAAGAATATGCCATTAAAATCTAGCTAAATCTAACCTGGGGTTTCCAACTTTAAAATGTATATGCTTATTACTTCATGTCAGTTTAAAGCTGTGGTAAGGTTATTGCATGTAGCATCTTAATATATCTTTTATCTGGGAGTTACATACATAATTCATATTTATTGAAACAGTTTATGAATATGTCCAAGGTGAGTCAGTTGACCCTGAAATTCACAGTTTTAGGCCTTCTAAATGAAACCAGTAAAACAGTTCACTTGGTGCTATTAATTTAGTCAGTGTTACAAAGATCAGAATTATACCATCAAGGGTGCACTGAGTTTTTCTCTTTCATTCTGTGTCTTGCTGTCCCTACTTCTCTACCAGTGGAGATCTAGTGTGGGCAGTAAGGTCAAGAAAAGGACAGTAATATCTATGAGGACAAGGTAGAGCTTGCTACTAAGAAATACAGTGTTTCCATAGTTCTTAAGTTGTTTATTTATTTTATTTGTAAATAATATTTGAAAAGCTTACTTTTTATGTCAAGGTATCATATAGAACATCTATTGATATGAGTAAGCTAAACTGTACAGTTGCATTTACTAAAACATATTAAAAGGAAAAAGTTACTTATTCTTAAGGTCTGTAGATTCGTGATCAACTCTTTTGTTTATGAACAACAACAAAAAAGTCATAAAACAGATACTGATATAACAAATAGCGCAAGGATATGTTAATACTAATTCTCATGTTTACCTGGGCATCAGCTAGAAACGGGAGAGAGAATTTTTGTCCATTTTTCTCCCATGTGAATTCAGACAGCAAGCTTAGAGGCAGGTGTAGCTGTGACAGTCCTGTTAATGCCCAGTTGAAGCCAACTTGCAAAGAGAAGTTTCCTTTCTATTAAAACTTCTTGTTTCTTGCTTGCTCTTTTGTTTCTGAGCTATGGGGGTCATTGTAGAGTTCAGAGTTGATATTAATCTAATCTTGGCATTATTATGAGGATAGAATATTTGATTCTTCACATTCATAATTAATGACAAAGGTATTTAAGGGGCAGTATGCTTAATTAAGGATTACTACACTTTATAAGCAAAGAAACTGCTTTTGAAAGAGGAGTTTTGATGTCACCTCTAAGAATTGCAAGTTGATATGCCTGTAAAAGTGGAAAGAAAGTGAGCAAAGGCTGGACACTCACCTAAGTGGGGAATTATGTGGGTTTGGTCCAGTCTTTCCTTGATGATGAAGTCATCAATATTGACAACATCCTTGGACATATAGTGTGAATGTAAGCCTACTCAGCTACCCTCACTCTTTTTCCCATCTTAATTCAGTTTACAATCTCCACCCTCCCAAAATTAATAGTATTGGAAACGTGGGGGTTCATGAGCAGTGAGCAATGAAGTGTCTCAGTTAGCAGTGAATGCAGTTGCTCACAAAAAGATAAAAAGGAAGAGAAGAGAGGGTTACTGGGGGGGTGGCGTGGGATAAAAGAAGAAAATAACCCGAGATAAAGAAAAGGGATGGCATACTGAGTCTACCCTGGAAGTCTTTTTTTGCTGTCACAGTTACTTTGGTTATTTCCCGGTTATTTTATGATGCAGTCAAGCCAACAAAGCCCTATCAGATTTGTAGATATACTAGCTATTGACATTTTAGCATATATTGCTTATTGAAATAACAAATATAAGAAAAGCACTCTTTGCAAATATAACTATATCAATAGGAGGATAGTTTTAGTGGCCAGGCTATGGCTGTAAAATTAAATCAGCTAAACACTTAAATGTTGACAAATTTAGATGGATAGAAACTTATAGGAAAAATAACTAGATAGCAAGTTAAAAGCTGGAAGTTGTGTAAGAGAAACAGGAAGGTAGAACAATTGATTGCAAAGGGTTTTTACAGTTCTTATTTCCCTCAGTGGCTATTTTCTGCATTTAAAATAGAGTTAGTAGTAGAACTGATAACAAAACTAACCTGTAAAAAGAAGTTCTGGATGCTCCATCCCTGGAGGGTTTTCAAGGCCTGGTTCAATGGGAGCCCTGGGTAGCCTGAGCTGGTGGGGAGCAACTCTGCCCAGAGCATGGGAGCTTGGAACTAGGTGATATTTAAAGTTTCTTCCAGCCCAAGGCTTTATGTGATTAAAAAAAATGTCTCTCATATGCCAAATTGATAAAGTGAACCTAACTTTTGGAAACCAGAATACTTTGAGAAGTGGTTTCTGAGCAATAAAGGAAACTTTGGTTTTGTTCTGTGAATACAACAGCACATCTAAAAGTTACTGGCAGTCTGGCAGCTGGGTTTCCCCTTGTGACCTGTCTTTCAAATAACTAAATATTTATAGTATCTGAACAGGCAACAGGACTTCTTTCCAAAGAGGAAGGGTCACTTCTCCTTTTGGGATAGGTTGATATGTAATTCACTTTGATGTACTGTGACTGCTATATGATAAGGTCTCATATATGATTCTATCTCCCCTCAGAAACTCTCAAGTTCTGGTTTCCCCCAAGTGTAAATCATGTCTCTTATTACTTTTTTCCTCACTGCACTCTGATTACCAGATAGATTGAGGTAGAAATATCAACCTATGGTATAGTAAGTGCTTTTCATCTGAAGTAGTAAAGTTTATCTTCTGCTATATGGGAGATTATAGGAACAACAGTCTTTTCTGTATGAATATTCTGTGTAAGCCTAATTTCTGAGTTGACATTGTTCTGCCCAAAAGATGAGATTGTTATTTCTAAAGCTAAAAACTTAATGCAATTTTCCTCAAAACAAGTATTTTATTTTTATTAGAAAACTAAGTAAAAATTTGCATGAAAACAAACGTTTAGTCCCTGCAGGATGAGCCTTGGTAACAAAAAAAAAGTCTACTGAAGGTCAAAAAATGTTATCACTGTTAGAAAAGCAGTCATTTGGCTCTGCTAAATATCAAGTGAAGGTGAAGAGAGGTGGTCAAGTGAATCTGAAGTGATATGTGCAGAGTTTATTCATTCTGTACACTTTGACTGTGCCAGATCTGACAGTGGTGACAGACATGGTAAGAGGTAGTGTTACATTTTTTTATGCGGTGGATATTAACTAATATAACTCAGTAGCTTTCAATCTTTCTGCCACACAGCTTCCTTTTTAGTCTCTCTATCCATGTGAGATACAGCTGTCACTGCTTACAGTAGTAAGACTAAGACAGACAATCGACGTTTGTATGTTGAATGCTCATTTGTTTTCCTTTCAAAAAAGATTTATATCTCCCAGTCCAGAAAACCAGTAGATAGTATTTGTTATAGTAGTTTTGTCTTTCGTATCTCTCCAGGAACAACAAACATGACAAAACGAGATCATCAATATTTGGGAAAAATGAAACTTTGTAGAAGGAACTACCAAAAATATTCCTTAAAGAGGCATTACGTACTAAAATTGTTGCGTGAAATGAACAGAGCTCCCTGCAGGTAAGGCAGCTCTGGATAATTGAGATCTGACACATACTGTGTATCTCTAAAAATAATTTAATCACAGTCTGATCAAAGTTTCATAAAACTGATAGTGCTACACATTTTCTTGAGGCTTATGACAGTTAATTATAATTTTGATTATATCGCCATGCTTTAGGCTTCTTTATATATCAGAAGGATTCCTTCTCTTATTAGAAATAAGTTTACTTTTATTTTTCTTGGATGATCTGCCCCTAGAGGACAGGTACCTTGTGCCTACTCATTTAGGTGCATGTGTTCAGTGATGGCTTCAAATAACAAAGGTGATGTAAATACTTTTTCTACTCTGTGTTGTCATTTATAGGCTAATAATGTGTGCTTAGTCAAAGTATACACAGACAAGACAACTGTGTTCTATTATTTTTTTTACCAATCCTAGCAAGTATTTTATTTGCAATAAAGAAACTGAAGGGCCATCAAAGATGTATGCAGCCATCTGCTTCTGAAATTAGTTTCATATTAGGGATTTAAGTCTTGGTGATGCTCTTCTGCACAGGAAACTGGAAATGCCCTTTTTGTTTGTTTTTAAGTAAACAGTTGACTACTAAATGTGTAGAGTACTGTTAACAACAGAGAGCTCACTCTTGTCTCTTCATCTCAATCCATGAGCACTACTCATTTATGTGGCACAAATACAGTTGCAAATTAGAGCTTTTGCATGAGACATAAATTGCACAACTAGTGCTTAGAAAAGAGCTGACGTCCTGTTTAAATAATAAGAAAACTACTGCCAAATACGATACATAACATGTGTGATAATAATGGTAGAAAGCAAAATACTGTTTGAGGCTGATAGATGAGAGGTCAGGTGTTAGTTGGCTCCACTGGCTTTTCCTGTGGTGTCTACTATACCAAAACGTTACTGCTGTGATACCAGCCCCAACTTAATAGTCCAACAGGAAAAAGAACATTAAAGCCTTATCTACATAGGTTGCTCAAAACGTAAAGTCTCTTATTTATTTCCATAGAAACACAACAGATGCAAAGAGCACAGTGACACTATTTGGGAGAGCAGATTCTCAGCTACACAATGCTGTTTTTTCAACACAGTCACTCCCATTACCTACGCATTTTTGCCAGATGTGAACAAGAGTCTGCATGTCATGCTTATAACAATTTGCATCAGTGGTGGTGACATGTAGCAGTCTCACAGCTGCTATGACTATGTTACTGCTGAAAAGCACCACCCACTTCCTCACTGGTCTCTGTACACACATTGATGAATGTCAGTGGGTTAATTTTTTTTTACATGGAGGAATTCCCAGGTGCCCCTTTGCTTCATAGGCACTTCCACATCAGACACCATTCTATCAGAGTGACCCTCTGCTGCCATCTGTCACACAGCAACAACGTGTAATGGAATATTGGTGGGAAGGTTCAACCTCTGCTGCCATTCCACTAACACCCACCTCTGATATCATGGACAAATGTCCTCAAATAGGAGGTGTTACATTCGGAGCAGCCTTGTATTAAAACTCTTAAGGTAGTTCTATGAAAGTAAAGTGGGACTTAGAAAAGGGTTATTGATTTTGTTATGAGCCAGATGATATTTGGTGAAGGGTCACTACAGAGACTTAGTTTCTTTATGTGGTAGTTGGTCTACTAAGTCCAAATTAAAAATCACTGCCATTAAAAAAAAATCCCATTTCAGCTGTTGTATTTCCTTTGTGAGATCTGGAGTCCCTCAACACTGAATTTTCTGCCAGGACGTGTATAGAGCTGCCTAAATCTTTAATTACCTGGCTTTTACTGTATCCACAGTCCGTGAGGGATTGAAAAGCAGGGCATTTTCTCATTTAAACTATCTTAGACTGCAGATTGCTGTGATCAGAGTATACTGTGTGTATTTGGGACTTCAAGCCTTGGAAGGGTTTGAATGGCTAAGGAATAAAAAAACAAAAGAAGAGCTGCAAAGTGCAGTGCGGACAAAGGAAGAACTGGATGAGGACAGAAATGCTTCTCTCCAAAGGCCGTGTTTAGATGAATTGTCAGGAGAGCCAGCATTAAACCCCTGCTTTGTTTCCAAAATTCCACCCTGAAGAACACCCTAGTTATAGGCAAATGGATATTCTGTCATAGAACTCTCTTTCCAATGTTCTTATCTTGAAGTTGATTTAGATTCTATAAAGTAGATTTTTTTTTTTTGGTCTGGCTATAAGGCTGTTAAAAGTCCTCAGTTAGAGAAAGGTGCAACGCAGCAGTGAAAGCACTGAACTGTGTAGCGTAAATTTAAATCTCCAGTGACTTGAGAACAGGAACAGTCAGGAGACTCAACAGCACTGTACCTCAGCTACTGTTGGATGGTGTTCCTAGGGATGATCTAAGCTTTAAAAAGGAAAAGCTTTCTGAATCCTGACTCACCAATCAGGTGCCTGCTCTTAATGAGATGAGAATATTTCTTTGCTTTTTGCAAAAATGCAAGAACACTTACAGAATACAAGAATACTGAACAATAATATTTCATTCTTTAGAATTACTGCAATCCTCTGACTAATAAATTTGTTTGTTCTGAATGTTTCTGTCTGATTGGATTGAAGCATCTTTTTGTTCATCTCTTCAGTGTGTTCAGAGTCGCAGGAATCTGCTTTTGAATCTGTGTTGAAATATTTTTGGAAGTTTGAGTTCCTAAAGTTTTGGAGTAGATGACTTTTAATAAAATGAGAAATCAAAATATGCAGCATGTTTGTTTTATTTATTTAATTTGAATAAATGTTATGTTGAAGATTCCATGAAATTCTGGAATTTTGTAAAATCCAGGGTGATACATTTTGTGTACTATACTATAAAATTTATAGATATTTTTAATATGGAAATTAATTTTCATTTTTTCCTTGTTACTCTTCTGAAGTTTCAGAACTTAAATATAGTTCTCTTAGAAATGCATATAATAATATCAACTGAAGTATGTCATATGTTCCTAGACAGTATCACATCAAGCAGAGAAAATTCTGGGGTTCCTAGTTCTTCAGTAGATTTGTAATCATCATAGAATTGTAGAATGACTTGAGCTGGAAGGAACTGAAAATATCATGTATTTCCAAACCCTCTGCCATGAGCAGGCCACCAACTACTGGATCAGGCTGCCCAGAGCTCCATCAAACATGTCCTTGAGAGTCTCCAGGGGTGGGGCAACCACAGCTTCTCTGTGCAGCCTATAGGACACAGGTATAGCAAAATGGAGTCAGATTTATCCCCCAAATAACCTCCTAAATTGGGGAAAAAAAAAAAAAAAAAAAAAAAAAAGTGGGTTAATACCTGATTATGGTGGGGTTTTTTTTGGTTGTTTGTTTTTTTAGTGATCAGAAGGCCATAGCTCCTAGCAGTGAGAGTAGGAATTAGGAAGGGTATGCCAAGCAGCTTAAAGAAACTTCTGTCTGGTAGAAATGATAAGATGATAATGTTGTTTAGGATCTACTGTTTATGAACAATTGTTTGATGGTTTTCATAAATGATAAAAGGTGACAGTTGGGCGTTACAAATAAATCTGTAAGAAAATATTGAAGGTAATGATAAAGTGCAACAGCTAAGGTTTTTGTTTATTTTTTTAATTTGAAAATAAGGATAGATCATTTATACTCCACCCATGAGTGTTGTTCACATTTAGAATAACATCAAATATACCTCTAAAAAGAGCCTTTACTTTGACTTTATTCCAGCTACCACTAGTAGAGTTGATATATACCAATCCCTCTCACATGACAGAACAGTCAATATTGATTACGATTTTTTCAGCTTAAGCTATATAAGAAGGTTGTTCCCCAAGTATGATTTTTGTGCAAATTTTTTTTTTTTTTGAGGAAGAGAAAACACTGCTGGTCATGGCTTTAACATCAACCACGTATCTGATGTGACTTATCATTTTTTTTCAGAAGCTGAATTGTTCCAGACAAACTATTTGTATTAGCAGATTTTTCTTCTATTTCCAGTACTGTTTTCTATATTAGCAATAAGTGCCTGTGACAGAAACTTTGCTTCCCATTTATAATCATATTATTGTACATTTTGGTATGTTTTTCTGTGACAATGAGAACTGAAGGATCCTCCTATGTTTTTACATTATCATTATCATTTTACATTACTCTTTACAGTTTTGTCCAGAGTGTAGTACACTCTATCCTTCTTGCAGAGCAACCAGTGCCACACTACAGCTAGTTTTGTCATGCACTAATTTATATTCACTTCCGGCCAATTCAGTGAATACAATTACAATAATACTAATTGTCCCTGGGGCTTGGCTATGTATCCTGCACTTTGGACTGATATCTTTGCTGCCATCTGTCTTTGCTATTATACATTCTGCTGTAATACATGCTAGTATTTTTGCACAGCAATAATACTCTGTTTTCTGAGTCCTCCTCTGACAGCACGCTTATAATTAGCCAAAATCGGTGATTTATTTTTTTAAACCTACATAGTTTTTTTCACATGAATTTATATCCTCATGTCTATTCATGTAATCTTTCTTATGACTTGTTCTACTATGACTATAGCTCTCATTTAATTTTGGAACCAAATTCAGGATCTTCCGTCCCATGTACTTTCCTGCAATTGCAAACTTTTGTTCCACAGTAGCTTTGATAATTATGAGGCCACTTTTTCATGTTATCCTTGATTCTAGCCTTACAAAAATACTAGAACAGGGATAGTGCAATCCTAGGTTCAAACATACGTCAGTTACCTGAAATGTACTGTACAAGTTCAACTTTGGTTTCAGCAGACTCTGTAACTCCTAAAGCATTCTTTCTGGGCTCTTTTCTTCCTTGTTTATGAACCTTTTGCTTCTCAAAAACTCTTAAGAGCTTTCAGCTCCCAAATCAATCTGCTATTGCTCCTTTCTGTGCTCTTACAAGTGTAACATTTGTACAGTTCCTTTGAGTATCTCAAGATATCTATATGGTTTAACCTGGAGATTATTCCTTTCTCTTTCAAAAATGAATAGAAATCTGACCATTCTTTAATAAATTTCATCATACCATCACGATTTCAGCATGTCCGCATGAAAAGTGTAATGTAAGCTTCCCTTTGATAGTCATTAATTAATGTTTCAATGTTGTATGCCTGAAAAACAAAGAAAAAAATCAGAATGACAAAGAATCAGATTAGGAAATTCTATTCTTATCTCCTCCTTTATCTGGCATTATACCTTATATACAAGACATAGGTATAACTTTGCTATTATGCATAAATGCTAGAAATGGAATAAATGTAATGTCAGGCACTCCTAAAGCACACAAATATATGGTTTAATACAATCTTCTCAACATTCATGAGGGGCTTTTTACTTTCCTCAATATAGCATTGTCACTATTGAAAATTATTCACCTTTTTCCAATAACTGATGAGGACTAACCATTATTTACATAATTTCTAGTATTGAAAAAAATCCTCACTGACAAGTCTCAGAAAGTACTTACAGAGCATGTAGAAATAATTTATGGATTAAAATCTCTCAGCTTCCATTATGTCCTTGTCAATGTCTGTTCAAACAAGTGTCCTTATTTCTTGTTCTCTTGGAGTGAAGAGTGTAATGCACTCTTCTTTTGCTTTGATACTTTCAAGAAATCAGTTGTCATACTCTTAGTCATCTTTATGAAATGAACTGAAAAGAATGATAAAAATATTCCAAGCATTACTTTCCAAATATTGCTGATATCTGTGTTTCTTCCACTTTGCTGGTTGTCTCAATACCTTCAACTCTACTCACCTTCTGTGATATTGCAATGTGAAGGTTCAATATTTTCTTTTTGGATATATTATCATTGAATTACTTGTTTCCCCTTTCTCTTCTATCTTTTATTTCAGCCACTGGATCTTTTCACTGGTGGTTTTTGTTGACTGTTTTTTTAATTCCCAGACTATTCTCTATTAGTCTTGATAAATTAGTCTTGCTAATTTATTTCTCTTTATCTACTATCTGTTCCAGTAAGATATTAACAGTTTCTGTGTAGCCTATTTCAAAACAAAAAAATAACTTTCCGCTATTTTGCTCAGCATAGAAATATTTTCTTTGCCATACCATTTCTGCTCTTCTTTCCTCTTTCTGTTTTGGTTCAAAAGAATGACCACCTACTTCGCAAAATACTGCTTCAGTTATTGCTGCCAGCAGCTGCACGTATTCTCCTGATGTTTCTGTACTTATCAGAAGATGAGCCAGGCTACATATTCAGGGCAACATCTTTATAAATTTTTTTCTTGCCACTTTTACTTTACTTCACCATGTCGAGAATGTTATCTCAGGAGTGCAGAGTTCCTATTGCTGGGCCTAAAATACCTTGGCAATACTATTGTACTGTTAACCTAAAACCAGAGTTGAAGGTAGATCACACTATTCTAAGACATAGAATCACTAAGAACTAATGTCTCTGGCTTTAAGAGCTAAGGGTGTGGTCATAAAACGTAACCATTTCTACTTTTATTATAATTTATCTTTAAAATTAACATGCAGAATGTAGAAACGTATATGTGCTGGGTTCTCTGCTATACAGCTTTTTATTTCATGTTGTGCATCTTCTAAGTAGCGTCAATTAATGTTTAATCTTTAATGTATTTTCTTTTGTATCACCATTTTCCTCTTGCCTTGTTTTATTGTGTGAGGCATGCTAGACTTATTATTCTATGTCTGGCACTTGTGATGATGGAACTAACTGCAAAATAATGAAATCATAATGATGCAAGGCATTCTTGGGTGCTGAATTCTGGCTGAATAGAAACAAAAGAAGAGCATGTGGTTTTATCACTATAAACAGTATCTATAACCGTAAAGCTATGTAGAATGCAATTACTTTCTGTGTCAGCTGATGCAACCAAGACACGTGTGCAAAATCAGATGTTCCCAGGGCTGGATTTCAAAACCCTTATTGCTTTGTTACTACTGTTCAACTTGAGCAAAAAAGAATGAGGAGACTGTACTGTCAATTAAGAAACGACTGAGGACGTTTGGATGGGCACGTCCACTAATGAAAGACGTTTCTGTCTGAGAAGACATTTGTTTGTGTATGGGCTGAGGCAATACAAGCTTGACCCCAGTGTCATATGCCAAATTTTAGGAATACAGATTTAATCTAGGTGATAGGCACATCCAGTTAAGAACATGAATTACTTTATACTGCTATGATGATTCAGTTGACAAAATCATATGTAGGCCAGTGTCTGTGCTCTGGTGTTACGCTGCACTGTGAAAGACTTTGGGTGCGCAATCTGTTGTAAGATGAACTGCTCCTTGATTTTTCTGCTGGTGGAAAATAAAAGTCTCTGTGTTACAGACATGCTGGAAGAAATGCAAGACTAAGGAACTATTAGCTGTGGAGAGATATAGCCTGCAGCTCACTGTAAAGCAAAGTTACCAGTCTAAATGTAAAGGAGATCCGGCTTCAAACTTCTTCTGTTTGTTCCTTGTATATGTCACTTGGGGGAGAGAATTTTTTCAGGACTCACTGTTGTCTAGGGACCTAGCTAATGGTGAGATCTTTGGCAAACTTGGCGTGATAAAGCTTGTAGATAACTTTACAGAATAAGGCATATTCTCTAGTGAATAGTGAGTAGGAAGAACTCCTGTTCAAGTTTTTGAAGAGTGTTTCAATGTATACTTAAATCTTTGTGCTAAAATGTCCCTATTTTTACACTGAGTGTATTTTTGCAGAGTAATTTTTGTGAAGGGAGCTTGAATACTCCTGCTAAGGGATTTTGTTATATTCATTGTAAATTTTAATTCTGTATTATAGGTTTTATGGGACTATTTCCTTATATCTCTTTCTTTCTTACTTCAAAATGCACCAGTCTGATGGTTTCATATTGTTGTGGGTTTTTATTTCTAGAGGAAAAGCCTCTTGTGATCATACTGATTGTGCCTATAAACAAAGAAAGTTTTGGTGATACAGAGCTTTTTGACCATATTTGACTTGTTCAAAAAAGTAAGTGTTTAAATGTGAGAAGAAGTGAATGTAAAAGGAGGAAATGCAAGCTGACATACAACAGTAAAAGAGAGGAGAGCTGCAATATTTAAGATGAAATGTTTTCACTTAAAGAAAATTGTAGACTTTGTAAGTACAACAACCTCAACAAGCAAAGTCCTCTTAAACTATATGGTCTTCCTCATGCAGTGTTATAAACATCAAGCATTCAGGTCATTCTTTCTCTTCCATGTGTGATTTTGAAGCACAATTCACTTCCATACCCAAGACCTAGCCTGGAGATTCCACGTTCTTTAAAGGGTAATGAATTTTTATTTGAATTATAGTACCGTTTGTGGGTGAGTCTCTAAATGAGCCTTAGCACCAGGTAGCAGTTAATTAAATGAATTGATTGTCTCTCAAAATAAACTGCATTTTCTTAAAACAGAACTATATTAAAGAGGAAGGTAAATTTTGATAATTTGAACAAATTGTAATTATCTATTGCTAGGCACCTCTGGATATGAAGGAATGATTATTCTTAATGACTTTTCTCCTTTTCAGTGATTATTTAGATATTATTTAGTCATCTTCCCTCATAGCATATTGCAAATTATGTTCTTCCACAATGATGACATTATAATTAAGAAAAGAAGTTACATTCATATTACCCTTTGTATATTTTGACAAAGCACAATTAAAAAACTTTCTTTGGGGAACAATAAAATAAATGAAAGAAAATGTCCCACCAAATATTTCCCTTTTGGTATCCCCTGTTAATATTTTTATGAGCCTCTTAAGCTTATCTAAGAGATTTTTAATGCAGCAGGGTATGTTATTAGACTTGTATTTTTTTGCACAATATCATACATTTCAGTCTTTATCACAGTGGGAACAATAAAATAACAGACCGCAATGCATTAGTATCATAAAGAAAATGTAATAAATGGCTTTATAACTGTAGTAAAAGTTGCATGAGCACCAGCAGCTGTAACAGAGATGTTGCTACAGCAGCATTTTATGACCTAATAGCACTCAGTGGGCTGATAATATTATGTGTGTGTGTGTAATGCCAGCAGTTGCCAGGGCTTAGATTTCAATTCAGATAAATAATTGAAAGCACTTTTAGACTTTTCCATAAAATGTTTAATAAGAGATCAAATCCTCCCTCCCTGTAGTGGAAAATTAAATAGTTTTTACAAGGATGTTTTATGATGAAGCTCCAACTATTATCTATACGAAGAGGAGATATTGGTTTCTTTTTAATGTTGTTGTTAGAAATAAAACACATCTGAATCAGGCCTTGTTTGCTTCATCTCCGAATAGTACGTAGTAGAGAACCGGACTTGTTTTTATCCTAGGTTTCCATTCCATTGGAGGCAGGAACTATAATAGTAAGAATTACTAAAATACTTTGAATATAACAGTAATCATGTCACTATGTATCTGCATTTCTGGAATGAGAAAAGGACAGGAGGACTGCAGAAGGGTCAATCTTTGGAAAATGACAGGATTGATAATCATATGGTATAAATGTGCAATTCAGCTAGAGTCCTCTAACTACATTTTTTTTTTTAAGTGATAAGTATTTTCCAGTCTTCTCAGAATAGATGAAATGTGAAATGACTGTGAGATGGGTGGATGAAAATATCATAGAAGGTACAGTCTGAGATCATGTTTGCACCTAAAGTGCATGCAATATGTATTACTCTATTCCCGTTAAATATGATTTTAAAGTTACTTATTTTACTCTGTTTTATAAAGACTTTATCTATTTCCTTCATTCATGTTTTTTAAAACAGATTTACAGTGCATTAACTAGTCTTTTAAATGCTTTTGTTTGGAACATTAACTTGCTTCTTCTGTTCTAATCTTACTCTTCCGAACGCTTACATAATTACTAATAAAAAATTACTCCTGTTTGTCAAAATATACCTTATTTGGCTGTCTTACCTACTTTCATGATGATTTCAAACATCTTTCAAACTGGACAGAACTATAACAGTTTTGAAAGTGTGGAAATGAAATCCAGCTTAGTTCTGTCTTGAAAACTCTCTTAATCCTTTTGCATTAGCCAGAGCTAAAAGCAGGTGGGATGAAGAACAAATGAATTCTCCAACCATTACTCTTGCTTTCCATTCTCACAGGAGGGAGAAAGAAAAAAAAGTCTTATGGTTAAAAAAAAAAAAGAGCTTTTTAGCAAGGTTCCTTTAAATAATTTTATATTTGCACTATGGAAGGTCTGAAAAAAATAATGGGTAGAGGATAATGCCTTATGAAGCAGATTGCAGAGAAAGAAGGGCAAGAGGACATTCAGAGGGAAGTTGAAATATACATGTTGAATATTTTTTGAATTATCACTTTAATGTATCTCTGAATTTTTATACTATGAATGTTATAATAGATCATCTAGATCCTCTGAAAGGACTTCTTTATTATTTTAAATCTAAATGAATTAATATAGTAATAAAAAGAGGTGGAAATATCATTTTATAAAATTCATATAGATGTTATGAAAAATCCACAGTATTATTTTTAGATGCATTTAATACAGTTTTGGAGGAGACCAGGTAATTCCTTCATGATAATCAAACATGATTTAGTAGGATTTGGCCTCATGCATGTTCAGGTTAGTTGAAAGGTTTTCATTAAGATATTCAACCTTTGAAACGAGATGAAACTTAAGCCACATACCTACCTTTTGCTATTTTCTTTTTACTACATTTTGAACCTAATTCGGTGAGGAAAAAAAAAAAAGAAACTGACAACTCGTAAGATTATTAACAATACTCTAGGACAAAATATAAGCATTGTGGTTACTTCCATTCCTGCTTCAAAGAATTTATTTCAGTTGCACCTCAACAACAGCATAAACTACAATTTTTTGGGGGGTTGCTTAAAGTGTCGGAAATAAGAAATCTCCATATTCCCCAGGCACTGGTACTGGGGCCCGTTCTTTTCAATATCTTTATTGATTACTTGGATGAGCACATTGAGTGCACCCTCAGTAAGTTTGCAGATGATACCAAGTTGATTGGAAGTGTTGATCTGCTTGGGGAGGTAACAAGGCCCTACATAGGCATCTGGGCAGACTGGATTGCTGACCTGATGCCAGTGAGATAAGGTTCAGCAGGACCAAGTGCTGGGTCCTGTAGTTTTGCCTGGGGTTGTGGTCATGCTACAGGTTTGGGGCAGAGTGGCTGGATGACTGTGTAGAGGAATCAGACCCGGGGGTATTAGTCTATGCTCAGCTGAACATGAGCCAGCAGCGTGCCCAGGTGGACAAGAAGGCCAAAGGCATCCTGACTTGTTTCAGAAATAGTGTTGCTAGCAGGAGCAGGGAATTGTCCTGCACTCAGCACTGTCAAGGCAGCATTTTGAGTATGGTGTTCAGTTTTGGATCCCTCGCTACATGAAAGACATGGAGGCCCTAGAGAGTGTCCAGAAAAGGGCAACAAAGCTGGTGAGGCCTTACAAGGAGTGGCTGAAGGAGCTGGGAATGTTCAATCTGGAGAAATGAAGGCTCAGGGGAGACCTTATTGCTCTCTATAACTATCTGAAGGGAGGTTGTAGTGAGCTAGGGGGTGGCCTCTTCTCTTGTGTAACTAGTGATAGGACTAGAGCGAATGGCCTCAAGTTGTGCCAGGAGAGATTCAGGCTGGACATTAGGAAATACTGATTTTCCAAAAGAGTGGTCAGGTGCTGGAATAGGCTAACAAAGAAAGTGTTGGAGTCACTTACCCTGGAGGTGTTTAAGGAATGTTTAGACATTCTGTTGAGGAACATGATTTAGAGAGAACTATTGGTGACATGTGAACGATTGGCCTAGATGATCTTGTATGTCTTTTCCAACCTTGGTGATTCTATGATTCTGTGACATTTCACAGGTCTTCCATAAGATGTGTAACTCTTTCCCATATCATTTGTTCTTTTCTTTTGTAACAAAAGAAACTAACAGAAATGGCCAGCTTGTTCTGCCCTATCATTCTCTCCTGAGACAGGTTTTTTAAAATCATATTTATGCTACTTCACAGGTGAATGCAATATAAAATATTCACTTTTACAATCAAGAATTGAAGGGTACTGCTGCAATACAGAAGTAGAAAGTTGTCAAAAAACAAAACATCCAAAAGCTTCCTTAAGAGATGAGTGTGTCACTGTTCTGTGGAAAGAAATATAAACTGTCTGTAAAGTGGAAAAGCAAACTCTGGTGCACTCTGAACTTGTTCTTTAAGAGCAATTATTATACACTTTTACGAAGGGCAGAATAGAAGCAGAAAGAAGAGAAAAATGTCCATGTAGTTCCTGAGATAGGAAGGAGGCCCTGATCTCATGGATATGCTCTTGTGTCATGAGACACTGTACAGCAGGATAACATGAACGATGAATATTCTATTTCTCTAGCAAATTAAATTGAGTGAACACAGATTTCACAAATGAAAACAGGTTTTCAGTTAATTTTTTTAGAATATTAAAATTATAATGGTGGAAAGAACTTTAAAGGACATGGCAAGAGGTATGTTTTCCAGATTAAGGCTGCCAGGTTTTGTAAAAAATGCTATATATTCATTAAAAAATTATCTTCATTAAATGGATAAATATGAAAATTCTACCAATTCAGTTTTTCTTAATTCTCATTGTTGAAATCTTCTTGTGTTTCCTCATAGAGCAGGAAGAACTAATAAAGCTAAATACACAAGCTAAACAGCTTACAGCAATAGGTGGAAAAATATAAGAGTGTACATTTAGCCTGTTCTTTTTTTCTACTTCTTGGCCTACCCTCAGTCTGAGCCTAATATATGAAGGTAATGCTGTTAGGATAGCTGTGGTTTTTTTCATAGGTAGCTGTCAGTGGTCAATTTTTTCTCACTGTGCACAGCTCTTTGTGTTGTTAGCCATTGCTAGCTTACATAGGTAACTGCCTTGTAAGCACAGTCTTAATGAAGTGGAAATGGTCTTTGTAATTTGAGTGTCCTTTGTATGCTCTCAAACGGTAGGTTTAGACAAATCATCTTTTTGTCCCTAGAGAGCTCCTACTCTTTTAATGTGAAATTGATACTTGGCCTTACCTACTTTCAAAGCCACGCTTGCTTCTTTTTCTGAGTTTGGCTGTAAATCCAGTTGTGGCTGCAGCAGCTCACACCTTCTGGTGACAGAAGGTGGCTGGGAGGTCTCTGAACAGTCACTTGTAATGTTAGTTTATCATATGAGAGCTAATCCTGAGAAACATGATGTGTCCATAGAAGGTATTGGGTACCAAAATAAAGCAATTCATGTTCTATCTCCCTCTCCCAACCTCAGCCCACACCTACAAACAAGTCTTTAAGCATGCTGTGAAAGAATTCTTCACTGTTTCATCCAGCTTCATCCAGTATAAACTCCAATCTCCAATTTCCTTTCCAGGTGCAGGTTTTGATTTATAAAGACCCCTGTGATTACTATCTTGGTTTCCTTAGAAACCACCTCATATTCATTCCTCATCTATGTTTTATAAAAACAGGTGAGATCAGCTGAGGTGTTTTGATAAAAGAGCCTGGATGAGGCCTCTGGAGATACTGGTGACAGAGTAGTCTTGATGGACACTCTTTGCATCTGGTAAAAATTGTTTCTTGTTTGTTTGCTTGTTTTTCTAAGGTGTTTCTAAGAACCCCTTAATGATTTGTATATGATTTGTTGTAAAGCCCTCCTCTGTATTTGGATTTTATCTAATGAGGCTGACAGTGAAAGAGATGAATTTCTATTTCTTTGACAACAGCTATATTTATGTTAGTATATTTGCTCCAGATTTACTAACATTTTTAGTAATTAGACTGTGTTACATTATTTATTGATATGTTTATATATTTGCTATGTTGTTGATTCTTTTCAGACAAAGCAAGGGTACTGGATATTTTTCTGTTGACATTTTCTTATTTATAATGCCAATGCATATTATTATGTTGATCCCAAAGTAAGTAATAAATTGAAAGCGGAAACCAGTTTTCCACATAAAGATACTGAAGAAGTTCATAAGGATTTTAAATTTTGTTCTGTACATCTGCATGTATATATTTCCATATATTAGTAAAGGATCCACCACAATATCCACACACAAAGTAGAGAATTAATATATATTTTTTTGTCATCTCCTAATTCACTCTTTGTGCACTCTTTGTGTACTCTAATCTTTTCATTTCTCGTAAATTACACATAAGGTGATTTTTGTCTTTTTTTTTTTAATTTAAGGCTCACTCAAAAACAAAAAAAAATTGTGCATATCACTGCTTAGTTATGTGGAGCAAAGTTGAAATTTAAATACATGCATATATACCTTATCATTTTTTAAATCAGAATTGATTATATATTGCATATTTTCCTCCTGAAGGTGTGCTTTATACTTGATCCCAAGTGTGCTTGATCCCATTATGTATGTTTTACCTTTCTCTGAGCAAAGAGATTCAAGGTAGCCACCTGGGAGTATTTTAACTTTCATTCCTTGCTGCATTTATCTCACTAGAGACCTGGTTATGAAGTCCTTGCAGTCCGTGTCCACATATCCTCTACACTTGAAAAGCCTTTACAATTCAGCTGTCAGTCTGAAAAGTGAAAAAAAAAAAAAAAAGATACAGTTACAGCCATCCCAAATTGTACACTGTTCCCTGTTTAAGCTCACCACCAAGTACCAGATAGGTAGTCCAGAGTATCTGTTCTCATCCTGTGTATTGCATATATGAATTTAATACGTGATATAATGTATTAATGAAGAGTCAGAAGTGCTTTTGTTAAGGAAAGTTGTGCCTAGCATTTGAATAGAGCAAAACCACTTAAAACAGCCTCTCTGAATTTTCAACAGGCATTTCACAAAGGTCACTGACCACAAAGTCTTAAAGATGCTAAGCAGGATTATTATTGTATGTGAGTAGAGTTACTATTCAGCAACTGGTTTAAGAGCAACAAAAGGCAAGAAAAATAATTATTTCAGGGTAGACTGACCACTGCTAGAGATTGACAGGGTTCTGTATCAGGGTTTATGAAGTTTGTCATATTTGTAAATGATCTGGAAAAAAAAGCAGAGACCAACAGTGGCAACGATAATAAATTGTGACAAAAGACTATGTGAAGCTATTGATGTATTTCATGATACCAAGTGACCAGATAATAAAATAGCAGGTGACATTCAATGACCACAGATACAAATGGTTAGAAGTTATTCTAGTGATGCTCTGTGGATTCCAAAAATAAATAATAATAATAAATAAATAAATAAATAAAATATAAAATAAAAAGAGGCTTTGGTGTTTATAACTGTCTGTGCAATGGAAAGATACTGAGTTTTCTATTCATCTTGGATTAATAATTGTGCTGTTCTTGCATCATTAAAAGTTTCATAATAGAACTGGAATACTAGTGATAAGGATGATAAAGGACATGGAGAGGATTCTGCAGAGAAATTTTCAGGGTTCTTCACTCAGAACAATTAATAATTGAGGGGGAGAGATGTTAAAAGTCTATCAGATCAGGAGAGAATTATTAGAAACAATTATTTGCATTACTTTTGAGGAAGAATTTGAGGAAGAAGGGTGGTAGATGAATATAAACAACCACACAGAGCACAGGTGAACAGCAATTACTGCTCATGGTGAAGTGATTCAGGACACTATGGATACTAGAAAAATACATATATTAAGCAAAACAATTAGGGAAAGTCACAGAAAGATAATCATTTAAGATTCATAAACCATAAATAAAACTAACATCTAGAAGTGGAGAATGTTTAAAGCTTAGAGGACAGACTGGAGAAACAACTCTGAATGCATGGCCAGCTTCTTCATTTTCCTTAGTTGTCTGTCTTTGGTGTCTTAATTGACCAGCATCAGATAATCTTTTGGATTTGTTAATCTTTCCTCTAAAATAATGCTTTTAGTCTGATAGTTTCACACTCACATTAATGTTACACCCTGTTATGTGTTACACTGAGACTATTTACAATTCTTTCTTCATTTAAAAAATTAAGTAATCTATGTGAAATTCATAACCTACTTTTTTTCTTTGAAAGATGAAGTGTTATTTCTATTTGTTTTATCTTGTGTCTTCTTTTTTTCCATCGAAGAGATTTCGGTTTTACTTTAAAATTGTTTTTTTTCTATTATTATTCAGATAGATGGTAGTTTACCCTGGCAGGAAAAAATATGATACATTAAAACATCATCTATTTTGTCTAAATTCTGCTAAATTAATTGTGAACTACCATCATTGACGCAGAAAATAATGTTGGATTTGAGTAATGAAAGATGCCTCATTAATGACAATGAAGGCTGCTGGAGCAAGAGAGATACCATTTTCTCCACTGACTAGGGAGAGTGTTGGACTTAGCAGAAGGCTGTGAGACTGGATGCTGAGAGAGAAGAATGTTATTTGTTGCAGAGAGCAAAATATAGATATTTGTAAAAGAAGTTAAAAAGTAAGAGAATCAAAGAAGGTCAAAAAGGTGGAAGATCATAAATGAGAATGAGACAAGGCAAAAAATGAGAAGGCAACACAAATAGTAAAAAGGATTTTGCTTGCTGTTTTCTGCCTTTAGCTATGCAGTGGAGTGTTTAGACTATATGTTAATCACATGATTCTGGTCAGAATCCCAGTCTGGAAACTGGCACGTGGTATGAAAATTTCTGTTCTATCTTGTTTTTCTGAACCAGTGATTGAGCACCTGGTGAAGGGGTGTAGCCAGCCCTGGGAGCCCAGGTGGAAGCAATTCACCTTTGTGACCTCAATTGTGGGTTGGGTGAGTGGACCCAGAATTCACCCCTCCCTAACCTCTTTTAAGGACTGGTAGCCACAAGGGAAGTATCTCTGCTTGGAGATAGCCTCTGTTAGAGAGTTTAGTGATCCCTGGTCCTTGGAAAGGGGTTAGCAATTTCTCCTTTATTACTGGATTGTAACTGCTAACTTTCTTGGTTGCTCTGAAACCAGTAAAAATAAGCTATGTCTGCTGTTGCTTGTCCTTGCAACTTCTTGCAGGAAATTTTGGAATAGGGATGAAATAATAAAATGTAGTTATTTACCACTCTAGTTTTACTATAGTAGGTTTTGGGTTTTTTTTGGAAGATTTTTTCTCTGCTTTTGGGGGGTATAATCTTCTTTTAGTTGCCCTATGTAATATGTCTGAGGTGACAAAAGTAAAACACTATAGTTTGATTAACTTCTATACACTGCCCCCTTCATTTTTATAATTTTATGTTACCTACATCATTGCTTTTCTGAATCTATAAAGGTGATGAAAAGATCAAGTGTGTGTTTGACATTTTAACTCCCTTTAGAACATTGTTTCATTTTTCCTGGTTGTTACACTTGATTTTTATTATTATTTTTCTTTCTGAAGAGTGTACATCATTAAAAAAATAGTCCTGAATTGGCATATCTGGAATGATGTGATGTAGCATCTGCTGTGGAATTAAGAAAAAAATTCATCCTAATTATTTCATTAAAAAAGATGACTCAAGCTAGTAAAAATAGTGCCAGTGGTACATCGTTCTGCTCCTCCTGACTTCCTTCCTCCAAACAGGAACTGAAAAACATGTAGGTTATCACCACGCAGGTCTAATTTGTCTTCAGTACCCTGAATACAATGCATGTTTGCACCATAGATGTCTTTCATTTCAGAGGTTTAAGTACACACTTCTTTGGTTAAAAATGATGTGACTATTTTTCAGCCTTATGACTTAGCTTGACTTTATTGGAAGTAACAGCACTGTAAAATCCTGTAACTTTGCTGACTTTGACTTCCGTTGTGTATGGCAGTGGCATCTTCTGTAGACAAGGCAGTGGTCCTCTGGACTGCAGTTAGGTGGAGCCTCACAGCATCCTTTCTAGTGAGGCACTTATTAACTCACCTGTTATATGTGGATCTTATTGATTACAGGATGGCTGGGAAACTGTGGGTTTAAGGGGGAAAATGCTTTTAAACTGAAGGAAGATTTAGATTAAATGTCAGGGGGAAGATTTTTTTACTGAGAGAGTAGGGAGGTGCTGGCACAGGCTGGCAAGAGAGGTTGAGGATGCCTCATCCCTGGAGGTATTCATGGTCAGGTTGGATGGGGCCCTGGGCAGCTTGATCTAGCTAGAGCTTGATCTAGAAGCTGGCGGCCTTGCCTGTAACAGAAGGGTTGGAACTTGGTGATCCTTGTGGTCTCTGCCAACCTAAGCCACTATATGATTCTGTGTTATGCCAGCAACTCATGACTTGTGTTGAGTTTTAATCTGTTCACATTAATGGGGAAAGTAGCTGAAGCACAGTTATGTTAAATTTGTAACTGATGTTATATTTTTGCTCAGGGTCTTATTTAACAATAATTACTACTAGCTTACAAGTATTCCTTATGTTGGTTTGCTAAATATTTCAGATATTTAAAACATCCTTAAAAGTGTCAAGTGTTAGAACATTAAAGACATTTAACATTCTCACTTATCCAGGTTTTATTCTAGAATAATTAATAAAGCTGCTACAGAAACCACTTATTTCATATCTGCAAGAAAAGAAAGTGTAAGACAGTTACCTGGTCTTCAACTGACATAGGGACTCAAGTGTGTGACTCACACTCCTTAGAGCAATCATTTTCCTCTCTTATATATAAAATGTATTAAAAAAAAACATAGCAAAACAACAAACATAGCTACTATTTAGATATAAAATGTGTACTATTTTGAAGACCTGCTTGAAAATTAAGGGTTCTACATTTGACACCTTGAAGAAGTGGTGTCACTTTTTGATGTCTTTTGACACCAAAATGATGTCAAAATGACCTAAGATTTACTTTGAGAACCATTAACCACATATATAAGGATTGAAAAAAGCTTTAAGCCACAGTACTGTTCAGCATTTATGTGCACAGAGCAACTTGTTTTTCCAGGATTGTGGATCTATTCTTTTTTTCCTGCACAGGATTTTATTTTATGATGAACTTCTGTTCCTTTCTCCTTTCCCTTGCAACTCAATGTAACAGATATGCTTCTGTCTAACTATATCTTACTAATTTCATTAAGCACTGAGAAAAACTACCTTGTGTGTATCTGACTTCAGCTGACCATGTTCTATGGTGAACAAGATAGGAGGTGGTGAAAAAGGCTGGCTTAGCACGGAGTTATCATCACAACAGGAGAGTATGACTGACTTGGAAAAGTAATCTTAGCTGACAGGGTGTCATCTCTTTAAGTCTAAAATTAAGCTGTTGAAAACATAGCAAATATTTTTAATTTCTTGTACTATGAAGAATTGTTTGTTTTGCAAAGTATTGTTTATACCAAATGCTTGTTGAGCTAAAATGACAGCACCTGCAAGTAGCTGAGCTTAATTTGTGCTTTTACTTAATACTTTTTGGATTCAGTTTGAGTTCTATCCTGATTAAAATGGGGCCTGATGTTCATGGGTATAGACTAGGAGGCTAGTGATGCAGAGCAATGAGTTGGAGGCCACTGAAGTGTGGCATGAAGCTGGAGCAGTGGTGTGAGACATAAGGAAGAGAGTTTTATGGTGTAGCCTAGGAGGCTCCTGGGAGCAATGATATGCTAGAAAATGTTACCAGAGTACTCTAGTCTGAAAATTGCTAGAGGAAGACAGATGGATGGGATGACTGACAAAGGACAGAAATCTGTAGAATGGCTGACTGGAGACAACTGGAAGGCTGAGTCTATCTGGAAACAAAGCCAAGCATGGAAGCCCACTGGAGCAAAAGCCAAGTGCTAAGAATCACTAAAGCATAGTACAGGTGAGCTTTCCAAAAGCTTGATTAGCAGAGCACAGCCTGAATGGGTCAGCCAAAGTAAACTTTGAGACCAAAATATGACTCAAGTTAGTCATGAAGTTAAAATGTACAGTCTGTGTCATGTGAGAAATGACAGACGGGGGAAAACGTTACATGCTATTTTCATAAGCAATGATAGTATGCTGATGCCAGTCATTTAAGTGGCAGACCTCACTCTCTCACAGGAGAGTCAACGTTAACTGTGTGGATTGTGAGAGTGCTTAGAAGACACAGAGTGAAGCTCAGTGCTAGTGTAGATTTGTACACTGCACAGGGACTTACTCTCAAGCATTCTAGTTCTGCAACGTGTGATGCCAAACCCTTCGGTACTCCATTCAGCACCTGTGCCAAGAAATGGGATAAACTAGCCTGCAAGGAGCTGCATGCTGCTTAAGCATTTTGTAGTGTGTGCCTGAACTTTTTTCATTTACATATAGCCCCACTTGTATGTAGTTCAGGTACCTCTATCTTGCACTGAACGCTGTAGATTTACTTATGAAAGAGTAGTATCTGCTTTTCAGTAATAATCTGCATCTTTTTTTTCAAGCAAAAAGCTTTAGAAGGTTGTGATGTTAATATTGATTCAAGAATACTTACAGAGAGTTTCTTAATCTTGTAGCTAGATCAGCTTTCTCTATTATCTTACTAATTCCTCTGCTTGTCTTATTGGTGTTTATGCCTGGAATTAGATTGTCATGTTTTAAGAAAATAGCAATTTGCAAACCAATTCTTGTTTTCCTGATATTTTTTTAGTTTAACTTCAGGAAACTGCCATGTGAAAAAGCAGGTGATATGAATAGGTGAATGTGTATATACTTCATGTATTTATAATGTAAACTTACAACTGGGTTTCATTTCCACACTCTGTTCATATAAATATAGTCATAGGAAGATGTTAGAGCATTCACTTAATGACAAATTTTTAAGTCTATGTTTGAATTCTGATATAACATTTCCAGTTATCTGGCCAAAACTGCTAAAAGTGCTCAGAAAGTAAAAGCTTCCTTGTCTGTAAGAGAATAAATGAATGTTAGTGGGGAGGTTAATATTTTTATATTATGACTTCTCTTTCTCTCTAATGTGTGTATGTATGTCTTTTTTTTAATACTTGTATTTATGGATATGCTAGAAAACAGACTGGGGCTAGAGATTCTCCTTGATTAAGTATTTTAGAAAGGGATTTGAAAGAGGCCAAAATTGAGTTAGAAACCAAGCTTTAATTCAATGCTGTGATAATCTATAACATAAGAAACACTATTAAATCAACAGGAAATGAAAAATATTGCAGTTAACCAAGCAACCATCATTCACCACAGAAGTTAAGTGATCCTTGAACTGGATGAATCAATCTAGACTGCCAAGGTCAATGAGTTGCCATACTTGAGGAAATATGTACATGTGGTAGGAGCCTGGCAATAAAACGAACCATGCTTGCTTTTGTTAATAGGTATTTTATCTGATTAAAGGAGGTAGCTATTGTATCAGCAAATTTATACTAGCATTTGGAACTATTTGACTGACGTGATCCAAAAAGGAGTTATGAAGTAAAAATGTTGCAGTACAATTGTTCACTATTAAGCTTGGGAGAAAGGTACTGCAGACAGCAGACTTTTGTGCCTCCATTCAGATGGAAGCATTTACTTCTTGTATTAAAATATTTTGTATGCTCTTTATTTTCAGACAAGTTGGGCATAAAACTGAGAAATAAAAACATGTTGTTGGACTTTTGAACCATACTTTTCTTTACTTTTTTTTTTTCCCTATTCCAAACCCTAGAGTCTCTTTTGCTTTTCAAATTCAATCACTTTCAGTACTCTCATAGTTATTTCACAAAATAGGATTTGCATAATTTTGCAGAGATTCAAAATATGAACTAGTTTGGTTTTTTTTCAGACTCTGTAGTGAAAGAAACATTAAAAATTGATATTTGTGATTGGCACAATCAGCTGGGATGAAAGTTAAGTTGTGTGGAAGGCTCAATAATACTGTTCTTCAGGATCTTCATATTTTCTAACTGATAATTCTCAGCTGCATCATGAGGATCGAAAATCTATCTGAATATGACCCATTATAGTATTTCCCATATACGATCATAATAATTCCCCGAATTTTTAGTTACACTACAAGATCTTTACACTGGCTGCACTCATTTCTGTAGTCAAATAAACTCATTTGAACACCTAGTACTGATAGCATGCTCTGTAGGGAATTATATTCGTGCTTCTAACCACTAAAGACTCTCCTGTTCAGCTGGATAAGAGATTCTTCATTACAACATGACAATCTGAAGGAGGATGGAAGAGAAACTGCTTGAATGACAGAGATAAAAAATAAATAAATTGCAAGGCTTGCTGTTTTGCAAGGAGCAGATGAAATGGAAATTGTTCCAACAGGAATTTTAGCATCTTGCCACTGGTCAAAATAAAAGCACTTGCAGCATGCTTCTGAATGCTTTTTCAGAGTGCTTTTCATATGGGAGCATGTGCATCTCTGAAGGCCTTGACTAAAAGGCGAGAGTTGCTGTGGGTTAAAAAAATCTCTCCCCTCACAAAGGCATACTACAGAACTTTTGAGATTAAGCTGGCTAAAAGGAGTTGAGGCTTTAGAAGAAATAAGCACTTCCTATTAGATTCCTCTTTCAACTTGGAAAATATATTTTTCAGGTTCCTTGCAAGTAGGTAAGAATGTGGAATAGAGACATTTATTTTTCCCTTTTCAAAGAAACAAATTGCAACTTTAGCTGCCTTTGTGAAGAGGGAAATGCTAACTTGGGATCACTGTATTGATGAGCAATTTCTTTAAACAGAAACAAAAGAATAAAAGCTATCCATATTTCCTTTGGAGGATTTTTGTTGAACTTAGACATCATAAATCCAATAGTTTATACAAAATTTATAAAAACCTTGTAAGTTACTACTCTATAACACACACTGCTGAAGTTATAAATTGATGTGGTCTGGATTTATCAGAGTAAACATCTTCGTAGGATTCAGTTATCAACACTACCATACTTTAGCCTGCTAAAAATTAATTTTCAAGTTCCAACAGCGCAGTAACAAGTAACCATAATGGGTAGGTTTTCAGATATGCTCTTGCTTGGCCTCCACCTGGACAGAGAGCAGTTGACCACAAAGCTCTGTCTGTGTCCATCCAATCAACTCTTCATCAATAGAATAATTCAGCCTTCAAATTCATGTCTCCCCGAGTGATGGATGAGGATATGATGGGGGACCATGTGAAAGGTCTTGCATGAGTCCAGATAGATATCAGTTGCCCTTCCTTTGGCCACTGATGCTGTTGCTCCACCACAGAAAGGTACCAGACTGGTCAGACACAATCTACCCTCAGTGAAGCCATGCTGGCTGTCTCGGATCACATCCTCATCTTGCACATGCCTTAACATAAATTCTCTATGATCTTTCTGAGTACAGAGGAGAGGCTCACCAAAGGTCAAATTACAGTATAATTAGGTCCAACCATTAGTTAACTTTGCATGAACAGTAACATAAGTGAAGATCCAGAACAGGAATTCTGGAGTAGGCAGTCACAAGATAGAAGTATGTCACTCTTTGCTTTATGGTGCCCTTTGCTGCTAGTATACAGATATGTTTCACTTGTTTACACTGAGTTACTGCAGTGTAGATGTAACCAGGGAGATTTTTCTTAAGATGACTTCAGGATGTCTTGAGATTGGGAGGTCTTGGTAGAAAAAATTTTAGTTGCATACATTATGAGAACAGGTATTTTTTCATCATGTATTGTTCTAATAGCAATTAGTGCTTTGACAGAGGGTGTTTCTTGTTGATGAGACTGAACTTTTTTACGGTATTCAATTTCTGGGATATAAAAGTTAGTATGTGATCAATTAAAAACCCTGTCACTTCATGTTTTAAGCTCTTTCTCTAACCTGTGGTCTTCAATGAGGCACCTTTTGTAAGTTGTTCTTACTAATGCTGGTATGCTTTTGAACTTGTATGATTTCCCAGTGGCATGCAGATGACTCTAAAGATGTTTAATGCGAAGGCTGTCCATAGCTCAAATGTCAGGCAAGTAGCATTTTCCAAAAATATGCAGTAGCTTCAAAGGTTGGTGATGGGCTTCTTCCCAGACAACTTGCTTAGTATGCAGAAATTAATACAACCTCCTCTTTTCACATTTATCATTAAGTACTTTATTAATAGCAGTGATTTTCTTTAATAATTTTAGACTTATCTGAAAATGTGTAGCTGAAAAACCTTTTCTGCTCCAAACAGCTGTCAAGAGTTTCATAATGATAAGTTGTGGTTGAACCTGTCTCTCCAGCACTGTTGATGGCATCCATTCTGAAAAGACTTTCAACTCCAGCACAAATCTGAAACATTGCATTTAATCTATTTCAGCAGCAAGTCATTTTTTTGAAGACTCTTTGAAGCAAGAAATCTTCCCCAGTCATATAAATGCATACCTTTAGTAGTCCTGTAGCATCTGCCACCTCAATATCAAGACCCCATAGCCAGAAAACAGTACCAGCTTTCTGGCTTTTCAGAACATCTATACCTACAGCTATTCAGTATCACGTTATTTCAATTGATGTGCTGCATGAAGTTCTGAGACAAATTACTGAGTAAAATTTGGAGGCTGAATTAGTCCACAAAATTAATGTATCCTGGCATCACACAGGGACTCTTCTTTAGAATCAAAGGCACTAAGCAAGATGTGGATATGTGAAGTGAAAAAGATTTATAAAAAAAAACTATATTGAACTGAATTCATGTATTTTTCTTGCTAATGAATTCAAAAGTGAAATTCTCAATTTATGCAGAGTAGAGTATTTTTGTGCAGTGTTATCTGAGTGCATTGCACTTCCATAGCTCTTAAAGTTATTATGAAAAAGGAGAAAACATTTATACATAAGTTCTATGCATTGTGCTAGCAAATTGATCTCTCTCTAATAGCCTTATCATAGACAGCACTGAAAATGATCAGTGCTGGGAGATTTTAAGGTCATTTACAAACTTGCAAGATATGAAGCAAAAATAATTCTTGAAAAACAATTCTGACGAGAACAGAAGTCACTGTAACACAGACTGAAAAACTACTTTTGTAGATAGATCTTTCATGTGAAAGACCCAGTTAATGCTTTAAAACACAAAAGTCCTCCCAGTCCCTGGGTAGAATTGAGCTAGCCTACTGATTTTTCTGTTACTTAAAGAAATGTCAGATGTACTGCAGTCAAGTAAAAAGATCTGTCTGCAGTCAGCAGAAATTTTTATTTCACACTAGAAAGATGGATATACCTCATTATGGATGGATGTGGTTGATTAAAGTAGTTATACGGTCAAAAGCAGTTCACACTATCAATGTTTTCAGTATTTTAATAAAAAATGAAATTTTAAGTAACATATAAAGATTCTTGATATGGGAATACTTTTACACCAGTTTTAACAGCTGATGTTTAAGATAAAGTTATTTAAATGACATTTAAGTGATAATTAATTATAACAGACCAACACAGCATATTGGTATTTCTTGTGCTCATTTGGAAGCTGAACATAGTAATTGTTGTTCTTTGTATGCTTTTTCTGTTTCTATTAATAAAGTTACACCAGTTAACATGTTTGAACATAGGCCAGGAAAGTTAAAATTACCCTAAAGAAAACAAGGAATAATATAAATAAAATAATGAAGCACCATCATTACTGATCTAAGAACCCATGATTATGCTTATTTATGTCTGACTTAAGGCTTGTAGTTAAGCATACTCATAAATGGCTTTTATTCCAGTGTAAATTGGATCAGACTCTTAGGAAGAATTAATGGCCCTGTCACAATAAGGTACTTAAGGACTGACTTCTAATTATAAAATGCCTTTTTTTTTTTTTTTGTAGATATTAGGTATTAGAATTCTCTTCAGCCCTGCTATACTATACAAGGGACTGTGATAAAACCTTATGTGATCACTGAATCGTAGAATCATTTGATTGGAATGGACCCCTAAAGATCATCTGGTCAAATGCCCCTGCAAGAAATAGGGACACCTACATCTCCATCAGGTGTTCAGAGCATGATCCAATCTGAACTTGAATGTCTCCAAGGATGGGACATCCACTACCTCTCTGGGCAGTCGGTGCCAGTGCTTCCCTGCCCTTGTTGTAAAAAATGCTTTTATTATATCCAATCTAATTCTCCTTTCTCTTATTTTGTAACTACTTCCTCTTTTCCCATCACAGTCTTTGCTGAAGAGTCTGCCCTCCTCTTTAGCCCCCCTTTAGACACTGTCAGTGCCTTTCTCAGGCCTCCCCAGAGCCTTCTATTCTCCAGTCTGAGCTGCCCTGGCTTTCTCAGCCTGTCTTATCACAGCTGGGATGGATTTTCAGGGCAGCTGAGGTGTAGGAGCTGCTGTTTGACTTCTGTTTCCTTCTTGTGCCTTTCTCATGTCCCACTGGTCAAAATCAAAAAGCTGGTGTAAAGCATGAACTCAAATATAATTATTTGGACCTTTGTTTTTTGAAGCAGGTTGGTCAGAGAAACTAGATGGATAGCCTAGTCCTCGAAAACACAGACTTCCAACATTATTCAAGTCTTTGGCCAAATACTCAAAATTACTTGTAAGTGGGTAATTACTCTGGATAAATGTAAGCATTACTGACATCTTGGTTTCCCTAAGGTTGCTCTTATCATCAAATCTCTGATGCTCAAATGCCTGTAGCTGCTCTGTCAGTGAGCACTGTAAGCATATGTCTATCACAAATTATCAATAGCACCTCCAGCTGTAGCACTTGCATTGTTGCTTCCACTTTGCCTCTGAGTAATGTTTCATACTCTTTTCCTCACTCCTCCCACAGGACTTTTTACAGCTATTTTAGTTAAGATAGAGAAAAAGCATGGTAACTGCCCCCACTTTTGTTCTATACATAGTATACTTGTACTAGTTATTTGTCTAGTAAGAAAGCATTGTCACGTTTTCAAGAATCCTCCTGAGGATGTTTGTGCCAAATATTTATTTCTAAAAAATGTAAATGTATTATCCGTACTGCTTAGTTCTATAACTTTACTGCCTGTTACAAATTGTATATATCCCCGCTGATCACTCCTACCACATCTGCTTTAGTTAACTGAAATAATAATTTAAAAAATTATTCTATCTATTCATCTGCTCTCTTCTTCTCTGTGCTTCCCTCTTCAGCAGAATTGTTGACTCTAAATTCAAGTGTACATTTTATGGCTTATTGCTGTGAGAGCAGGGATGTTATTGACAACACTCCAAGGTGTTTAACATGTGTCTTGGAAATGAGATTACAGCCACTGGGGGAATGTACAAGGAGAAAGGATTTACAAAATGTTAGTGGCCTAATTAAATGGAGTAGTATTGTGCAACTTTTCCTCTTTAGGTGTATCAAAATAGAAAAGGTCTTCCCTGTTGCTTCATGGACAGTCTCTTGTACTGATTTTTCTGTGGAAAGTCAAATTACACTTTCCATACCCGAAGACAGAATCTTCAAATATTAGACACTCTGTGATGAGAAATAAGTGCAAACTCTGCAGTGCAAGAGTTAAGAGTAAGGATCATCCAGGATTGCACTGGGGAAGGCCTTTTCATCACTGCACAGTAAACTTGCATTCTGCTTTATATCCTCAGAAAAGATGTGAAATCCTGCTCCTTTTCCCCTCCACCCTTTTGTAGGGTGATGTTTCTTTGAAATCTCTGTATGAACAGTGAATCAAAAAAAGAGACAAGAAAGTGTTTTCTTAAGGGGAAGAAAGTTTATATTGACTTTGAAAATCGAGAAAAGTGTAGTCCAGAGAAGTGAACAGCAGACTGGAGAAAATAACAAATGTTCTGTCCCCTAATGTGTATACAGACACGAAGCAATCAAACAAAAATGAGATTGTGCAGCTAATAAAATAAAGCAGACCAGGCTAGCTAGAGCCATTTCCAAATGGCCGTTGAGAGTTCCACATCACTTCTGAATGGCTACCGGCAAATACGTACCAACACTTGATCTCTCTTGGGAAGCTATTTAATTTATCTCCAAATCATCTGTCTAACTCCCGGGTGGCTGTTTATCTTGTATCAGTATGTTTCTCTTATCACTAAAGCATTCTACTTTTGTTTGATTGTTGGTTTTTTTCTCTCTCTGTATTTCCTTTTTCTTTGCAGATTGTTTATCTCCAGTTTTCTTTCTCTAGGGTACCATGTGCATAATTTGTTTGTCAATAATAAATAATGGACACATTTTATTATGTGTTACTAATGTTTCTGTGTAGGAGGACAGAAGGAAAAATCTTATAAAAAATGTACCACTGCCAACAGTAGTGGAGCTCAGCATACATTTTTCTATTATTTTTTCATCTTATTCTTCCTTACTTACATTTTCGTCTTTCTTCATATGTATGAAAATATCTGTATGCATGCATATAACATACACTTCATAAAATTCACAGTAGGTATTTTGAACTTTTCCTGCATGAAGACAATGTTTCTAGTTACTTCAGAAAATCAAGCAATGACTAAAGTTTTCCTGTAATGTCAGATACCAGGCATTTGATGTATTTTCTTTCTCTGACTCTATCTTAAAAAACAAAACAAACAAACACAAAAACCCAACCAACTTAATTTCGTTCTTTCTGAGTGTCTTGTTTTTCCTGTTAAAAACATAAAAACCTTTTTTAGCAATGACTTGAACTTATCTGATCTGTCTGTATTTAGTAATCTTAAGGGATAGGATTTTCTCTTTGCTCACTTTTGGTGACAACTCGCTTCGCATTTATAGCTTCCTCAAAAATTATAGTGTAATCCCATGAGTTACTGGCTCTGCTTTTGTTGCTGAAGTCCTGTGACACAAATAGGTTGGTCAAGAGTATATGGGGAATCTTCTGGTTGTTCAGATGGGCAGAATTTAAGACAGAAGCAAGGTTTACATACTGAGAAATCTAAGCAATGATGCTGGAGATTGTCTCATAATATTTTATATAGTAATGAATGGGATGGTGTAAAATAGAAGAATCAGTGATCATAGAATTCTGCATTTCAGAAAACCAGGTCTACTGTTGAATGGATTTTTCCTCTGGGCACTTCCTTTCCAGTTCTGTGCTTTGGTGAAAAGCACGAAACTGCCAGCCTGATTGTGGTCCCTGCCTGAAGCTGTAACAACAATCTTCTTTCATGGCGCAGGTTCCTCTCAGCACTATCCTAATCCTTAATATTTGTGCAGTCTGTTATGTTCCTCTTCACAGAATTGTAGGGTTTGGAAGGGACCTCTAGAGATTGTTTAGTCCTCTTCCTCTGTCAAAGCAGCTCCCTAGATCAGGTTGCACAGGTAGGCATCCAGGTGGGTCATGAATATCTCCAGGGACAGAGTCCTCAGCCTCACTGGGCAGCCTATTCCAGTGTCCTTGTTCTCATTTTAGACTTGTAGGCAGGCCCGATGCTACCTGCTCTAGTAAGGTTGATCATGTGCTCCTTCAGTCATTCTAATGTGTTTGCACCAATGACAGTACAAACACATCTTTTGTGGTAATGGCTCTACATACGGTTCCACTGACCTCTTATCAGCTTTCTTCAAAATAGCCTTAAGACTTTCAAGGTTTATCTGAAATCAGCTTGATGGCCATGTGTTATGCCTGCATTGACTTTTCACAGGCATTACGTGGATGAATTATATATGCAATTAGATCTAAACAAGCACCAATTTACTTGATTCAGCTATCCCAGTCTATTATTTCCAGGCATATTGTAGAAATCAGCATTATTTTATTCTCTCAGCATGATTCCTTTTACACCGTGCTATTTCTGTACTATTTTATTCTGTACGTTTCTATCCATTTATTATGTCTACATTTACTTTAAGGTGATGCTTACTTTTTTCTGTGTAGCCTCTGCTCATAATACCTCACCTCCATTCTGTCAACAAATTTTGTTAGGATGCATCTATATTTTGCACGAAAAATCTAACTTCTTTCCCACCCTTATGATTCCAATAGGGTCTTTTCAGACCACTGCTGTATTTTGACTAGTTTCTGAATAGAAAGGCACAGCCTGTCATTTGCTGTTCTAGTTCTCTACTCAAAGGGAACACTGTACTGATTTCACTGTATCATACTTAGGGTCTTCCAGCTTGTATGAAACCTATGCTACAGGATACATACATACATATACACTAAAAAACCCCAAACAAACAGTGGAATTTACTTTCAAAAACAGTGATGAGTACAATACATAACTGCTACCAAAATAAAATTAACTATTCAACATACATGTATTCCTCATACAATGTCTGCAAGAACAGGCTCTGTGCCTTAAACTTTCTTGGAAATTGGACCAAATTGGCTGCCCATAACTTAGAAATGTACATCAGTCAGTGAGGAATGGGAGTAAATTACCAAGTATTGCCCACTGATGAAAGAAGGGTTGCATTAATAATGCACCACAGATAGGGGTGGCATGATGGGAAGGAGGAGAAGTGATAACCACGCTCTCTTACGTTGTGTTTTGTTGAGACATTCCTCAAGACTGACTACTATGAGAGGTATATGTTTCATTTACACAGCCTGAATGCTCAACTGTGGCTCACTTGTGTGAATGGAGAATTAAAATCCAGTTCAGTCATTTCATTCTGTCACATAGAGTGTTTTGGCAGGGATATTGCCTCTCCAGGCTCACATTTCTTTAAGTTCTTGATTACGCCTCTCCCTGTATTTATGAAGACATAAATGGTGGACAGTGGAGTAATGAAGTTATTTTGGTTCCCTACAAATTTCTTGTGAACTTGAGTGATATCTAATACAGAAATTATTTTACTTTTAGTGTCAGGGATAACTGAAGAGTTATGGCACTGGATCAAATTCTTGGGAAGAATTAATGGCACTGGATGTGGGGAAAAAATATGAATATATCAGTTTTAATCTGTGGTCAGAGACGGTTGGAAATATATTTTAACCTATAGTTTGAAATCCAAGCCCAGTTTCTTCAGGGCTTCAAGATCAGTGAGATGGGCAGAGGTCTCTAGTGGTTATGTATTAATTTTCCCTTGACTGATACCATGCATGAAGTTGCATATAACTGTATGTAAAAAATACAAAGACTATAAAGAGGCTGTAATGAAACTTTTTTTTGATTTTTTAAATACAGCAGTAACTTTAAGTGCTGTTCTTCTGCTTGCTTTAGAGCAGGATTTTAATCCATGAAAGATGCCATGGGCAGCAGCTGCCTTCTAGTGACATTAGATAAAAAAGCTAAATTGGTCCCTTTTATACATCTGCCTGCTTGTGGCTATAAGTAGAATGGGCAAAGGATTTAGTTTCCTTTTACAAGCAGTTTGATTTTGTAAAGTAACCTTTTATTTCTGAGATGCTCTGTGTGTCTTTTGCAGATTTTTAGCAAACCAAAGTTAAAATAAATACTCTTAAAGAAATCCATATATTTGTGCAAACAAAAGTGTACATCTAGTAGTATCAAAGTTCAAATTAACAGATTAAATATGTACGCTGTTTAATAAGGTGTGATAACAGGAATTATAACAATGGGCAATAAAAGTAGCAGGAACCTGATAGACTTTCTCGCAGTCATAAATAAATTTTCCATCTGTCAGTTATAGAGATCTCTAGTTTTTGATTCACTAAACTAAGTTCTGAGTTGATTCTCAGATGTTTTGTACTTTTCTATTCCCTCCTATAGGATTTTCATCACTGAGACTAAGGGTGAATTACACTGGGCATCGTGCACAACCACACACACAACGTTTTGTATTTGTTAAGCTCTTGCATACCCAACTGCAGAATTGAAAATGCATCTTCAGGCATGATTTTTTCTTTGTTCAAAATCCAAGACATTACGGTTTCTTAGTAGTGGTTTGTTTTCCTGCTCTGACAGTGTGAGCTCTATTAATAATCTGTGTTCACACAGCCACCGGCAAACCAGAATAGTAAGTGATGTGGTGGCACTGTAGAAACAAGAGCTTTTAATCACACCAACACTGTTGTCTGGAGGGAAAAAGAGAAAGCCAGTGCTAGATGTGCAGAGGAAGTAGAGAGAGACCAGAGCAAGCCCGTGGAGGATTTTATAATCAAGAAGTTCATTTTGCACTGGGTTCTGAAATTAATGAGGAGCCAGTGGAGTTGTCTGACAATGGGAGTTATATGAGTTAGCGTCCAGGGATCACTGAAGTTATTCTGAGCCAAGATATATTGAATTGTTCATTGTTTTCTCTTCTAAACACTCTTATAATTCAAGTACTTCATCTTAAAGAATTATAAAATTCTCTTGCTCTTATTTCAACTTTTTGCCTTTCTCAGCTGGCTGATCATGCCTCAGATAATCAGACTCATCTCACAGACCTTATATCTCCCCCTTCCCTCTGTGTCCATCTTCTCCTTTGTATTGTAGTTCTCTTCTCCATTTTATATTTGCTAGCTGTTACCTTGTCTTCTTGCACAGTTTTGTTGGATAAATGGCCTGGCTTACAGGAATAAAAGCAGGAAGACCAAAACCTTAATTCCACAACCCCAATATGCAATTTCTTCCTTCCACTGCTCTGTCCTCATTCCTTTTTCACTTTGTGGTAAGCCACATCTCACTTATTAGCTAAAATGACCATTTGAATCTGAAGTATCAAGGCACTACAGATTTCACAAATCACACTTCCACTTATGATCTTGCCTTTTGCAGACTCCTGGCTGTGTCTATGCTCATGGCAGTCTTGTTGATTTAAATGGTATTCTACCTTATGCAATCAAAGCAGGTTTACCTGCTGGATAGTAACTCGTTTTTTTGTCCTCCTTCACTTATTCTGACTTTTAATATTAAAAAAAAACCAGAGTGCTTAATAAATATAGAATTGTACTTATCAGCTAGGAGTGCTGCCTGATTACAATGCTCTGTTGCGTAAAGGCATTTTTCACTCACTATGGAGAGGTGAGATGTAAGTGGATAACAGCCATGCTGGAGAACAGTTAAAAATATCTTGGAAGAAGTGAATTCAAGTTTTACTTTTCAGCATCTAATTATTCTAAGATGTTCAGGGATTCGGATAAATTTCCTTTTCTTGAAGACAAAATAGAATTGAGATGATCACAGAGTTTTCAGAAGACTTTGTAACACAGAAGTCAAATGGGCTTATCAATAGAAACAGAAGTGGAACTCTTTGGATTAAAGAAAAAATAAAAGTATCCTGGCCCCACTGGGCTTTAAAAATGATAAATCTTTGGCACAAGGAAAGGCTTTTTAAAATTAAATTTTCTTTGCAACCTAAGGCTTTTTTGATTTATACTATCTAGCTCCAAGTAAGGGTCTTAATTAATTATTTTTGATTTATTTACTTCATTCCTGAGAAAGGTCTTTCAGTTTTTCTTTATTATTATTTCAGTATTTCTTCTACTTCTCTAGGCATATCTATATTTTTTATCTCTTTTTACTACTAACCATTCATGTTTTCTTTCCTTTTGAATTGAAATGCACTAAAGCTTTCAGGTCTGCCTCAGAAAAATCTGGGCTTTCTTTCACAAATGTAGTGCAAGATTTGAGCTTTTTTTTTTTTTACCACAATTTGTGCAGATTGTTTTTCCTAAAACTCCTGGCACATTGCTATAAACAAGGTGTGTTTTGCTCCCCTTTCAAACAAAACAATCCATCTGGTTAATATGGACTCTTGTTCCTCTGTTATCAACTGTTTCATTAATGAATAATAATTTTGGCTTCTTTTTATATAAGGAATCTCATAATGGGAAATACATAAAATGATATTTCCCTTTCCCTGTTGTCTTGATTTTTATCTTTAGATCAGTGTTTGTGGCAGGGGGACAGCAGGTTCACAAGGCCATCAGCCTCCTCCTCCCCCCCCCCCAAAAAAAAAAAGGGGGAAAGAAATAAGGGAAAGAGGGAAAAAACAACAACCAAAAAACAGTGCAACAATCTGAGAGGAAAAGAAAAGTTAATTTACTCATTGTAGTAGCAAAATACAAGTTAAATGGGGATGAAGCTGATAAATAAGTTAGAGAATGTCCAGAAACTGAAGGCCTTACTTTGGTGCTGTAGGCAAGACAACCAGTGAGCATACACATGAAAGGAGGGAGAGTCTTGTGACTCCTAGTCAATTTATTCTTTCCCATCTACTGGAAAATGGAGATGGAATAATGAAGTCTTCCAAGATCTGTGGTTCACTCTTCTATTCTGAGACCAGAGCTGTGGCATTAAACCTTTAACTATCAGTGCATTGCATAGTGTTATGATGTGGAATACTGACCAGAAATCTTAAAACCATGGCATTTCACCCCTTATTCCACATCACTGTATCATGCTTAATATATCGTAAAATCATATATGCAAACAATAACTAACGTGCATTAAACATGTGTAAACACACACAAATATGTATATATTCATGGAATTACATGGCATTCCCACAGCATCAATTTCCCCTGTGGTACACATTAAACATTTCAATTTTTGTGTGTTGCCACCAAGTTGACTCAGATCTCTTAGCAGAAAAAGTTCCACAGAGAGATCTGCCCTAGCCTGAAACTGGAAAAACCCAAACTGCTTTTCCTAGAATAATCTTTACGTGTACTACAGGGACTTTATCTTCCTTGACATTATTTAGGGAGCTAGATTGGGCAGGATCATCTTGACTGATAGATCCTTGAGTGTTGTCTAAACAAGTGGCTTCTGCCAAATGTTTCTCCCAGTATTTAAATGTTCCACCACTGACTGCTTTCAACATAGTTTTTAACAACCCATTGTATCATTTGATTTTACCAAAAGATGGCACACGATGGGAGATACAATAAATCCACTTGATGCCATGATCTTTGACCCAAGTATTTAAAGGAGAGTTTTTTAAATGAGTCCCATTATCTGCCTCAGTTCCTTCTGGAGTGCCATGTCGCCACAGGACTTGTTTCTTAGGACCTAAGATGGTGTTTTGGACAATAGCATGAGGTACTGCATATGTTTCAAGCCACTCAGCTGTTGCTTTCACCACGACGGTAAGCACATAATGCTTACCATTGCAGGTTCATGGCATGGTGATACAACCAACATTCTATGCCTCTCCATATTTATGCTTCTGCGGTCACCTTTTCTCCCAAAAGGAAACCAAACTTATGTACTTATGTATCAAACAAAGGAGTGTCTCTCTGCCCCCATCCTGTAATACTTTTAGGAAAACAAGAGAAAAAAGAAAAAAAAATGTAGAGCTGCAAAAAGGGGTTCCTTATGGGATAAAATGAGAGCACTAGGGAATTCAGAGTCCTCTAGACTTCACTGAGCAGGAGCATTCAGGGTCTTTGTGTTGGATTTTACTGCTTATTTTCTCCCTAAGTCAGCCTAAAATGCCTGGTAATATTTCTGTATTACGCTGCTGGCCCCACACCAGTAAGATGAAGGAAGTGACATCTTTCTAGTAAATTACTTGAAATATGTAACAAAGCCAAATTAATTAAAGTCTGTTTAGATATTGTACTGTCAGGAACTCTATAAATAATTCAAAATAAGAGTTACTTTTTAAATACGTGCCTTTTCATTTTTCATTAGGTTTATATCCACTTATTTTCTCTTGGAGCAACATTTTCACTGAGGTAGTTTTGTTGTGGTACCAACTCATACTGAAGCTTATCACAGGCAGGAGGGTTATCATTGTAGCAGAGAAAGCCTTGTCCACAAACCCTGTGATTCCTGAAGAAGTTTATGTGGGTATGAGTGTCCAGATAGTTACAAAAACAACATCTGTTTGTGTCTATCGTTAGACAACAGATTGAAGCCAATTCTGTTAAGCTCTGGATTGGTTAGAAGCATGATTAGGGACTCTGTATCTGAAGCTGCAAATTAAAATGCATGCATATTGGCAACTGCAATCGTTTTGCAGAACTACAGTAGAGAGCTGAGCCCCATGGCACACTTTGATAAAATGACTGAGTCTGTCTTTCCCACTGCATCCTGTGTGTTAACTGCAACTGAGGTTCAAATGCAGAGCATACACTGTGCAGTTACTTTTTGGGCAGACCATGAATTTGCTTGCAAAAGAGCATGAGAAACTCAGGTTCCACTGGACTTGGACTTAGAGTGTGGAATGTTCACAAGTGAAATCCAGCAGGAACACACGTCTAATTATACTTTGTTAATTTTAATGAAATCTGGTTTCACAGTATCTACATAAAACTGTGTTTATAGCCAGTTAAGTACCTTGTGTGTATTGCATGTTAGAACTTGATTTTTGATTTTTTGATTTTTATTTTTTGAAGTTCAATGGTTGCTGTTCTCATTAGGTGAAGTACAAATTGGAAAATACTGTCACCACTTTATGCCATTACAGGGTTGAGAGAAGTTTTGGCATTGATGTGACTGAATATTTGGTTTCTTCTTATACAGGTTGAAGACTCTAATAATTTTTTATTATTTTTTACAGGGAAGTTCAATTTTATATATAAAAATTGCTCAGAATGAAAAATGTAAGTGTGCACTTCAATAAATGATAATGGGGCACTGAAGCAAACACTTTCTTTTTTTTTTCTCATTTCTATTAATGTCGGATGGACATATGGACATTTGAGATTTCCCAACAGTCTACCTAGTAGTGCAAGGCAATCTCAGTCTGCTCTTAGGACTCAATGATATGATGGAGTGCTGGTATTTGTCAAAATATGATGCACAAATAGAAGATAATGAACTAGAAGGTGACATTGAATGGTGGAAAATCTACTGTCCCTGTTTCATTTCATGGCACCATTTAAACAGTGTAAACATAAATTCCAAAACTATTTTGTACCCATGGGCTGAAGCATACAGGGCTCTTTCTGAATCTCAATGAAGATGGAACAATAGTAAATAATATAGAAAACCTACTTTAATGATAAAACAGAAATAGAAAGAGGAACACAGACTGAAATAAACCTTACATCCCCGGGTGGACAGCTACTGTGGGCTGCGCACATCCCATCCCTGAATAGGTTCACTTTCCACGCTACACTGTAGCTCTACATAGCTAGAGTAACAACCAAAACTATACACTTAGAAGTTGTCCCTTTCTCAACGCCGACTGGAGTACAACCAGCTGTTCCTTTCTTCTGTATCCACGAGCAGTACGTATCCAAGTGTGGCGGTTTTGTGATTTTTGCGGTCGGTATCTCACATCAAACATCATGTTAGGAGTTTAAGAGTTAATGTTCTGTGAGGGAGAGGAAGAGGGGTGGAGCTCCTGGCCGGACGCCAGCAGCTCACGCTGGCGCGTTTTCTCTCGGCTCTTCTGGCGGAGAAAAGCAAGTGTGCTTCGCCCTGCAGTGTAAGATCCCATATCTTGGATACTCTTGCCTCTCTCAGTTTGTTTAAATTTGTTGGATATGGTAAATTATCGTTGCTGTCTGCTATCTCTGTACCCTTCTCCCTTCCCCCCCCCCCCCCCCCACACACACACACCATTGTACCGACGTTGTAGACCCACAGTGCCAGAGGTGGATGTCCGTGGTATGGCAGTAGATACTACTAAACCTTCCCACCTAAGCTCCATTAAATTTTGTTGCCATGCTACAGATAGCAGCAGAGGGGCAGTCTGACAAAGTGATGTCTGACATGGAAGTGCATCATATGAAGCAAAGGTGTGCCATTGAATTCTTCCATGCAGAAACATTTGTACCCACTGACATTCATCAACACTTGCAGAATGTTTATGGAGACCGAAGAGTGGATGTGAGCACAATGCTGGTGCATTTCAGCATCAGCACTGTCACATCAGTTGTGAAACACCTGTAGGTCACCTCTGCTGATTTAGACTCTGAGGAGCAAGGCATCCAGGCTGTTGCTCATCGCTGGCAAAAATGCACAGTTAATGGTGCCGACTATGTTAAAAAAGGAACTGTTTTGTAGCTGAGAATTTGCTCTATCAAATGTGTTATTGTGCTCTTTTTATCTGTTGCAGTTTCCATGGAAATAAATGGGAGGCATTGCTGTCAGAGTGACCTACTGTAAGGGAAGTGTTATGTCAGGCCTGAAATGATGTTTGAGCATCTGGTGAAAGATTGTCTAGCCCAGGAAGCACACATACAAGCAATTCACCTGTGCTTCCCACATGACTGGAAGGGGTGGATACTGGATCATTTAAGGGCAAGACACTGAAAGGAAAATGTCTTCTGAATGAAAGCCACCTCCTGATAAGGAGTGTTTTGCAGCCAGCGACCCTATTGCTATTTGGGTGAGTTAAGTTTTTGTTATATATTGTTATTTAGATTTCTAATGATATTTTGTCTGGTATTGCAAAGAATTTATCAGCAGGAATTTTGCTGCTTCTAGGATCAACACCTACGTGTGTATATGAGGTTATGCTGTGGTCATGTGTGCTAATGTGAGTTTTTTGAGCCTTAAGTACAGGGCTCAGTAGAACAGATATGGCTTATTCAAGATCACTGACTTCTAGAATAAAATTTCTGTAAGTTTCCTAGTACACAGGATTGGATCTACAAAAGAGGAAACTCATAGGCAGAGAAAATACAGCTGATGGGTATATTAGCTCATGCTATGACAGTTGGGTATTGATTAAAACGGAAGGGCTATAGCTGGACAGAAGAAATAAAATAAAAACACAAAAAATAATAAATAAAACAACCTAGATAATAAAAAAGTAGATGTTTAGAGGATTGTGCTCTGAGCTCACCCTTAGGTTATGCTGCGAAGGATACATAATTCATCCTATGTGTAATGATTTAACTTAAAGTAAAAAGCATCGGAATAAGACACTAGGGCTTGCAGCTAAAGAAGATAACAACTAATTATAGCTGAGCAAGTTCATGTTTTAAATGTAAAAGTGTAGATGGAACCTCTGCTGCATGTCATCACTTGAGGTCATTTGTGATACAGCCAGGCAGTTTTGCTGAACCTATAGAGATATCTGGGCGTAATAATCTATTGGCCTCATATGATTGCAATACAACATGTTAAACTTTGCCTTGATACAACTAAGATTTGGAACAGGTCCTTAAATTTATCTCAGAGCAAGATGGCATAACTGGTTCCTGGTGATGTGCAAAGCTTAAGCAGTGTTAGTTAGATTTTTTCTTAATACAAAAAGACTAAACGCATCCAGAAAATGCAAAAATATTGTCACTACCCTTTCATTATATAATACTCAGCAGTTAAACATGTATTAATTTTCTAATTTTGACAAAATAGCTGGGAATAGATATCTGGGCAGGGTAATGAATTGTTAGCAAAATGTGTGCATCAGAATTCAAGATGGCTTATCAGTCACAGGTGGATACTCAGATCTGGCAGGCTGTCTCTGGCAGCTGTTCCTCTCCAGGTCATAGTGTACTACTTCTGTCTTGTGCATTTTCTGGCTGGCCTAGTTGGTCCTTCAGCTGATTATTCTCAGGCATTGCAGAGGTAGGTGGTCTACTTATCTTTTTATGTGCAGGATTGATTCTGAAGGCAAAATCTAAGAAAAAAGAGTCAGAACAAGAAAAATAACTACAAGAGGAGAAGGGAATATGATCATTGGTGGGGAAAAGCACTCTCGCTTCATGCATCAGAATAGTCTGAGATTATCAATACAGGGCAGCTTTTGCCATAATGTAAAAGTAATTTGTGTTTCTCCATGAGATTGTCCAGGAGCCCATTTCACTCATTTTGGATCCACCCTCATGTATCACAAGAGTGTAACAATTGGTAGAACAAATGTTTTTGTTATTATAAGCTGACTAAGGTAGCCCAGTATTTAAAACACCAGTTCTGGTCTATTAAAATCACATTTCTTACTACTCTTTACTGTGTTTGAAGTGAACACAGTCTGCTTCATAAAAGTAAGTCACTCAATTTGCATCAGGCTGTCTTCTACTTCTGGCATATCTGCCAGTTTTGATTTTTTATGCACTACAGTAGCATTTATGAAAGTTTCATTTGCTTCCTATATGCAGGTTCACTGTTAGTAACTTCTTAAACCTGATTACAATAAAGGTCATAATACATTATGGTATCAGTAAAATTACTTGAATTTTATAGTATAATTACTTGAAGTATTTGACTGGGTAGCTTCTGATCTGAGTGTGTTGAAGCTTTGTGTATAAGAACTGGATTAAATGAGGTTATACTTGCCTTGACAACTTGCATTCAGAACACTGAATTACATATTCTCAGGTATAGAAGGAGGAGAAAGGAAGAAAACAATTCTGCCTATTCAGTTTCTGCCAAGAGGCTGTCTTTCCCTATATTCACATTAGGAATCAAACTAAGAATCTCTAGAGAGCCAAGAAAAATGTTATTCACCCTCTTGCTTAAACTGAGCAATTGCTAGGCTCAGTGATTGACGTATTATCAGACTTCCCATTAGCATAATGTATAGGTGAGAAGCTTTCCTCCCTTAGTTATTATATTTTTCTGGTAAAAAGGGCTGAAAAGCTGCTTCAAGTGTTACAAGGTGTATTAGTCCCTTCTGAAGCCATTTTGGTGACCTAGCAAACCACAGTGTTTTTTTCTGTGAAATTAGATTTGTGCGGTTTCAGTGGAAAGTAATTTAAAACCTACAAGTGGTTTATGCTTAAATACCTCCATTTCTCCATATTAAATCTATAGAAATAAGTCATATTGTAATAATTGCTTAATTTTCATTGTGGGATTGTTTTGCCACTGTAAAATGTTTATCTTCCCCCCTTCTCTGGAAGGAATGCAAAGGGTTTACACCTTATTATCCTTCCTTTAACCTTTAGCTGTTGCATGATTCTTGTCAATATTTATCTTATTTTGCCAAAAGCAGATTAAAAACCTAATTACTTCATCTACCATTCTTAGTCTTTTTCTCTCTCTCTCTTTCTTTCTTTTTTTTTTTTTTTTCCCCTTCCTCAGCCAGGAGAGTTATGCTACTATCAGGTAGCAGTAGCACATGTCTTTTGTTAAGGTTATAATTAGCTGTGTAATTAGCCTGATTTTTGACCTATTTATTCTATTTAAATGCTGTAAGATGAAGCCTTTTTTCTACTTGTGGATCTTACCAAAGGGAGATTCTGCAGGAGATTGAAGTTAATTGGGCTAAACTTTTTGGAGGAAGAAAGGGGAAAGAATAAAGCAAAAGCAATAATCTTGCACTGAAAAGTCTCCTTTATGTTGTATTGTATTCTCTGACATTTGTGTGGGAGTGTGAGGGCAGAGTTCTCATTGCTGTAAAATCCCAGCACTTGGAATGTAAAACAGAGGATGTTTAGAAGACTTTATCCTCAAGACCCAGAGAAGGAGCTAAGAGGATATTAGGAATGTGATCCTAAGATATATTGTAACATAACATAAATGTTTGATTAAAAAGAAGTACTGCTACGCAAAAGGAACCCTACTTTTTCTATTGAATAAAAATTAATTTTAAAAATACTAAGGACAGAAGTTTGAGCTTGCAAATGTTAACTTTATTACAGAAAAACATCATATTGGGATTAATCACTGCTTTATATAAAACAATACACAATTAAATGAGGGGAAAAAAAGAAAACTAACAGAACCTTGAATAGGTAACTTCCAAATAAGTTAATGCTAACCTCAATTCAAAATTTCTTTTAATTATTGATCAGTAACTACTTTATACACTGTTAGCACAATGCCTTCCACTGTACACTTTATCTACAAACTGTCAGTTCACCAGATATCCAGATATACTAGGCACTGATTTGATAGGCAGAAGTAGTAAAGGCTCTCTCTCAATTATTCCAAATCAGTCTTCCCAATATTAATCAATGGAAAAATACTAAAATGCTGACATCTTTTTTTTTTTTTTTAATTTCTCTCTCCTTCCAGAAACAACCCTTTCTCCATTCCACCATTTAGCACATTTGCTCATTCATTCTTCAGAATAAATAGTGTTTATAGTGCCTGGCAATACTTAGCTGATTCATCTGAACCATTTCACGTGGCTCAGATGGCTTACCAAGGAACTTGGCCTGTGAATGCATGAGCTCTTGCAGTCAGGAACTATACTATATAGATAAGCAATATATACAAGTACTTGTTGTCATGGTTACACTGATAGGCTCAATTCTGACTTTTCCCTGGTCTTTCTGAATGGCTGATAGAGATCCAGAAAGACTTTCAAGCCTCGCTCAACACATTTCTACAATTTTAAACATGCATGTATTTGGCGGAGAGAGGAGAGGGGGAAAAAAAGATTGAAAGGGCTGTAATCCACCTACTTCATCTTTTAAAATATTTATAGATAGTAGAGTGTAAGTCAACATAAATAAAAGAAATCTGTACAGGTTGCACTGTATTTTTCAGAGCCAAAATACTGTTTTGCTGTCAGAGAAATCAAAATAAAGTAGTTAAAGTATTGTAAAGGGAAAACAGAACTGAGAGCCTGTCAATGCTTCATTTCAACAGACATTTTAAGGAACAGGATGTTTTTGAGAAATTCCCAAGAAGAACTGTATGAGTAGCTATATAAAGCAACTAATAATGAATCCATAAAAAGTGTGTTGCTTGTCCTTGAGAAATGTGCCTTGACAAAACTCAGAACCTGAACAGTTGTGTGTTTGAAGCTTAAGATGTGCAAAAGAAGTTTAAAAGCAGAGGGTAATTTCTGAATGAGAAATTATGCTCTGGAGATGGAGACAATAGGCAAATACTGAATCTATGATTATCTTCTTGCTATACTATGAAGCTGTGATTAAATATTTTGTTTGTCTTCCTATATAACTGCTGACATAACTGTTTAAGTGATTTTACTGTTTATGTGATTGCAGGTTATTGGCCTTAGGTGGCCCCTAAATGGACCTGAGCATCTGGTCCAAGAACTTTTCTAAATCTTCTTTTCCAATCAGCAGACACTTGTGATTATTTTGGGGGTGGATTCTTGCAGTTTTCCTTTAATAGATTCTTGTGCCCACAAGTGGAGGAAAGGGATGACCAGATTCATGAATACCTCTCTCCCCCGCCCTCCCCCTTTAATTAAGGGGGAATGTTACACAGTTTTTTGCACAGTTGTCTAGTTTAATGAGAATCTATATTAACAATCCCAGATTATTGTCACTCTAATACTCAGAATCTATCTTAAACTATGGGGCTAAACTGTATGATCTTAAGGAGCTGAAATAAACCTCACAACTACTTGACAACTTTACGACTTCTCAGCTTTATGAGAGATACGGCTTTTAACTAGCTGAAATAGATCTTGCAATTACTCAATAATTTGAAGAGAGAAAAAGGACAAAAAGAGAAAACTGAGCAAGATTGAAAGAATGAGAGTCAGAAAAATGGATAGGAAAAAGGTTGATCCCTAGTATATTTTGAAGACCTGTTACAAGGAGTTTCAGTGTTGACCAGCAGCCAATGGAGAAAGAATAGGGGAGTGAGTGTGGTCCTCTGTAGGTTGTAACCTGAAATCATCATCTTGTATGTTGTTGTCCATAGGTAGAAACAGACTTATAGTCCAAAACTTCCACTTTGGGCAAACTCCTCTGGAAACCTGAAAATTGTAAGCTGCTGTCTTCCGTATTGTGTGTTTACAACTTAGAGTTATGAAGTTCCGTATTGGAGTCAGCTTTGATAGTGATTTTCCAACCACATATAATGTAGCCTCATATAAACTACACAGAAGTTTTCTCAGAAGTGATTCCTTACAGCATTTGTATTTATTTCAGATTAACTCAGTATTCTTTCCTTGTGATACCACATGAAAGCCACAGTATTCTTCCTCTACTAGAATGAAAGCTTCTTTAATTTTTGAAGGTGTTCCAGATGTTTTTTCCAAAAAAGTTGAGAAACCTAGACCTGCTCCAGCAAAACACCTAAACATGCAATGAACTGTAAATAAATAAGAAGTTCATTTAAATCACAAGGTTGATATTATGAAGCAACGGAAGATCTAAATTAATACTATCTGATCAACTATTTTTTTATTAATTTATGTATATAGTAGCCTCACATTTTATAAATTAAAATTTTATTTCCTTGTCTAGTGATCTTATTTATTTTCATGCTGTTCAATGAAAAAAGTGTGCTTTTCCTATTAATATGGAATGTTACTAATCTAATTACTTTTCCTAAATAGTTTCCTATGACTATATCCCATGGTTTTGCTATTTTACTTTTTTTCTTGTCCCTTGCTTACAAAAGACCCTGCTATTGTAATCTATATGTTTATTCAGCAGAAAAGATTTTCCCCAATTTTCTTATAAATCTGTAGTTGCTCTCTTTCTTCTCTGTAACGTGATGGTAATTCATTTATTTCATTGTTTATAGTGTCAAAATAGTGTAGATAGCAAATGCCTCTGAACTTCTTTCTTAGCTTTCCTGGATTGTGATGAGCTAGCCAGTTCTTTCTGGTCTCTGTTCTTTTAGCTGTGTGTAAAGTAAGCCTATCACGTACTGAGATGCCTTCTGTTACAGTGAAGTCTCCTAAACACTTTTAGAACTGCAAAACCAAAAGAAAACACCTGAACTGCAAAACTTGAACAGCTAGCCAAACAGAATTTTTTAGAGTGAAGCATGAGAAATCACTTGGTTATCCATGTCAGCACAGATCAAATAATCACGGTGGTATAATTTAACCAGCACAGTTTCTCTGCTAGACTGAAGCAGTTGCTCTAGGTTTAAAACTTAAGTACAAATATGATGTTATCTGATGAACTGAAGTGAGAATATTTTGCTTTGGCTCCTCTCCATCAGGCTTTGGGCAACAGATTATTATGGGGATGATGTCTGAGTGAAAAATGTAGTGTTGGACAATAGAAGGTCACAGTAGTACAGGAAACTTCAGAGCCTTGAAGTGAACTGGTTTTTGTGAATTATGTCTTTCAGTTTATTTTGAATGTTTATAGCAGCTTCTATGCACTGTCTGTAAGTTATCTTAAAATATATTGTTGTGACCTTGCTGACCCTTCAGATGATTATTCTCTTCCAAGTTGTGCACTTTTTCTTATGTCTTTTTGAACTCTGGTTGTCTTTTTTTTTTTTGCCACAATTTAATTTTGTCATTTTGTCAATTATGGGTTTCCACCTGATGCCTCCTGCTACACTATGCTCTGAAACAATTGTTCATTTGGAATCTGGTACCTATAGTCTGGTAAATGGGATTTCATCTAAAATTGATTAGAAAATTGTCATTTATTTTATCTTCTACTGAAGATTCTACTTTCTTTAAAATTGAAAATAAAATGCAGAATTAATCCAAAGTTAGAAGTATTCTAGTATTATGCTTGCATAATTTGAAGGATTTATCTAATTTTCTTGAGTAGAGTTAAATGGAGAAAGGTTGCAAAACCAGGAACTTGCATGTTCATTTTAGATGGTGCCACTTCACAGTCATTTAAATGAAAACAAAGCAATTTCAGCAAGAAAATATTGGAAATATTTCTTTGTTTCCCTTCAAGAACTGCGTCCTGCTGGTTCTATTTTCTGTGAAGTTAGTTTCAAGTGTTCTATGTCCTGGAACAGTGCGTTAGATCACCTTTGTTTCTTGGGAATCCAGACTGTCTGCTTACCTCCAAGCCTCTAGGACTCATTGAAGCAGCATGGAGCTCTACCAAACAGATCTAGCCAAAGTGCTGCCTTGATTAGTGCTACATTTCTCTTAGACTAAGATAAACCACTTCTGAAAATAGTTAGAAATTAGTGAAGTCATATTTTGGGATAGCTATCAGTACACGTCTAAGACAGTTTTGGTTGCCCTGTGCTGAAGCGTACCGAGTGTTGGTGCATCATTACATTAGGCCCAGAAGATGGGATTCATTTCTGGACATAATTCTTACTAAAAGTCATTGACAAATTAGAGGCAAAAAACAATTGCTTTAGTTGAAGCTTCAGAAATTGTCAGAGTGATTATTTATAGTGCTAAGTGGTGTCATAATTGGGAGAAATTGAACAAAATTAAGATACAAAACATTAAGAAAATAGTTAAGAAATGGTGTCTGACAGACATATGAAGCTGCAATATATTCTCCAAAGAGAGGTGGTGGGACTCTCATTGCCTGAAGCACTTGAAAATATACAGAAAAAGAAATGCTAAAAAATCTTGGAAAATGTCTGTGCCTGAACTGGCAGGAGAATGGAGTGACCTTTTCTTTCTTTTATTCTGTGAATAATAAAAATGGTACTTCTTAAAGACTTTAATATCCATGTCAAAAATTTTACCTATCTTTTCCTGTATTTTGAGGTCTTTTCTTTCTTTCTTTTTTTAATCAGTATGGAAATGTCACTGACTATGTTAAATGGCACATTTTATCTCAATAAATTCCTGGGTGCTTCTCATTTTTAATATAATATCTCACTTATAGAGACCAAAAATTGATTTTTTTCTTTATTTTTCATAATTTTCCTTTTTTGTGCCTTGCCTGTAGTTTTCCATCTCAGAGGATTTTAAATTTTTTTAGTTGCTTAATCTATTGTCTAATGAAGATTACGCTGTGAGCTGCATTACTCAGTTTTGAGGTAACTGGTGTGTTTGAGAAGATGCATCACATTGATTTGTTTGTTTAGCTTTAGACATGCAAATGATTCCTTCTGAAGCTTTTCAGAGTTTCTGGTCATTCTCTTGTTCTTATTTATGTTTCCCAAAAACCAAAATACAGCCTATGTAGATATTTGTATCTTGCCTGATATATAAAAATAGATTAGTTTTTCTGGATTTTATCTTTAATGCTGATCACAATTCAAATAACAGTATGTAGAAACCAGTGCCGACTTGAACAATGCTTGCCAACATGTTTGTTTCATCAAGGCTCTTCTGATAAAACATCCAGCTCAGGAAACACATTAGCTTTAAACACTTCACTGGAAAGAGGTCTCTGTCATAAGTACTCCATTCAATTACCTAGATCTGTAGATACAGATATCCTCCATCTCCCTGAATCCCACCTCTGGGCTTTTCGATTAGCAGAAACTATCCTTTCTTGTTCCTTCCTTTGTTGACTCTGCTGAGGTAGTGGCACATCCACCTTCTGCAAATTGGAAAGATTTTTTCTTTTTTCTAGGACCTGACTAATGCCTGGAGCTTATTTTTCTGATTTGAAGAGTTTCCTTTGCATGTGAAAGTAACCTCAGGATTTCCATCTTTTCTTGTCAATAATTTCTAACCTATTTTTGTTGTTGTTGTTGTTTTTTTAAGCTCAGTGACTCAGTGCCTTTTCAGATGGGGAAAGAAAGGTTTTATTGCCTTTTGCTCTTCTAAACAGTATACATTCCATCTCAGTATTTGTCTACATGCCTGTATTTAACTGCCATATTCCATCTGAGAGGCTGAAATAATCTTTGCAAGACTGCAGTTTCACTTGTCTTTGTTTGGTCCAGTACTGACAGTATCTTTAGGCATGTCATCTGTGAAGGTGTGCAACATCTTAAAAAGAAAAGTTGTTCTTTTGCAACACAACTGACAGCCCCTTGGTGTTGAACCTTGCTTTTTGAAGATTTTCCCTGAGCAAGTGGTGCTGGTTGCTTTGTCCTTCTGGCTCTCACGTATAGTGACATTAATTCTTAGTCATGCCATAGTTTGCCATGAAAAGTGCAGGTGCCTCGTATCTGTTTTGGAATTTAAATCTGAGCTTACTGTACTTTTCTCACAAGTGTTTCTTTCACATTGGTAGCAGCAAGTCTCTGTTCATATCGTGTTGTCTGTTGAATTTCTGAGGACTTGAGTCTTCCATTAGCACCGCTCCTCCAGACTTCTACATTATTGAACAAGAAGCATCTGATTTCATAATGAAGTAGCTCTAACTCCCTCATTCCTCCTTTGTGCTACTTCATCATTATTGTCCTTCTGTGGTCATTTTTTTATTTTTATTTTTTTCCAAAATACCACCGAAATTACCTTTATACCTCATTTTCACAGGAGTGAAACATTTTTCAGACCATTAACACACAAGTTCATTGTTAATTTCTTCTGCCTGATTTAACAGAAAACTACTAAAGCATCAAGTCACTTCAGAAACAGCTACTGTCAGAAATATCTTCCTACTTGTTCTTGACAATCCATTCACCACAGTTGCAGAATAAAGCACAGTTAACCCTTTTTCCTGTTGCTCTGCATATTTTACACAGTTCTGGCTTTTATAAAGTGTCCAATGCTAATGAGATTGCTGAGCTGTGTATTTCATCAGTTTTCTGCTTGTGTGCTCCTGATACATGACTTAATGAGAAATCACAAAGTGCTGCAGACTAAGGCAGAAGTCTGCTTCATCAGGGTGCTGAGCTGTGCATGACAGGCCCCAACCCATGAGGTCTTGCTGAGAGCAGCATCAAGTCCTGCATGTGTCCAGCCAAGGTATCTTCACATGCTCATTCCTCATAGGCATTCTATCCAAGGGACCTTCCTTGGAGAAAAAATCTTTGCCTCTCTTTCCATGCTACTCACATAAAAATAGAGCAATCAACCCTTTCCTTTTCATCCTCTCCTGAACTTGTGCCTGTGCATGGGTCTATGATTGTTTTCTCTAATCTACCTTCCTTGTCTTTGGACTCTATTATTTAACATGTGTCAAGGTTGGATCAATAGATACAGTGCTGGTGAGGGGACACAGTTCTTTTGACATTCAGGCCAAAATATTAATGATATAATAATTGTAAGAGTGTTAATGAAATTGAAGTGGAGGTCATAGAAATGCACTTCAAACTGGTATGCAGTTTGAGAGAAGACCAAAGAATGTGTTTGCAAGAGATTGAGAATTTGGTTGAGAACATGATTGAGAATTTCCCCGTGGTGCTATGTGAGTGATAGAAAAAGTTAAGATTAAAGCTCAGGCTGATCCAGGAATTATAAGAAAAGCACAAGAAGGCAGTAGTAGTTCACAGATATAATTGAATCCTGTGGGGTACAAACTGAGTTTATGTAAACCAAAGACAATCTCAGGTTATACCTTAATGTCTACTGAATTTATAGTGTTGAAATTTATAAATTAAAACCTGTTGTTTCCATTTCATTTCTGCATCTATTCTCTTATGTATCTCCTTGAGCGAAAGTTTATATTAATACTTAAGCAGACTAAAACTTGAGTCCTGTCAGAACACTTCATATTTCCTTACTCTAAACAATAATATATTAATCAACATGATCCCAGAAGAAAATCCTTTTAGACTTTTGAGGAGGGGGATATCTAGTACTTGTGAAACTCAGCAAAATTTGGCTGACTTAGGTTTAAAAATATATCTTTTAAGAAGCATTTTCCTTTATTCATTACTTCTTTACCTTTCTGGAACAAAGGTTTTAAAGAACACACGTTTAGACAAGCAGGTATATATGCATTGGCTGGGAACCTGCACATAACATCTTAAATAAGGTAAATATCATGCATGATACCTTTGGTGTCAGTATTCATTAAACCATTTATGAGATACACAAGATTAAGCAACAGAAGGAGGTCAGAGCTGTTCTGATTCTTTTTTTAGTCTTGTCTTATTCTAGCTGAAATCATTTTCTCTGACAAATGGAGGTGGATTCTAAAATCCTCCTAGGCAGCTAGAACAGGCAGTCAGACAGCAATATAGAGAAAAATACTGTGGTACTTAAGCTGTGTAACTTTTCCAAATGTCCAATTTAAGCTGGAATTCATGCTACACTCCACAAGACAAAGTAAAAAATCTACACTGACTCTGAAGTACAAAGAGATTTATCTCCATGGGTTTAGGCTTACACATGAGAGACTCACTGAGTGAAATAAACTTCCCTAAAACACAGAAAAATTAGGTGTTGGAAGAGTTTTTTAGCCTTCTGAGAGGCTGAGCATGAAGTGAAATTATTGGTATTTTTGCACTGACTTCAAAGAAAGATTTGATATTTGTGCTATAATATGTTTACCTTGTATGTAATCCAAAAGCCATAAGGCAAAACTTTTATCTTTTTCAGAAATTAATTATCTTATTTTCAGGCACTTGGATTGTGGCGGAAGTCTCAGATCAGGAGCATAATCCTGTAGGGCCTAGGAAAATGATCTGAAAAATCTCCGAGTATAGCTGGAATAAGCGGAGAATTATTTTTCAGTGAAGAGTTGAGTAAAGCATAGAAGGAAGGTTGAAAAGGGCTAGTTCTGTAAGTGTACTGTAGACAGCAAATAGTATGCTGTCCCTTTTGTCTTTCCTATTCTTTGTTATGACATAATATTCCCTAGGATAGCATTAAATCATTCTTTTTTTTTTTTTTTTTCGTGACATAATAACGTTTTCATCAGGCAGCTACATGATTTTTATGTAATCTAAGATATAGAACTATCAACCTGGAGAGATAGATCTACTTACCTCCATTGAGGGCAAAGCTGTTATGAAGTGCACTTGATATGGTGCTTGAGAGATATGATCAGCAATGGCCACTTACAAAGGATACAGTGAGAAATCTGTATTACAAATGGTGCAAGGAATGAACAAATATTGAATGGAAGAACAGAACTTGCTCTGGAACAGTTTTCCTTAACTTATTGCATTCATTGGTTATTAAATTCAGTATTTCTTCTACAGCTAGATATATTATTCAGTTCCAAGTCAAAAAACAAAACAAAACCTGCAAAAAAAAATTAAGAATCAATCAAAAAAATCCCAACAATAAAACAAAATCTACATTTTTTGTTACTGCCACTGTACAGGGATCAGACATATTTCATCCTGATTCAGTTTCAGCAGGCTGAAAATAGCCTACCACCACTGTCTTTGTTATGTTTACAGTACTCAGTCAAGAATGTATGTTCAAATATACTGTTTACCAGGCTATGTTTGGGGGAAAATAAAGGGAAAGTGAGGAACATTTGTATTTAAAAGCACTATATATCACATGTGTTTTTCAGCTAGCCATTTCTAACCTTGTTTATGAATGCTTCGTACTGAATCTGGACTTTGACACCTAGATACTCTTGGAATAATTTGAATTTTTAGCTCTTCATACCTTTATTATGAAGAACTGTACATACTAACCCCTCTCATCCTTAAAAAGAGATTTTTTCTAACTAGACAAATGCCTGTAGTTTTGGAAGCCAAAAACAGTAAAAGCATCATGGTATGAAAATGTCCTTTAAAATGTTCAGCATATGACCGTGTTTTACTGATAAAAGAATTTTCCTTCTCTAGAGATACAAAGCTGAAAACAATGATGCTCTACATCAGGGAGATAAAAGATCATTGTGCTGAAAGTAATCACTGAACTATGACATTTTAAGCGTGAAACTGCCTTTTACCTATGAAGTTTTCTGTTTCTTCATTTTTTTCCCTATTTTTTTTAAAGAAAATCATTTCCTTAGAAACAATCAGAAGTATCTAAAGAGTATAGAAATAAGAGTTTTAAGGAAAACCAAACTTCATGCCAAAGTTAGTCTATTTAAAGTTAAATTCTCTAAAATTATTTTCCTCTCTATGAAAAAGATACTTTTCATAGACTGACCATATGAAAAAGCAAGCTGGCATTTGAAAGACTGCAGAGCTGTTTCTACATGGTTAGTCCAAATAGAAATGCTAGCTGCTATCCTGATATAAATTAAAGGTACAGTTAATCTGTTGTTCAAATTACTGGAAAGGTGTAGGCCAGGGGCGGTCTGAATAGTTCCATATTTGACTGGTAAGCCACTAATGCTGACCGCTCGGGCATTTAAATCCAAATATTGTCTATTCCTGAATGGACCTTGCTTCCACGTTCACTTCTAAGTGATATTTGCTTATCATTGGCCAACTTTCTATTGATAAAATGTTTGTCATATCATTATCTTCTTGACTTAAATGGTTTATCTAATAGCCTCTCAAAAAAAAATAGCAATAGAAGGAGAACTACGTGTAGAAGATAACATTTGTACTACAAATTGTTCCTGTATTTATTAGGGCATTAGAATACTTTCTTTAAAATAGTAATCACTTTTTTCATCATTGTGAAATCTAGTAATAAATTTTTCAAGGTATTAGCTAACTCTCATGGATTTCTAATGCAGCCGAATCTACTTCAGAACATTTCTTCTCTCAAAAATCAGCCTTCTCCTGTCCCCACAGTACAAATTCATCATACACCTGATGAATGTTATTTGCTGTGTAGAACTTCTCCGGGCCACATAGTGCGCAGCAGTATTTCAGGACTGTACCAGCATGCACCCCAACAAACCCTGTCAGGTAGATCTGTATGAATAGCAATTATGTGGCCACAAAGTGGGCGTGCAAGCATCTTGTATGGGATTGTGCAAGGCTGTAATGGATTCACCAGTGGTAGATCTCGAAGTTTTGGGATCTGAATGTGCCAAAATTGAAAATATAACCTTGAATGATTTTGCCATATCTCATGCCAAATTCTGCTGTGTAACCAATGGGGATGAATAACCCAGTGAGTGAAAGCAGTAAGGTACTCAATCTGAATTTACCGTAGAGGATAGAAGTAAAATAAGCCATTGTTCCTGCAAGTAAAACTGTGACTGCCTTCTGCAAATTATTTTGCAGAAATTGAACTTTTTGCACTGAACACTGAAATATGAATACAGCAATAGAATCAAGAAGTTATGATTTATTTTTAAAGGCTTTATGATGGCATTATACTGTAGTGATTGTTTTCTTAGCACAGACTGTATAGTGATGTACTCTTTTTTTCTGAGAACCACTTGCATTATTTTTCTCTCTGGTTAGCTCAGCAGCTCAGGAGTATGAACAATAAGAGAAAAGGCTTTATGATGAAACTGCATTACTATTTTCTATATTTGGTGTAAATATTTTTTTTTCCATTTTCTCTCAAATTCAGTCCTAACACATCAGTGACAAGGCAGCAACACTTAAGTTTACAACAAACCATTTGCAGGTTAGGAGAGAAAAATATCCAAGATTTACAGCTTATCCCACAACATTGCACTAGTTCTTAATACAAAATCAAGATAGGAATTTACCTAATATTGACAGTGTAACAAAAACCTCTTCATCCCAGCAACCAAGTCTAGAAAACTGTCATAAGTTCATAAGTTCATAAGTTCATAAGTTCATAAGGTTGGAAAGGACCTATAAGATCATCTAGTCCAACCATCCTCCTATCACTATCTCTACCCAACTACTAAATTAAGTCCTTTAGCACCTCATCTAAACGCTTCTTGAACAGCGCTAGGGATGGTGCCTCAACCACCTCCCTAGGCAGGCCATTCCAGTGCCTGACCACTCTTTCAGAAAAGAAATGCTTCCTGAGGTCTAATCTAAATCTTCCCTGGCGCAACTTGTGGCCATTCCCTCTCGTCCTGTCATTACTTATCAGGGAGAAGAGGCCTACCCCCTCCTCACCAAATATACTATCCAATGTCCAAATATACTATCCAGTCTTTGAATTCCCAATCCAGTTAACAACTTCAAAAAACACTAAGACTGCAGAGGAGAAACAGAAACCCTTAATGTTAGCTAGAGCTACTAAAATAGCATATTGGGAGGCAGTAAATTCCTGCTTTTCTCTTGTTTACAAGTGTTTTGTAAACAAATGCATATTATTAAGAGTTAGTTTTCTTCGAAGGTTAAGTGAACTTTTTTTTTTCACTCTACAAATTCTTTCAAGAGCTGAGGTGCTGCAGTGAAAGGCATAGAATGGAACTGTGGAAAAATCAAATCATTTCTCTCAGGACTATTTTCTGTAGCCAGTAGAGCTTAGAATTCATTATGTATGTTGTGTAATTAGTCACACAATACTGGTTCTGGACTTAAATGTTTTGTACATAAGTGCAAGGCCTGCAGGAAGGAACTCTTGATACATACACAGCCTAATTGCTAAGAGCATTTTAGTGTTAAAAGTGAGGAAAAGTACATTGCTACTTTCCCTTTTTTACCTTTTCCTGTTTTGCTTTTCTCACTAAATAGTAGCATTTGTACGTATGACATAACTCAGGATCTAAAAATCTAGATTCCCTTTCCACTCTAAAGAGAAAGGTATATAAAATATCTTGTTTCAGCTGTCTGTTTACAAAACATGTTCTCTTCTCACAGTCCCATACAATAATTGTATTTGTATGAAAATAGCACTAATTGCCAAGTGTTTGGTCACTTGTCTTTGTTTCCTTTAATGGACTAATTGCCTCAGTGCCAGGGTTCCTGCTCGAGAGTGGAGAGTACCAATGTGTCTTGTTTCATCTGTTTACCAGACATATGAACTGAGTCAGTTACTTCTTTTTAACGCCCCTCTGTTGTAAGTTACTTTTCATTTTCTTGATATTTATTGTAGATTTAATAATACCATACAGTGCCACACAGTATTCAAAATTGTTTTTACTTGTGTAGCACTTGCATTACTGCTAAATTTCTGTGCACAGACAATATGAAAATTATTTGTATAAGCACGCTGTAACTTTCTGGCCTTCCTCAAATTGGTTGCAGATAACCAGTAGACAACAGGCACTGAGAAGTCTAAGTTCTTGATAAGTGACTTTGAGAGCTGAGAGAAAAACTCAGCAACTGAAATTCTCTAGCAGAGGAAGAAAAATGAATTGGAAAGTAGGAGCCAGGTTAATCAAGCAGAAGCCATGAGTAGAACTGCAAATCAAAAATGAAAAAAAAATGCTTAGATGTTCTTACTTAACCTGGAACTCCACATGGCTTTGTCTACTTTTACATTGCATGAATATGATGAGAGCCATTCCTCAGTCTGTATCAGTAGTTATTATTTCAAGTATAACGGATATAAGAAATGCTGGATCCTTCTTAAAAGGGGCAAAATAACCCTAATAGCAAGTTGCTTGCATGAGCAAAATTAGACCAAGAACACCTTGGCTATGAAACTATTATACCTCAGATCACAGCACTGAGCACAGCTCAGTGCAAATTGTCAGAATGTTTTTTATTTTTTCACACATTAGGGTTTACCTGGATATGGATTGTACAGTGAATTTATGATAGGAGAAAGTAACCCAATTATGAAATAGGGTGTATCTGATACAACCTGCCAAGGGATGAACCGCATCCTACTTCCTTGAATGCTGAAGCCATCCATCATCAGAACAAAATTAATCTGCCTAAAGTTTCAGATTTCTTCCTCTGTGCTACATACAAAATAAGTGTCTCTCAGTGTTCTTTGTAGTTCTGCTTTCATTAAAAATCAGATACATTAATATTTGTATACTTACTCAGACACTTCATATTATCCTTGTATACATAGACTAGTATATGGTAGATATTTGTAGCTCCCTTTGAGTTAAGGAAAATAAGTGTCTAAAAACTTTGAAAAACTAAGATTTTGTAACTTCACAGGGGTGCAAAAGCTAATTATCATTTTCTAAAATGCATAATCATGTCCTGCCTACTCAGTGCAACCATGTATTGTGACTGCAACAAGATATTGTTACTCCTGATATTCATTCCTACAGACTGAGTCACACATTCTCTCTTGCTTCAAAATACTAAATATATCATGCTCCTTGTATCTGTCACTGTATGATTCAGCATCCCATGTTTTTTACTAATTTTAGGTCTCTGGATGTTTTCCATTTTTCATAGTTCTTTTGGAAGTACAAATGTCAGAAATGGACATGCTGTTATAAGCTTGGTCACAGCATACAGAAATAAAAGGAGCTATGACTGACACAGAAATAAAAGGAGATATGACTGCTTTATTCCTACTTAGGTTGCTCCTTTGTAGACATTAGTCTTTTTGATTTAGAGTTTGCATTTGAGTGATATTTTAGTAGGGAACTTAGTTCTTTGGGATAATCATCTCTCTGGGCATGGAAATCCCTTCTACTTCCTATTTTTTGTGTGTGTTCATGAAATACTGTACCATTGATTGTAATAAATTGTAAACTATTTTCTTTGCTTTTGCATAATAATTATTTAGCTGTTGAAGTTTATGTATTGAGTTTCCCAAAAAAAGAACAGAAATATTTAGAGAATATTTATTTTCCTCTCCAGTGTCCCTGATATAACCAACATTATCTAGCTATTGGGCAACATCATTGCTAGGATTCTTTTTGTTCTATAATTTGCTTGAGAAAACATGTATCATTAAGTGCTAGATGTCATAATTATAGAGTTTTTCTTGCATATTTTCCTCTTTCTATACCTAAGAGATCTCATATAATTCCTAACATCATGTATGTACTCACTGTTAATAGCTAGTAAATAATAACTTTCTTTTTCTTATCTTACAATTGTTAGTTATTTTTAAAAATAAAAAAATCCTGTTCACATACAAAAAAAAAAAAAAAGCAAACCAAATAACAATAAATTCCTGTTGAAATACAAATCAGCTATAGATATAGATAGAACTATTTTCTCTTCACCTACACTATCTACACTAATATATATAGGTGAAAGCTAATTACTCGGTTCTATGAAACTTAAATCAGGGAGTCTATAAATGATAATAACTACTGCTATAACTGGAAGTGATGTCAGATAGAGCATTGGTCTATCAGGATTCAATTTAATGGCATCCAACCTAACAGAAATTTCAGAATTAAAAAAAGAAGACAATTTTGTATAAAGAAGGCCTTTTCATTCATGCTTTCCCATACTACCTTCTGTAGTAGCTTATAAACACTCATTTTAATATTCTGGTCATTAATTCTTTAAGTCTCACTAATGCGAATTAAAACAAGTGTATACTTATAAATGAGGAATTCTGAGTCTTCTTATTTACTACTTATTCCCAGCAGAGGCATATAAATAGTTAATAAGTATCATTCCCTTTTCTTCCCTCAGTCCTTTTGTAGTCAATAGCTCAGGTCTGAGCTAATTGCATTCTTCTTGTTCCTCCTTGTGCCCATTCAGTCTAAAAGGTCAGTGTTCTGCTGACCATTTAAAATCACTTAAAGGCAACATTTTTCTTTCTTCCCCCCATAGATTCCATGACTTCCCAAATTCCTTCATCACTTATTAACTGGTGATTCACTGCTTCCGTGTCCCTATCTCTTTTTCTTTTAACCATATTTCATTTATTTGTCCTGATTAATGATTTTAGATAAACATCAGCCTTGGTCTGGTAGCATATGTATGAATATCTCTTTTTCTTTATAATGTCTAGTTTCTTGTGATCACGTTAAAGAAAATAGATTGCAGCACAAAAGGAAAGACTAGATACTCACTGTTTGTATTAGTCCAGTTGAGTTCAAACATGTTCCTGTTTGCCCAATTTCATTTTATGGTCAAAATATTGTTGTTTTTTTTTTTTAATATATATATAGATACATTAAACTTCTGATTTATTCCTACCTTTATTTCAGAATTTTTTATATGGAAACCTCACAATCCATAACTAGAAAACTAAAAAAAAAAAAAAAAAGCAAGAGACAAGAAAAGAATCAAAGAACTTAGAAGATGCTTATTCTTTGCTCTCTATGTCCTAGTCACCATTAACTATCTTGTGGATGAATCATTTTAATGTACTGTTTGCAAAGATTTGCCATCTGAGAATGTCATATTCACTGAAGAAGAGAAAGAAACGGGAGCATGCACTTTAGGATCAAGTAGTTTTGTTTACAAATAAATGCATTTTTGTTTTCAAAGTATCCTTCAGCCTTATTCAAAACTCGATGAAGAATTTGAGCTTGTAATTACTCATTCCCTATGACCTGATGCAATGAATATTTTCTGCTGACAGAAGTAATCTATTTGGCAAGCTCTGGAATGAGTGGACTCATGTCTTATCAGTTATTAGTGTATTTCTCCTTGCTTTAGTGTGAAGGACTATGGAAAAATAAACAAAGTATTTCACAGGTGGCTTCCTGTTTTATCTCATCCAGGAATAATGTGCCAGATTATATTTGCCTTGTATTAATTTATTGCTTAATGTATAATGACAGCCAGTCTTTCTCCAGCTTGAATGTAGAGTCAGTCTCTGTCATGCTCTCCTTTACAATATAGCCCTAGTCCTACATGGACATATATTTGAATAATGTTGAATGTTTTCTGTGGCCCACTGTAGGCTTACGGTAGGTTACAGACCTAAAAATTGCTTCCCCTTCAAGGGTTAAACTGTATAACATAAGTGTGCCTTATTCTAAGAAAGCTGTTCTCCCTGGGGTCAAGTAGAGCACTGAGCTGCAATCATTAATAAGCCATTTTGTGTTTGCCTCTGTGATCAAAGAATTCTTGTCCAGAGTACTGTAGCTAGTTTCCTTTGCATTTCAGCTTCAAATTTAGTTTCCAGAGAGAAGAGAGAATAAATCCTGACAACAACAATGGTGAATCTTTAATGGCACTCATTAAAACCAATGTTTGATTTTTCAACTGTGCTACCTGAAATTCAATTTTTACACCAAAAAATGCATTTAAAGGCTTTGGGCCCTTTGTAGCAAACACCCTTTCACAAGTTACACTGATCGGCTATGCTGGATGGAAGTCTACTTTATGTTGTTTGTTCCATTAGTTCCTTTAATTTCTTTTATGATAGTTGAGCCTTTACAGCAGTTAAAAAAAAAAATCTAATAGTGGCTTTGATCTTCAGATATCAGCTAGAGGGTACTCCACACTTGGATTTTTAATAATGTACTGCAGGAAGTAACCATCCAATGAAAAATCCTCAATTACTTTAAAAGCTATCCTTCACCATGCTTTTACATTTACAGGCCTTTCTCCTTTTTTGAAATTTCAACCTCCATAATACTGAGGTGCTTTAAGTAATTATTTATGACGGCATTACCTCATACTGATTTTCTACTCGGTGCATATACCAGAGTTGCATGTGCTTTGTTAGAACAAGAAACATGATCTAGCTGATACATTTTCTCCCTTTTCTCTGACATAGTTGATGAAAAACGATCCTCAGAGACATCAGTGCCTTTCAATTGCTGCATGGGATGCAGCATTCCTTTAACTATTTTTCAGTAAATTAATTAATTGGAACAAAAATCCAAGGCAGAACTATGCATTATAAGAAGTTGCAGAAGATTTATTTCTATGCCTTTAGGACTAAACCTCTCAAAATATCAATTTTCATATGCTGCACAAGTCAACACATCTTGCTGAATGTAACTAAAACCTGTGATATTTGATACATGGGTATTTGGCTACATGTATGCACACACAGTTGCATCTACACTTACAACATGTGTGACAGGATACTGAGTGTTGCTGATGATATATACTGTGTGTAAACAAAAATTCACTTGCTTTTTAGGGCATAGCTGATCAGGATTTTATTTATTTTTTGAACAAAAATACAGATTTTGGGGGGTAAAAAAGAAAGATTTTCTTACCAAAAAAAAAAAAAAAAGAAATCAGAAGGAAGGCTCCCTAGCTGCAAAGCCTGCCTGTCTCACCATGTTGCACATTAGTCTGGTGGTGGTTAGAGGGACCAAAATGGGTTCCTTCACTAGATATGAGTGCAGCCATGTGTGCATAAAGTGCATAGGAAGCTGTATTAGATTCAAAATGGGAGCCTCAATAACCTGCTCCAATACCTGTGAAGTATTAATGAGAATGGAGTGTTCTCCATGCTGACTGAATGCATGCTATTCCTTAGTTATGATCCTCTTTCTATCATTTAGTATTTGTACTTATACTTAACCAGATAGACTTTGGATTAAATGTTGAGTGATATCAAAGCCCTGGTATAGGAGACACAATCTTATGCTCCTGCCCTGCTGGATGAGAAACGAGGCTTGAGCATTGAAAGTATCAAACTCCTGGACAGTTTCTCACAATCTGTTGACGAAACCTTTCTGTCATGTATTAATAACGTAACAGGCTTGAGACTCTTGTCACAGCCTTGATATAGACAATGTCAGCTATGCCTGTTCTTCATTCTTCCTTCTCTCAGTGTATTTATTCTCTGGCACACTGTGCCACAGTCAGCCTCCTACATCTGAGGTGACTGCTCGAGCCTCTTTACTCTTGGATACATGCCTATGTAACTTGCACTGTTGTCAGATTCCTAGCTCACCTCCCTTCACATTTTAACTCTGATGCTGGTGTGCTAGGGCACTTCTTATCCTGACTCCTGAGATCAGAGTGCTTCTGAACATGCCAGTCTTGCTGAACTCTGTTAGGTAATTAAATTAGAGACATGTCATAGCTGAGAGATGTGTTAAAAGGAGTTTGCTGACACTACTTATCAGATCCTGAAGCCTGCTTCCAAGAAATGGGAGACAATCTCAGTCAGATCTGAAATTTTCCATCTCCACTCTGTTGTTTTTTAGGAGGATTCAGGTTCAGCTGAATGGCGAAGCGGGTAAATGATGACAGGACTGTCACTGTCTTATTTCAGTTCTGAATTACTGTATCAGTAGTTTTCCTGAAAGAGTAGGTTCTTTGTTTGGTTGCTTTATTTTTGTACCTGGAATTAAAAAATAGAACAATAGCTAGGTCGTTAATAACTGTTAGAAGAAGAAAAAGAAATTTGATTTTCAGACACCTTTACCTATGACTGTAAAGCTTTTTAATGTGGATATCAGATCTCTAAATGTTTCTAGAAATTACTTCCAAGGACTACATAAATTGAATCTGTAATTAAAGTAACTTTCATATTAGAATCATAGTTAGCTGAACATGGGGTTGTCTTTGTGGATTGTCTGGAAGACAGAATTGATGAAAACACAGTTGTTCATCTGTTTTTGTCCAAAACATAAATATTTAAAAAAAAAAACAATAAAATAAAAAATAAAAAAAGAAGAAGAAAAACAATCACAAAACGGCTTTAGGCTTTCAAACATGAAATGAGCTGTAGAGCTCATATATTCTGAACTGGGGAATAGAGGAAATCAGATAACTTAGTCTTCATGGGAATATTATAAAATCCTTAAAGATCTCCAAAGCTCAGAATCACAATAAATCTAATGAAACATGCATAGAATGCATCCAAGGAGTCCTTCCCTCAGGTCATTAAAGCACTTTCTGCAAAGTGCTCTTCAAATCCTTGGACTGAAGAAAACAGAGATTTGTACAGTGAGATTTACAATGTAGTCATATGAGATTTGCAATTCCTTCATCAAGCTCTATGGCAGTGATACAATGCTCAGAAGATTTGCCTTTGTTTGTTTTTCCTTCATTTTCAACTAAACAGTAAATAAAATTACCGAAGTAAATCAATACTATTTCCATTTCTCCTCAGGGGATTTAGGCTTCTCTATATTTGATATTTCTTCCTCTCTCTTGTAAAACACTGTGAGTAATGGATGACCAACACTAAAAAAAGGAGAGAAAAAAATTAGTGTGTTCTTGGCATTGTAATTGTCCACATTACAATAGCATTTTCGAGTTTAGTTTGATATCAAGGTCCTATTCTGCTATGTTTCTGGGTATAGTAGAAGATAATCTTCATTTTAGAGCAGTTTTATTCTCAGTAGTGATGATAAATGGAAGACAGTAGAAAGAAAGTTCTGTTTCTCATTTATAGACAGTTTTGGAGCACAGAATTTATTCTTACACTGCTTTGTCTAGTTGAGGGATGCCCCAGTGAGGGAGCACTATTGCATTCTCAGACAGATTCCTCATGGAAATTCCAAAACCCCAAAACCACTGTGGCTCATACAGGATAGATTTATGCTCTTATGTTTGGTCTGTGCTCCACTTGTTTGCTCCAAGGGCTCACCTGTAACCCTTTGAACAAACTTAGGAATGGCTCTCACTTGCTGCCATCTTTCTCTGCTTCATTCACAGCATCTGAACACTTGAAAATTTGCAAGTTCTGTGACATAGGCAGAGTGAGAGTGATCTGTCTACTCCTTTGATAGAGAGGGTGATAGAAAAAGTTATGACTTCCAGTAGTGCCTGTTCATGTCTAACTTATAAAAAAAAAGCACTTTTCCATGCACAAAGAACAACTCTGAGTCTCTGTGAGTGCCATCCTTGAGCTTCAATTCACTGTATTTGCATTGTCAGTACTCACCAAACAACACTTATTCATAAATATGTTGGAGGATAAACAGTAGGCTTCCAGTATCAGGATATATACTGGTAAACATATTGGTTGTCACTATGCCATGCAGATGTTCTACAACAGTGAGACAGGTACTGAATAGTTTTATTCCAAGCTAAATCTCTGTGATTCATGGCATCTTTTGCAGCACCCAGGAGTTATGTTGTGTCCAGCTGTTAGTCTAGCCACAGGCAGTTTCAAAATAAAAAAAGACTATAAGCTTGTTTTTTAGTAATCCTATGTGGCTGTAGGCTTGCTCCTTATGATTTTGTGTGAAGTCATTCCATTAATTATCTCACGGTCATCACTGCCACACTGATGTTCAGCTGGACATACCAGTTATGTACACTGAAATGCTGAAAAAGAACTTGCATATTCTGTTCGTAGCATAATGTTAGAAGTCCATCTGCTGCATTAAAGCATCATACAACGTCATCTGTACCTTAATCTGCCTTCTCTCGATGGTGGTTATGGGCCTCAACTTTCAGCAACCCATGACAGCCTCCAGAATTAAACTTAGTATTCAGTTCCTGTTGAGTGACCACTGAATTCACCTTTGGGTGACTCATGTTGCCCTGTAAGTACACGTAGGATTGGTTTGAAGCAGGAAGTACTTGAACCATCAGAGTACCCAGTCAAAGGTTTCATTTTATAAGGGAGATAAACAGAGATTCTTTCAGGATGAAATTTCTAGAACACCCTTAGGTAACTTCGTTGAGATTTTGGTCAGTGGCTATTTGTCCCAGATCAGAAGGCTGTAAATAACATCAGGTGTTCAATCCCAGCCTTCTCTCATTTGCTATTGTAATCACAAACAACAAAAAACAGTCTCTAGTTTCTGAGAAGTATTCAGCTCACAACTGAGGTGTCTATTTTAGATGTTTACAAATAGATGTCTAAGTGTGGCTTTGAATTTAGTAAGCAGAAGAGGAAGCTAAAAGACAGAAATCAAGTCCAGACTAATGATGCATGGTGTTGTAAAGTGGAAGAATATTCTTAAGCTCACAGGTGATTTATTCCTTCCTTTATGCCAGAATGTATTGCCTTTTATACAAAGGAAAGTACCCATTCAAAAATCATGCGAGGGCAAAATGGTCATTCAGCATCTTTTACCTCTTCCCATCTTTCAGTTCTACAAGCTCTTTCCTTCATAGTTTCTGTTCATCTGGAATGATAACTGCACATAACTACATGTTTGTTTCCTGAAATGAAAACATTTTTCAGGGACAATTTGTATCTGTTGTAGCAATGCAAGCAGTTGTTTTCATGATGACAATACCAGAGAATATGAATGTTATTAGATGTATTTTGACATATGTGTCTCTTTATACACCTGTAAATTCCCAGACAGCTTTAAAAGTGAAGACATTTTTGTTTGCAGTATTCTTTCAAAAAGAAAATATTGAGGTAATTACAGTTGTTTCAATGTTATTTTTCTGTACTTTGGTAGTACTAAGTGCCAGTTTGGTATTATACTTTTTTTTTTTTTTTTTAAGATACTTAATTATTTCATTGTTTTTCAGCAAAATACAAAGCCAGGAGTAGGTGGGCTGAGCAGAAATTCACTCATACCAATGATTATTGCTTATATATCATTATAATCATTCATTTTCTAGCATGAAACATCTCTTGCAAAAGCAGATACAGTGTAATCCATCTAGCCATGGTGTTTTCTTACCACAGGAAGTGAAAATAATACTCTATGACAAATAAATATGGGTTGTTTATTTTAAGGTGACACAAATAAATATACACACAAGGAAATTGTGAACTTAATCTACACTGATAAAAGATTGCATCCAATCAATTTTGTGGCTTCTAATCACAAGCAGATATTTTATTCCATGCTGAAAGGAGTTGGTTTGAGAATTTTCCCTGTGAATAGTGAACCAGCACATTTTATTTCATGTTAGGTTGGGATCTTCTCTATTATTATTTCTTTTTTTCTGCAGTTTCTTCCTAAGCTTTTTCAATGTCCTGGCACTACAGCCAACATCCTTCTTAAGGGAACTCAGAACAGTTATATTTAACACAATCACAGTTATTCTTTTCCCTGAAGTTGTAGAAAACTGTAGCTTTATAACAACTTACTCTTGTTATGTACAGTTCTTTAGAAGAATCCCTCAGAATTAGTGAGCACATTATGTGGACTAATACACTTCCCTTATTTACCTTTATGTTTGTGTGCTCTTAAATTATCACCAGTTTGTGTATCTTGGTAACTGAAATAGCAGCCTGGAATTAATTAATTTCTTCTGTTGTTTTTTCTTTAAATCATAAACTTTGAATAACACAGTAGTTCAGTGTTGCTTTCCAGTACTCCTATGAAAAATTCCAGTGAGTCAGTGTCATTTATCTTTTGTCATATGTGTGCATCACCTCTTGGCCTTAGCAGAAAAGACCATTTCAATTCTTGCACCTTTTCCTTAGTGTAAACTCTGTCTTTAGCCTTGTAGTTTGTCAAAGGGCCCTGAATAACATTATCCAAGAAAATAGCTATGGTGTCCAATTCTTGATAAAATTTTTCATTTTCCAGGCAGATTTCAGAGAAACCATTGTGTTCCTGGACCCTATATGATCCAATACTTAGTTTGATTTCTTAGCACAGTCTTCTTGTTAGCATAAGGACCTATTTCGGTCTAATCACCATGCTGCAAAGTTAGGAACTTCTGGCTTCCCCTCAGCAGTTTGTAAGCTGACTTCTATGTCCAGCTAGTAGTAATTACTCTTTCACAATTTTTATATCAGTGGTTTCACGCTGTTTTCAAATTGTTTTATTCAAAATCTTAATTATGGAGAGATGGCTTAAAAGGGAAGCACTTCAGATTTGCAAACTGCCTGAGTTTTATTTTGCTTTTCAAACCTTCTGATATATATATATATATATATGGAGCTTAATTTTCACTTGGAGTAGAGCTCTTCAAATTTCTGCAATACAGTTTCATAGTTAACCTTCTCTGCCCCGAGCTAACTGAAAACTGTTGAAACATCAAAGCTTTAAAGCTACCTATTGTTAGATATAGCTCCCTGTCTTCCTTTTCATTAACACCTATGGCCAAATTGCCTTCCTTTCATTGCCTTTTCAGCTGTTGTGGGGCTTTTAACTGCTTCATTCTTCAAAGTCTTTGCTTAATTTGCTGCAGTTGACTCAATTCTCACTCAGAGCCAAGAGGTCTGCTTTTCAGAGTGTGTGAATTTGTGCCAGCGGATCCACAGCCTGGGTCTCTGTCCAGTGCTAAGGTCCTGCTGCATTTGGAGTCAGATATGGATCAGAAGGATACCCCTAGACAAAATCATTGTAAAGGTAGGCAGTAGATTTGCAAAGAATGAATGCCTAAGATCAAATGGTGTCTACTTTGAAAATGCTTAAGTACAGTGTAATTCCAGAGATCCATACAGTTTTTTTGAGCTGTGGATAAAGTAACTAATTACACATAACAAGAAAATCTGCACATTTGTATTAATCAGAAAATTTTATTGAAAGATTGTACATAACTTATACTTAAGAAGTCAAAGAGTGATGCTGGTACAGAAATTAAGTGCAGGATAGGGACTAAATCAAAGATGGAAAAATCAGAAGAGGGAAATACAAAGTAATATTGGTGTTCTGTTTTCTGAGATGGTTGTAAGTTTGAATTACAGTTTTAGCTCTTTCTGTAGATCGATTTAGATGACAGGTCCAATGTCAAAAGTTTTTCACCACTTCAGGCTTCCTATTGAAAGCCCAATTTCACACTCATTTACACTGAAATCTATTCAACTTAAGCTGGTACTCCTAGCATTCTTCATATTACTCTTGTGTTTTGCAATCAAGTTCGCTATTCCAGTATTGCTAAAGCAAAAGATTGCAGCAGTCACAGTACAGGAACACACAAAGAAAAAAAAATAATAAAAAAAAGTATATATACATAAAGTGCTTTGAATTCCAGAGGGGAAATAAAAATGATTTGTATTAAAGGTTAAATATTCCCTAAACTACAGTGTTACAAGTTTTACAGGAATGATGTCTCTATATCCTTGTGCAATGCATCATCAATCCACAACCAAATATCACTGACACTGTACATTTATCTCTACAGAACAATATTTGGATACCACTTACCTCTGAGGCAGTTCTTCTGGAAATTATAAATATATTTCTTTCTTGGGATCAAAGGAAAGCACATCAAAATGAGTGATGGAGCCTACAAAGTGAATTTGCAGCTATTTTATGTAAACTGTGAGAATGTATAAAATTTCTGTTCTAATTCACTCTACACAGAGTTATGAAGATAGCCATCTAAAAATGTTACATTTGTTATATTACTTTATAGTTCAAACCTACTAGTGTATAAGATCACAATCATTCTTCTTGTGCAAGGGAAGACTATGACACTACAGGCTTAAAGCATCCCCATGCAAAACCATGGAGCTAATTCTAGTTGGACTGATTAAACATGGCAGATTAAAAATAGTATTACTGTGATTTTGGTAAGGAGGGGATTTATAGCTAAGATAGCTCCCTTTCACCTGCCAGGTATTGCAGGTGATTATTTGAAGAAATCAGTGATCCAAATGACTGAAAGTATTTATAAAGTTGAATATAAGCAGATAAGCAATACCAACTATAAAAAATTTTGAACTGAATCTGTTACAATCCAGCAAACAATGTCAGTATATAACTAGCGTCTCCTGAATCTCATTGTAACCAGTATGTCTGTAGATCTAATGTACTATTTAATTATTAAACCTGTTAAATAATAATAATAATGCTATTTTTAAAATAATTCTTTCACAGCACAGTATTGTGGAAATGTTGCCATTGTGTAGACAGTCTGGTTGAAAGAAGTAGACTGTGGTCTCACGTGGTTAATTTTAGTACTACTGTCACTCTACTATTGTGTGTATATGACTGTCAGTTCATTAGAACTTAAATTCTCTCATGAATGTTTTTTTTGTTGTTGTTTTTGTTTTGGTGTTAAATGTTAAGCCTTATCTGGTCTAGTGATATGTTTATTGAAATTGAAATATGTAGCCTTAATAGAGTGGCAAGACTTTTACAAGGGCTTAATAAGAACAGGTTAATCTTGCTGCATTGTCTGAAAATGTGTTGGTATTTTGGGGTGTTTTTTTTTTTGTTTTTTTTTTTTTTTTTTTTTTTGTGCACTTTCTATTCTAATTCCAGTCCCTCTCGCTGATTCTAAGATTGAATGGCTCGTATGTGCTCTTAGTTATAGTCAAAGCACCATAATACAGGGGATGACTTTTTCATTATTCTGTGTCTTGACTTCATGCCTATATCATCAGTTCAGCTATTGGTATTCAGATCATTAATGAAGGAAAAGTGCAATGAACATTCATTCAAATCACAGAATATAGAAAAGGTCAGGGTACTATAGTACATTATTACAATTCATGACAAATTGTACATAAGACAATGTATTTTCCATTCCCAGATACTTCATTTCATAACAAAATTATTACAAGAACATATTATGGCATAAAATTAATGCACACAGCATACAAAGCCTGCAATTAAAATGGCAAATGGAATGGCATGAATCTTTTTTTTTTTCTTTTTTGACGACTACTGGAGTCTTTCTATGGAGTAAGAACAAGGTTTTAATCTTGTATCGCGTGAAATCAAAGTCTTATTGATAATTTGCTACAGGATACCACATAGGTTTTAAATCTACTTCATGATATAGGTCCCAAACTGTTGCCTAACCTCTCCCATTAAGAAGAACCTCATAGGGAATTAATATCCTATCTAGATTCATCTAAACTGAGGAAGATGTGAAATCCTGAACAGCAAAATTTTTCATCAAGTAAAAAGCAATGATGAAGAATGCACCCAGAATTTTGTAGCCTCACAATTACTGCAGTCACCCATGATGGCTAGGATAATGTTGACTGTTCTTGCCCAAGTATTTACTGTGATAGAATCAGAGAATTGTTTGAGTTGAAAGGGTCCTTTCAAGACTGTTTAGTCCAACTTCTCTGCATTGAACAGGGACATCTACAGCTTCATCAAGTTCCTTAGTGGCTGGTCCAGCCTGACCTTGGGAGTCTCCGAGGGCCAGTCTTCCACCACCAATCTGTGCTAGTACTTCACTGCTCTTATTGCAAAAAACTTTTGTCTTACATCCAGTATAGATCTCCACTCTTCGAGTTTGAAGCCATTTCCCCTTGTCTTATCACACCAGATCCTGCTGAGGAATCCATCTCATTATTTCTTAAAGCCCACTTTTGTTAGAGATAACTACTGATAATTTATTTAAAACTGAAACTTTCTTACTGGAGCAGAAATTAAAATCCCATCCCCACTCTCATAGATAGTCATTACAGAACTACTAGTCATTTTCTCTTTTAATGGTTGATTAATTCCTCATTCTCACTTTTCTATCTACTTTTTTTTTTGGTCAGAAAATTCTTAGTTATATAATTTAAGAGTCTCCATGACATAAAAGGCAAGGATATAAATCCTGAAGAAACAGGGTTTAAAATACATATTCACATTTCTTAATGGATGGTAGATTGCTTATATTTTATTTGTAACACCAAAGAGTACTCTAACTTCCTAACTTTAATTCTTACTTTTGTATATCTTCAATGTTATATCTGAGTCTGGAATTTCTTATGGGTACTTTTTTCCCACAATTCTACTATGTAACTTAATCCTGCATGTCTCTTCACATTTTTATTTTTCCCATTATCAACACCTGCTATTATTTTTATTCATACAAATATGGAGTTGTTTGTTATGGTCATACAAATTCATTTATTTCTGAAGTTCATAATTTCCATTCTATACTCCTTCACTAAATGGAGTTACTGATATTCTGATGACTTGAGTTATTGGACTGTGTCTCTTTCAATTCTTTCTTGCTGTTAATTACACTCAGTTTATTAATATGACAAACTGAAAAGTCCTCAATTCTGTTAGTCTTCTTCTATGCTCTGGAAAATCAATTACATGTCAATCAATTTAAAAATAGAGCCTGGTATCAGATGAAAACCGAGAAGTTTAAAGTCAAATGACAGGTTGAGTCTGCTTCTGATCTGTGCTCGCAATAACTCTGCCTTATGAATCAGGTTGTTTTTAACCAGCAAAGGGCCTGTTAGCCTGAAGAAATTCATTGCCCAGTGTCACAAGTGGAAAAGCCAGTTAAAATGACCTGTTAGTCTCACTAAAATTCCATTTTGCAAGCAAACAGCAATTGCTTTGGGGATTTCAGAAGATTTTCACTGGCTTCAAACAGTTCTGTTTTGTCAGTCATTTGAGGAAATGGGTACATTTGAGTAAAAATAATACACAATTAACTCGTCATTTATTTCAGATGACTATTGAAATTGAATAAAATTTGGGAACAGATTATTTAGTTTATATGTGAAAAACATCACCTTTTATTGGCAATTACACAATGAAAGTTTTGGAGATCTGAAGGACATGATTCAGATAAATTTGGAACTTGTCAAAGCACTTATGTATCTGTTGGCAAGTTTAGTTGCATTTTTCTAGTAAGGGCTTTAATCATGTTGAGCTACAACAGGAGTAAAGATTATGAATATCTTTACACAGAAAAAAGAGATATACATAAAAGATTTCAAGGTATTTGGCTAAGGACTTAAAGAATTTCTATCGATCTTCCCCTTCTTTTGTTTCTGAACTTACTGTCAACACATCTTCATAGTGTTTTACTGAGTTTTACATCATTCTTTTTGTTCCTTCTTTCACCCCCTGAAGCAAACTATAGACATTAACAAGGAGGCTTAAGCACTTTAGAATGAAGGTATGATATATATTCATAAATTAAAGTGTTATCCAACTACATTAATCAAAGGGATGAAGAAACATATAAGGCATGATCTCCAATAAACCAATGACATTTAGCACTGAAAATGCTGCTCCTCTTAACTTTCCTGCTACAGAAGAAAAGGTTGATGATTCTCTGGAGATTCTGTGATAGCTCAAGACATTCCAGTGACTCATCTGTAAATATCTATTCCCCTGAAGCTAGCAAGGAAAGCTCCACAGAATGTGCTTGATAATATAAATCTCATCATGAAGCGATACACATCCTATAATTGCCACTTTAAGGGTGAAGGCCAGATTTCCTGGCAGGTGTGAATTGGCATATCTCTGCTGAAATCACAGGACTGCTGTATTACATCAGTTTGAGAGTCTGGACCTATTTCCTGAGCTATTTTTGCCAAACCCCTAAAATCAATTCCTTGAAGGCTAAGGAACTGAAAAAGGGAAATAATTTTCTAATACTAGAATGTCAACTATCACATAAGCTCTTGTAAGGCATAAGAAATTTGAGTTTTAATCCATGGTATATTATAAAACATAATAAATATATATCATATGAACAATATAAGAAATGAAACAAATTAAAATGTAAGCTATTATACAACCTCAAATTACAGTCCAGTCTATTTTCTTCAGTTTGGACTATTTCATATAATCTGAAGGTGAGTATGTTAAGTGTTATGACAAATAATAGATATTAAAAAACAAACAAAAAAACCAAACAAAAAACAACAACAAAAACCCGTTAATCCATTCAGAGTTAAGCCACTCTGGCATAATGCACTAATGTCATAGTCCTTTACCTGATGCACATTGTCTGAAGATTTAAACAAATTTATGGCATTTATTTATGAAATGACCCATTGTCAGACATGGAAAAAATAATTCTGTGCTTAGAATTGGTTATGACAAGAAGAGATTAGTGAGATACTTCAAGCATAAAACTTGTATGCATAAACTGTGCTGGAGATTTTGAGACAGAGAATATATTTGTCCATGTTCTTGCAAATTTTTTGAAGGAGTCAGTAACTCTGGTCTTGGCCAAAAACTTAAAGCAGGTCTAGCTGCCTAAAGAAGTCTGTCTACATGGCACAGTGCAGAAATTCTAGACTAGATTAGGTTAAATGTTTAGGTTCTATAGGGAGGAGGAGGAAGAGAAAGAAAGGGAGAAAGTTCTTCAGGTGCTGGAGCAGATAGCCACACTGCACCCTGTGGAGAACCTCCTAGAGTCTCAGATGCGTGTTTCTTGATGGATTTTTGCTCTATGGGGAACCTACACTGGAGCAGATAGTTTCTGAGAGAAAGTAGCTTGTGAGAGAACCTATTTAGTATATGGAAAAGTATGAGGAAGGCTCTTCAGAGAGCAACTGAACCTCACCTCCAATCCCATCTGGGCATGAGGAAGGAGAGAGGCAAAGTGTCGATTTAAGTTAATTTGTCGTCAGTCTTAGATTTTTTTCTTATCATAAAGATAGGGGATCTATAAATGTCTATAAATATCTAAGAAGTGGGAGGCAAAGGGACAAGGCTGGACTCTTCTCAGCAGTGTGTGGCTATAGGAGGAGAGGAAATGGCCACAAACTGAAGCATAGGAAGTTCTGCACAAATGCACATAGGAACTTCTTCACAGTGAGGGTGACAGAGCACTGGAACAGGTTGCCCAAAGTGGTTGTGGAGTCTCCTTCTCTGGAGATGTTCAAGAACCTCCTGGACACCCACCTGTGCAACCTGGGCTAGGGAGCTGCTTTGTCGGGGGGATGGACTTGATGATCTCTACAGGTCCCTTCCAACCTGTCAACAGTTTATGGGCAGGTTCGGCCCGGTTCTGTGACGATTGGTACGGGGGACCCACGGACCCACGCCCCAGGAAAGGGGAAGGGGGAAAGGGAAAAGGGAGATGGGCCTAGAAACAAAACAGCAGCAACGATCTGAGGAGGAAAGCTAATTTACTAAATAAGATATCAGAAAGCAAAATAACACAATATAATACAATATAATTAGAATTAAAGCTAATAAATCAAATAAAATGAGCAAGAGAAAGTGTCCGATAAACCAAAGGCCTTACGCTAACGCTGAAGGCGGATGGCAGCGAGCACCCACTGCTGAGTCGGTCCCAAAGGAAAGAGAGTGTCCCATGACCACAGTTTTTATCTTTCCCTCTGAGCGTAAACACGTAAAAATGCAAAGCATCGCACAGTCCTCTGGGGAATGGAGTTCTTCTTCTCTTCTGAGACAGACCTGGAACTATCGAAGATCCAAGAAGCTGGAGCATTAGCTCTTAAACTCCAAATGCACTACATGATGTTATGATGTGGAATACCGGTACCAAAAATCATAAAACCATGACACAACCCCTACAATTCTGTGATTCTGTGATGAGCAAGAAACCTCCCTGTCTTGTCATGTCATCTTATCATCCGTTTCTCATCACGTTTTCTCCCACTATCCTTCTGAGGAGGGAGAATGAGTGAGCATCTGGGTGGGCTGTTAGACCAAACCTACTAAAGTTTCTTGGGACAGCCTATTTCTGTGTGTATAATGCCTTGTCTGGGATTATTTATGGTATATTCACCTGTGATGAGTGCTGTATCGCTATAAAAAAGATTACTTTCCAAGCTGCAGGTTTTTTGGAGGCGTGTCTGCACATCGCTGTCATAGGCATAACATAAGCTTTGGTTTTCTCATGGATATCTTTGAGTTGCAGGAGTTTGTTCTCTTTAATAAAATCCTGTGAGATCTACAGTGCATCTGGGCTGAGTTATTAGTTTTCATTGTATGAGCATAGATAGTAATAAAAGATGTCAGAAACTGACATGATGTTTGGGAATTTAATGGCATATATTTTCTTCATGATAGGCACATATATTTTCTATTAATGCTAATAGGAATTATATGTATGCATCAGGAGAACATACCACTTTGCATGTAAATTTCACATTTTATTTTGTAAAAGGTATGTAACCCTATTATCACCAAGATCTTAGTGCTGGCACGAAAATTTGTCCCAGCTCAGCTGATTATAATCAAACATTAAAATGATTTAGCTGAGTCTAATTGTATTTTACCTTCTCACCACTTTTGGTAATGAAAGTACTTTAATCCAAAGCATTTTCTTTGTCACGTGGGTGAATAAATAACATTTTTGTTGAAGTTAAATTGTTTTTAAACTCAAGCTAATAAACTACTTATTTCTATTTCCATCAGTTACAAGTACAGTTAAAATGCTTACACAACATGGATTTTAAACATTCTATTTCATCAAGAGAGAGTAATAAAATAGTATATCCCCGACTTTTGAAGGCATGTTTGAAGAATTATGCAAAATACCAGCTTGTATGAATTTATTCTAGAAAGCATTTTTGTATTTTGTTGTTTTTTTGCTTTGTTGTTGTTGTTGTTGCTGTTGGTGGGTTGTTTTTTTCATGTTTGTTTGATTTATAGTTTTTTTTTGTTGTTCCTGCCATATGCTTACTAATTAATTGCATATACTGAACAAGATATGACGGTTTATGACTGTAAATTTTAAATAGAACACAGTTTTGCGCAAATAATGTAATTTAGGATAACTGTGACCATGGTTCATAAACTGCTTTAGAATTATTGATCTCTTATTTCTTTTCCCTTCATGATTTTCTTCATATTTGTAAGAATCCTCTTCTTTTTTCTTCACTAATCTGACCAAAAACAGCTCCCTCTTTCTTGTTACATTCAAAATGTGGGCTTCGCATTCAGGAGAACTCAAACTGAGGATTTCTGTCTGATTCAGGCTTTATGTCTATTGTCAGCAGACTCAGGGTATCAGCTTCTGGCCGGGAGCTAGCCTAAGAGATTTGGCATGAGCCAGGACTTGCATTGCTGTCAGTCTCCACTTCATAGCAGAAGGCCTCTGAGAGACATTTAAATCTCAACAAACAAGTATTTTGCAATAAGACACTGATTCCTGAGGAAATTCCATCCAATCACATTTCAAATAGAAATCATGCTGGGGCAAAAAGGCTTAAAATTATAAACTTCATCAACTGCTTGCAAGACATGGTTATTTCCTAACAAAGCCAAAGACATTGTAAATACAGGGTGGGAGACACCAGTGTTTTGAACAATACTTGGTGAAAATCAAAGATCCTTACTTCTGTAGAGAAATAAGAACTGATGTTTCAGCTCTTTCACAGATGGAAAAATCCTTAAAAGTTCATTTGAAATCACTAGACCTTTTTGTCATTTCATTCCTAATTCAGTAACATGGAACTAAAGGGAGATTTACAATTGAAAACCCAGGAGCGGAGCAGATTTTAGAGCTGGCTAGACATAGATACTTCTCTCTGACTTTGATTTCCAGTTATTTCTTCTGCTGTATGACCTTTTTCTCTTCCATCTCCCTGATTTTTTGTTTTTCTTCCTGTCTGTCTTACACTGATTCAGTCAGACCCTCAGAAATGCATGTGGCTGAGATTATTCCAGCAAACCTGCTGTTTTCATTACACCTTCAGAATAAAATTACAATTCTTTCTCAATCAGGTCTAAACTTCTACTGTTTTATGAAAGTGCTTGTATACCTAAGAGTCTTGATGCACACAATACTACTACATGGGATTCTACTAATACTAGTAAAAGCAAAAAGCAACCAAACAAAAAATGATTATGATAGTGCAATTAAGTATTAGCAACAACTTCTATTAAATTAGATACATTCTTTTTATTTTTATATTCATATTCACAGAATCATAGAATCAACAAGGTTGTAAAAGACTTCTGAGATCACCTACTTCAATTGTCCACCATCAGTATTTCCCCACTAAACTATGTCCTTCTGTACAACATCTAGATGTTTCTTGAACATATCCAGGGTCAGTGACTCCATCACCTCTCTGGGCAGCCTGTTGCAGTGCCTGAGCACTCTCTCAGAGAAGAAGTACAAACTGAATGTCCCCTGGTGTAACTTGACACCATTCCCTTTCTTCCTATCACTACTTATGGAAAAGAGGCCAAACCCCACCTTACCACATCTTCCTCTCAGGGAGATGTAGAGAGCAATAAGGTCTCCTCTGAGTCTCCTCCTAACTATCAATTCCCTCAGCCACTCCTCATAAGATTTGTGATCCAGTTCCCTCACCAGCTTTGATCTCCTTCTCTGTGTGCACACTTAGGCATCGATGTCTTTCTTGTAGCGAGGGGCCCAAAACTGAACACAGTGCAGCCTCACCAGTGCTGAGTACAGAGGGGCTATGACCTTCCTGCTCCTGTTCCCTCAAACCTGTTTGATTTATTAAAAAATAGTAAAACCCTGCATCTCTCTTCCGCTGAAGTATAAGTTAATAATGCTGAATGTATGGAAAAGCCCAAACCTGCCTGGTTCTAAGCTTTCGCTTCATAAAAACATATGAAATCATAGTAAAGATTGACATCTTTTCTACAGAAATATTAAATTGAACTGTAAAAATTTGGAGTAGGTACTGAATATTAAAAATAATAATTTAATTGTCTTTAAAAATATAATGAATGAAGTATGATATTCCATACTAAATTCTGTTAGCTTTCGAAGAAAATTTCAGTAGACTATTGTGCAAACATCAGTCACAAGAAAAAATTGGCTACAAGCATAATTGAAACTTGTACTGTATGTGGTTAAGCTTATGCATGCATTCTGGAATAATCTTGAATTTAATATGTGTGAAGTATTATGCAATTCTTCTCTAGAAAATCCCTTAGAAGTTTAAATCAAATTGCTGTTCATAATATATTGAAAAAAAAAAGGCATTGAACAAATTTTCAAGGAACTCCTGTGCCCTGAACTTTGTCTTCTCTCAAGAGACTACAGCATACCAAATTTCATAATGTTTGCTATGTGGTATTTGGATAGAGACTATGTGGTCTAAATGTCCTTGCAGGAGCCAGCCAGCGCTAGCGAGGAGAATGTTTTCTCAGTTAACTGAATACCCTAATGCTGCAACCGACAGGCAGTACTGTTGCCTATTGGAAAAAAAAAAAAAAGTCAAGAAGATCCTCATGGAAAGATACATTGAGCTACAAGGGCTCAGAAAACTTCAAGGTTTCTGGGAAAAAGATAGATCTATCTAAGAAGATAGTGGAAGATGATTAAATATACATAAAATATGTTTTTATTACTTTTTTATGTTGAAAATGGCAGGAATTTTTCTACATATAGCCAGTCTTTTTTGTCTTTAATAGATGATTTAACACCGATGCAAAGTAATAATATTTTCAACATAGGATTGTTTTGAAGTTGGACGAGAAAGTAAATCCCAGTGCTCTGGTAAAAAATATTTTCTTCCTGTTCTTCCATTCTCAAAAGTGGCTTAAATTATGTGGGTATATGAGACAGTACCTAAACTGTAAAACTCAAGAGTAGTTCTGTGTTCCCAGGTCTGAACATGAAATGTGTGACTTGTTTCAGCTGTCCTGGTTCCTGTGCCTTCCATCTATGCAGCTGTGGTAACTGGGCTCATAAATGCTATTTGTCTGCTTTTTGATTCTGTTTCAGCAACAAGACTTACTTTGTTATAGAATTTATCACACTTCAAATTGTGCTCAACAAATTCTTAATCTCAATGCATTTTTTTGCACCAACATCGAGAACAGCAATGAGAGATTTATGAAAGAGACTGAATCTTAAAAGTCTACTTCATGTTGACAAGATAACTAATGAGTTGTCACCAGTTGGCGGTCTCTGTGTCACTCAGCAGAGCCAAGGAGCTCAGAATGAAGGAAGGGATCTATTCACACACTGAAAGAGATATTAAAGCTAATAGCTCCTAATACTTCACTAAATATTAAGATAATACACATACTAAGATAATATTTAGAGGAGTATTAGGAGCTATTAGCTTTACTTTCTCTTAATATTTAGTGGCATAAGTAAACATCAAGCTCAGCCAAATCCTCTACCTATTTCTGGAATGGAACCAAATCTTAATTTCCATGAAGAGATGAAGTAAGTACTATAAACTTAATTCTTCATTTTCTTCTGCATGAGTTGCTTGAAGAGCTCATGCCTTTAATCATGTTCTTGCTTCAGTTATCAGGAGTATCTTTTAGCTGTGGTCTAGACCTGCTGCTGGTATCAGAACTTGTAGGCAGTAATTAATTAATGTTAACATTTGAGTGCATAATATTCTAGCACTGATTCCCCTAAAACCATTTGATAGCTTCTACTCACTTCTCTGCTTGTTAATGCTATCACTCCTCAGATCCAGTAAAATGAACAGATTGGTCTAGAATTGTGTCAGTGGTTTACAACTGGAAACAAAATCAAGTCTTTTCAAAATGAAGGCTGAAGTATTTTTCTGAAAACCTCCCCAGATCTGTTGTATTGGCTATTTAATCAGATCCCTTGACACCATGCTGTGATACTGAAGAATTTCAGCAGAAAAGGGCCCTGTTTTCTGTGTCAACATCAAAGAGGTCAGATAGTTGGAGCCTCAGGAAGTAGGGCAATCCTATCCGTATCCCTGCTAGTTAACATGAGTGGAGATTAAGCCCTTTCTTTTGAAGGTCTCCTATACTGGAGATCACTTCTCTTAGTTACTGGAGGACTCCCCACATTTAAATTCCAAGGCATGTGGGTTTTTTAATGTTGATCTCCAGTTGGTGACAAGACATAATTCTTCTCTCAGAAAAGTACTGTTACAGAAAACATTTGAAAAGTCACACAAGAGAGACCTCTCTAAAGACATCACTGTTTTAGGTTAAGAATGTACCTCTGTATTCCAGCCTTTCTCCACAATGAACATTCAAGTTGTTTGAGATTCATCCAAAGGATCCTTTTTCTTTTTAATAATAACATCTGAAATAATCCTAGCACATTTACTGTGACACTAATATACCTCAGGGCCACCTTCTTACTGCACAATTTACCTACAGCATTCATTAATGGCTGAGAAAAACACACCCTGTCATGGCTTACCGCAACCTAACAGACTTAAATTGCATGCAGAAAGCTGACAGGCCAGCGTGTTATTAACTGAGCCACTGAGGCCCTTTAAACTGTATTGTATGTAAGTTTATAGTGCAGGGAGTATAGAATTTTAAGCTTGCACATTTTAATGTATTTAATTTGCCTCACTCGGCAGTTTGCTTTGTGAACTGTTAATCTTTTCAACCGATACAGCAAAATGTCACTGTATTCATTTGTGGAATATAATAGGCCAATGTCCTGAAACAATAAAGTTATAATAGCCTGCCCACTGCCTAGTGAAGTCACACAAATTCAGCACGTACAATGTGTTGTGTGTCCTACTTACCCTCTAGGTTTTTAAAACTTCTCATATCAATGCCTTGAAAATCAGTAGCACATATTATTTTGGTGAGATAAAGGCAAGCAAATGTCATGGATCAAGGTCTGCTGAATTCTCTCTCTCTGAAATTGCTTTTGGTATCCCTGACACTAATTTCTTCTTGCCACCTCCACCCATGACAAATGCAAACTGAAGCTACAGACATCAGGGTCTGTCCTGAGCCCTTGGTACATGCAGTGGTCTGGAACTGATGAGGGATTCCCTCTCTTATGTTAGCAGCAGAAATCAGCAACCAGGTATTCACAGCTCCTGGGAAAGAAAAACTGCACCTAAGCTGCCTATCCTCCAGGAAAGAGGTTCTGCACACTCTTTTTAAGCTTTACTTATATTATGTTTTCCCTCCATTCTACCTTCTGATTATTTCTGTGAAAATTATAATCTTTCATTTTCTACAAGAATTACAAGAAGGACAGTGTGCTCTTAGAACTTGTGATGGGATTGTGGTCTTCTGATAATAATAAATTGTTGCTTGTAACAGGGAATCATGGGTGTAAGGATGAGGTTGATAATAGTAATAAAGAGTGCACTGACACTACCAGTGCTAGCATATGAAAAGTAGAATTTTCTATTTATTTTTCAAATGATTCTTTCTGAAGAGCTAATGGACTGGTTGTTTCTATTGTAGGATTTCCATTCTAAGGAGTAAAAATATGACATCTACTCAATGCTGAATTTCTCTCATTTCACTGACTTGGGCAATTCAAGGTTCAGTGTGTGAAGTGTTTCACTGACCTGCAGGACATATTGCAAAGCCTGACTCTTTAAAAAAGGATTATCATTCTATCAGTAGGTGAGGTTCATGAAAGCTCTTTGTCATAGCAGGAATGATGTGGGAGTTACCTAAGCCTGTACACTTAACTAATGTGAAAGATTCTTCAGAAAAAAGTCTAAAAACAAACAGAAAAGCAAAGTAAAAAGCATTTGTCAAATGAAGTCTATGTTGTCTGGATCTTTTATACTTGTAGTTATTAATTAAAACGTAGCCTGAAGCAGAAGAAGGTCATGAATCTCAGTCCACAACCAAACAAAATCTTGAGGGAAGAATCAATAAAATGATCTCTGGCTGATTTTATTAAAAATATAATGGAAACAGAAAAGATTATCTAAACCAAACTTCATATATTCTTAAAAAAAAAAAAAAAGTGTTGATAGAATGGAATTTTCTGCATGTCTTTAACTAGAGTGGTTATAAAGACGATAAAAGTTCTGAATGGGGAAGATAAGAATTTTGGGAAGGAAGGAAGAGAGCTGCAGTTATTTTTCCTGAACAATAATTGTCTAAAGCATGTACAAACTGGACACAATTCCAAATTATCTGTGAAAGCACCAATTTGCTTAGTTTAACTGTATTGATTATATAACTTTTGAAGCTTCTTTGTTTGCATACGAAGTTCAGAATTTCTAAGTATGACTAATTTGAAACATTCAGTTATGCATCTGCTAACTGTTAGTGAATTGAATATTATCTTTCACTAGGTTGCGTGTTTTCTAGGCCTAATGAACACAATACGGAATGAAACATACTAAGACACTAATTTTGATTCATAGGAACCTGATTATATCTTTTTATATCTTCTAAGGTCTTAGACAGTGCAGTCTTGGAAACATTAATTATTTGGAGCTGATTGCTACATCTTGTATTTTTATATCTGATGTAACCTCTTGATTTATTCCTTTGATATTCAGGTTCAGCAATCAATGCTGGTTTTTAGATCCTTATTATGTGAATGAATTTAGTGAAGTACAAGACATAAAATTATTGTAAGTAAAATCTTTTTCACAATTTTTCTTGCTGCAGCTCGGGTCAGGAAGCGTTCTTAAAATAATTAAGAAATGTCTGAATATAACCCACGGAGGATGTAGGAAAATTGCATATTTTTTCTTAGACTGTTTTAACATTAAAGGTTACACTGTAGTGAGGAATAGTGATTAAAAGCTGAATTACTGAAAGCATCTGGCTTGTTCACTTAAATGCATTTATGTTGAGTGAAATAATTTGAAATCTGAAGTGTGATCCAGAATCACATATGTCAATTACCGTGTTGTCTGCAATATTAAAAATGTATGCAGTTGGAGGTTCAATTATATGAGATCTCTGTTAGAAACACTTCATTCTTTCTCCCTTTGTTAAAGCGTGGTCTTCTTGGATATTGAATGTAAATAATCCACAAAATGAAGGGAAAGGTTCTCCTCTCATCTGATGCTACTGAAAACCAGGATAGCACTAGAGATTTACAAAAATTAATTTTAAAATACTGTTGTGCTGAAGGAATATGATTAACTGGTTATTATGTTGATTGACTGAATATAATTAATTTTTCAAGTGGAACAAAAGTCTTTTTTTTCATGAAGAATCAGTTAAGACAGTGTCTACTGCATTTGTATGTCTGCATCACTGCAAGTAGTAATAATTCTTACTTCTCATTTCAAAATATTTACTTTTTTTTTAAATTATTTCAAAAAGACCAGCACAATGTTTTGAATAACCTCCACATTACTTTAAAATTTCTGCTGCTTCTTTTTTTTTTTTTTATTTTCTCTATCCTATATCACATTTAAGAAGTGGAGAAAATGCTACTGAATTTAAAATGCTGTTCACTTCTCTGTTTTCTCCATTGTCTTTAATATGGGTAGAACTGATTACTTTTTACTGTCGCTATTCATAATAACAAGACACTGTCTTTTCTTGTATTATGACGTGAGCTGATGTCACAAGAGGTGCTTTAGCTCTTGTCTTGAGAAGAAATAGGAAAACTGTTTTCTGGACTTTTTGACTTTGTGGTGTATGTATCCCTTGTTTCTGACAAAATACAAATCAACCCTAAAATTTAGCTCCTTTGGAAGTGAGTATACAACTACAAAGAAAGAAATTTTCTCTTCTGGTGGTCTTGATGAATATCCATGTAAGAAATTCTACATTATTATTATTTGCAGTGGGCAATTACTTACATATATATCTTGGCTTTTAGTTATTTGTTGAAAGATTCTCCAAATTAGACATCAGGGATTTAGATGAAGCTCCCAGATATGTAATTTATACAGCAAATTGAAAGAGGTATTTTTATTGGAGAATCAGCATTTCTGGGGGCAAGCAGTCTACTCAAAAATTTTATCTGCCAGTTGCATTTGTGAGGAAAGGGAAACATCCTGAAGAGGTGTAAAGTGAAGATTTTGTGTTAATGAGGATAGTGCAGATAAAACAATGAAGAGGTACAGATCGTTATAGTTTTATGATTTTTGTTGTATTATTGATATTCCACATTATAACATAATGTGGCAGGCTGGTTAGCTCAGTTGGTTAGAGTGTGGTGCTAATGATGCCAAGGTTGTGGGTTTGATCCCTGTATGGGCCACTTCCTTTTTTAACTCCCAATATATCACATGATGTTATGATGTGGAATATCAATAATACAACAAAAAATCATAAAACCATAACACAGACCTTCTGAGTTCAGAAGGAAAATAATAGAATGAGAGCTGAAATTTGTGTATCTGGATATGACTGTTCAGCTTGCTGAAGGAGTCAAGAGCTGGACTGCCTGAACCCCATGACACTGTGAAGTATCAGAATCTATTTTAAAGTAATTTTTACTGATAGTAGTTAATAGTATTTCTGTGTTCAATATCTGAAATTCATTTCCTAGGTTTCCATTATGATCAGCTGCACAGACAATCCTATAGGTTCATAGGTTCATAGGTACATTAGGTTGGAAAGGACCTACAAGATCTAGTCCAACCATCCTCCTATCACCATCCCTACCCACTGAACTACTAAATCCAATCCCTTAGCACTTCATCTAAACGCTTTTTGAACAGCGCTAGGGATGGTGCCTCAACCACCTCCCTAGGCAGGCCATTCCAGTGCCTGACCACTCTTTCAGAGAAAAAATGTTTCCTCAAATCTAATGATTTCTTCTAATTAGCTGATTTTGTTCAAGTGAAATATGATTAAAAAAAAAAGGAGGTACATTTTTTTTTCCAGAAATTGAGGAAATCTACAAGCTTTATTTCAGTCAAGTTCAGTATTACTCATTATATTTTTATTTTTTTATTTTTTGTCTAAAATGTTTTTGATAACAGAGGTTATATTTGAAGGCAGAAGAAAACGACAATGAAAAATACTTTAAGTAGTACCCATCCTGTTAATAGACAAAACAAAGAGCATTACTTTTCAGCTGCTTTTGGAGGTAAACTTTTCTGAAGGTTTCAATTCAAATTAAATGGAGGCCAGAAGCTCTTGATTTCTCTTAAGTTAAAAACAGTATTTGAACTAGCCAGTCAGGCTGGGCATTCTTATTAATTTGTATTTCTGAGTATTTCAAGTACTGTGACTTCATGGACCACATTGCTTCAGAAGCTGATGGCAAACCATATCTAATCAGAGGCTTGAATGTCACCTCAAAATGATCCTTACCTTTTGATCTGTCTTGAAGCTTGGTATAGTTCTGCTTGCATTTAATCTGTCTTTTGACTGATTAAATTAAGATAATGAGATATTTATCAGTTTACTCATTTGATTTAGTCCCATTAGTTTTAGACAAAGAGTGAAAGGTCTGCCTTTTGTTGAAACTATAGGACACTTTTTTCAAAGGGAAACTATAGTTCATACATCAATGTGAATTCAGAAATGTGCTTAAGGTTCTTGCAATAGCTTACTTAGGCCTTATTATTATTTGTTGTTGTTGTTGTTGTATTATTCTCATAGAAAAGAAGATGCTGAACAGTCATATCTCAGGATCATTTTACAAAATATTGCATGGAAAATTTGGTCATATGGTTTTCCTTTCAACTATTAAGAAAACAGTGTATTCAGGCCTAACTAAGGACTTACTTTCTTCAAAATGTTAAGTGCTTCTCTGTCCTCCACAAAAACTGAACTTCATCAACATCTCTGCCAGGTTGGAACTCTGTGTAAGAAGAGTTCATATGGACAAAGTGTACTGATTTTTAGCTTATTAATGTAAGCCTGCGTATGTTGTATTATTTATATTTATCTCAAGTAAAGGTTATCTGAGTTAGGTGATGTCTCTTCTAGAATATAAATTTTAAATAAAATAACCAAGAGGCAAACTACTGTTAGGCACTTTGCAAATGGAAAGCCAATGACAGCTCCTGTCCCACAGAATATAAAATTTGCCTGTGATTTGTGGCAATTTGGAGAACTGCCTGTAAAACAGCAAAATGAAAGACCAATTAATAATGACAGCACTTTTCCAGCAAAATGTAAAAGCAATTCAACAAAATCAACAACTTTGACCATAAATAACAAAATTTTGAGGTTCAGATCGTCAGAACACGTCTACAAAATATTTGTCTCTGATCACCTTATTTCTCTGTCCACTGGATTCCACAGTTAGCAGCACTTGGCAAAATACCTTTCTGTTACTGATCCAAATAAGGGCTCTGACTGTGCAGCTGAAGACAATTGCTGAATCCACAGAGCTCTCTTAAAATATGTTCATCTTTCTTTTAGAACCAGTCACTGTTATGATGACAGGTGACCTAAGAAACCTGAATTTCTGCCAGCACATCCTCGAGTCCCATTATAGCACCATACAGGTATTTTTCACCTGATGTAGGATCTCTAGTATGACCTTCTCTGAAATGTACTGACTTTATTGTAAGTAGTATCTTTCTAATACTGGCAACACCTTCATACATTTTAATGAGCTCCCCTGAAAATAATAGACTTTTGTCAAATGATTCAAAATATCTCAGCTCTGAAAGGAATATTTTGCATCAGCATCAGTTCATAGACTCATATTCCCAGCCTCTCCAACTTTACTTTGAAGGAAAAAGACAGATCATTCTCATTTAATGTGGCAAAGGATGTGGTTTTGTTGCTGATTTGCTTATCCTCAACCTGTGAATTATTTGTATATTAAACTAACTCGATCTATTTTTAGTTATTTATTTAATGCTACAACTGTATTCTAGATTACTATGCTCCTTTCTATGGCTCCAGTCCAAATAAGTAGTACTGGCTATTGAGTTAATATAGCCATGTGATAGTCTGATGTAGTGTCACCACTTAATTAGCAGCAGTTTTCCAGATTTCTGAGAGTTAATGCAAAGAATAATTTTTATAAGTACTGTGACAACAATATCTTGGTTCCTAACTGCTACTCATATGCTCTGACCTCTGTCTCCACACTCCACATTTATATGTATGAAAACAACACAGCTAATAGACTAAAAAAATAGCAAGGAGATTTATACTAATACCTGATTAGAACAATGGTTTGTTGAATACTGTCTATCTCTCCTTTGAAAAGTATAGTACAAGTGTAATATAATTACATATTAAAATATGTTAGGTATTGAAAAACAGGTTGTACAATATTTTTATTTTTCTCACCCAAGTCTTAGTCAGGTACCAAGGCTATACTGTTGTACATATATCGGGTTCTAATTTCAGCAAAGCTTTTACCATTAATTTATAGGTACCCATGTAGTAAAGTAAGCTCAATGACTTCATTTAAACTTCCTATCTTCATGAAGATAGGCATTTATTCAGATGTCCTACTGAATTGAGAATTTATTCTTTTGTGTGTTTTGAGATCATACTTAAAGATTTACCAAATTTAGTTGAGAGTAATTTCTTACCAAAAAGAACATTAAAACATCTTCTGTGATATGGCAGTAGGAATTTTTTTTTAAATTAAATTACCTGGATGAAAAGTTTGCTTCATATAATCTCACCTGGGAAAAAAAATAATCCAAAAAAAGGAAGAGATTCTTTGCTAGGGGATGCAGAAGTCACCAGCAATGAAATTTTGTGAAACCTCACACATGCTGAAGATGCAGTTATTTATGGGATTTTAATACAACTCTCAATATTACAAGCATTAGACAAAGTCCTTTAGATAGCATTTTCAGCACTAGAAAAATTCTCATTTGCATACATGATGACATAATTACACCTTTGTGGGGTTTATTCTCTTTTGTTTTGAAAAGATTTTCCCATGCTTTCACAGGCTTTCTTTGAAATACATAAGGTATGCTAAGTTTTGCAATAAAATCCAGAGAAAAACAATTGAAATTTTTCCTCAGAATATTGTAGTGTGCCATAGTTTTATTGCAGAAAATTCTTTTTAGGTAGCCGTTTTTTTTTTGTTTTTTTTTTTTTTTACGGAAGGCACAGACACTGCCTGTTACATTCCCACTGAACTCAAATACATCACAATGGTTGCTTTGGTCTTTAGGTTACTCAACTGAAATGAAAAGCCATAGGAGTAGATTAGACAGGGAGAAAAGAAGTAGCATCCTTATCGGAAACAAATTTACCACTGCTTCTTCTGTTTTTCTTTCTGTGTTGCTATGCTGTGGAGTTTTATGCAGAAGGTGGGCTGTGAGGCCAAGTCAGGAATTCCCCTCTGTTGCAGCCCTAATCTCCTTTGATTTTACAGTGCAGTGACACAAACACTCTTTTCCATATGTCCAAAATAAACCAAACATATTAAGTTCTCTGCTGGCTTAAGCTAATACAGCACCGCCAAAGTCTGTAAAGCTTTGCCTATTTACAATGCTGGAAAAATTAGTCCTCTCTGTAGGGATCTAGCAGTTCAGCTATCATGGAAGACTCATTTTCTGTCAATAATAAATGTCCTCAGTAGCCTACACAAGTCTTCATTTTATCGCCTCCAGACATTTTTTAATAGCTGCAAGTCTCAAGATGGAAACAGATTTTCATGCTTTATTTTGAAGGGTGAGGATTGTTCAGAAGAGATACTACCTCAGCTGCCCAGGGAAAAGACTATTATAACACTAGCTTGGTTCAACCTATCAGCCTAACTTGCGTAAGAAAAGAAACTTATTTCTTTGTAACTTGTCTTTCATTTTCACATCCATTTGTTCAAAGACATCTGAAAGTCCCTGAGTGCTGACCTGAATAAAATGAAGAAGAAGGCTAATAGAGTGTTCACCTACAGTATTGTTTCCTCTCTTGTTATTAGATGGATATGACCCTGTCTTTGATCTTCCTGTAGATGGTACAGCCAAGGGTGCCCAGAATAAAGACTGCCACACTCCTCCTAGGAGGAAAGAAAGAGGAATAGAGAGGGAATATGCACAAGCGAGAAAATGCCCACTGTGGCAATTAAAAGTGACAAAGATAAATGAGTAAGAATGTGTGAATATGTTCCTCGGTGGATCCTTAAATAGGTGGAGAGTGTAAAAATGTGGCATGGGAATCTATAGAAGTAAAGTGAAATGATACTGAAATAAAACTAGGCTTTCTCTTTGATTCAGTAGCTTTGTAAGGGAAATGATACAAGAAATGCTTTTTTTTTTTTTTTTAAATTTTATTACTATTTCCTGGTGGTTCTTTTTGTACCAGCATAACACTTGTTTTTCAGGGCTATAACTACTTATGTTTCTGACTGCTTGCCAAACACATGTCTATTGTCACATAACAGTGAAACACTGTTTAAAGAAAGACATAAGCAAGTAATATGAATAAACTGATTTTCTGTGTAAGGAGTATTTAACAGAGAACAACAACTTATTTGATTGAGTGGAAAATAAATGTAAACTTTATTACTGTATTTATCCCAATCTCTTATTTATTCATTGCTCAACCATATAACTTCTGAACTATGACATCATACATTTGAATGAAGGAAAAACTGTTATCTCTTTGACACCAGTGAAGAAACTTCAAGAAGTCATTGCTGATCTTTTATTTTTTAATGCTTTTTTTAATTGGAATTACTCTACTGGCTATATGTTTGCAAGGAGAAGTTACTTCTACTCAGGTGAACACCAGGTTTTCTGTCACACAATGTAATCCATGTGAGTCTAGTTTGGCTGCCAGATCTAAGATGGTCTTTCTAAGTATTGAAGCTATAAATTCAGCCCAGTGTCTGAAAACCTGTATCCTTATTCATAAGGTTTCAGCAAGAGGACTCTTGCCCCTGTAAATGCTCACATATAAATTCCATTCTATGGCTAAGTAGAACCTGTGGAGTTACTTCAATGAGTCATGGCTGAAAAAAATATGTTATGCTTGCAAATTTGTGTACTTGGGAGTTAAAAGATAGTACAAAAAGGAAGGGCTGAAACATCCTCTTTGACAACCTTCCATGTCTTAGTACCAAGCACTTGAAGCAGTACATCATGGTTTAATGCTGACAGCCTCAGCATGCTTCATCCCAGGGCACCCAGGGTCCTGCTGCCATATGCAAAATACTCTCTTAGTTTCTATTGTACCCACATAGCTGGGACTCTAGCCTGTGGCTACCTTTCACATTTGTTTTGACTGCCTTTTGAAGGACATGTACGCATACTGTTTGGATCAAATATTAACAGTAAGCATCAAATCAGTTTCATGACTGAAAGCAAATAAATTAGCAGAAACGCTGGAAAAAGATAGAAAGTTAGAGGTCTCATGTCTTATCTTCTGATCTTGTCTAAAATTATTATTCAGTACTGGATTCAGCTACTGTCCCCAGCACCACTATAGGCACAATTGATGACAGTTGCGTCACTTTTTACAAGAGTCACTAAACCTCCCTCTGCATTTCTTTCAAGAATAGATTTTAACAGAATATCTATGAGTTACACAAATGTACCTCATAACAGCTTTGCAATATTCAAAGTTTTCAAAATGCTTAGAGGTCTTCAGGTATAAATAGCTCGCCACACAATTCAAGAAATATTTCTACACATCTTAAACTACACATGTTTAGGCTGGCAGTTGTATTTGCCCTCAACTTTTATGCTATGCCCATATTGTTTTACAGACGAATATATCCAAAATCATATGGACCCAAATAAGACCTCTGGCGCTGACTGTGATTAAAAACTAAAATATGAGCCCATTCACTTGTACCATCTGTTTTGTTAACCCACCAGAAGGGAACATTTCTACTTAGCGATTAAAGTGGATGGCAGAAAATTTTATCCTACACATTTTCTGACGTTAAAAATAGGGAAACATAGAATAAAATAGAATTTGTATTGGCTTCTGAAAAGAGTCAGAAATAGTATATTTTTTCTGGAATGGCACAGCAGAAATGTTTGATTCCTGATACATCCAGAATATCCCTCAGCACATTCATTCTGGCATTTGGAGGGCATAAAGGTATATATTATAAATGCGTGCTTCTCATAAGAGAATCTTAAAAGGCTATCTTCCATATGGCAGGGACTAAGAGGGAAATGTCAGTGCTTTTTCTTTAAGCAACAAATAATTACGACACTAAATGAAACAAAGGTAACTTAGCAACAAGGTATTCATTTTCTCATCTGGCATTATCTGAAGAACTCCAACTGTGGCCAGCCCATGAGCAGTGTGCTGTTTATCTGCTTACCTGCATTTGAAGCATTCCACTTCCTTTTAGCAGTGCTGTCTATGAAAGGACAACAAAATATGAACAGTGATTATGATCTTAAATTGCAAAGGAAAGACCTTGAAATAGCGCTAACTCCAGTATTTCAGTGTTCTTTACAGATATATCTTCCTCTAAATGTGCATGAATCATTTGTAGCAAGTACACTTTTCTACTAAGTCTAGTCCAATACCTGTTTGTGAGATGCCAGTGGATGGACTGCTTATTGAAATTAATTTGCACATTATTTTGATGTGTTTGATAAAAGCCTATCCAAAGTCCACAGAATCAGTGGAAACACTCCTACAGACTTTTCTTCACAGAGACCAAATACAGTGTGCAAACATATTTTATTTGATGGGTTGTTCACTATCTGCTTACTGCAAGTAATACTCAGGAATATAATTAATGCCATTCAATGTGGTTTTATAGTAAATAAGTCTTGTCAAACAAACCTTTTAAAAATTTCCCCAAAAGAAGGTAACCACATAGCTGAATTATTATTAAGGCATTTAGTGTGTATAAATGAGGCATTAATGTATGAATATATAATTTTAATGTATTTAGTAACTGAAATGCTGACAAAAAGATTAATGCTGTGAGATATCAATGAGAAACATGTAGCTAAATAAAAAATTCATTAATGTGCTGATCAAAAAATAACACCCCTAAATGGAAAACTATTATTAAAGAAGGATTTGCTTATTGAGTTTCTGCAATCTTTTGGAATTGAATTCAAAGTTTCTGAATGGCTCCTCAGTAAATTATTTAACTACTTTTGCTTGATAGAATTGCAGGGAATGTCAGAATTGGATGTGTGATTAAAAAGCGAAGACTGGTCTACCATATACCAAGTCCAGTGACAGAAAAACAAAATGATATAACCAAAGAAAAGTTTTGCATATAGACAAAAAAAGAAGAGAATTAAATCTATAGAATGGGAGATGACAGTCCTGTATACAGCAACTGCAGTTTTTATGCATGTTTCTACTGAACAAACAACCAAACTGAACAAATCGGGCTTTGGCCAAAGGCTTTGCTTTGGCATTGGGTCCATGGATGCAGTTAAAGAGGAATGGCACAGAGTTTGCTTGTTCAATGACAGTCAAATCAGTGATACATTGATTCACAACAGACCTAGGGCTCACTTTTAAACCTTGTGAAGGTACAAAACAGAGTCACAAATATTGTCTAAATATAGTACAAAATAGCAGCAATTATTTAAGACTATGAGAAGTCAGATGGAAGGAAGCCTGAATATTCTGCAGTAACACTGGATATTAAAGGAATTTTCTGCATTTGAAATAAATCATAAGAACCTGGAGCAGCAAGTTGAAGCAAGATATGTTCAAATAAAAAGTTAGTCACTTTTGACTATGTTTTACTTTTATTTTTACTGATGCAAATGATTAATGACCAGAACAAAACTCTACCAAGGAAAGTAATGAGGACATCAGGGTAAGCACTGGCCGAACACATCTGTTGTCTCTGGCACACAAAAGGAAGTTTTTTTATTATGATTATTATTTTTTAAGGGAAAAATGTGGCTTAATTAGGCAGTATCTCTATTAATTTGACTCAGCTGGGATCTATTAACAATAAATCATATAATGAAGCTCATGAGTCTTTCTTCAGTTATTTCTGCTTGTTGCAGCCCCTTCATTTGAGTCCCAAGACAGTGGTGGGGTCAGATTGCTTCTTTATCAGAGCCAGGAAAGAGCTCGAGGAAAGGGTTGTCTTCTCTAAGTCGTAGGCCTCCATGAATCCTGCTTAATAAGAAACAGAATTAATTACATGAAGCATAGGATCCCCTTCAAAGAAGTGCTAGCAACTAGTTTGTCTGGCTGGCTCCTGCCTGTTGTTAGTTACCAAAGAGACAACATTGCCATTTTTAGTAGAAGCTGAAGCATTCTCACTTCCTGACTCAAAGCTTATTACTGGGATATGTAAGTGAGATATAATGACTTGTCATATACCAGAGATCATATTAGATGATCTAATGGCTCCTCCATGCCTTACTTTTTATGAGTCCTTCACAATCCACTTTGCGTGCTGCCTCATTGGTCCCTAGAATCACATGCTAGTGCTCCCATTCCCTGATTTTTATGACTATGACCTTTATAAACAGGAGTTCTTGAATAATTTAATGGTAAAGGGGGAAAGTAAGAAAGCAATCTGAAGTGAAGTAAATGAGCAAGAAATAAGAAAGCCTCAGAAATGTTAGGACATTTTAAACCTATTTACAGAGCATAATAGTCTGCCTGCATATAAAGACACCAGATTTAAAACATCTGTTTTCTTTCACAAAGGAAAAGAATCAGTGGAATTGTGTGGTATTACTCATAACACAGCATCTCTTAGGACAAGTTCAATATTTTTACTCCCGCTGCTACTCTCATTTCCTTAAATTCTAGGTCTACATCTATGATTTCAGATGGCTCTATGAATTCTTAAATTATGTTTAATAGTTAATATCTCTGACTAAACAGTGCCTTTTGGGCTTTATCTGTTATGAGAAGTGATAGTGTGTTCTCAGAATACTTTGTAGAGTTCCCCAGCTATTCTGGAAATAATTTGCCAAAGCTCATTAAAGGGTGAGACATTTTTCCCCAGATGTAATAAACTAACTCTGCTGGCTGATATGTGTCTGAGAAGAGCTTCTGTTCTATCTATTGTCTGTTTTCCAGTGAGTTTACCCAAATAAGAGTGTTACTGCAGAAAACCTTGCACATCTGTTCAAAAACTTAGATTTTAGGTATTGCTTATGGTGTCGTGCAAATGGAGAGGCTTCCACAAGCTGTGCTTGATGTGGCTGTAGAATCGCTGACCATCAGCTGATCCTTAACTTGTCTGTTACTGATGCTTTATTCCTTTTTTAATCCAAGGAGTATTAGCACTGAAGAAGCTCAGTTCATTGAGAGACACTTTTATTTTTCCTTTCAGAGTTATTAGAACACTGTCTCCTTTTCTTTTTGGTCTGCTCAGAACATTTTGAACCAACATTACCTCAGTGCATTCTGAATGACTGCACTATATTGTGAGTAATTTTTTGCTGAAAGTGAAGCTGAGATGGCTTATTTCCACAGAGAAACCTTGCATATCTTAATGACTCTTAAAATCAGTTTCTTTCCCAGTTGAGAATACTAATTACGGTGTTGTGCTTTCCACATTTTAGTCAGTTATACCCATACATTTTCTTCTGTCAGTGCAGAACTTTAGGACTGTGAATAAAAATGAAATGGTAGCTTCTATGAAGAATTGCATCATATTATATCTGTCCCTACGGTAATAAGTGAAAATGGATGTAAATGCAAATCTTCAGAAAAGAAGAGAGTGTTTAACTCTCTTTGATTTCAGTGACACCCAGATGCCTTAATGCATTTGGAAGTCTGTGTTTGATTTTCCTCATTAAGAAGAATAACAGATCAAGAATAATTTCTCATTTTCTGCGTAATAGGATGCAAGAAAAATTAATTCATCGTAGTTACAAGTTAGCTTTCTGATTTATAGACAGAATGGGTGATTAAATCTTTCTGAGAAATGTTGTCCATTTGCTTGTAATGTAAAAATAATATAAAATGATATTCATTTAGATATTAAGGCAAACTCACAAAGCTGTATTTTTTTTTATTTTTATTTTTTTGTATCTGCAGTGGAAAGCTGTGAAATATGTAAATACAGTCCAGCATTTTTAATGAAAACATGCATTTCCTTGTATATATGGATGAGGCATACTTCTGTATATTTTGACTTTAGCAAACTCCAAAAATCTTTGTAAAAATATTTATGAGAAGTGCAAATGAATTTTCATCTGATGTGGGCTTTATGTTGGCTTAAGAAAGATTCCGTTTCAACCCATGGTTTATGACTCTTATTACACCTTGTTTACCAAGATATATTTCAACAACTGTGGTCCTCCAGAATGAAACTTCAGTGTTAGAAGTGTTAGCGAATACCTAACTTTCAATGAATGTGAATGAGTCAGATCCTAAATCGATATCTGTACTCCTTTCTTTTCCATACCTTCTGTCTGCTAATTACTTGATTCCTAACAAATCAAAATTCTGTCACCTCATGATTGAGAAGCAAATGAAATGTAGGGTTGGTGAACCAATTGTATTTATATATATATAAAAGATTTTTAACTAGATTTTCAAAAAAGCAATAGGATTAACATTCAGCGTGTAAAACTTGACCAAAATGAAAGATTTTCTTATTCAATGTGAGACAGATAATTGGCTCTGTCTGGGTTATTCTATTGTGTACCGAAGAATACCTTTTATCAAGAAATAATAATCACCAAGAAATTGGGTTGAACCTTCACCTTCTCCCCCAAATATTACAAAGGAAATAGGGAAGCTAGATAAGGAGCTTATAAAGTAAAGAATGAAACTGAAGAAGAGGTAAAAAAAAAAAAAAAAGTGCCAAAAGAATAACAATGAAAGAAAGCATCAGGACTACATGATCCTTGCTGTAGGTGGCAACCCACCAATTAATATCTTTCCGAAAATTTTTGATAATTTAATGACTAATTAATTAAGATTCAGTGTCCTTTCTTATGTGAAAAGGGTGATGGATTTGATTTTAAAGTTAGCTACCCTTCTTTTTTTCGAACAACATGGTAGAATCTAACCTGAGGCCTGCCTTTGAAACACAGAGAGTATGTACAAGAAAATCATTATATTAAGAAACGGAGCTGCCATTTTAACAATATTCTGCAGCACACATATTAAGCACTCAGTCAAACTGCATTCTGCTCATCTTTTCACCTGGTGATAAAATGATACTTTCTCCTCTTTCACTTCCACTTTGGCATTACAGTAAACTGCTGTGGCCTCAGACACTAAGATGTCAAACTACAGTATAGTAAAATGGACTATAAATGAAGATGAATGCATGTCTCAGCAGAAGGGTCAGGTATAGGATACAAATTAGAGATTGTTTTTCCTTTTCTTGGCAGAAGACTCTGCCCCCTGTTTTCACAAAGGACCTTATAGATAGAACGTGGTGACATGAAACTAGAGAAATACCGTAAATCAAGCCCAGAGAGTGCCATTTCACTTTTCATCACAAAGAGGGTCACTTGTATGGTGTAACTTTAATGAACTCAATAAGACACAGTCTGGATTTTAGTGAGTATGAATATTTACAACAGACGAAAGAATCTGTGCAACATGGATAAAGTGTTATGTATGAGATCAGATTAATGGACAAGCAAAAATTATGTGATTTTACAACTTGAGTACATACATCATTGACAATAGCAAAACAATTTGTATTCGTCTGGAAAATGAATGAAGAAATAAATAAGAGCACTTTTTTTTTTTTTTTTCAAAATACTTTTGGAAAGTTTGGAGTAGATTTTGGCAATTGCCATGGAGAGTGTAGAATGCAGTAATTACATTAATTTTATTTCCACTAAATGAAGCTGTTTTTGTGACTAAAGTTGCATTCTTACAGAAAATTTCATATAAGTGCATATTTTGAACTGCTTTTCTTGCAGCAAAATAAATAAATAAAATCTTAGTGTTTATAAAAGAAAAAGAAAATTAAAAAAGGATACAAAAGGGAATTTTACCTTGCTTTTGTTGACATGAGAGGCATTTTACATTTGGTTGAAGTCACAAAATTTTACTTTACTCAAGTTAAAGAGCGATTGAAGAACAGACATCTTTGTAAACTATCCCTGAGGTTCTCTTGTCTGATGCTGTTTTATCCCTTGGAAATCTTTGAGAGTGTTTCCAGTTGTGATTTGAAATTGTGCCATCTATTTTACATAAAAAATATTGTTGTTTTTTTTTTCTCTCATTCAGAACTGGTGATGGTGTTTAGTTTTTAGAAGCAATTTGGAGCAAATATTTAGAAGAACTTGAAAGATACAATACAAATGCCCAACAGCAAATGTTTAAAAATGTATGCCTCATTTTAATGATCTACATGTATTCCTTTTCTTCACACTATTCTGCCAGACAGATGAATTTATATGTCTTTTTCAATATCTAGACCTAAGGTTCAAAGTAGTCCTGTTTAATATTTTAAAAGCTGTGTTAATGTTTTCACTGTCACCCTTAACAGTTTAGATTTTTCAGTGCTACTTCTATCTGGATAGTCATTGCTAATAAAAATAATACATTACGTGTGTATGTTAAATAAAATTATCATACACTGACAGAAATGCAGAATCACTTTCTATCATTCTGTGTTTTGGCTATATTAGTAGATATTCCAGTCTTGCAGTTTACTGTAGAAATTTAATTATTTTCCTACTTCTTGTTATATTTGTAAGATACACACTGTAATGTTGATGAAGAATTATCAGCATTATAGTGTTTTTTAATAGTTTGTGTGTGTTGAATGGGTGTTGTAAGCAAGGGTACAAACTCATTTTTGACATTGCCAGACAGCATGTGGTAATTAATTAGGATCAATAGTCATGTCACAGGAATCAATATTCATATGATCAGTATAATACAATTCCATTTGTTACCGTGTATTTCTGTTTATGACATGTCTTTTAAGTTCAGTTGTAGAGCCCAGGGCTTGGGGTAGTTTTTTACTTGGGGTAGTCTTGTGTGAGGACAAATCTCACACCTGGGGAAACAAGAGTGGGGCAGTACATGTAGACTGAGGCTGAAACAGAAATTGAGAAGGGCAGATATAAATGGCAGTGTAACTGTTTTTATCTAAGACTAAAAAAAAATAAAAAATAACATGAATCCTGTTGTGGTAGATATTAATTTTAAGTCTAAAACTGGAATGAGGTCTCATTGTTCATGATGACCAAAAGAAGTGATTCAGACTGACTGAATAAAATCTTATGTAGTAGCAAAAGAGAAATTATCCATACTTTCTGTTTCAGTGCTGGTGTTTAGTTTAGACTGTTGTTTAGAACACTGTGTTCATAGGCACTGTTCTAAAGACTTTTTTGTTGTTCTGTTGAGGTGACAGACAGGCATGCTTGGAAGAACTGGGCTCCACACAAGAAAATTATACAGCTAAGTGTAATAGTGTTGCAATATAAATGCTTAATTATATGTATATATATATTTACAGAGTGAACCTGTCAAGAAAGGTAGGCAGCTTGTTAACATCCTCTTCAGTTTGCATCTCTCTACTACAATGGTATTCAGGATTGGCATCACACACCTGTGATCACCTAAATAGCCACTGGATGTCGCTGATGATCCGCACAAAGTCAGCTTAACCCTTTAAGCATTTTTTTTTTAAGGAATGGATAAGTCAGTAAAAAGGGCACACTCATGACCTTGGGTACTTGATTTGCCTACCATCAACATACTCAACAACAAATAAATAAGACTCTCAAAAGCAGTAGATACTTGATCAACAACAAGAAATACAGTGAATTTGGATACTTAAATTTATTAATTGTTCACATTCAAACTTAATGACTACTGTCGAGTCTTAAAAATATCATAGCAGGCCTTCATGAATGTTCTGACACATATATAATTAACCTATCTGGAGGGATATTTCTCTTTAACAGTGGTCTGTGGTTTTTTCATAGTGAATGATCTGTGCAAGATGGCTAGAAGTTTGGTGATTCTTATCTATTTGTTTCAACAAATATGGAATTTTTCTGGAAGGATTGAAGAAAATCCTCTCTTATCTGGGGATCATAAATTACCTTCATTTCTTGATGAGAAATATATAATTTTTCTTGCATACTCCTGCTAACTGAAAAGTGAAATTCCCAATGCCAGTTTGTAGGAGATAGCTGCCTGCTATAGCAGGAAGAATACCGGTATGAGAGCAGCATCACATGCAAAGTATCTACTCTCATCAGTAAGAGTCGTTTGTTCTTACAAGTGGTAAGTTCATGATGATTATGAGCTAGTTCCTTCCTTTGACTAGTGACTATGTTAAGAAGAGAGAAGTTAGAAGTGCACTTGTCTGTTGTAGAAACCAGGCTAAAAAGAACCTTTATTTTTCTATTTATTTATTTATTTATTTATTCCACTCCATTCTATCTGGACTTAAATGATGTTTTGTGTTTTCTTGATATAATTTTTTTGCTTCTTCAAGCAGCTGTCACCTCTTTGAGAAACCCAAATTTTAACAAGTCTCTTTCTTTCTAATATTTCAACTGAATACTATACTGATGTCAATGTCTCTTTTTGTTCATGGATAGTACTGAGATACTGATCAGAGCTTTTAAAGAGTCCTTCACAGATAAAATAAAACATATCACAATGAGCTCTTTTCACTGATATAGTTTTAGATAGCTTATTAGCTATACACTGTGAAGCCAATTGAGTCTTTAAAGAAAGCCATAGTACACTCTCTAGTTAAAAGGGTATTTAGCTGCCCTGTTGAAATTTAAAAATTTTTAATGTGTCTAGATGATAGTAATTTGTCTATATAATCAACTTAGAAGCTAGAAGATTATGATTTAGGAAATGAAATAATGTTTGAGAGGATAAAAAAAACAACTATGTTGTTTTTAAGTCTTTATGCTTCAACACCTTATTTCTCAGGCAGTTCCACCATCCAATCTCTGACTTCAGGCAATAAGTTAAGCTATGAAAAAAAGGTAGACCAGCCTCCAACCTGTGCTTCAGTACAAAAAGAAATACAAAATCCACTGAGTTTTGTTTCAGTCCAAAGTGAAGTATTCTAGCCTCCACAGAAATAAATATTTCCCTGGAATACACACTATTATTAACTAACTAACTAACTAAACTCCTACTGCTGATCGTATAATTAGTTTGTCTTTAAAGAAAATGTCTTCAAGGCTCCTTTTAGCAGATGTTTTAGCAATGGATTCTGTGTTATAACCGCATACAGTTCAATGAGACATTATTTTATTAAGAATAATCATATTGTTTCTTCAAGACTGAAATAATGTTCTACCTGCTTTGGTAGAACTTTCATTTTTTAGGTCTTGTATAAAAGCAGTGTTCTATCACGTAGAGATATTGTAGGTGAACTGTTAGGTCCTGGCTTGAGCAGGTGATTGAGCACCTGGTGAAAGATTGTGGCTGGCCCAGGAAGCACAGGCAAGCTGTTTGTACTTGTGCTCCCCAGGTGACCAGAAGGGGTGGACCCACAGTGGAACCTCCCTGGGCTCATAACATAAGGGGCAGCTACAAAAGGGAGAACGTCTTTGGGTTCTGGGTTGCTTTTTAAGGATTACTGTGTTGCTAGAGTGCCTCTTCACTATTTGGGTGAGTTCAAATCTCATCTTCTTTCTTTGTGCGACTATTGGCCTGGTTGGAAGTGCTTTGCCTTGTGTTGCCAAGATTGTGTCAGTAGTAGTTTTGCTCCTTTGTGATCAGAATGGCTGTAAGTCTTGATATTTGGTTGAGAGGACTGTGAGAGCTATAGAAAATTATGAAAATTATACTTCTATTCTGTGAGTTTTTTGTATTCAGGTTAGCTCACTAAGCTGACTCTCCGCTTTGGTCAGATGAGATTTGTATTTTCCTAAAGCTGTGTGTTCTCTATAATGTAGTGCATCACAGTAAAGATGTTAGTGGTGTTAGTGCTCTTCTCTTGGTGTCCACACTCATTTCACATTAGGTTTGGTTTCTTAGTCCTACTGACTGAATTTCTATTAGCAGATGGAGCACAGTAATTTTCTTTCTTGGCTTAAGTCTCATTGTTAAACTTCTCCTGAAAGGAATCAAGCTGACATACTCAGAGGCAACTCTATAACATAAATCAAAGCACTGGAAATGAAATTTTCAGGCTATGCATTCTGTGTTGCTCTCTTGAAAAGATCTAAAATGCTAATGTAGGGTTGCTAATGGGCAATCTTTAGTAACTTAGTAAACTAAGAAGATTATCCAGTTACTTTTAGCTGATATATATGCCTTCTTATCTCTATTCAAGATAAGGATATTATTTAAAGATAAATATCCTTATACACACTTAAAATATCCTTAATACTGTATTTTACTTAAGATGTTTTTATTTCCCATTCAGAAATTAGGGCCAAAGACAAAAGAGTTAAGATCGTGCTTGTTCCCTGGTACTGGTTTATTTCTTGATGGTAGGTAAGGAATTTAGAAGAGCTGAAACTAGAAGTGAGAATTTTATTTTTGTCTTCTAGAAAATATTCCAAGAACAACAATCTTTTACACTTGTTCCTTGCGTGGTAGGCCTTGTTGTTGTCAGACACAGCTGAACTCATAATTTCCTATTGAATAACAACTGGAATTTTGAAAAATAGTGGAAGAGATTCCCAAAAGTGATTTAAGAAAACTAAGCTAAAGCAACCTCAAGAAACTGAAGTTCTTCACTGTATTTTTTTTTCCCCCAAAGCTAATACTTACAGATTAACTACTATGTGTGTCAAGAGATTACGTTTGTGAAAAAAGGAATATAAATACAGAAAATGAAACAACAGAAACAGAATGAGCCTTTACAAACTGTGATGACACACTTATTAATGGAGATCAGAGATGGGAAAAATGAGTCAGAACACATTTTAGAACATTTGGACAGTTGATTTTTTTCTTTTTTCTGGGGGTGTTTGGTACTGATTAGATGAGGCACAAAAGAAAAAAATTGTAAATGCAACTGGTAGTGTAGCTTGGGACTTTTGAAAATTATCTGCAGTAATTTTAGTAGCAAATCTTTGACTAACTTCACCTGTTGAAGAACTAGGAGAACATCAATCCTTTCTGAAACTTTCTGAAAATCGCACCCTCAGAATGAGGCAGAGTTCTGCATTTTCAAATAGTTAATGGGGCACTGGTGGGTGGTCCTGTGTCAGAAATATGGCTCAGTACAGAAATGAGCATAATATTGTTTTATCAGATTAGTCAAGGATATGAAACAGTCTGCATAATTTCTATTCTTTTATATTTGGTTTGTGCTGGCTATGGGAAAGCAGAAATCTTGTGACCTAGTATAAAGCCTTCCAGCGTGAGCTCAAGAGTTTTGGACAAGATGGCAAAGTGGCTTTGTACTCTCAGAGCTGACACAGTAGAGCAGCAGCAATTTGTGTCATGTGGCTGCAGCACTTTTGATCTAGTACAAGCTACCTTAAAGATGAGTTGGCTGCATTGTTCAGTCACGTGCTGGCAAAATCTGAGTGACTCAGGATAGTATTTACTAGGTGGATTCAGAGTTTGTGTGAGCTCTGTATAGATCAGATGGGATCCAGCTGTAAGCATGATACTCTATAGATACTGGGCTCTCTAGTACTAAAAAGATGGGGGCCTCCTGAAAAGAGTCCAGTGGTGGGCTGCAAAGACGATAGAGGGCCTGGAGCACCTCTCTTCTGAGGAAAGGCTGAGAGACCTGGGTCTCTTCAGCCTTGAAATAAGATTCAGGGGATCTGATCCACATTTATAAATGGAGTGGGAGGTAAAGGGATGAGGCTGGACTATTCTCAGTAGTGTGTGGCAATAGAATAAGGGGAAATTGCCATGAACTGAAGCATAGGAAGTTCTGCACAAATGCACATAGGAACTTCTTCACAGTAGGGGTAATGGAGCACTGGAAAAAGTTGCCCAGAGAAGTGGTGGAGTCTCCTTCTCTGGAGATGTTCAAGACCCACCTGCATGCCTACCTGTGCAGCCTGGTCTATGGAGCTGCTTTGGCAGGGGGGTTGGACTAGGTGACCTCTAGAGATCCCTTCCAACCTCTACAATTCTGTGATACTGCTTGCCTGTTGTTGGTCATGAATTTCCAGATTGTACTGGGGAGCTTGCTTTGTTATTTTAGGCTTAGGCCCCATAGCAATGTGCTGTATGTTTTCTGACCAAATTACTCACTGAGGAGTGACCTTATATTTGCTGAGAGGGTAAAAAAACAAACCAAAAACTTTAAACAGACTACTAGTGTACATTTCATTGGAAGAGCACTGTTGCTTCCTTAAACAAGTGACAAAAATCCAGATGTTTAAAAACTAATTCCTCTATCTGCTTACATGTGACGCTTTGCACTCAGACACAAAGGTAAAGCATGACTATATTCTCTTTGGAATTGCAACTCTTTGTGGAAGCTGACACATGCAGTAAAAAACAGGGCCAAAGTGAGTGCTAAAATGAATGCAAATCAATAGCCCTAGTCTGTTAACTTCTGAATACTGCAAAGAAAATACTTTTCTCAGGTTACAGTCAGGATGCCTTTATGCCTCTTTTTTTGACTGCTGTGTTCTCACCCTGGCTCTGTACACAGCCCTGCCCTGCCTACTCTTGGCAGGGATCAGACTCCCAGTGGCAGTTGTTCTTCTCCATCCTGAAGTGATGCTAGAAGTTGAATACTAAAAAATAGTATCAGAATAACTCTTTCAAATAAATCATATAGATTTGTTTAATTTGGAAATTCTAATCTGGAAAGTATCTTAGGGTGCTGAGTTTACTCAAAGTCAGCTGCCTTAGGGAGATATTGAGAGTCCTAGCATCATACATAAAGGTATCACTCTGTATTTATTATCTCAGTACAGTCATACTGGCTGTGTAACTAGCCAGAGTGACTTCACATAGCACTTTAATCTTCTCCTTCACTTGTATTATTAATTGCATTTGTGTATTGTCTCATTTTTCTCATAGTTTGGATCACCGTTTTCTGTACAAAACTTGTAAAGACAGCTTTAACTCTGTAATATATTCTTGCCAGTAAAAGAAATATGTTGTGCTCAGAAAATCTATCTTAGCTGGTAGACTTTTTTTCCCATCAGGAATTGCTGGTTGCAAGCAGAATAAAGCCTGTTTCAATCTGGCATTCACTATAAGCTTTGGCCTTGACTTGGATGCTGACCAATACATATATGCCTCTGGACCTGTGTACAATCTCCCTTTAGCATGAAGCTCTTCAGTGCAGAGAGCTGGCATGTAAAACCCATTGACTGCATAAATGGGGTCTACTAAGTGCTCTGTCATCCCCTGAGACAGAGAGAGCAGCTTGGCCAGGCTGTGATTCCTAATTTATCCATGTAATTAAGTTCATTAGGCTGAAGTTAAACTCTGTGAATACCCTCCATATCTCTTCACATGCCTAATGTAGCTATCCTGATCAGAATGAAAGTTTCTGAAATTCTAATAGGAATATGGAAGAATTAATACTTCTAGTCATCAGTAATAGGTCATCTTGTACAAAACATGCGTGTTGCTATTAGGGAAAGCAGCATCTTAGATATGAGGTAATTCACTGTCTAGTAGTTCCCTCTGTTCTCCTATCTCACTCTGTCATCTATTACTTTTAAGAACTCAGGAAGCAAATGTATCTCACATCAGAATTTTCTTTTTTTTTGTCCCTCTTCATATGGATTCTGTATTTTTTCTGTTTGTTGCACAGCTGCAAGGAGCTCAATGAAGACATAGAGATGGAAGAAGAGCAGTTTTACAGAATACATTTAAAATGTTAAGATACAGCTGTCTTTAGCAACACAGTTCAAAAGTCCATACATTCTCTGGTGGTTGCAGGACACACTTGATAAATGATTGGATTCATTAAACACTTGGGATAGACTCTCTGAAGTCTCCCTGCAAGGAGGTATGTCACAACAGGGATCATTAAGCATGGGACCTTATGATGCTTTAAAGATCCTTCTCTTCCTGAACAATATTCTGTGGGCAGTTCTGTACTGGAGCAGCTGAATGCACAAGCAAGAACCAGTGGTATTTCTTCCCAAGCTTTCTGTAATCACGAGTGATTACTATGAACTCCTACCACAAATTAGTGGTGGAACTGATTTGGAAGTTATGTTTTTCTGGTCTGAATAGATGTAGAGTCTTTTTCAAATATAATTTTTTTTTTCCTGTTTGTTACTATATTGGCTGATCCTTGTATGTAGATAGTCAATGCCTGCATGCCTTCTTAACTACATAATTCACATAATTGTAGAAGATTGTTTGTCTGGAAAACTCAGTAGATAATAACCATACTGCTCTAGACTTCAACCTGGGTACTATTCCAAATAATCTCTTATATGTCCCTTCTACCTGATAACACTCGCACCTAAATTTTATACTCATTTATTTTACCTTTTCTCCCTTTAGGCTTCTTGTAACAGAAACAATCTTAGAAATTAGTTATTTCTAGGTGAATCTGCTTGAAAATTTTTGGTTCCTGTGTATTTGAAACTTTCTCTTTTTTTGTTCACTGCAGCACTTTGCAGGACAGGGTAGGTTTGCTTCTTTTGCTTATCTAGTGTTTACAAAATAATGTTTGGGTAAAATATTCTGTGAGGAGATCTTAGCCACATGTATGGTTTTAAAAATAGACTGAATTCAGAACTCAGGGGAAGTGTGGGAGAGGTGCCAGGCTGACAGCCCTCCAAACTCCTGCCTTTATTTGCAGGATAACTACAGTAATGGAAACTTCTCCCCCTCTAATTCCTTAAAAATTGTGTTTTATCCTGTTCTCACAGTGAACTCCCCCACATTCATTAAATCTTCAGCATCTCAGCTATGGTTTGCAATGGAGTTCTAGTTGGTGGTGATACTTAATGTGGAAACGTGTGCATTCGTAACTTGATAGAAGCTGCCAACTTGTTGGCAACTAGACATACGTCTATAAATTCATTTTCATCATGTTTTCCTCATGAGTGAAATGTACAGGTCTTGTAGTGGTTTTAACTTCATGAATATTGTGCTGTAAATAAAAGGCTGGGAACAAAATTATTAAGGGAAAGTAGTAGAGGCTTTGTAAAAATACTAACAAATACTGTGAGATGGCACTTCACTGCTATAACAAACTCACAATATTTGTCATAGTAAATGAGTTTATGTTTAAACTTATCTTAAATTTTCAGACTTCATGAATGTACCCACACCTTCCATAATCACAACAGAATAATAATATAATAAATCAGTTTTATGAGTCTTGTCCCTATTAAATCATGTAAATAGTAATTAAATTGTGCAATGAAGGACTCGCTGAATCCAGTTTCAACAAAAATTGTCGTCTTGTCCTCTTTCAGGAGGAAAGATTAGTTTTAGAGGTGAGCAGTAAATGGTATAAGAGAAAAAGGGAGTTACTCACAATGAAAAACAGTATTTGGTATAGGAAAGCTTACAGTGATAGAAGTGGACAAAGTAGGGGTAACTGAAAACGAGCATTTATAATCTAGAATCTGGATGGATAAGAAAAGGAAATATCTGCTTTTGTAATTAGCTGTAGGGCAGTAACAACTGTGACAAGTGATCATTGTAGATATCCATGTGGGTCAAATTGAACTGAGTTGCTTACGTTCAAAAGGATGTGCTCTCTTCCCATTCAGCTCCCTTTCCTTATTAAACACATTTCTACCACCACAGCTCCCAGCTGTTGAAGAAATGTGCAAGTTACTTGAAAGCACTGCCAAGTAGGCACTAATTGGTGCCCCAACCAGCAGTCTCAAGAGACAGGCCAAGGAAGGGGGGCTAAAGGACTTTCCAGGTCAGCTCTGAGGCTCTTGAGGCAAACTTGTAAGGCTCAGGGTGCTCCTGCCTGTGTTTACATCTTTTCCAGCATTGTTAGACTAACACTTTTAATGAGCACCAATTATTCCTTTCTGAATAATTGTTTCAATAGAGTATCAAGTTTCTTCCCTGAGTGTTGTTACTGAAACCAGCCATTTTACACACAGGTGTGTATCTAAATACCTCATGTGAGGTACTATGTTTTGTTTTTTTGTTTGTTTGTTTTTTTAAGTAGGCCTTATAGGAACAGAGAAGAACCAATTTCACTCTAAAAAGTGTTTGTCAGCAAACCTGAGCCTATGTGGGCAGTGATCTTACTACTTGTTAAAATTTGAAGAGAAGAAATCTTAATTCTTTGGAGATGGCATTTCAGTTCCTAATTTTTTTTTTTCAGGCAGATGTTTTAACTGACTGTAGCCTAAGGGCTTCTGTATCATTTGATGGGTATATGCTTTTCGTTATTTTATTGCTACTTCACCCATGCCTGCAAAATTAGTTCATTTCAGCAGAGGAATGCTGAGCAGAAAGAAGGAGATTTCCTTTAGTCTGAAGACAACAAATGACTGTTGTCTTGACCTTGTGCCAGAGGTTCATATGTCAGTTTTCACTTGCTTCCTAAATGAGGTTTACTCCTTTTTTAGTCTGACTTCTGACATTTCTAGTGGTCTGTATAAACAATAGAGAAGAACTTTGTACTTAAGGGATGATTTTAATACTTTATCCTCCTGATCTACTTTAACAAAAGTGATTTTTTTCTAAAGAAAAGATGAAGTTTTAAGCAGTATTTTAAAGTGTCTATTAAAAAAACTTATCAGAAATTCTGTGCATCACTGGTTCTAAAAGTACTTTGACAACCTTCAAAGGATAACAGTGGGGGGAAAAAAAATAAGAAGAGTAAAATGAAGTTTTAATGAAGAGTAAAATGAAGAGTACAGGCAGTTGCTTGTACCTTTCACATATTTTGTAGGGATATAATTTTGTCAGTCCTTCTGTCAGATTCTACCAAGGAAGTACTGTTGTGTGGAAAGGGCAGAGAAGCTTGGCATAATGTTAACTCCCTTACACTGCAACTTGAGCTCAGCAGCCCCCAGCACCTCTGATATCTGAGGATGGATTCCAAGTGATTCCTAATTTGTTGTAGTATGACCCGTTGGATTTAATATATGTATGATTTGGGTTTACAAATAGCACCCTGACAAACTTGTTCAACTTATGGAATTTGGCTGTGCCCAGTAAGAACTCTCAAGGCTGGATTAGTGGATAGTACAGTTCATTAAAGTAACAGATTGCATATCTTTTGGATAGATGGTGGGAATCACTACCTGTAAAGCATGTGAAAGAATATGAATAATATGGCCAACCATGAACACATCAAATCATAAAATGAATCTGAAGAGATTTCTAGATTTCTTATGGGAAGCACTCAATATAACTGAATGAAGTTTACCCAATGGGTATTAATATTGGGTGGTAAGAGAGGCTCAGACTGTTAAGTGACCCAGAAGCCAAGGTTCTTACTTGTATGCGATGCTATCTTCCCCCAGAATTCCTTATCTTAAGGCATTTTTATATGTAGATTGCTTCAAAAGCAATGCCTCCTACTTATTTCCATTGAAGTTACAGCAGATTCAGACAGAGCAAATTTTCAGCTACAGAACGCTATTTTTCAATGCTGTCATGACCATTAGCTATACATTTCTTGTCAGTGATGAATGAGAGCCTGCGTGCTGTGGTCATAGAAATCACCAGCAGAGATGAACCATTGTTTCACAGGTGGTGAAGAACAGTGGCGATAACAGGAAAATGTTGTCCATGTAGTCCATCTTTCATCAACCTGTTCAGGTAGAAGGAAGTCAGAAGGTACCATATCCAATGTAGTATATGATTGGTGTGGTAGGTGCAGCTAAGATTGCTGGTGTGTTCCATAGTCTTTCAACTAGTATGGGGATTTAGGGCTATTATGTTGTGGATAAAGGTTGTCTTCTTCTCTGGCCTGGTTCTGGAAGTTCAAGCTTTCAGCTTAGTTGGCAACTCAGTGTAGCAGTCAGAGTTGATAATTTGTCCAGGTTCCAGGAAATCCAGAAAGATCACCCTTTTTGTATCTCAAAAGCTAGTGACATCACTTCATCTGTTGAGTGCTATATCTTGATGTTTTTCTTCAAGTGGGAATTCACTCCATGGATTGCTGTTTTTGACTCAATAATGGCAACACTGTGTCTTGTCACTAGTGATGATGTGATCCAGAAAACACTATCCAATTCCTTATGTTCCAGTAGAATCAAGTCCCCTCCCCTGCAGGATTATCACAGAACTTTGCCATGGGACTTCCACCCAGCTCCATACTCTGTGTTACTTTTTCCTCAGTGTCACGGTACTAGGCTCCCCTGCTGTTTGCTAACAGCTAAGGTTCTACTCTTGAGATTTATCTACCCTTGAGATTTACCTTCTTTCAGTAAGTCACTTCCAGTATTTGTTCCACATAATCCACTCTGAGTCTGTAGTCTCTGAAGCTTCTCAGTATTTGGATGGAACTGGGGGGATAACACAGTCTTGTTACTGGAATTAGAACTAGCTCTCAAGCTACCCTTTATAGAGTAAGACTGATGCCAAAGACATTAATGGTTTGATTGCTGTTCAGGGAGTGGACCCCTTTGTATGCAAGGTGGGCATGGGTTTCCCTTAGAGTAAACATTCTGCAGACAACATAAACAAACCTATGGGCCAAAGAAGTGATGAAGTGTACATACATTTGCTGAGAAAGCAGAATGTTTGTAAACAACAGCACTGTATATGGGCAAATTGTGTGATACCAGATACTCCAAATCATTGCCTTATAAGAATGCAGTGTATCAATATATGCATGTACGTTAGTATATTAAAGAGTATTAGTATGTGTTAGAATGTGCATTAGATTCCCTGGAAATAGGAGGGCACTTCTTGAAACTTATGTACATTCAAATATAAGACTAATTCTATAATTAGTGACCTTTTGTTGCTTGGTGTACATATTAGGATGAGAAATCTCCTATGCACCCAGCACTACAGTAAATGGATGTCAGCTTTCAAAACTGTCATTTGGTTTGAAGAGTTTTCTTGGTTATAATTTTCAATTTAATTCAATTTCAATTTAACCTGATGATTGACTGCCTTAGTTTCGGCTACCTGCTGGGTTAAACTACAACATTGATTCATAGTCATAATATTTGACTCATAGTCATAATGTTTAGTAGAACAGTGTCCTAAGCAAGACTTTAGGTATAACAGTCAGACCAAAGAAGGAGGCTAGGAGAAGGAGGAAACTTAGTCACAAGTATAGCTTTTGTGATTAGACTATCATTACCCCCATAAAGGTTCTATAAATAAGATTGTTATAAGCAAGTACAGAATGGATGGAAATTGTATCTCTTCAGAATAACTTCCTCTGTTATTTATAAAATTGCAAGCCCTTTGAGTATAACTTAATCTAGAAATTATTTTTCAGGAAAGGAAAACAAAAAATTTTTAATATTTGGAGTCATTGCTCATCTGTTGGAAATCTTTCTGATACCTTTTTGTTTACAGATATCAAATGCATGTAGCTTGTGAGATCTGATAGTAGAAAGAGGCAGTTTGAAATTTAAGCTCCTGGATTACTGTTTTTTACATTTCTACTTAATGTATGTGATTCCAGTAGAAAAGAAACAGCTTGCATTTCACAAAATCATAGTCGTTGGAAGGGAGCTCTGGAGGTCATAGGGTCCAATCCCCCTGATAAACCAGATTACCTATAATAGGCCATACAGATCGATGTCCAGACAGGTTTTGAATATCTCCAGAGAAGAACACTCCACCATCTCTGTGAACAACCTGTTCCAGTGCTCTATCACTCTCAGGGTAAAGAAGTTCTTCCTCATGCTAGTATGGCACTTTCTATGTTTCACTTTGAGCTCAGTGCCCTTTGTTTTGTTGTTTGGCATCACTGAACAGAGCCTGGTTGCATCCTCTTAATTCCTGCCCTTTTGATATTTATAAACATTGATAAGATCTCCTCTCAGCCTTCTTTTCCTTAGGCTGAACAGCCCCAGCTCTCTCAGCCTTTCCCTATACGGTTGACACTCCAGGCCCTTCATCATCTTTGTGTTCATCTGCTAGACTATCTCTAGAAGATCCCTGTCTTTCTTTAACTGAGGAGCCCGGAACTGGACCTGTTTGCTATAATAAGTGATAGAGATGTTCAAATATCATTTGTTCAGTGTGCTTATCATCATTTCAATAATGACTCATTCTAACAGGGACAAGGAATGGGAAAGAATCTTTCTTTCTTCTTCTTCCTTCGGTATAAAGCTTTTTCTATGCTTTCTCTGGTTCCAGATTCCCAGATTTTTCACTTAAAATATATAAGCATGGGAGGAAGAGAATAGAAGGATTGTTAACCATGGTAATTATGGGACTCTCTCGTTCCTAATTATTTTAGGATGGCAAATTATTTTAATATCATATCAAAGCTGTCTCTAAATTACCCCAAGTACTGGGCATGGTTTTTCTCATGTCTTTCTTTCAAGACTTGATGAAAAACATATTCCAGTCTCTGCTTTGTTGCATGGACTACGCTGCTGCTCTTTCTGATTTAGCCATGCCAATTTCCACCTTTAATTTAGTGAGTGACAAAATGCCACCACTTTTTTTTCACTCAACACCTTTGTTATTCCCTGGCTTCAAACCTAATTGTTCATTCATAGAGAAGAAACAAAACATTTTGTGATGACTCACATAATACAAATATATAGCAAATGATGAATGACAAATAGAGTAGCAGATTATTGTCATTTACCTTAAGGCTTCTTTTCACTGCTTTGGCAGTATAGAAGTGTCTTAAAGTCAGAGAAACACCTGTTTTGAGGTACCTTTCAGCTAACAGTTGAATAAAAAGTCACTAATTATGAATAAGTAATAGTAAACAAACAGCCTCAGAAGAAAAGCATTTACAAATAGACATGAATTATATCTGAGGGACTCATTCTTGCTTTTGCAGAATAGATTAAGCAGTTGTATTACATGTCATATTTGTCACAAATAATTTCTTCCACACTTCCATAATGGCCTAATTTAAGACAAAGTTCGAAGGTAAGAAAGAACAAGCTTACTGTGAAATGAATGAGATCATCTGGATATGGTGCTTCCACAATTACTATGAATAGTGAAGAGCTTTGATGGAAGGTGTATACATAAGAAAAAGACAAACTGCTATACATTTTATACTGACTTGGAGGTCGAGGCAATATTATGCCTACTGTCTTTTTAATCAGAGAGAGTGAAGATGTGGGTATAAGGGAGGGATTTTGTAATTGAGCTGTACGCTGCTTTGAGATCAATGAAAATCATCCCCATGAATTACCTCTCATTTGAGCTTTACTGAACTCATGGTTTCAGCCCCACCTCTTTGAGAGGACAGAAATAATCAAGATTTTAGCCAGCTTGGACCTCATTCACTTTTCCTGAAAAATATAATGACCTGCTTCTAAGTCTGTGAGAGAGTAAAGCCTGTTCCCAATACTCAAAAATGACTCACTGTCACTCATTAGAAATATTTCATGATTCTTTTCTTACAAAACTTAGGCAACAAGTTTGACAGCTTAGCTGCTCATACACTGGATCATCAACCCTACAATCACTCTTTTCAAGCACTTTTGATTCCTGCTCCATTTCTTTTTTTTTTTTTTTGAGGGAGAAGTGACAATATCTTAAAAAAAAATATATCCTTCTGAGGCAGTGGTCAATTCCACATCAGCTCGTTCAAAATACTTGTGAGCATTTGTTTTATTTGTGAACTTATTGCAAGTCTGCAGTTACGAAGTGTTATAAAGTACCTTTAATGTATTACATTTCCACTAGGCAGTAATGAAAATAAAAGGTATGATATCCATGCCTCTGTCCTATCAGACAGAGCTAACAAATTTGTATTTCTGCCCAATGAGGGGAAGAATGGAGATGAGTATGGGGATGGCATGGCACTAGGCTGTACAGCGATGGGTAAGGTGTGAGTAACTCATCTCTGCTTTCTCATCTTGTCAGCAAAGCTGTATGGCTGCCTGGCTAATACACACACACAGATGTCCATGGCAAATTAAATATCTCTGGGGCTTCTAGCAAGAAGCAATGCAGAGTAAGTCAGAGTGATTGCTTAGAAACTAGAACTGGAAACAGAAAACAAGAGATGCCCTTTTCTTCTGGATCTAATGTAACAGAAGTGGGATCTCTAATACTCCCTAAATCAGAGTAACAGCTTGAATTTTTTTGAATTTTGAGATATAAACACTCACAACAATGCAAATCATCAGTCATAGCCTATCCTGGGGACCACGTTAACAGTTAGCTTGAAGGTTGTAATACTGAAGGTATGTTTTTGCATGCAACTGTGTTACCTCTATGAGGGCTGCTCTCAAAGTAATGCCTACTAGTTTATGATATTGGCCCACATCCCTGGAGTTGAATGATGACATGGCAGTAGAGGTTGAACTTTTCCATCAATGCTCCATTACGTTTTGTTGCTGTGTGACAGGTGACAGCAGAGGGGCAGTCTGACCAAGTGGCATATGGAAGTGTTTATGAAATAAATGGGTGTCACTGAATTCCTCTATGCAGAAAAAATGGCACTTATTGACATTCATCAACTTGGTGTAAAAAACACATAGCTAATGGTGGTCACTATATTGAAGAACAGTGTTTTGTAGCTGAGAATTTGCTCTATCAAATAGTGTTATTGTGCTGTTTGTGTCTGTTGCAGTTTCCACAGAAACAGGAGGCATTACTTTTGAACTGGCCTCTGTTATAAAGACTGAATTCCACTTTGAAAGTAGAATCTATTAATTAATAGCTCAGATCAGGTTTTCTCTCCTAAAGCTAAATCAATGAATTCTATTAAACATTTTCTTGCGTGGTTCATACTTTCTATTCCAAAGAGGATATTATTTAAAATTTCTATCATAACGCACTTGTCATTAACAGTTCTGGAAAGGATAATAAGCCCCTAGCAAGCAATAATGAGCAGTTACTCACTAAATGGAGACAGTGGTTTGGTTTGCATATAGAGTTCAGTCTAGCCCTAAAACATCAAACAGCAGAGAAGAATCTGTGTCTGCCTTGAAGAACCCACCATAAGGCTGTGCCACTATTGCAATGCACTTGATGGGGAAGCTACCACACTGCTGCACTGAACTGGCATTTTTCAGTGACTCCTGTTGAAAGTGATGATCATCTAATAGTAGTATTTCCTTAAAAATAGTATTTCTTCATGCATACATGCCTAAGATATGAGTGGCATAATATTTAGCAAAGGAATGTAGTGACATTGTGAGACGTTTCTGATGTTTTATCTTTCAGCTCACTCTTTGTGTTTTCTGGATGAAGTCGTGAAGGAAAATGGTAATAAGAGTTCTGGTTGAGCAGATTAATTACTTTTTAGCTGAGTCCCCTGTAGTGATAACACTCCAGTTTCTTCTGTCTTTGACATGAGGCTCTTCTGGGGACTGAAGGAGCCTGAGGGAGGAGGGAAAGAGGAAGATGAATCCTCCCAAGTAATTCTGAACTGAGTGAAGGACTGCAGCATGTTTGCTTTCTCTCTGTGTTTGTGTCACAGAATACTTGCCCTTGTTTCGGGAGTGAAACATGCAGATTCAAATTGGTATTTATCATCTCTCTTGGCAAGTTGAACATCATCAGTGGAAATGCTTTTAATTGAAACCGATTCATTTGATGCCAGCAGAGTTCCTGTGGAAGTCAGTTTTGCACAAGGGAGAGTGAGGGATGAGCTCAATGGAACAGGGAACAAACCAATTACAGAGGTCAAGTTGAACAATAAACCTATTTAACATGAAATTTTTCTGAGTTAAAGATTTGGCACACAGTCACTGTCAGTACAGCATGTTCTGCTTCTTGTATTCACCTGCTGCTGGCCAGTATCAGGTACATTGCTGTGGGCTTTTGTTCTGATCTGGTTTTGCAGCTCTTGTGGTCTTAAGAACTGACCATTGGTGGAGCTGTGCTGTCCTAATGTCTGAAATCAGACATTACTAAATTAGTTGCTCACTACTTTTAGAAAGTTCTTTACTTTGTTTTGTAGCACTGTGAAGCAGATGCATCAAAACTGTAGCTTAAAAAAAAAAATCAAAAGAGACCTGCAGCTGAGGCAAGGACAAATTATTTCAATAGGCAAAGGATTGTTTGAGTCTGTATTTCTGTTTTGAAATCTCAGTCTTTCTGCTTTAGATCTTGACATACAACCACACTTTTTTTCCAAAGGATTTGAACAGTCATACAATTACTCACATAGCCCGCATGTGTGTACACATCAGACCCCCTACTGGTGATTTTCAGCTGGATATTTCACTCTTTGTACTTCTATTTTTTTGAGCACAAATTAAAACAAATTCATATTTTGTGTCTTGTTTTCAAAAGCTTGCCTACACTTTTTTGTTGCCTTTTGTCTTCTCCTTTTATCATTTGAGCAATGGAACATGAAATAAAGAAAAGAAAGATCAAGAAAATGATAGAAGGTTTGAGAAATATGATCTGTGAGGGGAGAAAAAGGTTAATAAGATAAATGGGATGTTCAATCTAAAGAAAATAAGACTTAGAGAAATCATGATGGCTCTCTATAGATATGTAAAGGGACAAGGGAAATTATTCTCATTAGTCATGCAGGACAGAGAAATATGCCTGAGCAGTTGCAAGGAAAATGTAGGTTAAATATTATGAAAAACTTCATAACTATAAAAAGATAATGAAACAAACTGCCAAAGGATTTTAGGGAGTTACTGTCTCCAAAGGTGTTCGAAGTGAAATAGCTACTCTTCTATTAGATAGTTTGGGACCAAGAATTTGAAAGAGGTAACGTGATGCTGGAAGAAAAAATGAGTGGATGACCCAGCAAAAGGCCCTTAATATTCAAATACTTCTGTGATTTTGGTGATGAAAGATGTTATCTGAAAGAATAATAAACACAATAAGAGTGCAGGATGAAAAAGACATAAATGCAGAGAAAGCTTCTAAAAAGTTGTAATGTTTAATAACAAAATAGACAAAAGGCTGAAGTTCTGATAATTAAATAAGTAAAAGAAATACCTCGTCATTACCTGCAAGTTTCATCTTTCAAACAGCTTTGAATACTTATAAATATCTGGATAATTTGCTGTACACAGTTGTCTAAGAAAGCACATGTAGACATTTTAAAGCTCCCTGTATGTTTGAATTATGTAGTTGCCTGCTTTCAAATAAAATGGAAGGAAAAACAAAATAACTTTGTTACATACTGCAATACGTATCACAAAACCGTGAAATTTCTCTATTTATATGAATGGATAATCTGGAATGTTATTTTCATATTAATGTGTGAAAATGAGTTTTCTTTCATAATTCACCTTCCAAAAATCCTTCCTTAAGGCATTGTCCATAATCACCTACCCTACGTAGTAATTTTTCATGAAACAGAGGGAAAACAGTTTGGGAATCATCTGATGGAAAAAAAAATCAAACTGTGTCACTGCGCTAGTGAAAATGGCTCCATGAGGTGCAAGTCAGTGGAGAGGCTCATCTGCTGTCTTTCCTGTGCACATTACCTCTATTGCCTGCAATTATCTCCTACAGTTTGTACTCAGGAGCACTTTTTAGATAAGAATTGATGGTTGTATTGTAAAATGCAAGCATGTAAGCCATGTAGATAGGTCTACTGAAATATTGAATATCAGTATTTGGAAACAAGTCACACCAGAAGTCAATGGACACTGGAACTGGCTAGATTTCAAGAAGAAAGTTACTAGGAGCCAGCAGATTTACAAACATAAATCAAACAAAGAAAAGCAGACAGGGTGACAACAGACATACACTAGCACGAACATGAAAGCTCTTGGATCCTTCTTAAAATTGAGAAAAAAAAAAAGACATTGTCTTTTCTCCTCTAAATCAGTGCTGTACTTGGCTAGGCTGTTACTTATATAAAACTGCTTACAATGTTGTAGCAGAATTTGTTCAATGCTTCTACAGAAGAATATGTTCTGCTAGTTGTTTGGTTTAGTTTGGTTTTAATATGTCAGTCACGTATGTTGTCTCATTCTACTCTGAGTTTTCTTCTCATTATTTCTGTGGCTTTATTTTCATTTATGTCAGAGTTCCTTCTTTGGCAGGGAAGGGACGTGGGCTTTTCTGTATTTGAGTATGTATAATCTGGAAAACATTTAGAAAAAAAAACTGGAGTCAAGGAGTTGGGCACTGTGGTAGGGCTGTCTGTACAGGACATGTGGGGCTTCTTCACGCGTTGGGGAGATTCAGATGAATGAGGGAGCCTTTGGAAAGCAGGTACAAGCACACTGAATGTAATCTAGGGCTGGTGTAACTTTGCAAATCCCTATTTTGATACAAAGCCTTGTTAACTGAAGTATAGAGATCTACAGAATGATCATAGGAAGTACTATCATTTTTGTCCTGAAACCAAAATGAAGTATTTTTTAGGTTTCTTCATTTTGATGCAATACTTCTTTCTCCATTTATTTCAGTAGAACCACTTGAAAATGAAGGTAGTGTGCATTATGTGGAAATACAGTGTAATCTGGCCTCCTATAGAATGTAATGGGTGTAACTATTTATTAAGCATGAGGATCATTTATGACTTTACACTTCCCTTTCCACTGACAGAAAAACATACGTTTCCAATACACGTTGGCTTGATAATGCAGTTGCAGGATTTAAATTTGTTATGAATCCTGATGTTTCCTTATTTGTTATTTCTAGAAGGATAAACATTACTTATACACTTTTATTTTGGTAAAAAAACCTCAGTACAGCATTATCTGGGGGCACACAAAACATTTCTGCACATTGCATTTGTACTGACCAGAATTAAGAGAGGAGAGAAGTAACTGATTGCTTTTGTGTGTGCTGGAACCTCTGCAAACCTGGTGTGGCAGGTCTGCAGCCATTGCTTGAACTCATACACTGGGAAAGCAAGTTAGTGCTGCATTGTAGTACTGCAGATCATAAGGAGGCATTTTCTTCAGAAGATCTATTTGTATAAGAGGTTGCCCAGATTTTCAGGCTTCTGGAATGATGAATGCCCTGCAAATCTGTACTCATGTGTATGAGTTTGTGATATCTTGTACATTTAAGATCTGAGGAATTTGGGGGTTTGCTTTTTCACTACCATTTCTGGGAATTTGTAGGAACTTATTTTCTGGTTTACATTATTGAACTGTGCTTTTCTGTTCCATAGCTGGGCAGCAGGGAGACATGGACTTGGTTTGGGCATGGTTAGTGTTGAGGTTTATGTACTGTATAGTAATGTGGCTGTATCCTGAAAAATTCAGTTGCTGCCAGGCTGGGATTTACTCAAAACAGTGGTTGATCTATTTAGGTGTCACATCCTGTGTAACAGTCAGCAAAACTAATACATATGGGCAGTACTGTGCGACAAGCAAACTAAATTATGGGTGCTAGTTAGCTCCTTAACATCACTAATTTCATAAGAGCCCAGACACTGGTATTATGTTACTTTAGCTATTTTATTTCTGTTTTGTTTATCTCGGTCTGTTTCTGACTCATTGTATTATGTTTTGGCTCTCAATTCTTTCAGTCAGGCATCATACAATGTAATCAGACCAGAAAAACACGATCTTCAAATAGCGATAAACACAGTAAATATGATGAAATGAACATTTATGTATTGCTTGTATGAATACTATTAAAATACCATCGAAGAAAATTCAGCTGAATTGTTTTCTATCACTTACGTTTAACTAAATACAGCTATACAGAAATTAGGCAGTTTGTCTGTGTAATTCTTTTTGACTAATCTCTGCTTGGTTAATCCATAGACATGAAGGCAGAATAAAGTGCCCATAAATCACAGCTGCTGATTTATGAAAGTACTGTGACAGTCTTGCTCTATCTTCACTCTGAACTGTTCTATATTTCTATTAGTACAAAAAGAGTAATATGAAAGCTATTTCTTGTTGATGTGGCAATGTGGAAAATATCAGTCACTTTTCCCTTGCTTGATTAATACTTCCATGATTGTTGCATGATTAATACTTCCATGATCTGTAGATGTCTCAAAATTTGACAATAAATAAATCTGAAAAAATATTAATGAGCCTTAACACAAAACTAAGCACCTGTTAGAAAGTTCAGATTTTGAAGTTATTTAACATTTTGACACAGAAAATTAACAAGCAATTTTTAAGAATGCTAGTTGTTATCTCTCAGGATTGAGTGGATTTGTTTTTTTGTACTTTCTCCTCAGTCTGGCTTTTGTTCAGTCAGGTAGTACAATCTACTTTCAATTCTTTATAACGCTGTAATTTTTCATCAGTGAGGTTAGTGATGCAGTACTAGTAGTTAATACTCAAAGGAGATCATTCATTAATTTCTCACTGTCAGGCTTTTCTTATTATTAATAAAGAAAATTTATATTTTTTCTGCACAAATGTAATTGAAATATTTAGTATGAGTTATAAATTTAAAATTTATTCTTGTAAAATACTGAAACCAATTCCTGCTTCCCTACTAAAACAATGTGAATGAGACATAAGGTGCACCCTGTGAGGAGTCTTAAGTTGGCATTCATTACAGCCAATCAGACTTAAGACCAAATATATTTTAATATTGAAAAATGTTATTTTATATGTTAATCTAGTCTGTAATAGTTTTGATCTGGGTTTTCTGAGTGCATCCATTACCTCAAGAGGAGTTGATATCAAGAAATTATGATTATTTGTGCCAAGGAGTAACTGAATTCATTATAAATCCTTTGTTTTCATTTTTTATGTAAACTTCCTATCCAGACTAAAATAATATATATTATTGCTTTTTAGATTTAATTGTAAAGCAAATTTAATAGCTGTTAATACATTTCTTGGGTTTTGTTCTATGTAATCCTATGTATCTGAAAATATTTGACATATCAGTCTTCTTCTGAAGGTGATACAGGACACCAAAAACATGTTTAACAAACCAAGGACCTCTTAGACCTCAATTTACATAGCCAAATCCTTTCCTCTCAACCTTAAATCCTTAAAACACAATTTATTTAATCCGTGCTATAGTCAAACATACTGAACGTGTGTAACAATAAATCAAAATCATTAGCAGAAAACCTTAAAATAGTGTATTGAATTTGTATAAAAGAGCCGAATCCTTTGGGATTTAAAGTATCACATCTAGACTTTCTGAAGGAAACAGTGTTTGAAAAACTGATTCTAAAATGATGTTGCTGGTTCACCTCTCAAGTTCCAATACCTCAGTGCACTACCAGCAATAATTTTTCATTATTTTATATATATAATTTATATATATAATGTATGTTATATATACATTATGTTATACATTATATATTACTATTTTTTTCAAATAAGAAAGAGGAGACTACACCAACTTTCAGAAGTGACAGCAGAATGTATTAATTTTTTTGCATGGTGGAGCTTGGCCATACTGTAGCAGTAGATGTGTTTTTTTACAATTATTGTATATTCAAGCTAGTTCTAAACTATCATAATTTTCAGGTTATATTGTAGTTGAAAATCTACACCTGCACAAGTCTCTCTATATCTTTCTAGGTTGATTTAATCTCTGGGAAACTACAGGTACTCTTCTATCTTTCACTGTCGAATTCAACTTGTGCATGTGTAAGCTGCAGCGCAGGAATAACTAAGGTCACTATGACCTTGAATTTAGCCTAAAGCTCTGCTGATGAACTTAAGAAATGAAAAGAAATGGAATGAAATTCTCCAAGTCCAAACCTCAAGTAAGGTACAGCTATTAAACCCCTTAGTCGCTTTCATTGCTTTGCAGGTGGAGCAAATGCTTGCTAAACTTTTCCCTTTTTCCTGGGGCTCATGCGCAGCTGGTGGCTGTCTGTGCTTTGAATTTCTGGATCTAGGATAGTAAAGTTTTGTTCTAGGATGAATTTGTCTACTTTCCCTATCAGATAATGCATCCACAGATAAGAGATTAACTCCCAAAGGCTTAGGCTCTTGGATCGTTTCTGTCATTTTGGAAAATGGATTTGCAAGACCAACTCCCCCAAGAACATCTGGTAGATGTTTCTGAGCTTTATCAGATGTGTTCACCTGGTACAATGCATTTTTAAAGTGACCTGTGATGTTAACAATCTGTCTGAAAAAAGTTGAGAGTAGTTTTGTTACAGTAGCTACTACGCAGTAAGTGCCTGTACTCTGTAATGGTTCAGTAACTATGATTCCAAACTGAAACTGGATTGGTGGTACAAGAAATCTAAAGAAAGACTTCTTGAAGAGTGTTTGCACATTGGGAAGGTTTACAGCTTGCTCCTTTATGTGGACCTATTTTTGCTGAAAACTGGGACCTGATTCATCACTGTGTTATTCTAATTTTATGCTGGCATAAGCCCATTTTCTGTAATAGAATTTCTCTGGTATAGAGCAGGAGCAATACAGTAAGACTGTATTGAAGCAAAGACTACATTTTTAAACTAGCACAGTCAAAAACACCAAACCTGATATATTTTTTTCAGTCGTAAATGGTAGGTACTAATTCCAGTCAAGATGAGCTATGTGACAATGCACTAAGCATTATTTAAGTCATACTAGTAGGGAAAAGATGGTTTTCTTCTCTGGTTGAATCTGAGCCATGAGACAATAAAGCAAGATTCAGTGTGGCCGTAGAATGTGCTTACTGTACCAATTGTGTGAGCAGGAACCTGTTTTGTATTTACCCAACAATGGTTGCATGTGAAATGAGTAAATAGCCTTTGGGGAAAAAAAAATATATATGGTTGAGCTTCTAACTGTCCTCTTTTGAAATTTTCTTTCAACACAGTGGATGGTTCCACCTCCCACTGCAACTCTCTTCTTCTTCATGAGTAGTTTAGCCTGCAGCTCAGTGAGTGTGGAGACTGGAAGTTCTTCCCAGGAGCATAAACTAACCACCAGGTTAATACCTAAGAGATGGACAACAGCAGCTTGATTTTCAAGGAAGCGGTGCCAAACCAGGACACCTATTCTAACTTCATTTACTGCTTATTGATGTGTCTTCTGTTGGTTTGCAGATTTTTGGTGAAAAGGGAAAAATAGAAAGTTTAAAAGAGGATAAAGTAGATTTCCTTGCTTTGAGCAGGTGAGGTGACCAAGAGGTTTTTCATAATTCCCCCATCCCTAAAAAATAGTCAGATGAAAAACAGAGAGATACCACTTAACAAGATCCATAGCTCAAGTTACTGACACTGACATAGAAACAAACAAAATTTTCCTGTTTTACCGGAAAGCTTATAAACCTTTATATCTTGCATCATATAGGCTAATTAGAAAATGATATATTCAAGTACTCTTCATCATGATTGGCATTCCCTCATTTACATGAAAGGCAAGTAAATTCTGCTTTTAAGAAAACAGTGTTTTTCTAGTTTCATGTGGCAGCCACTCAACTTACTTTATTTCTTTGCAAAATAGGAACTTCAGCATTTCATTTTTTATCTTTTATCATTAGACTCCTACAGCTTTAAAATGATTTTCCCCCTAGAAAATGCAAATCTATTCCTTTGTAGTGAAAACCATATTATACATGCAGCATGTAACTTTCAAAACTTTAGTTAGAAGCAGCAAAGCAAGCTGTCAGACATTTCAGTAATTGAATTTCCTTGAGAACTGCCTCGGTTTGTCAGCTCTGACTTTGCTGTCAAAAGAAAAGAAAATAGCCAGGGAATTAATCTAAGATAACACAGGGGGTATTTTGATAATGCCAAGACACAAACATTAAGTGTTTTCTCTGGAGACGTTTTGAGGTAGGATTCCTCCCTCCCTTCCCCCAAAATCTAGGCAGGTTCATTTTAGCCTTGAGTCATTATTACCTTGTGCAGAGTTCTGAGAATTAACTAATGACCTATCAAACTGCAGTACAAAGGATCCTTTCTTCCTGTATTAAGATGCACAATATCATAGCTTAAAAGGCCCAATATACCCTTTGTCAATTACTTCATAAGTGCAATTCATCTTCTACTGCTTCCGCACTTGGATTGCTTGTAAAATGTTTAGTGGTTAATTAGCCTGGAAGGAAGTCCAACTTATGAAAAACCAAGCGGTAGGAAAAAATAGCCATAAAATTAATGACTTATTCTCTGGTCCTTATTTTACAGTGGAATGTTAATCATAGTCTGTTGGAGTTGTACCTTTGACTAGCACTCTGCTTCCTTTATAATCAGCTTCAGAAGTATTTCTTTCTAGGTTTTCCCCTTTGGCCTGTGCTTGCATCCAAAGGACTTGAATGTATTAAGGGGAGATTGACAGCTCTCCTAACAATTGCAGCCAGTCCTCTAGCTAAAGGGAAACACGGGGCTAGTCACTTTTACTCTATTGGAACCCACCTGGAGTTATATTTAAGGTATAAAACTGTTATCTAAAAATTGAAACTAATAAAATATATACTGCTGTAGATAAAAGAAAATAGGCAATGTTTGAGCTGTGAGACCTTCATTAGACAGTGGATAAAACTGAAAAAGAGGAGAATTGTATAGGGAGTAAATTATTGTATTTACAGCTAGCTCTATACACCTGCAGAGAAGATTCCAAAATAATCAGGTCCCAGGGACAACTTAGCCACTGAACATGCAGTCCATTTTAGGTGAGTCAGAAGTATGCGTAGAGGTAAAAAGAAATATTAAGTACTCTCACTAGTGAAATGGAAAAAAAATTATTTATGCAAATTCTCACTGCATTTTGGCATTTAGTCTGTCTATGACTCTAGAATTAAGAGGGTTTTTTCTTTTTTTTTTTTTTTTTATCCCCCAGATCAAACTGCCCTTCATTCGCTAGTAGAGTTCTGGCATCATTATTTTTGCTATTTGACAATTTTAATGTTATGAATATTTTAATGAAAATTTTAATGTGTTATGAATAGCATATGTCACAGCATTGCTGCTTAAACACACGGGTTGGTCCTCACACAAAACTACAAATAACTGAACTCAGTGTTTTTGTATTATAGCTTCACTAAATCAAAAACTTAAAAAAAACAAAAACAAAAAACTTAAAAACAGGAAAGGTACAAAATATTATACTAAGGCCATCAGTATCCACTCTTTTTTTTCATAAGCCTCAGTGCAGTGGCAATGTTTTTTCTCTTAAAAAATGAATGCTATCACTTTCCAGATGTAGATGTCTTATAATTGTTATTCTGTAAGGCTTTCCTTCCATACAGAACAGAAGAAGTCATTCTGAATACTGCTCTCTCTCCCTTTGATAAGCTATCCAGGTGTCCATGAGCCTCACTCAGCGATACCCTGTAACTGTTCATAGGCTTTTCAGTTTCTCTTGAAAAAGATAATGCATATGGCTAAGAATATTCAGTAGTCATTCACTGCTTTGAGGACTTGCAAATATCCCTCTGCTCCATCCATGACGCCTCGGGGAATTACATCTGGCTTCCAGCTGCCTCTCCAGAAGGACATGAATCTCATGCAAATCTTTTGTCGTATCAGTCACACTGAACAGATATCTTGGGTAACCAAGGACATCTCCTTGGGCAGTAGCTAAAAATTGAGTTTAGACAATATTATGTCAGAGGAACTCAGCACAATGCTATGGTCTTTTACTGCACATTTTTCCTGCCAATAAACCGTATAATGCTTAAACCAACATTAGTGTACTACACAGTTTATTGTACTCATAAATAACTGAACAACTCAACATGTAATTGATGCATGGTTAATTGTTGGGTATCTTGGAACTGTCATTTGGCCCTGCAGAGCTTTCCTAATGTACTGGCACTGCCAGTGTGCACTTGGCCTATTTGTCCCTGTCCTACAGTTTCACTGTTAACTAGTTGCAAACTTAAACTGAACCAGTGTCCCTTAATTCCCACCCTTCTGAGTCATTCCTCTGCCGTAAGTCTCTATAGGGTGACGAATTCATGCAAGAACTCATGAGATGACTGCTGTTTATGGCCACTGTTTCTCATCTCATGACACCAAAAATGTTTTCATGCAATTCCCACAAAATTATACCTTTCTATTCCTCATCTGTGGCACTATTAGCAAGACCCAAGTGATACTGATACTGATTTCTAACACTGTCAGAATCCTTGATTCTGATTCTCCATTTATTAAAATGCTGGCAGCTACAAAATTGTGTTTTATGCTCTTCAGCTCTTTCTTGTAGGGACATTGCAATATTTGTACTGTTTGTATCAAATCTGTTGCACAGAGATGATGGTAACTATCTGGTCTGTGTCTAAACTAAACTCTAAATGACATAAACTCATACCCTAAAGTAGGACCTCCTTTCATATATTACACTGTCAAATATATTGTCTAGTAAAAATAAGTTATATACATAACCTATTTAGTTGTTATCTGTTCCTGCCAAAAACTGCCTGTGGAAACAGAGACAAAAGTACTAGAATAGGATGTTACTTTGAAGAAAAATATCTAAACTAAAATACACTTTCAAATAGTGTTTTTTACTGTGATATTAGGAGTGCTTCCTTGATGAGGCTTATGTTTTTGCATATGTGACAAGCTCTAAAATCTTTCCCCATGCACTGTCCATTGAAGGCAACTTAACACACAAGTCAAATGTTATCTTATATTTTATCTCAATTTTTCAGTTCCTGAAAGACCTCCATGCATCTTTTTCCTAACCCATCACTTCAGCACACATAGAGAATCAACCTCCTGCTTATTTTTACCTTGTTTCATTTATAGAGTTTTCCTTATTAATAGAAGTAGATAAAACAGTGTCACAACTTCCTACGCTTAATTACTGTCAGAAGAGCCCCAATTGCTCCAATAGTTCTGTTAGTTATAGTTTATATTTTTATTCCAGGTGGAATTATTTATTACGTTAGGGAGGGAGATGTCTGGTAATACATATACATTTCAGGATAGACTTGATTTTGCTATGTTATTTGTATTGTTTCTTAACACATTAGATATCAGTGTTTGAAAATTCAGTTTTTCAATTTGGAAAACATGCTTTTTTTTCTGCTAAAAAGAAAACAAAAAATGCTGATACTTTGCTGCTCATGGCATATTGTCCAGGAAATTTACTCTTTAAATGTTTATATTCAGGTTTAGTTGTTGCTGAACTATAAATAGAGAAATGACTTTATTAACTTTTGATTTCTGAATTTTTTGTGTTATATTTACATTATCATCCTACGTTCAAACACAAGCAAGCACCAATGCACAAAGCAGTTCAGAGCTCCCCGTTTCTGACAGTTGTACTCTTCCTGGTGTGATATACAATGAAATACTGAATTTTCACCAGTTATCTTTCACATCTGTGAAAATTCAAACACTGATGGGTCTTCAAACTCCTTTTCTTCTGTGGTATTGTCTTGAAGGGTGTTTACATTATACCCTTTGACAACAGATCAGGTAATCAGAATGATCTGAGTTGGTTTGAGGTTTCCCAGACTGTCTTATCTTCAAGTGTGAAAATGTCAGCTGACAGTCGTTACCGTAACAGCAGAAAATCAAGTTCCATCTCTGAAGTACTATCACCCATACGTTAGTAAGGGAAATCTACCTTGAAGTTAGTAGTGCACATAAATGAATCTTCAATGAATAAATAGCACTGAATTATTATGTCTATGCACAAAACTTCCAATGATGTCCTGCTGAGTTCTTCTATTAGCTGACTGCAGCAGCAGCTTTGAAGGATGAACACATGCATATATACCAGTATATCATGGTATTCCACTATACTGATGGAGTACAACAGACTTCATTTCTATATTTTGTCTCCATTTTTATGTATTTCTGTCTGAGGCTAAACAGTGTTTCTGTTGTCTCCAAAATTTTGAAACAGAAAGTAATTTTTATTCCACAAATACCATGTTTTTAGTTATTATAAAGGATTTTAAAATGAAATCAACTAAATTTCATTATATCCCATTGCAGACACTAATGTAATTTGCTTACTTTTTTACACCAATTAGATAACCAGCTCTATTAGATAGATATTAGATATTTTATTAGATATTTTATTAGATATCTATCTATTAGATATTTTAGAAATGCCTGCAATAATAATGTGACAAAGTGTCATTGTCAATGTGGGTTTTATGAGTTTTATTTAACTGAATATCTAAACATGCGGCTCTTGCTCTTTAGGATTTTGCTACTTAACAACTTAAAAGAAGTAAAATAATGCTGATGTGCATAACTTTCTGGCTGCAATAATTTCTTCAGGCATATTTTTCTTGCACCACAACAGGCTATCAAAATCTTGGTTTTCTTTTTTTCTTTTTTCTTTTTTTCCTCTCTTGAAGTCAGTTAGCTACTCTGTGCAGTTTGTATTATTACCTTGAGAAAGCTTTGGTGGACATTGTTTGCCTGTAATAACAGTTTGGAAACTTTCACCATATTACCTACGAGGATCTTTAAAAGTAAGGCTTCTCAGTACAAGTCTTTTTTTACAGAAGAAGCTGTAATTATACGCAGTGCTCTTTAGGAATTATACACTTCAGTAATTAAGATTGTTTTATGTTTCTACATTGTTTTATGTTTCTACATAAAATACGGTCTTTCCATGACTTTATGTTGTCAACCCACAACAACTGTGTGATCTGGTATACTTTTTCACTATGTTGGTAGGCCTTGTCTTCTTTTTCTTTTTCCACTGAAAGAAGCAGACAAGAAAAAAATGATTGAAGAGAAACATCACTTTTCCTGCTCATGTTTTTTATCTCAGTTCTACCTGTAACTTTATAAAATGTAGCTATCAGCAACATGACTCTCAATGAATACTACAAATTATAAAACCTTTAAAGTGCTTATCCCTGAAAGGAATTATAGGTTTATTTCTGGAATTCCTAAATTAGTCCCTAGACTCTTCCTTTATGAATCTCAGAGAATTAAGCAAGCCTTCTACTTTAGTTCTTTCTTGGGATGAGTTTAAGGCATGTATATATTCCTAGGATGGCTACTTGATCCTCTAGCTTCCACAGAGCTTTCAGATGAACAGTCTGGTCCTTTTTATTGATTTAAATTGTATTTCTGAACTTGTTCCATCAGCTCTTTTTGATCTTTTTTTATCTCTGTTGTGGTTATACTCTCATTACCTGTAAAGACTAATCTGAGAATAGTACCGTCCTCTCTGGTACAGACCCATGCCAATAAATCATTTACTTTCCCTGCAGACTTTTGATCCTGTTTGATTGCACCCTGGTGGTCTAAAGGATCCACAGTCTTCCTTGTGGGATTCTTTTGATATATTTGAAGAGTTTGTGATACGTCTGGTCTGTTTGTTCTTAAATCTTCCCTAGCTTTTTTAAAATTTACCTGTCAAGAACTATGTTTCAGAGACAATATAAAAGAAGGGATAAAATATATGGATAATGTATTACCAAGTAATAAGGCAGATCCTCTTCTCCCTTTTACATTTCTGTATTTACTTCAAGATTTCTGTTTCTATTTTCTTTTATCTTTTTTATTCTATGAACAGATGTACATGTACAACTGATTCAGATGACAGGAGATATTCTTGTTTTCTCAGTACTGTGGAAATTGTTTAGAAAGAAAGTCTTACCTGAGGAAAACTCTGAAATACTTACTTAAGTAAAACACCCTGAGTTTTGTGATGGGATAATGCCTTTTGTACTGAAATTGCTATAGAAATGCCTGCAGACAAATATGGAACTTGTTCCTTCCAAGATGTACTTTCCTGGGAAAGATAGAATATTCTATTCCAAGTGTGGTCTTTTCAGTTTAAGTAAATACAGACAATAAATAAAACCCTTGGGGTGAAAATTCTCAAAGTATTGTCTGTTACTGCATCAGGGTAGAGACAGAGAGCAGAAGAGAGATGTTTATCACAGACTGCAGTGAGGAGGCAGCATCTCTGCTCTGCATCCTTGTTTCCAGGATAAGGTAGAAGAAATCATTCTATGTGAAGGCAGAATAAAGCACGGGCACCATGCTACAGGAAAAAATGAATCTTATGAGAAAGGATGGTTTTGAATCACACACCCCCAGCCAATCATGAAACCCAGAGAGAAAGAGTGAAGGAAAAAATTAATCTAACCTATGTATTAAAAACTTGATTTTAATGGTAATAAGTAAGGGGAAAAAAAAACAACAAAACTGATATTTGTGTCAGTTGTTCTACTCTATCATAAAAAAAAAAAACCAACAACAACAAAAGTTGTTGTCTTGTCCTTGTTTGTGTTTTAAGAAAAGTACAGAACTGAGTTATTTTGGTTTAGTATAAAAATTGGAGAGAAAATAGTGCACATCTGCATTCTCTAGAAATTCCTTTTTTATTACTATGCCTTTTAACCAGATATTTCAGTTCGGAATTAATATAATGATGTTATTCACAAATCTATCAGAAACAATAAATATTTTTTAATTTTAAATAGATGTAATTGAATGTGATAAATGAGTCCATACCATTACAGCTAAAACCTTTGGGGAATAATTATCTGTTTCTGGCACCTGCAAAGGAATTGTAAGCAGTTACAGAATTTTGAACAAAGTTATAAAGAAATATCCTAACTTGAAGGTACATATTAAGAAGTGAGAAGGCAAAGAATGAGAATCAGAATGAGTAGAGAAATTTATAACTTAAATTAAAAAAAAAATAAAAATCTGCAGTGCTGCTGGGCCACTTTAGAAGTTGAAATAATGATTTTATGCTGTTGACCTGTGGAACCTCAGTAGAGGTAAATTACCGTAGCTCAGGTGTTTTCAATGAAGTTGTGTTCATTTCTACTAGCAGAAGCTCTATCTTTCAGGTATGAAAAAAATATTTTCTGGAAAACTATGAGATGAAAGGATATTTTTTAAGAATGACATTTTAACGTTTGGTGTGATTAATTATGCTTCTCAATTGCTATGAATTTGCAGAATACTTCATGATAGAGATGGGAAAGTATGAGGGCTTTTGTGGAATTATCTTTTGTTCAGCATTAGGGTGCAGGTTCTAAAACCTTCACAAATGCATTCCTTTTCAAGATTTACTCAATGATTCAATTGCTTACCTCTTTCTGCCATTACAAATAGTCAGCATTATTCTCTCTTCCCATCTGTCAATCAAATAAAAACTCTCTTAGTTTTGGGGAGAATTTCGGCCTCCATATCCAAAAATAATTTATCTAGAGATGATTTTCAGTAAATTTTATTTTTTTCATTTTAGAATCCTATCATTTCCAACCAAAGGAATCCGATGAAAGTGATTCCATAGCGACTGTAGTATTTAAAAACAATAATAATAATAATTAAACAGTGAAGTGCTGATATTTGTAACTGAGGATCTTTTTTTCCTCATTTTGCCTATACTTTACCTAAAAAAAGGTTTATTTTCAAAATCTCTGATCAGGTTGAGCATTTGTTGTCATATTAAAACTTCAAGTTGAAATATATTTCATCACCTCTTTTCAAAGTTTGTTATCCACTCAGATTATATCATGTGTGTATTTACAGCAAATGAGAGGAATTACAACTTGTTCCTTTTTTTGTTGTGTGCCTTATCTGACCTCAGGTAGTATGTAACCAAATACTAGGGAACAGCTGTAGGGTTTTGTAGCTTAAGAAATACAACTGACATCAGAAGAAGCCTTGCCTTGGGGAAAGAGATTATATGCTATGTAGTGTGCCCTCAGTTCAGGTCCTAACAAAATGAACTTTCTGGGTGCATTGCATATATGCTGTGTCATTCAAAACATACAATGAGAACACTGAGGTGATATTATATTATGCCCATATATCCTCATGCCTGCATTTTGCATTGGAGGAGCAACTGAACCTGAAAAATATCTACTCTCCCAAGACAGAGTTACTGCAGGGCTCTCATATTTTTGAAACAACTTGAAACCTCAGTAAAATGCACAGCTGATGTATATAGTCACAACTGTGTTGATTAAAATGACATTTTGCACAAAAAGTGTATTTCTTTAATAACTATACTCTCATAAAATTGTTTTCCCATGTCTTGATGTGATGTTCTCTGAAGCAGTGTGCACAAATGCTCTGGAAAAATTCTGCCACTCTTGAATAATTCCTTATCAATATTTGGAAATACTGTTTATTAGAAGAGTTTCACCTCTCTCTGAATATAAAACGAGTGAACAACCTAAACATGATTAATAATTCAACAGTATTCATTACTTTTAATAATTTCAAAAAATGTTTCTTAGAAAACAATAAATTTGTAAGAAGAACTTAACAAATGAGAAAATAGGTGAACTGAATAATCTGCACATTAAGAGCATCTTTACAAAGTGCATTGTGTGAGGTTTGGATGAATAGGCTATCAGGATAACATAAGGGAAAGAAATCTACCAGTTCAATACAAAAAATAGAAGACAATCTTTTATGTCATTCATTATCAGGAAATGAATCTAGGTGATTTAAATGGCTGTTTTTACCTTTAAAATATATTATTTATTAAAACCTTGTTTCTTGAAAGTATATCATTCAAAATGAGATGTTCAGTGGGATAAATGGAGAAAAATTTTATAGAAGTTTCTAATTTCAAATCAATGGATGCAACTTTGTTCACCTGCAAGAATTACATCTTTTAATTCCAATCATTTCTGGCATAGAAGTTGGTCTTTTTCATGATTAGTGCTGGAGAGTTAATCATTTGTGCATCCTTAGAGTCAGGAAGTAAGACATGTTTTCTTTTCTCTGAATTGCAGCCAGACCCTGAACTATGAGGTTCAGGAGATTTGCTGTTTATGAATGGCACGCTGGTGACACATTAAGGAGCAGCTGCTGAAGCAAGGGTAGATGTAATATACCCTTCTGACTGAGATATGGCTGAGAAAACAGTTGAACCAGTAAATCCTATGGAATCCAAGCACAGAAGACTGACTATCCATTTTCCCCTATTACTATTTTATCTTTTGAGTTATATGCGAGCACAGAGTTTGTCACAGACTGCCAATGTGTTGCAGAGAACTCAGGACTTGAGAACTCAGTTGAATATAAAACAAATACAGGAACAATGAATAGATCTAAGGACAGGAACAAGCCCAGACAAATGGTTCACTCCTGTTTAATTGGCTCTTCTTTAGATACCTCCAGATAAAGTTGCACACAGTGAGATATACATCTACTAGTGATGTGGTTAAATCAGTTATTACCAGAAAAGACCAAATTCTTTAAGTTGTTTGATGAAATGACTGCCACTTACATTTTTACAAAAGAGCTTAAAGTTACAAGGACTTTGTGGAAAGGATAAAAGCATGTGCTATGTTTTGCAACACATATCTAATAAAAATGACTCAAAAAGAACAATATGTAACTATTATTATTATTTTTTTTTTTCAGAAAGTAGCCACCATATATTACTTCATCATACATGATGTAACCAAAATGAATTGATAGGATAACTGGAGGATAATATTACTAATAGCAAAATAAGATCACTGAAAACATATTCACTTCCAAGGGTTTTTGTGTGGATAGTAGGGATATTTAAAACTGAGAGGGTAAAATTGAGTCTGGTAGGAAAGAAATTCTAATATTATTCTTCTTGGAGCCACTCACACACTCAAATCCATTACGTCTTGCTCGAGAATAACAAAAGAGCATTGTATGTATCATCTATCACATGCAAAATCTGTTTTTGTATTTGTCTTCTTTGGTTAGTTCTAAAAATATTTCCATGACATAACCCAGGGACAAAGAATTAAGAAATCTGAACATATGGTGTTCTGAAGTAGCACTAAGTCCTGATAGTCCTGATAGATTTTTTTTTTTTTTTTTTTTTTTTTTTTTTTTTTTTTTTTTTTTGCTTTAGAATGAGGGAAAAGTTTTAAACACCAGGGTTAAAAAATACTTCCAAGGTAGTTAGAAAAGCCGTTCTCAAGCAAGGAAGAAGACGGTTACTGCATATCAACATAATAGAAACAATGTAATAGAGCTTAGAAAAGAGGTGCTAAGGTTCTTGAGACATGTATCAATGTAATCCACATCTCAAGCAAAAGAGATTTAAGCACTTCTAACAAAAGCAAAAAAATCATATTGATGCTCGTATTCTTACGGTGGTAGCATAACTGTAGAATAGAGGAACATATGGTTAAGCATATGGACAAGCTTCAAAAGAATTGGCACTTACTTTCATAATTTAAAATGTTGTTCCTTTGCTTTCATTACTCCACACACCTCATTCTCTTTTAGAAGTCTTTCCTTTTCTTCAGCCGTATTCATGTGTTGCTGACCTTTACAGTAGGACACTTGACAACAATGCTGTGCAGTGTCACAGACATATTTCTCTTAATTTTCCAGTCAATAAGTAGTTGCTGGGGACACAAGTCAGAGTGATTAATAGCACGCTACTCATAGAGATTTGACTTTTCGTAGCAGCTATAAAATGGAATGCCCATTGTACCGGATTTTGCAGTATCATTGTAAACATCACAGCAGTCATTTCATGACCTTTTGGAAACATATCCTCATTTGAGAATGACTGATTTTATAAGTAACATATATCTTATTAAAATAATGTTCACCTACAAACATATTCTTTTGAGGATCTTATAGTTCTTTACAGTAACTTGGAGCTGTTACTCCACTGAAAGATAATGTAAGAGTAGAACTAAGAAGTCGAATCCTGTTTATGACCAAGATGGTTTGGCATAGATACATAATAACTTCATTTATTTTTGTGATTAGTCATTGGCTTTAGCAAATACACAATAATTCATACAAAACAGGACTGAAATCAGTGGCCAGCTCAAACATACATTGAAACTACTTCTGAGTTGTCTGTAGTGAAAAGTTGGAAAAATAATTGACTTGTTTACAAACCTTTTTTCATAGTGTTTTCCTTGTACAGATTCTTGTCACGCCTGGGCAATCAGTTTAGTAGAAACTTTGGGATCTTCATGCTTTGAGCAAACTTTCAACAGTCATTCAAAATTCTTCACAATAAAAATCTGGTGAACCCTTCTCAAAGTTTTTAACAAGCTGTCAACATTTACCGACTTGTATTAATGTTCCTTTTCACTCTGAACCATATCAGTGATATTCTTTGCTTCACAGTGAAAGACAAGTAGAAGTACAGTCCACAGAAGGCAAAAGCATCATAAAGAACTAATAGGAGAAAGAGAAAGTTTCTGAGATGTGGATAGGAGGAACCATGCACAAAAACTTATGGTAACGTATTTTGCTGCCTGATTCTTTTACAGGTAGTCTAAATACATCTATGCAGTGACAGATAATGCTATCATATAACATCAGCACAACATCTACAATATGTACCTTACACATGGAGCATGTTAACAGCCTCATTTTTAAAGGGAGATGAAATGCTGAAGTACTTCCTAAGTTTCACTCTTCTTTTCAATGGCCAGAATTATAAATCAAGTATTGAGACTAATTTTTGATTTGTGACATGCATTTAATCCAACCGAATTAAATAAGAATACATCTTTTACTGCTTGATTCCAATTAGCTGGATGATTTCAGAATGAATTCTTTCTGCAATTTCAGATTTATTTTTATGATTTTTATAACGCCACTATATCTTACTGAAGAGCATATGTGAACTCAATCTTTTATGGACAGTTTCACCTTAGGTAGGATAGTCTTGTATCAGTAATGAGAAGTGTCTGAATAATTTATTTTGGGATTTTGTGGTTTTGCTGCTTTTTTTTTTTTTTTTTTTGACATATTAGAGTCATTATGTTGGAATTAAATTGGCATATGGGAAGTATTAGCAGGAAACTTATTTTAAAATGATAACTAAAGCTTTTATGTGCGGTACTAAAATTTACTGCTGGATCTCAGTATGCTTAAAAAGCTGTTTTCTCTTCTCTGACACCTTTCATTATGTGCACATCAAAAATGTTGTACTTTTATCTTCTCTTCCATTTTTAGAAAGGCAGTATAATATGAATACAATAGTCAGATGATGTACAGTGGCTGGCTTCCTATGGCTACCACAGCAAGATAGCAAATGTAATATAAATTTAAGACCACTTTTCTTCCTTGACAATCCCTAAAGTAACACACCTGACAATCATGCCAACTTTATATGTTTGCCAGACTTAAAAAAAAAAAAAAATCAGCCAAGTTTGATTTTAATTTAGTGCGGATTGTGTTTTAATTTTTTTATACAATCCACATAAGTCATAAAAGTCAGTTTTATCATTCTTCTGTTCAAAACCCGCTCTGCGTGCTATACCAGGGAATTAATATTATAGAAAATCTCCAGAGGTAATCTCTTCCTTCCTTACAAGAATGCTTCACTTTAGTACTCCATTGCTACTAACTTTCATGGAATTTTGTATATCCTGACACTAGCAAGCTGTATGCAATATGTGATTTGGATGTATGTAGGATATTTGATATTAAGAGACAAATTGTCATTCACACAGATAGGTCCCTACTTATTGTTTCTTGCCTTTCTCTTCAAGTCACTAATTTTTTATTTTTATAGTATGTTCCTAGATGTCCTTTCATCTCCCATATCATGCCTATGGGGTGTAATGCAGATCTTTTCTATTACAACTTTCTATTATAACTGACTATAAACTGTTATAAACTGATTCCTATATTATTTCCCATACTTTAAGTGAGTAATGTAATGATTTCATTCAGGATTCACCAGAATGTTCTCAATGAATGTTGCATATTATACTGTATACAAATGTACTTTGAAACCTTTTTTTCCCTGCCTATCCATTCAAATATCAGTGAGGTTAAAAGAGGCTTTAAAATGCTTTGGAGTATTTGTTTTGGATTGCCTGAGGTGTGTTTGTCTAGCAGCTCTGCTTTTGTTAGAAAGGAGATCATAGATCATATTGAGCACAAATGGCATTAATTGGCGAACTTGGCAGTTTGATCAGAAAGGCTAAAAACTAAATGAGCAAAGGGATTGACCTCCTTTTCTAATTTAACACTGAAACACTCTGTTGAGCTAGCACAGAGGAATCTGTTGACCCTATCCCTTTTCTATGGAGAGTTTGCTCCTACAGGGCTGTCAATCCAGCCTTTTTCTGTAGCACTAAAATTACTAATAAATAAAAGTACAGAAATACACAACAGACTTCACAAAGTGTCTGCGTCCCCAGAAGTATCCCTAAGGTCAGGTTTTAAATAGACACATCTGAAAATATATGGTAGAATAGTACTGTATGGTGATATGTTGGACTGTTGTACATCTTCAGTACTTTAGCAAAGCCTGTGCTCTGAACTGTATTTGGGAATGGGAAGGTAGAGAACTTTAGCTTCAAAATTTCCAATCTTTGTTGGCTTTTTTTTTTTTGGTGTGTGTGGGGGGGAGTGGGGGGGTGGAGGGGAGGTGGGGACAGAACATCAGAGAGCAAATTATAATAGGAAAATAATGAGTCAGTGTCTCAGTTTTGCTTAGCCTCTGACAGGAACTTAAGCTTATATATATGGAAATATATGGCATCAATTCTTCATTACTTCTCCTTCCAAATTTAATACATTATTACTCCACATTACTAAAAAACAATTTCTGCATAATAAACCCCTATACCTACAGCATCCATCTCCTACCTCTGCCACAGACAAGTGTCAGCAGAAAACTTTTTCAGCTGTGTAAATTATATGTTAGCAGCTTTGTAGCTAGTTTTGTACCTTGTATGTTAGTAACTAGGTTTAGAGGAGATATATAAGGGCTGCTCTAAAAGAAATGCCTCCTAATTTATGATAATGGCCCACAGTGTCAGAAGCAGACATTGGTGGTATGGCAGTAGATGTTGAACCTTCCCACAAACATTCTGTTACGTGTTTCTGTGGGACAGATGGCAGCAGAGGGGCAGTCTGACAATATGGCATCTGACATGGAAGTGCCATGAAATATGTCACAGAATTCCTCCATGCAGAAAAAATTGCCCCCCTACTGATGTCCACAGATGCTTGTTGAACATGTCTGGAGCCCAAGCATTGGATGTGAGCACAGTGAGTGGTGTGTTTCAGCAGTGGCAACAGCAACTATGGGGCACCTCTGCTGGTGCAGATTTTTACGAGATTTGCGTGCTGGCTCTTGTTTATTGCTGGCAAAAATGTGTAGCTAGTGGTCTTGGTTATGTTGAAAAATACTATTTCGTGGCTGAGAATTTGCTCACTCAAACAGTATAATCATGTAGTTTATATCTGTTGCAGTTTCTATGGAAGTAAATTGGAGGCATTACTTTTGGAGTGATATATGTAGGTTTGGAATTTAGTTTGCAGATTCAGTTTTCTTGAGTATTTCCAGATCATAGTTTTCGTAGTCCATTATCTTATATTTATTCCATGGCTTTGTAATGCCTCTGCTGAAATGACATAAACACATTTGTAATCCTAATTTTTGTAATATTTAATCCACTCTTCCTTACCCTACACAGGCACTATTAGTTCTGCAACTTCTGTGCTTTGCTGTTTGGGAAATTACCCTGGGAACACAAACACTTCAGCTGAGTGACAGGCCTTTATCACCTTCTCCACCTCCTACTATCCAGCTGGCTGCCTAAGGGACTTCAGAATTTCTGCTTCAATGGATGGCAAATACCTTTGCAGCACTTGTGCTACACCCTTGCATCCAGAAGAAATACAGGTAAAATTTGAAGATGTGGCTCTAATGTATTTTCTGTATTACTGTGTGAAATGCAGCCTCTAAATCTAAGAAAATATAATTTGCATATGGGGAAAATCAGGTCAAGTTCTTACAGGAACTGCAAAGACTATCAGAAAAAAAATCTAATATAGCTATAAGAGAAAAAATGGATTCAAAACTCTTATGTGGCCTTGTTCTGCTTGTAGTCTTTTGACCAGCTAAGACAGGCATTACTTTTTAAAGATGATCAATTATTCATTCCATTTTATCCAGTAAAGTGTTATTATTCTAGAAATGCAAGTGAGCGCTAGTTCATGAG